>NW_026571447.1:36652024-37392024 GCF_026225935.1 Boleophthalmus pectinirostris
TGTGTGTTTTTTGTGTGTGTGTGTTTGTGTGTGTGTGTTTGTTCTTGCAAACCCCTCAAAGTGAGGACCATTGTGAGTTTTAGACCAACAGAGTGAGGACTATTTTTCAAAGTGAGGATATTTTGTGTGTGTGTGTGTGTTTTTTGTGTGTGTGTGTGTGTGTGTGTGTGTTTTTGTGTGTGTGTGTGTGTGTGTGTTTGTGTGTGTGTGTTTTTGAGTGTGTGTGTTTTTGTGTGTGTGTTTTTGTGTGTGTGTTGTTTGTGTGTGTGTGTTTTGTGTGTGTGTTTTTTGTGTGTGTGTGTTGTGTGTGTGTGTGTGTGTTTTGTGTGTGTGTTGTGTGTGTGTGTGTGTGTGTGTGTGTGTGTGTGTGTGTGTGTTTGTGTGTGTGTGTGTTTTGTGTGTGTGTGTGTGTGTGTGTGTGTGTGTGTGTGTGTGTGTTTGTGTGTGTGTGTTTGTGTGTGTGTGTGGTCGGAGGGTCTGATGGCGCAGATTGGCAGCCTCGCCTCCGTCAATCTGCCCCAGAGCAGCTGTGGCTACAGTAGTATTTTACCACCACCGGGTCTGGAGTGAATGAAAAATGATCTGTAAAGCGTCTTTGAATGTCCAAAAAAGCGCTGTATAAAACTGATGCATTATTATTATTATTATTATTATTATTATTATTATTATTAAGATCTAAGTGTGAATCATTAAAGTCAGAATAGAAAGAATTCAGATTTAAAAGTGTTTAATTACAGTTATTTTGTCGTGTGTCTGCACTGAAATGGAAGGATCATGTTCTTTATAGTTCCTTATGTTTTACTGTATTGCACTGCATATTACTGTACTGTACTGTATATTACTGTAGTACATTTGAGGAAACCATATCACAGTACTTCAGTTACATCCAAAGTAACAAACAGAGAAGTAGACGGACATATTCCAGTTTGTTCCTTTAAAATTAATCACTGCGTCTATCAACTATAAAGAGAAATAGCAGCGATTGGTTAAATAAAAAAAGGTACCTGCCTAGTATCAAGCAAATGAAACCTAATGCTGCGAGGTCAGACGGTTTCTACGAAGTGAAACCGGCTGATGAATGAGACTTGTTTAACGCCACACCTCAGCTCACCTATTGTACTTCCAGTGAAATCAGCTCTTTCTGGTCAGATTGCGTTAAATTAAAACTCAGATAACGCCTAATTTGAGTAACAGATCTTAGGAAATCAGCTGCAAAGTATCAGTAGTGCTCCTTTAATTTGCTTTACATCGTAGAATTTGCTGAAACGCTAAAGAAAACCCAACCGCTGCACCTTTCTTTTCTTACTATTCCCTCTCCAGATCGTGCACCACAATCATGCCAGTGTACTCCAGTCTGACTCGAAGCCATCATATGCAATTTAAAGTGTGGAGATGAGGTTAGCATCCACGCACCTCTCCTCTCGGCTCCCTCCCCCTCTCGTCCGCTCAGGAGTGGGTTTGTTTGGGGCCGAATGCGCAGTGCGAATGTGTCAAAAGCTCCTCCATCTCTCAGCGGGGGGCCCCGAGGTTCAGGAAAGAGCCGGGCATCAGCAGTCCCATCACATCAGGCCCGTTCCAAGCGCAATTTTGAGTGTCGGAGTCGGAGCGGCGCAGAGAAAATGACAGTAGTCAGAGCCGAGATGGGCCCCGGATAATGGCACAGAGGAGGCAGACACACCCACGCTGCACACGAGCGGCGGCACACGGACTACACCCGGGTTTTAGACGAGAAACTAGACAATAATAGGGCTTTGGGGAGGTTTTAAGCGTGGGATAATGTTGTTTTCTCATCAAAACACCATCACACACCTACCTGGAGCTGCGTTTCATTCCGTTATATGAAAAGATCCTGCTTATTTAGGTTGCCTCTTCTAAACGAGCGCTCAGAACACCTCGTTACATCATCAAGTGGCAATTTAGAAGCCCGTTCAACTTCACTAAGTCGCAGGAAAAGAAGAAAATAATGCAGTTTATGTGACTAGGTATCAAACTTTTTCAGTTTCAGTAATGATATTGATGTTATGGCTTTAAGAATATGCCGATATCCAATATTAACTGATACATTTTCTTTAAGGGTGAATTGAAGTTTTAAATTTGATTATAAGTTTCAAATGAACTCACCTTACAGCGTAGCACTTTGTAATAAATTGGAATAGTGGTAAAATGCTTTTCAGTACACTCTCAAAGTCCATATCGTGCAGCCCTTCGCCTCCTCCTTTATGACAGAAGCAAAGATAATGCTCATGGGGCCGGGGGGGGGGGGGAGGCTGTGGGGCTTCTGTCATCTCGTTTTTATTTGTTAAGATTTTGTATTATCTGGATTTCACAGACGAGCCTAAATGTTTCAAATATAATGCACATGTTTCCATATAATATCAAATATACAAAGTGTAGATTGTGCAGAGTCGAGTCTCAGGTCTGATCTGGTTCTGGTCTGGTTCCTGTTTTGTTCAGTTCATTAAGTTTACAAAGTTACACATTCCAAGACCAGAGTGTGAAAAGTCAAGATTTTCAACAATGATGGTTCATGGTTAGAAAAGTTCATTTAAAAAAAAAAAAAAGTTTTGGACATTTGGTTTTTCACACTAAGTTCAGCCCAGATACTACAGATTGAAATCAATACAATCTGATAGAAGTATCGGATCGGGACTTGGTATCGGCAGAAACTCAAAATCAAAGGACTCAGGGGCAAAAAAAAGTGATCGGGACATCCCTACTTTTAAGTCTCAGTTCTTTGGATTAAGTCTTGTCAAGGCATTTTAAGAGGAAAAAGCAGCATATTAACAGTTTTTTTGCCTCCACAAAATATCGCAATAAATATCGTACTGTGAGATTCATACTGTGATGATATCGTATCGTGAGACTTGGATATCGTTACAACCCTAAAACAAAACCGTTCTGCACTGGAGCACTGAAACATTTTATTTGCAATTGTGTTTTTATGTGTTTATTGTACAGGGTGTCCCAAAATATTTGACATCATTCCATCAGAGGAATTATCATGAAAACTACTAAAGGGCCGTTCACACCAAGGCGTCAAAGCGTCCACTTTCTATGTAAAGTCTATGTGGACACGCGACTAGAGCGTCCTGCGTTTTTGCGGCGCGTTTTCGGCGTCGACGCGGCGCTCGCGTCTTGAGCGTTTTGGCGTCAGCGGCCAAGACGCGCGTCCAAGGCGTCAGCGTTAAGAAGTTGAAAATGCTGAACTTTTCGCGTCAGACGCGTCACGTCAACCAATCAGGGACGAGTATCTAGTGACGCAGCGACGTTATTATCAGGAAGCAAGACCTGAGAACCAGAACGAGAACCACAAACATGAGCGGAGAATAAATATATACGCCACAATCACCGAGCCGATCGCGAGGACTACACCAGGACTGGACCAGGAATAAACCAGGACTAGACCGGGACTAAACAAGGACTAGACCAGGAGTAGACCGAGACTGGACCGAGACTAGACTGGGACCAAACCAGGACTAGACCGGGACTGATCCAGTGTCATTAGCGGAGTATAAATATATATACGCCCCAGTCGTCGACCTGATCTCCTCCGCTGATGTTTTATGTCATAAAAACACTCTCTCAGTCTGGTCTGACATTGTTTCGGGAAAAGACCGGGACCGGGCTCTTGTTTCCAGGGCAACGGACGCGCGTCAAGTATTTTTGTCCCGTTCTTCCACGTCGTCAAAGACGCGCGTCGGGGGCGTCTAAACTCAAATGCAAAGGCGTCCAAATAGAGGCGTCAAGGCGTTTTTTGACGCTTTGGTGTGAACGGCCCTTAAGTCTAGTTCAGTGATTGATTGATTTGTTTTTATTTCAAGTTTGTGCCAAGAGAGAAACATATTACATATACATTATAAACAACAGAAAAGCACATTTCTTGAAAAAGAGTGGGAAGAAGAAAAACTTATATTAACTCGTCCCTATGATGATGTTGATGTTGCTCTACCAGATCCTTTAGTCCTGCATAATCAGCCTTCCTCTTTAAATTTTTGGTCCCAAGTCCAAATGTGTTTGCCAGTTGGTGAAGTTTTTCCAAATTTTGCGTTGAAGGCTGCACAGTCTTGGGTGAGTGTGTGCGAGCAGATTCCAAGACGCAAAATGACTCTTTGGGAGTGAACGACTTGGCTCAACCAAAAACAGAACAATCTGTGAAAATGTGTGGTTATTTCAACGAGAATTGCCAAAATTACTGTCCTGCAAAATTATGTCAAATTTTTGGGACACCCTGTATATGATGTGGATGAATGAAATGTGAAATGTGGGACCAGCATCTCAAATCTGCAAATTTATCTACAGGTACGAATAAATCAACCTAACCAAACTTAACCAATGTAGGGATTAAAATAGGCATTTTTGTCTTTCAAAACACAGTTAACTTATTACATAAAAAGATCGAATTGTCTTATGTATCCTGCAAGAAACTACTGAACAGCTTTGTATGGATTAAAGTTCAAACATCATGAGACGTCCTGGGCCTTCATCAGTCAGCGGCATCGAATTTCAGTTCCAGTAGTATCAGTGCATGTCTATGTCTACGTAGGTGGCGTCAGTCTGGTCAAAGTTAGATAACATTAGTCAACAGTTTTTACATTTTTTTTAGGCTACATTCAGACTCCAGGGCTTGATGCTCTTTTTGTGGGGGGGGTCTGATTTTTTTGCAAGGTTGTTCACATTTCCAATTAAATGCGAATTGTATGTGATCTCCAGTGTGAACTTTAAACTAGGGGTGTCAAATTATCGCGTTAATTGCGATTAATTAATTACAGTCATATTTAGCGCGTTATGTTTTTTAATCGCGTTAATCTCATTTTTAATCTCTAACTTTAGTGTTTCTGTATGTGAGTTTCTTTATTATAAAACCTGTTTTTATGTGTTGTTGGGACAACACACACACACACAAAAACACATTTATACATTTTTTTTATTTCGGTAATTCCACTCATTGCCGGAAACCCACACAAAACGCGCGCAGTAAGAGCGATGTAAACGTCATGTTAACGTTGGCGGCGTCAGTCGCACAATGGACGAGGTCGAAGAGCCAGTAGAACAGAGGCAGCAGTGCACAGGTAAAAACACATTCGTGTCTTGGAAATTATTCTCCCGACGTGAAATATAAAAGAAAATAACAAATATAATATCGCCTGAAAACAACCTGCATAGACTCATGATGTCTGCACTACTGTCCTATAGTGACCTGCCACATGAGGGGACACGCACACACACAAACACACACAAACACACACACACACAACACACACAAACACACACACACACACACAAACACACACCTTCATCATCGTCATTAACCTGAGAACGCGCGGACCACGTTTCCTTCCGTAGTTACTGCGCGGACACCGACCTGCTCCCGTGAGCCGCGTGTGGATCGTGTTTTCTCGCGTACGCGGCGTAAACCGCGCTTCCTCCTGTGAACCTCTAAACCAGAACTAACACCAAGACTAAAACCAGGACTAAACCAGGACTAAACCAGGACTAAACCAGGACTAAAACCAGAACTAAAACCAGGTCTAAACCAGAACTAAAAACCAGAACTAAAACCAGAACTAAAACAGGACTAAACCAGGACTAAACCAGGACTAAACCAGGACTAACACCAGGACTAAAACCAGGATTAATCCATTCCAGGACTAAACTAGGACTAAAACCAGTGATCTCATATATAAAGCATTTCTCTATCAATAATATTTTTAATATGGTTAAGGAAAGACTGGACTTTTTATTGTCTTTAAGTCGACAAAAGTTATTATGTTCAGATTTCCTCGTCTTTGCTACTTTACAGCAAACAGTTTCTTATTCATGGAGACTTGGGCTCAACAGCCAATTTGGAGAGATTTGTTAAACAATAAATGACTTTATAAAGTCACTTTTTTTAATCTATATCAGTCTTTTGATCTGCCACAATAATGTAATAATGAATTTAAATGAAAATACCTCAAATTGAAGCTTTTCTCAGCAATTTTTAGGTGAGATTAAAATGAGATTAATTAGATTAATTAATTACAGATCATAATTAATTAATCTCTCAATTTTTTTAATCGCATGACAGCACTACTTTAAACACCCCAAAAGTCTCCCGCATGAGAATTGAAGGTTTACGGAAGTCGCCTAAACCTAGACACGAGCATTAAGCACTTGGAGATTTTAAAGATGCAGATTTGTTATTATTTGCCAAAAAGTAATAAAAAAAAAAAGTCCATGACAACTTTTGAGGACTGCCTCATGGGGCCAGTTCAAGTGGTGGGGGGCCAGTCAAAGAGGCGTGGAGGGCCAGAGTTGGCCCCCAAGCCTTAGTTTGATGACCCCCTGATCTACAAAAATGAACAAATTTACACATTTTGGCAAAGCTTTTAAGCTGGATGCCCTTCCCACAGAGAGAGAAGGGAGAGAGATTCACAGGAAAACGTAGAGGACATGAAGTTTTAAAACGCTAACCACTCTGCCGCAGCTTTTCTTTGTACCCAGCAGCAACATTCAGAGAAGATGAGTACAATTTTACTTCATGACATCCCAAAAAAACAAAATAATTGAATCCTTTTGTGGCGTAAACTTCGGGGAGAGAACCAATAACTAATCCCGAGTCCTCCATCTCGACGTGAGGGACCACCCATGGCCTTTTGTTCAACCTCATTCTTCTCCGTTTCATTCGAGACAACATGGCCGCCTCTTCCCCGCGCTTTGTCTTTGATCAGCCCGCGCTCGTCAAAAGAACAACAGCGCGCCGTAATTATTCCGTCCCGTTATCTTCACAGCGATCCGAGGCCAGCTCCTATTACGCCGCGCATTGATCTCCGCACAAAACAATGCGCTCGGGGCGGCGGATGGCGCATACAGTCGATCCAGATGACAGGCCGTGTGTTTTCTGCAGCCAGGTAGCATTAGCATTAGCATTAGCACAACGGGAGCGGTGGGGGGGTGGTGGGGGCGGCGCGGGGCGGCGGAGGGGGGGGGCTCACGCTGGCTCGGTTCGTCGTGCTGAATAATGCTGCCAGCGGTGATGCGGGGTTATTTGAGGTAGTTTTGGTTTGGTATTCAGGAAAAATGCACAAGAGTTTCTGGTATAGAGTTGACGTGGAGCTTTTAGAAGAAATAGACAAGCTGATTTTCTGGTTTAACACCTTCTTTTTTCCACAGAGATGTTACTGTTTTGCTCTGAATATTCCACAGTATGGAAATAAGCTTTGGAATCACAATGGAGACACGTTAATAGTCAGATCTGTGGAGAAGCGAGCCTGTAAATGGTAAGAATTCATGTTTTTAAGGTATTTTTTTAAGCTATAAAACACCTGTAAATTAACAAATATAAGCTACCGTATTTTTCAGACTATAAGTTGCTCCAGAGTATAAGACGCACCAGCCAAAAAATGCATAATGCACAAGAAAACGTTCAGACTGCAGGGCTTAACGCTTAATTCAGATTTTTTTGTGAAATCCGATGTTTTTGCGAGGTCGTTCACATTTCCAGTTAAATGTGACTTGTATGTGATCAGTGTGAACAGTAAATGGCCCAAAAGTGTCCCGTATGTGCACTGGAGACACGACGACATCAACTGTGTTTACAGAAGTTGTCCAAACATGGACGTGAGCATCGAGCACCTGGAGATTTTAAAGTTCCTCTCGTACCGGAGCCAGAACATGAACAACTTACTTGTTTTAAGGAGGAGATTGAGAAGGAGAAGGACGAGGTTTTTGGTCGTGGTGTTTTGTGGGGCAGCAGCAGCGACGTCCGTTGAAAGGAACGTGTGGATGTGGAGACGGAGCCAAGAGTGGTGAGTGGTGATGTGCTTCACTTCAGTGACACGGAGTTCATTAACAATTTTCGCCTACTTCAGCGCAGAATAGTGACGTTTGTGTCTTGTTGATAACGTGTAGGTGGATGAATGCACTTTGGCCGTTCAGACTGAAGTCACATGTCAAAAGATCAGATATGTATCAGTTTCAGGAGCACATATCCAAGTGTCCTGGGTCACATTTGAAAAAATCGGATCTGTGTCATTCAGACTCGTCATTAAAAGATCAGATACAGGAACATAGGGGCCAAAAAATCGGATTTGGGTCACTTCAGGCTGCAGTCTGAACGCAGCCTAAGTCGCACTTTTTGGGGAAATTTATGTTATAAAATCAGAGACCAGGAACCAACATTTCCTGTGTAAAGTCAAGCTCTAGTAAAAACAATAGAAGAGAGAACAACAGACTGTTAACGTCACATATGAACAGTTCTTCAGATAAACTATAACATAAACAACAGAACAGAACAAGTTTAACAAACTCTCCATCTCACTCCAAATCACTAAATCCATTCAATTCTTCATCCTCGGTGTCACTTCTGAGCAACTCCACGACCTCCGGAGGTAAACAGAGCGCCGCTTCCTCTTCTGTGTCGCTGTCGTCAGACTCAGCATCAGTTCCAGTTAGAATTATTCGGGTCTTTCTGAATCTCGACAGGATGGTTTCGGTGTCACTGAAGTCCAGGCTTTGTCCATCCATCCAGTGACTCATGGTGCATCCTCCCGGTGTCACAAGTTTCTCACTCACTCCAAACTTTCTTTCTGCTGCTCGATTACAGTTTTCATCTGAATATTTTGCTACTTGCAGTTTGTAATCTGCAAAATATGATTTTTTTGGCGGCATTTGTGTTCAGTCTCAGTCGTCTTTATAAGTTTGTTTAACTGTTAGATTTTCAGTGGTGCAGAAGTAATGTTGTGATCGACTGACATGATACAGACAGGACAGAGGCTCTTTCTGCAGGAGACATGCGCAGTAGAGCCAAGTGACAGTGGTACAGGAGGAACAGGAGCAGCAGATACTCACACACAAGATTAGAGCGCCCCCTCATGGCCATGGTCAGTGCGAAAATGTTAATATTTAAGAAACCCAGGAGTAACACCCAAAACCATGAAAAAAGTGTGACTTATAGTTCAGCATAGTATAGTATGGTTTAGTCCTGGTTTAGACCTAGTTTAGTCCTGGTTTAGACCTAGTTTAGACCTGGTTTAGTCCTGGTTTAGTCCTAGTTTATTCCTGGTTTAGACCTGGTTTAGACCTAGTTTAGTCCTGGTTTAGACCTGGTTTAGACTTAGTTTAGTCCTGTTTTAGACCTGGTTTAGTTGTGGTTTTAGTTCTGGTTTAGACCTGGTTTAGACCTAGTTTAGTCCTGGTTTAGACCTGGTTTAGACCTGGTTTAGACCTAGTTTAGTCCTGGTTTAGACCTGGTTTAGACTTAGTTTAGTCCTGTTTTAGACCTGGTTTAGTTGTGGTTTTAGTTCTGGTTTACTCTTGGTTTTAGTCCTGGTTTAGACCTGGTTTAGTTCTGGTTTAGACCTAGTTTACACCTGGTTTAGTCCTGGTTTAGTCCTAGTTTAGTCCTGGTTTAGTCCTGCTTTAGTTCTAGTTTTGTCCTGGTTTATACCTGGTTTAGTCCTAGTTTAGTCCTGGTTTAGACCTGGTTTAGTTGTGGTTTTAGTTCTGGTTTAGTCCTGGTTTAGATCTGGTTTAGACTTAGTTTAGTCCTGGTTTAGACCTGGTTTAGTTGTGGTTTTAGTTCTGGTTTAGTCCTGGTTTTAGTCCTGGTTTAGTCCTGGTTTAGAGACGCAGCCCAGGTGACGTACACGAGAAGACACGGGAGCAGGGTTCACGCTTTCATGGACTCGTACCAAACGGACGCCCGACATATAACAAGCATGTGACTTTTTTTTTTTGTTTTTTTTTTATGGTGAAAAACTGAAAAAACACACATCTTTACTGTGCGTAGGCTTGCATCTCCACAGACCTGACTCCTCCTGTTTGGTCTGGAGTCCTGCTGCTTGTTTCCATCTGAATGTTCTTCCTTTGACATAAAACTTCTATCTGAACTTCTAAATCTCTCTCCATGGAAAATATTCTGAAGAATGGTTTTAATTTTCTGTTTCCATGTAATCGAGCAGGCGACGTGCCACCTCCAGAAAGTTACACACTGTACCTTTAAATGGATCTTGTTAGTTTTTTATTACAAACCTGGCTTCTCAAACTCGCCATAATAATCTTAATTCCTTTTACTTGGCACCGATCACGTCTTTGGTTTTGAATAAAGGCACCGCTTTCTGAAGCCATTGTCTAAAATAATTTCACTTTTGCTTATTTATACTGACAAAAGACATCAGTGTTGGTTTCACGTGGATCGGCCCGAGTAATTACAGAAATATTATCCACAAACCCGGTCAACAAATCTGCAATCTGACAGTTAAACAGCAAATTCCTCCGTGTTATTCTGATCTGTTTGAAACGAATGCTCTCATATGATCTGTTACAATGCTGAATATATTTATTTTCCTCCACAGAGATGTTTTTTTTTTTTTTTTTTGGTCCTGGTATTGTCGCCCGCTGCAGGAGCTGTTTTGACAGGGTTTTGATTGACAGTTTTATTCACAGTCGGTTCCTCTCTCGGTCTGCACTCATGTTCTTGGAGCTCTCCTGCCCTTCAAATGCCAGCGCCCTGCCTCCAGACGAGACCGAGCCAAGGCTTCCCTCGGAGCCCTCTTCATCTCCATCATCCTCCTCGTCCTCGTCCTCGTCGCCGTGCCAGCCAGAGGAAACCACGGCAACAGAAAGCATCCGCAGCCACGGCAACGGGCAGCACCAGCGGGGGACGTGTTTTCAGGAGTCGGTTTAAGGGTGAAGAGGGGCTAAAGCCGGGGCCGGACCTGGTGACGACCTGACTGGGACCAGGTGCCGCAGTCGGGAACCTGGTCCAGTCCAGTGGTCACCAGGCTGAGTATCATTAAGAAGTTGCCGATACGATACATAGGCCACAATACAATAGATATCTCGATACATAAGCCACGATGCGATGCATGTCTGGATACATAGGCCATGATACGATACATGTCTCAGTACAGAGGCCACAGTACGATACATATTTCAATACATAAGCCACGATACGATACATAGGCCACGGTACGATACATACCTTGATGCATGGGCCATGATACGAAACATGTCTTGATACATAGGCCACGATACATAGATACATGTCTCGATTCATATGCCACGATACATAGGTCACGATACAATACATGTCTCAATACATAGGCCACGGTACGATACATATTTCAATACATAAGCCACGATACGATACATGTCTCGATACATAGGCCATGATACGATACATGTCTCGATACATAGGCCATGATACGATACATGTCTCATACATAGGCCACGGTACGATTCATACCTTGATGCATGGGCCATGATACGAAACATGTCTCGATACATAGGCCATGATACATAGGTCACGATACAATACATGTCTCAATACAGAGGCCACAGTACGATACATATTTCAATACATAAGCCACGATACGATACATGTCTCGATACATAGGCCATGATACGATACATGTCTCGATACATAGGCCATGATACGATACATGTCTCGATACATAGGCCACGGTACGATTCATACCTTGATGATGCATGGCCATGATATACAATACATGTCTCGATACATAGGCCACGATACGATACATGTCTCGATACATAGGCCACGATACGATACATGTCTCGATACATAGGCCACGATACGATACATGTCTCGATACATAGGCCATGATACGATACAGGTCTCGATACATAGGCCATGATACGATACCTGTCTCGATACATGTCTCGATTCATAGACCACGATACATAGGCCACGATACATAGGCCATGATACGATACATGTCTCGATACATAGGCCATGATACGATACATGTCTCGATACATAGGCCACGATACGATACAGGTCTCGATACATAGGCCATGATACGATACATCTCTCGATACATAGGCCATGATACGATACATGTCTCGATACATAGGCCACGATACGATACATGTCTCGATACATAGGCCACGATACGATACATGTCTCGATACATAGGCCATGATACGATACATGTCTCGATACATAGGCCACGATACGATACATGTCTCGATACATAGGCCATGATACGATACATGTCTCGATACATAGGCCATGATACGATACATCTCCCGATACATAGGCCATGATACGATACATGGCTCGATACATAGGCCATGATACGATACATGTCTCGATACATAGGCCATGATACGATACATCTCTCGATACATAGGCCATGATACGATACATGTCTTGATACATAGGCCACGATACATAGGCCATGATACGATACATGTCTCGATACATACATAAGGCCATAGGCCACGATACGATACATGTCTCGATACATAGGCCACGATACGATACGATACATGTCTCGATACATAGGCCACGATACGATACATGTCTCGATACATAGGCCACGATACGATACATGTCTCGATACATAGGCCATGAAACTATACATATCTCGATACATAGGCCATGATACGAAACATGTCTCAATACATAAGCCATGATACGATACATGTCTCGATACATAGGCCACGATATGATACATACCTTGATACATAGGCCATGAAACTATACATATCTCGATACATAGGTCATGATACGAAACATGTCTCGATACAATAATGTCTCGATACATAGGCCATAATACGATGCATATCTTGATGCATAAGCACGATACATGGGCTATGTTACGATACATACCTCGATACACAGTCCATGATACGATACATGTCTCGTATTGACACTTTGCAGTGACATAACTCTGAGGGTGTTCTACATGCATGTGTATGGCAGAATGTTTAGTAGTTGCCGTGGTGACACAATGAACACACATTTGCAAACACGGACAAAAAAGTTTTAAAATAGTTTGAAAACTTAAGAGAAAAGAGAAAATGGAGACTGTAATGTTATTTGAGAGAGACTTGTTTAACAGCTCGAATCATCTCGACAACAAATCATGTTGTAGTTCCAGAAAAATCAGCTCTTTATGGTCAGATTGCGTTAAATTAAAACTCAGATGATGCTCAGATAATTTGAGTAACAGAACTTCAGACAGAACACATTTAAATGCTCGTCTGGAATCAGCGGTGTAGAGGGGATTTTGTAACGGGGACACGACTCCTGGCGTCATCGATGTGACCTCCTCCCAAACAAACAAAGGCACCAGTAAAAACCTGTAATATATTGTGTTTTTTTGTTTGTTTGATTTTTAACTCAAAATGACGCGAAATCATGTTATTAACATTAACGCTGTTCATAGTCGCGTACAGAACCTAAATCATAGACTACAACACTTGAACCAGGACCGAAAACCAGGAGGACTGAAACCGGATTAAACCAGAAATGAACCAGGACTAAACCAGGTCTAAACCAGGTCTGAACCTGGACTAAATCAGGACTAAATCAGAAAACCAGGACTACTAAACCAGGACTAAACCAGGCTAAACCAGACTAAAAAAACAGCTCTAAACCAGCTCTAAACCAGGACTAAGCCAGGACTAAATCAGGTCTAAATGAGGACTAAATCAGGTCTAAATGAGGACTAAACCAGGACTAAATCAGGTCTAAACCAGAACTGAACCTGGACTAAAACAGGACTAAACCAGGAACTAAAGGACTAAATCAGGTCTAAATGAGGACTAAACCTAAAAACTAAAGGTCTAAAAGGTCTAAACCAGGTCTAAACCAGGACTAAAACAGGTCTAAACCAGGACTGAACAAGGACTAAACCAGGTCTAAACCAGAAATGAACCTGGACTAAAACAGGACTAAACCAGGACTGAACCAGGACTAAACCAGGACTAAATCAGGTCTAAACCAGGTCTAAACTAGAACTAAACCAAAACTGAACCAGGATTGAACCATGACTAAACCAGGACTAAAACCAGGAGAGAACCCCGAGCCATGGTATGATATAGTATGGTTTAGTCCTGGTCTAGTCCTGGTTCAGTCCTGGTTCAGTTCTGGTCTAGTCCTGGTTTAGTCCTGGTTTAATCCTTGTCCAGTCCTGGTTTAGTTCCACAGCGCACCTTTACGTACAACAGAAGTGCACCTTAAACTCGTCGTCTAATCACAAATCTGTCAGTCTGGTAGTAAAATAATATTAGTAATTGCAGCCTTGGTCTTCAGTTCTTTTGTCTGCGTGATGAAACAGACTTACATTAACTACAGCAGAGGCCTCAGAGGAGCCCACACAAAGCCCACCCAGCCCCATCTCTCCCATTCATTTAGCTTTCAATAATCGCCCCAACTCCGCCAAAAGACAGCGAGGGGGACCGCATCGACCAGGGGAGCTTTAATTATGATAAGCAAGCCAAATCCAATTCATCACCGGAGAATTTTAATTGATTAATTCAAATCATTTCCCCTCGTTACTCTGGGAGATAGAGAGTGTCTGCTGAAAGGAACACGGCGGCGTCGTGAAACGGAGCCGTGCATTTTAAACAGCAGACAGTTTCGTTTAGAGCAGATTAGACGGTCTGCTTTGTGCTCTGCTTCACTGCGAGGATTCTGTTTGATACGGAGCAGGAATATTAGAGTTTCACATGACATCAGCCGTCTACGGGGCAGTTATATTTAATACAGACGAGAGTTTAAGATCTTTGTTATAATGGTTCCTCATCACAAACAGACCTGGAGTTGTGTTTTGCTTCATTCACATCTTTGACACCAGATCCTTCAAAAAAGTAATTAGTTATAGTTACCTGTTATTTATGCACCAAAGTATTTGTGTTTGTAACTGCTTTACTGATTAAATTAACTTAAACCACCAACAAAAAATGGTAAAAATACACCCTCATGTATATTCTATTTTCTATTTTCTATTTGGCCTTATTTCGACAGCAACTCACCCAGAGTCAGTGTTTTAAGTTATTCTCATCCACAGAGCTCAAAATCACCAAAACAGACTCATGAGAACACATTCAACACCTGTCCCCTTTAAGCCCAATTTACAGTCCAGCATCAAATTGTCTGCGTCTCTGCGTCGATGTGCAGATGATCTGCGTCGACCAACGTGCTCCTCCGAAATTTTCTACCTACACTTCGAAAAGACGCAGACACCAGGAGAACCGACGATGACAATAAAGGCTGTGATTGGTCGTCTCTTTCATCGCTCCACAGACATTTCCTGTACTCCACTTTTCTTTCTCTCAGTGTACAGTGAGTTATAATGTGTGTTACGTGCTTTGTGTGTATTCTTACAGTTGTGTCTGTTTTGGGGCGTGGTTGGTCCTCATATAAATAGGTCGTCTATCAGTGGTGCGTTCTTTTGCTCCTGCGCTCTCGCTACGCACCGCCTCGCCCTCCGCACACCTGGGCGCGCGCTCGTCGCTTTGCGCGCTCCCTTGTCTTGGCTGCTTGGCGCAGGCCGCACCTGCCTGTTCGCTGCCGTTGGCCTTTTGTGTTGGACCTGGTGGGACCATCTGTCCTGTTTTCACCTTTTGTTTGCTAAGGTCAGTTTAGGGACGTCTTTTTTCCTTTAGTTTAGTGATGTTGGTACCAGCTTCTACGGTCCTGTACGGGGTTGGCCCAGTGCTGCATCATTTTGTTCTGTTTGGTGCTCACCAGGTCCACCTTTCAGTTGTTACTTTGTTTCCGGGCACAGGAGGGGTTTTAGCGTTTTTAAAGTAAATTAAAGTTAACTTAAAAATAAAAGCGTCATTTACTTTTGTAACCTTTTCGCCTCCTGTGTCCCCTTTAATATGTTTGATCCACTCGGGTTCGGAACAATGTGTTTAATGCAGCTTTGCACATTTGTGTTTATGTTTTACAGAAACAAAACTTAAAACCGTATAGCTAACATAAACTAAGCACTGAAAAAAAAACCCCAAAAAAACAGCTTGCTCCTTGTGCACTGGTGCGGTCAGGTTCTGTTGGACTTAAAAAGGACACGACTCATACAGATAAAAAAAGAATTATCCTCCTCTGTGGGAGACGCTCCAAATGACTCTTTGAGTATTAGTCCAATGAGGTTCATTTGGTCTTCCGATATTTTATATTATTAGGTTCTTTTTTCAGACCTAGAGTTTTGTTTTCATACCTGACAGTTTCGACTGCTCCCTGCGGTCTTCCTCAGAGTCACGTGATGTTGCTGTGACGTGTCCGGTCAGCTGATTTAAACAAGTTTTGCGTTGTCTTTGTACCGGTGGAGGCAGGACGACAGCGCCATCTGCAGTCCAACTCCAAATGTCATTGGGATTAAAGAGGCAATCGAAATACGAAAACATGCCTAAAGGAAGATAAACCGGGACAAGGGGCCTTTTTTACTCTCACACACCTGGGATACTGTCCTGAGGAAGTGGGACTGCAGGTGGCGCTGTCGTCCTGCCTCCACCTTTAGGAAAACAGCACCAAAACCTGTTTAAATCAGCCGACCGGACACATCACAGCGTCACGTGACTCTGAGGAAGTCTTAGTGAGCAGTCAAAACTGTCAGGTATAAAACAAAGGCTCTTTGAGTATTTAAGGTTGCGGACTCCTTCTCTCAAACTGGAAACACTTTGTTCCATTTTGTGATGTGTTGTGATAATACAGGAAGTGCTCCATTGCGTTTTTAAAGTCCATACACCTTCACTACACAACGCCATGCTGTGAAACATTCCAGGCAAAACAATAACATCTCCATGGAGAAAAGCATTTGACAGACTCTCCACCAGAAAAGTGAATAAAGACCCTTTCTTCACAGTGACCACCACAAATGCCTTTTCCACGTCTTAATAAACAGAAGCAGAACGTTCATGAATGACCCAGTTAAAGTTTGTCATAATCCCACATAATCCTCATTCTTCGCTCCAAACAGAAATGCAAAAAATAAAATAATTGCGCTAATCTCCCATGACAACCGTACAATTACGCATTCCCTCTGTAAGTGCTGACGATAATGATGTCTCCAACTCACAAATGTCACGGAATCTCAACAAAGACGGTTCCAGGACGCACCTCTCGTTATTAAAGCAGCGTTCAAACATCTCAGGAGGAAACACGTAAGAACATATACACATATACACGTTTGCTTCACCATCTTAAACTCAACTCCACCATCTTCTCTTATCTCTGCTCATTTGGCGTTGGTAAACAAACAAAAACTTTAAATCCGGCCAGATTTTCCCATAATTCCTGTTTAGTACCAGATGGAGCAAACACGGTGCTGATGCTTCAGCGGTTACAGAGATAAAGTTTGGAGAGAGACGGCTACAAATGTCTATGTCTCCAGTGATTACAGTGTGTTTAAGTAAGAAATACCTGGTACTATCTGATACTACAGGCTTGTCTTGATAACTATAATACTGACCACTACAGTAAACTACATAGTGCAGCTTTAACAAAAGAAAAACAGCAACTCTTTCACGTAAAATAAGAGACAGAATCAAATGCTGCTTGAAAAACACATTTATTCCATTGGTAGATCATTTTATTAAGTTGAATCCATTCAAATAAAGTGAAATGTTCTTAAGTTAAGTCATTTTAACACACCTAGACAACTTTTTGCAGTGTGAGGATCTATTTCTAGGGATGGAACAAGATCGCTCGTGGGACATGCCCGGAACACCTCCCGAGGAAGGCGTCCAGGAGGCATCTGGAACAGATGCCCGAGCCTCAACTGGCTCCTCTCGACGTGGAGGAGCAGTGGCTCTACTCCAAGCTCCTTCCATGTGACTGAGCTCCTCACCCTGTCTCTAAGGGAGCGCCCAGCCACCCTGCGGAGGAAACTCATTTCGAGCGCTTGGATCTGCGATCTCGTCCTTTCGGTCTTTACCCAGAGCTCATGACCACAGGTGAGGGTAGGAATGTAGACTGACCAGTAAATCGAGAGCTTCGCCTTTCGGCTCAGCTCCTCTTCACCACAACGGTCCGATACAGCGACCGCATCACTGCAGACGCTGCACCGATCCACCTGTCAATCTCACATTCCATCCTCCCCTCACTCGTGAACAAGACCCCGAGATACTTGAACTTCTCCACTTGAGGCAGGGACTCTCCTCCCGCAGAGGACAAGACACCTTTTTCCGGTCGAGAACCATGGCCTCGAATTTGGAAGAGCTGATCTTCATCCCAGCCGCTTCACACTCGGCTGCAAACTGCCTCCTCAGTAACAGGACAACATCATCTGCAAACAGCAGAGATGAGATCCTGTGGTCCCCAAACTGGACCCCCTCCGGCCCCTGACTGAGCCTAGAAATTCTGTCCATAAAAACAATGAACATGGATTGAACTTTCATTAAGTTGAATCCACTCAAATAAAGTGAAATGTTCTTAAGTTAAGTCATTTTAACATACCTAGATAACTTTTTGCAGTGTGAGGATCTATTTCTAAAGATGGAACAAGATCGATTGGTGCAAGATCTCACGAGACATAATACATTTTTACATTTGCCTTGGATGGAAAAGGGGTTAAGTATAGGGGAGTAACTCTTGAGAAGCTGTGATCCCAAAAAACACTGCTACAATGATCACACAACTATAAAATTAAATAAAGCAAAAATTGTGAGGCATAAATGATGAACTGAATGTCTCATAGAAATTGTCTCGTCCCATCTTTAACTATTTCTATATATTTCCCCGTGTACTTCTATTTGAACTTCAGAAAGTTGAAAAAAATGTATTTCTGGTTCTGTAAAGATACAATTAAAAGTGCTGTAAGTGGTGTTTACGTCTTAAAAACATTTTTAAGTTTTAGTTTCTCTTTCACGCGACTACAGTGTTCTGTTAAGTTCTCATTAGACTATTATGATTCTTTCTAAATGTCTGAGCCTTTTGTTTGAAAGAGACGACAGTAAAGGCACTGACAGGATTTTCACTGTTCAAAACTATAATCCCAAACCATAAGGTGAGTGGAACGAGTAACATTTCATATTTAGCCCTAAAAATCTGATCAAATCTACACATGCAGGTGCTGTAAAGTCATGGAAAATTCACTTTAGGTCATGAAAAGTCATGGAAAAGTTTTGAAATTTTGAGTTCACTGTGATCATTTCTGTAGCAATGCATCTTTTTTTTATTTATTTTTTTTTTTAATTTTATTTTTAAATCATGACAAGCATTCCAAAAGCAAAACGAATCTACGCTGTATTTTATCTTTCTTTTTACTTTTCCATATCTATCGTTTCATCTGTACGTCGTGATTCAATTTAAACCAAGTTCAGTCGGTTACAAACAAATCTGGAGGAAGAAACAAAAAAAAAAACAAAAAAAAAAACTATTGTGCAAAGTTTCCTCTTTTACCGCTTCTTTTACGCAAATGTTTTAGCCATTATTCAGTGTGTGTGTGTAAAAACTGTTTATGAAATGGCACACTGCCTCTTCATCGCCTCCTCCGCCGCTTCCTCCTCTTCCTCAGACAGACAGCGAGAGAGAGAGAGAGAGAAAAAAAAAAAAAAAAGAGAGAGACGGAGAGGAGCAGCCCTGGATTTCTCAATGTTTACCTACCACGCAAAAGAAATGAGGAAGACTTTTATTTGGCAATCTCCTCATCCCCAGAGAAAAGAAAAAGAAGTGAAGAGAGAAAGAGAGAGAGAGAGAGAGATGAGGAACGTAGGGGAGGATTGAGGAAGACGAGAGAGAGATAAAGAGAAAGGGGGTGGTCGGAGGGAGGAGAGAAGACGTATAAAAGCAAACTGCAGGGGGGCAAAGAGGCGTTAACGGAGAGAGAGATGGAAAAAGAGAGAGAGAGAGAATGAAGGAAATGAGAAAACAGTTTGATAAGGAGGAGGAGGAAAGAGAAAGAAATAAAAAAGGAAGCAAAACAGAGATAAAATGAGAGGAAATAGAAGGAAGAGGTGGGGGAAGAGAGAGAGAATGGAACAAAGAGAAGATAGAGAGAGAGGGAGAGGGAAGGAGGAGAGGAGAGGATGGAGGGAGGGAGGAGGAGGAGGAGAGAGCACGCTCCAAAGAGAAAAGAGAGAGAGAGGAGGGAGGGAGGGAGGGGGAGGGAGGGAGGAGGGGGAGAGGAGAGGGCACGCTCCAAAGAAAAGAGAGAGAGAAGGAGGGAGGGACGGAGGGAGGGAGGGAGGAGAGAGGGAGGAGGGGAGTGAGGCACGCTCCAAAGAAAGAGAGAGAGGAGAAGGGAGGGAGGGAGGGAGGGAGAGAGCACGCTCCAAAGAAAAGAGAGAGAGAAGGGAGGAGGGAGGAGGAGAGGAGAGCACGCTCCAAAGAAAGAGAGAGAGAGGGAGGGGGGAGAGAGAGAGAGGGAGGGAGGAGAGAGCACGCTCCAAAGAAAAGAGAGGAGAGAGGGAGGGAGGGACGGAGGGAGGAGAGAGAGAGAGCACGCTCCAAAGAAAAGAGAGAGAGAAGGAGGGAGGGAGGGAGGAGAGGAGGGAGGAGGGGAGGAGAGAGCACGCTCCAAAGAAAAGAGAGAGAGAAGGAGGGAGGGAGGAGGGAGGAGGAGAGAGAGAGCACGCTCCAAAGAAAGAGAGAGAGAGAAGGAGGGAGGGACGGAGGGAGGAGAGAGAGAGCACGCTCCAAAGAAAAGAGAGAGAGGAGGAGGAGGAGGGAGAGGGGAGGTGAGAGAGGGGGAGGTGAGGGCATGCTCCAAAGAAAAGACAGAGAGAAGGAGGGAGGAGGGAGGGATGGAGAGCACGCTCCAAAGAAAAGAGAGAGAGAGGAGGGAGGGAGGGAGGGGGGAGAGGGCATGCTCCAAAGAAAAGAGAGAGAGGAAGGGGGAGGGAGGGAGGAGGGGAGGTGAGAGCACGCTCCAAAGAAAAGAGAGAGAGAGGGAGGAAGGGGGAGGGAGAGAGAGGAGAAGGGAGAGAGAGAGAGCATGCTCGAAAGAAAAGAGAGAGAGGAGGGAGGGACGGAGGGAGGAAGAGGAGGAGAGAGGAAGGGGGAAGGAGAGGGCACGCTCCAAAGAAAAGAGAGAGAGAGAGAGAGGAAGGGGGGAGGGAGGAGAGAGAGAAGGGAGGAGAGAGAGAGCATGCTCCAAAGAAAAGAGAGAGAGAGAAGGAGGGACGGAGGGAGGAAGAGGAGGGAGAGAGGAAGGGGAGGAGGAGAGAGGCACGCTCCAAAGAAAAGAGAGAGAGAGAGAGGAGGGGGAGGGAGAGAGAGAGAGAAGGGAGGAGAGAGAGAGCATGCTCCAAAGAAAAGAGAGAGAGAAGGAGGGACGGAGGAGGAAGAGGAGGGAGAGAGGAAGGGGGGAAGGAGAGGGCACGCTCCAAAAAAAAAAAAAAGAGAGAGAGGGTAAGGGGGGGAGAGGAGGGAGAGAGGAAAAGAGAGATGTGCAGACAGGGAGAGGGCACGCTCCAAAGAAAAGAGAGGAGAGAGAGGAAGGGGGAAGGGGAGAGAGAGAGAAGGAGGAGAGGAGGGCACGCTCCAAAGAAAAGAGAGAGAGAGAGAGGGAGGAGGAGAGAGAGAGGGAGGGAGGAGAGAGAGAGGAAGGGGGGAGAGAGAGCAATAAAAGGGGAAAGAGAGATGTGCAGAGGGGGAGAGAGCATGCTCCAAAGAAAAGAGAGAGAGGAGAAGGAGGGAGGAGGGAGGAGAGAGGGGGGAGGGCGGAGGAGGGAGAGAGAGAGCACGCTCCAAAGAAAAGAGAGAGGAGAGGAGGGAGGGAGGGAGGAGAGAGAGAGGGAGGAGGGGGAGGTGCGGGCACACTCCAAAGAAAAGAGAGAGAGAAGGAGGGGAGGGAGGGAGGGAGGGAGGGAGGAAGAGGAGAGAGAGAGGAAGGGGGGAAGGAGAGGGCACGCTCCAAAATAAAAAAAAGAGAGAGAGAGGGTAAGGGGGGAGAGGAGGGAGAGAGGAAAAGAGAGATGTGCAGACAGGGAGAGAGCATGCTCCAAAGAAAAGAGAGAGAGAGAGAGAGGAGAGAAAGAGGGAGGGAGGGAGGAGAGAGAGCAATAAAAGGGGAAAGAGGGAGAGAGTATGCTCCAAAGAAAAGAGAGAGAGAGCGAGGGAGGGAGGAGACGAGGGAGGGGGGAGAGAGGAAGGGAGGAGAGGGCACGCTCCAAAGAAAAGAGAGAGAGAGGGAGAGAGGGATGGAGGGAGAAGAGAGAGGAAGAGTGGAGAGAGCATGCTACAAAGAAAAGAGAGAGCAAAGGAGGGAGAGAGGAAGAGGGGAGAGAGTACGCACCAAAGAAAAGAGAGAGAGAGGGAGGAGAGGAGGGGGAGAGAGGAAGGGAGAGAGAAGGGGGGAGAGAGAAGGGGGAGAGAGTACGCTCCAAAGAAAAGAGAGAAGGAGGGAGGGAGGGCGAGGAGGGAGAGAGGAAAGAGAGGGGGGAGAGAGGATGCTCCAAAGAAAAGAGAGAGAGAAGGAGGGAGGGAAGGAGGGAGGAGACGAGGAAGAGAGGGAAGAGGGGAGGAGAGGGCATGCTCCAAAGAAAAGAGAGAGAGAAGGAGAGAGGGAGGGAGGGAGGGAGGAGAGAGGGGAGGAGAGGGCACGCTCTAGAAAAAAAAGAAGAAAGAGAGGAAGGGGGGAGAGGAGGGAGAGAGAGGAAGGAGGGAGAGGGTACGCTCCAGAGAAAAGAGAGAGAGAAGAAGAGGTTAGAGGATGGAGAGGGAGAGGAAGGGGGGAGAGAGCACGCTCCAAAGAAAAGAGAGAGAAAGAGAGAGAAGGAGGGAGAAGAGAGCGAGGAAGGGGGAGAGAGAAATAAGAGGGAAAAGAGAGATGTGCAGAGGGAGAGAGCACGCTCCAAAGAAAAGAGAGAGAGGGAGAAGGAGGAGGGAGGGAGGAGAGGAGAGAGAGAGAAGGGGGAAAGAGTACGCACCA
This sequence comes from Boleophthalmus pectinirostris, assembly GCF_026225935.1. NCBI lineage: Eukaryota > Metazoa > Chordata > Actinopteri > Gobiiformes > Gobiidae > Boleophthalmus > Boleophthalmus pectinirostris. The sequence goes on from NW_026571447.1 coordinate 36,674,635, forward strand.
AAGAAAAGAGAGAGAAAGGGAGGGACGGAGGGCGAGGAGGGAGAGAGGAAAGAGAGAGATGTGCAGAGGGGGAGAGGGCACACTCCAAAGAAAAAAGAGAGAGAGGAGGGAGAAAATGAGAAAGGGAGGGGAGGTAAGGTTCCAAAGAGAGGAGGGAGAGAGAGAGAGAGAGGAGGTCAGGGGTCAGAAGCGAAGAGAAGAGAAGAGAGAGACAGAGAGGGACGGAGGAGAGGAGGGAAAGAAAGAAAAGGGGAAGGAGAGACAAGCAGAGAGGGAGAAAAACAAGTTCCAAACAGAAAAGAGAGAGAGGTAGGGAGAGAGGAGAAAGAAAGGAGGGAGAGAGGGAGAGGGTTGAGAACGGTTCCAAAGAGAAGAGAGAGGGAGGAGAGGAGGGAGAGGGGATGAAGATAAGAGGGATAAAGAGAGAGAGAGAAACAGGGAACGGGCGGAGGAGAGGAAAGAGAGAAAGTTGGCTCAAAACAGATAACGGAGGAGAGAGAAACACTTACGGGAAAGAGAGAGAGAAGCGGGGAGGAGTGAGGGGAGAGGAGAGTGAGTGAAGTAAAAAAAAGACGAGTGGAGAGGGCAAAAAGGCAAAAAATAAAGGGTGGGACAGAAGGGAGAAGATCGAGGTTATAGAAGAGAGAGAAACAGAAACCAAAAAAAAAAAAAAAGAGATTGTGGATAGAAAAGGGGAGATACAAGAGAATGAAATACAAACTTAGAAGTAAGTAAGGAAGGAAAGAAGGAAGGAAAGTCAGCCACAGACGGATAGAGAAAGCGAAAGAGAGAAAAGAGGCGGTGCGATCAACACGGACACACGAGAAGAAGAAGAAGAAGAAGCGTCAGTCGTGTATTAAAGCAGCACTCGAAGAGCAGACGTCTCATTACAGATGCAGTGTTTGTGATGGAAGCACTTTGTTCACACGGAGACGGAGGGATGAGGGAGGAGAGAGGGAGAGACAGGAGGGACGGAGGAATGAAATCAAACCAGGTCGGCGTTAATTGGATTCAGCAGTATTAGAACTCCACAGATGAGCTGAATGAATCATTTAACAACAACAAAAGATGAACATTGTGAAATAGTTTCGCTGGACGTTCTGGTTCAAACATTTAAACATCTTAATAATAATAATAATGATAACAGCCTGGATTTATCTCGCGCTTTACAAACCTTTTAAAGCTTTTAAAGACGCATACAGGCGAGTTTCATTGTTGCATGCTGGGAATTATTTTGGTCAGCGGCAAGAAACACTAATTCAACATGACGGACGGAGCGAGAAAACACGTAAAGGGTATTGATCCCGGTTATTTATCCACTCTAACGGCAGAGGACCCAAGACCATTTGACCAGAAATTGGTCATAAGCATCGACGGACGACAAATCACCCTTTTCAACCCCGACAAAGAGCCTGGACCAAACCAAATTTCTGGTCAGAATCGCCAACTACCTGGACAAATATTCACTTGGGCGACATCCACAATGACTTGGTGGAAACTCCTGGGCCATTCACAGCAGAAAAGATGAAAACCTCCAAGAGTCTCGATGTGTTGTTGAACTTGTTGGAGTCCACGGTTTGTTAGGATCTTCTACGTTTGCTCTGCGGATGTTTGAAAGTCGTTTAATTCTTTTCACTCAGAATACGAAAAAGACATTTTCCTTCTTCCGTGCTTCTATTTGTGCGTCCGATAATGCAGCAGGAATTTACCATTATCGGGGATAAATACGCGAGGTTACGCACTGTGTTTGACGCTACCGTGTTTCTTGCCTCCGACTAAAATATTTCCCAGCAGCAACGCGGGCTTTTAATAACAATGACGTCAGCTGAAACTCGCCTGTTACGATATTTTCTCCTCTGTGGCCCCATTTACACGTAGACAGGGATTTTTTAAAACCTTTTGTGACAAAGAAGGCCCCATTTTTTCACTTTTCTTTTCATTTACATCGATCTCAAGTCAACTAAACGGCTAAATAATACTATCCCGGGTTTGTTTTATTTAGTCTTTGTCAGTGTTGGGAAGTTTACTTTTAAAATGTAATCCCCTACAGATTACAGATTACATACACCAAAATGTAGTTTGTAATGTAATCTATTAAATTACTTAAAGAGTAACATGTAATCTGAATACTTTGGATTACTTGATTTGCTGTAGAGAAGCAAAGACGAGGATATCGTAACATAAGATGTTTTGTCTGATAAAAGAAAATAAAAAGCCCAGACTTTACTCAACCAAATTAAAACTATTATTGATAAATGAGGAGACACGTCCACGCAGCAGGATTTAGTCCTGTTAAATCCTGTTTTAGTCCTGGTTTATTCGTGGTTTTAGACCTAATTTAGATCGATCTTAGACCTGCTTTTAGTTCTGTTTTAATCCTGTTTTAGACCTGGTTTAGTCCTGGTTTTAGTCCTGTTTTAGTCCTGGTTTAGTCCTGTTAAATCCTGTTTTAGTCCTGGTTTAGTCCTGGTTTTAGATCTAGTTTAGATCTAGTTTAGACCTGCTTTTAGTCCTGTTTTAGTCCTGCTTTAGTCCCGGTTTAGTTCTGTTTTAGTCCTGGTTTTAGTCCTGTTTTAGTCCTGGTTTAGTCCTGTTAAATCCTGTTTTAGTCCTGTTTTAGTCCTGGTTTTAATCCTGGTTTAGACCTGGTTTAGATCTAGTTTAGATCTAGTTTAGACCTGGTTTAGTTCCCAGGAATGAGTGGTATTACCAAGAAAAAAAAAAAAAAAAAAAGGGATATAGACCAAAATGTGAAAAAATGGAAAATACTGTCATGTAATCCATTTATTTCAACAAAGTAACTGTAATCCAATTACCACTCACTGAAACAGTAACTGTAACTGAATACAGTTACTCATAATTTGTACTCTGATTACTTCACTCCAGTACATGTAATCTGTTACTCCTCAACACTGGTCTTTGTTTAGTTAAGTGAATCTCTCTGCACACTAGTGATGTGATGTTCCGTATCGAGGCTTCGAGGCGAGTGTCGTATCGAGGCTCGGTTCATTTAGGGGAGGAGCTGAAAATGATGACGTCCGAAGCCTCGCTGCCCGACTGTACCACGTGACTGATTCAGAAAGTGGTTCGGATTTTCATCATTTCCAAATAATAATTTTCCATACTGCAGTACATAGATACACAGTTCACTGCCATCACTACAATATACATGTTTTGCATACTTCTTTATTTTGCTGACAGTTTTATTCACAGGCTTTCTGCAAAATGCCACACACTTCAAATTCCTGTCAAGTGATATTTTTGCGTCCAAATGAAGCTTCAAGAAGCTTTGCGCTGCAGTGAACCAATCGGATGAAAGGCTTCAATGCTTCATGAGGCTTCATCTGCCCATCACTAATGTACAGTTACTTTAAATTCATTTTATTTTATTTGACCACCTTACCTGTGACTCCACATGGTCTGGAGACAAAAGAGGGGGCGTGACTATCGGCAGCCATATTTAAAGGCTCTGGGGGAGGTGTTGGCTCAGACCATGTAGAGCAGGGGTGTTCACATGACCAAGTCAAAATGATCGACCTAATACAAAGGCAAGCAAACTGCACTGAAACACTCTGTGCCCCTTTTTTGGACCCTCCCCCACAGTTTGAGAACCTCTTCTTTAAGAGAACTTCCTCTGGCACTTTACACAAAACTGTGAAAAAAGTGAAGGAAGATTTTTAAACCTGTTTTTTAAAGTTCCAAACTGGAGTTTCATTCTTTTCTGGTTTTGCAGTGATATTTACCAGCCTCTGCACGTTTACCAAACCAAACGCACATCGTGACAAACACAGATGCATTTGTCACTTTTGTTAGACAAACTTCAGCCAAATGTGGCAGTAGGTCTGTTCTGTAGATCCGCTCTATGCTGTAGACCTGCTTTGTGCCAACACTGGAACACAAATTTAGACTGGTTTTTGCTTCACGTTTGGTCTTGCTCTTCTAATCAGCCGCACTGTGGGAGGGGCTTGTGTTCGCTGTACGCAGGAAGGAGCGAGAGCGTGAAAAGGCGAGGGGCGGCGTGCTGACCTGAGGCAGATGGACAGGTAGGATGTTTAGGAAGTTGAACCTGCCCTGTGATGCACGCTGGTACACGAGGGCACACGCTGTCGCAGACGAGCCGTGCATAGGGAGCGTGTGTGTTTGTGATGCGCCGTAGAGTCTCCGCGGGTTTCAAATGAGCGCACAGGCTGCACTGAGACGCCCCACACGCTCCTGCACCCGCTACAAGTTTATTACCAACAGCAGCGGCCGGAATGAAATATGATCACACTTGTTGAGTGAATGAGAGGCAAGACCGAGTCCAAACGCGATCGAGTCCGAGACGAGACACGGAGATCTACCCACACGACCTTGGCGATCGACTGGTAGATCGCGATCGACGTACTGGGCACCTCTGATGTAGAGGAAAGCCTCAGATTCAGTTCTTTTTGTGTTATGGAATTGGTTTGTAGGATTTTGTTTCAGTTTTAGTAGTTTATTTGGAGCACTGTTTAATTTAAAGGGGATTTACGCCCTCAGCCAAGAATCTTATGTAGCACACCAAAAAAAACAAACAAACAGGGAAGTTAAGTCCAACTAACCTGTAAGTTGGTGAGAACCCAGGGGAGGGACTTCCTTTCTGGGAACTATAAAAGTGGGAGCAGTTTAGCCAGTCAAGGCGAATCACCATCAGTGCAGCTGTGTGCACGTGGGGTATTTTCTTTTGTTTCGTTAATTTCTGTTGCTTTTGCTTTATTTAAGCACAGTTATTTTTGTAAATATGTATTTTCATTTTGCCCACAACTCGGTGAAGGATGAAATAAATATTTTTTTTGATAAAGGGACATTTTTCCGTCTGCCTCCTTCTTCGACCACTTTGGCCAGCTTCCCCACACCCGTCTTTTACACGCAAACGGCAAACTCGCCTCTGAAAACGAATCTTTCTAAAAACTCGGGCTAGAGTGAAGATTCTGGAAAACTCCGGTTTGGCGTTCGCGTGTGAAGTGTGATAAAAGGAGTTTTAGGAGCTGATGCGCCAAAACTGTGACCAGTGTTTCCCTTTTGCTCTGATGATGATGTTGAAACATTCAGAGCATCAGTCACATTTCTTCTGCTGAAACACTTTTCATGTGTTTGCATTTGCACACACAGCTGATGTTTCATATCCACGACCAGAGACGAATGAGGCTTTAACAGATCCGTGGAGAGGCGAGCTCGCACAGTAATTTTCAAGGTATTTCTGAGTAAAACTTTCAGCTGTAATGAAATAAAAGTTACAGGTTTGAATCTAATCCAGGTGCTGCCCAGAGACTTGGTGTAGTTCTGACGGCGCTCGATGGTGAATTTATGCGGTTTGATGTAAACAAAAACTTTCTTGAAAACAATGCTGTGTGCACGATGTTTGGAAAATGGAGGGAGGAAAATATTCGTTTCTCAACATAACTGAGTTTGTGTAAATGTATCTTACGTTATAATATTTCCTCATCTCAAACAGACCTGGAGTTGTGTTTTGTTTCATTCACACGTTTAACACAAACCCTGCAGATTTAGGTGGAGTTCTTCTCTCAAACAAAAGCCTTGTGACGTCATGTGGCAATACAGGAAGTGCTCCACTGTGTTTTTAAACTCCATACACCTGGGGTCTCCAATCTGTAACTCGGGATTTCTCAGTCATACATATTGTGCTGAATAACTCAAATTTAGTTTTATTTAAATGCCTATTATTGCAAATGCGATGCCTATTTTTGTGCACTAATAAATGGAAAATAATTATGTACATGTTTTATAGGCATCAAACTGTATTCCATCTAAGACTCTTATATTTACTCTTGCAACCGAAACTAAAATGAGCAGCTCTCTGGCATTTTCGTTTTGTAAAGGAGCTCACTAGAGAAAAACATTGGAGACTCCTGCCAAATCTTCACAAGAATCATCAGTCCGGGAAATGCCAAACTTTACTTGCGACATTGCTGTGAAACTACGTATTAAAAAATATAAATAATAGGCTATGAATAATGTTATAGGCCGACATTTTTAGTTGAAACCTGGAACTTAAACTACCACTTCATGACATCACAAAGCGGAACAGACAATCAAGCAGCTAATCCCTAATGAAGACCAGTTTGGTTGGAACATGTCGGCTTTGGCCATCTAAATAAAGTCCTTTTTAACTATATATTTTTCCTTATGTGATTTTTATTTCTTTGGAGTGTCTGGATTCTGTTGCGTTTTAAAGTTTTGATCCTTTTTCCAAGAGCTGCTCCCACTGGTTGGAACACCTACAGCAAACAGCCACTGTGACGGGGTTCTATCTTACTGTAATAACGATGGCGTAGTCAGAAGGATGTTTTTTGAGTGTTTAATAGGTGTTAAAGTTCCCAAATAAAGAAAGTTTGAAGAGTGCTATACAACAAAAAGTGAAACAATAAAGACAAAGTATTTACAATATATACACACACACCTGCTTAAATCTCTGGTATATTACCTTCCTCTTGCAGGTCCAGGTTTTAAGATTCCCCCAACTAAGAAATTTGGGTTTTCACCCTTAAAACCCAAATTACTGATAACAATGAAATAAGGAAAAACCCAGAAAAATACAGTAAATTATATGGCCATCTCTCTGCGCCTGTAGCAGCAATAGAAAATGAGAAACTAATATTTAATTATCAACGGTGGTTTTTTGGTGATGACGTCACAGTGACGTCACATGCGAAGGTCCCGCGCACGAAACCGGAAAAAGGAAGTGTCAGATCAGTGCTCTGTTTGCCAGTGGGGCGTGAGGACAGGGGATGGATAATGCGGAAAGGTAGATGGAAGACGAAGTTATGGAGGTGAAGGATTTGGCAGCGGACTTGTGTGCACCCAAGGCTACTGCGGTGATGAGCGGACGAAAAATGTGTAGCGGGGACCGGAGTGGACAGACGAGGAGTGAGCAACAGAGTGGGGTACGGTGCAGAATGAATGAAAACAGGTGGGTAGTTGGCGCGGGCTTGTTCGGGCGTGATTAAGTAAGCGCGCGCTCGGACGGAGCGACTCCGTCACAGCCACATTTTTGTTTTTTCTGTAGAGAGCATTTTGAGCTTTGGAAATGTAGACAGACTAATAATAAAGGGGGCACAACCCTTATTCCGACATACCCCCACCCCGACATTCCGTCATTCCCACAACCCTCCATTCCGACACTTTATGATGCTGCTATTCCGATATTGCCGCTTTTATGTCGCCGTTCTGGTAACCTACTCAGAGTTTGGAGCGCCAGTCCGTGAAAATATTGTACCGAAAAGAGCGCCGCCACAACTTAATAATTACCTTGAGTGTCGTAGTCATAGAATGTTGAAAAAAAAAAGCTACAGTGCCGCCACTTCGACCAAGGAAAAGAAAAATGTCAGAGTGCAGGGACGTTTGATTAAAAAAATGGAAATGCCACCACTCCGACAATTAGATGTCAATGTCGGAGCGGCGGTATCTCAGAGTAGCAGCATGTAACCCAAAATAAAGGCTTATTCATATGTTTGAATGAAACAAAACACAAATCCGTGTAGATTTTTGAGGAGGTAACAACATTATAACATGACTTAAAGCTCACAAGAGTCAATTTTGTGTTAATATAGCACCTTTTAAAGATCAGTTCAAGGGAATAGGGAGAACAGATTCGTGTCGCCACTGACTCAATGTTTCTCCAAAGTCCATCTCTCTCATTATACAGTTGAAAATGATGGGAAGAGTATCATTTGTGTGTGAGTAAACTGAGTAAACTGACGATGAGAGAACATTATTAAGGCATGAAATTAAAAGCTGATTTCACGTATGTCTGCTTCACCAAGTTACATTTGACTTCGCTCCAAACAAGTCTAGAAGCGTCCTGGATTTGATTAAACGACTCAATCACACATGAAGCTTGAAATCCACGCACACAGCTCCTGGCGGCTCCTGTGGCTCGTTTTAAAAGCGACGAGAATCAGGATTGAGCCCCGCGCCAACGTGCACGGTCACGGTTACATCATGTGTCATTAAATCTGGGTAGTTTTCACCACTAAACCAAATTTGGAAAGAAATTATGTCAACTGGACAAGATTAAATATGTTTTTTCTACTCATTTAAGAGGCTTATTCAGTTCTGACAGGGTTACTTTTAGGCACGCAAGTTCACACCTTAGGTTAATTCTAAACTAATTAGAGATACTTCTTGCTGTAAACAACTTGGGTGTGTTAGTTTCAGTGTAGTTAGCTCCTTTTGTTATTAATTAATCATTGCATTTAGCATTTCATATAGCACCTTTTCAAGATACTCAAAGAGCTTTACACTTCAAGATTCATTCACTCCACAGCTACTATTGTCTTAAATACCTGGGAGTCCAAATCATGAATAGTCTCAGCTGGTCTAATAACACCAGTTGCATTGTGAAAAAGGGACACCGACGCCTATACTTTCTTAGGCGCCTAAAAAAAGCAGGTGTGGGCCCCTCTGTCCTGAAGGCCTTTTACAGGTGTGCGGTGGAGAGCATCCTCACCACCAACATGACTGTGTGGTTCAGCAGCAGCACGCAAGGCAGAGAGGAAAAAGCTAGAGCTGCAGAGGATAGTTAGAGCTGTGGAGCGTATCTGCGGCTGTAGTCTGCCCTGCATTGAAGATATTTACATCAGCAGGTGCAGGACAAAAGCCCACAGCATCATGGAAGACTCCACCATCCAGCACATGAACTTTTTACAGCTCTCCCATCAGGCAGAAGATTGCGCCACCTACAGGCCAGGACCACGAGACTACGGAACAGTTTTTATCCTGATGCCGTGAGACAGATTAATTCTGTCAGAAAAAACACTACAAAACAGCACTGACTTGGAACGCACTTTAGAAAATGGGGGCGGGTTGACATACAATATTTTTAACTATTTTATTCTTGTTATAACTATTTATTCTTATTATAACTATTTGTTCTTATTGTTATCTGTGCTGCTGTTGACCTGGACCTGAGTGCATTGTTTCGTTTCTGTGTATTTTTTATACTGGAATGACAAATAAATTTGATTCTATTCTATTCTATTCTACTATTGTAGCCACAGCTGCCCTAAGACAGCCTGACAAAAGCAAAGCTGCCAATCGGTGCCAATGGCCCCTCTGACCACCACCAACACTCACACACACACCGCTTTCACACTAGGCAATGTGGGTAAAGTGTCTTACCTAAGGACACAACGACAGTTTTTGTGACTGGCGCCCCCCTGTGGCTCCTGATTTTCCCAGTGTCTCCCAGTCCAAGTCCTGACCAGGCCCAGTCCTGCTGAGCTTCTGAGATCTGATGGGATCAGGCTTTGACGAGCTGGTACGGCCACTCTTGACTTAAAAGAACCTCGTCAAAACTGAAGAAGCCACTTGGATGAGTGACGGAATATTTTCACTCGTTAAAAACGTTTGACCCAGTAAAGTAATTAAATAAAGAGCAGTGGGCAGGGATAGGAGGCACATGAAAACAAAACTTTTTTTCAAATACAAGACAATACAAGTTTGTTCAACCTGCATGAATCAAAAGAAATACAACTTTGAGTAAAGCAAAGATTATGACATGACATTTAACGCTGATAAATGGTAAATGATCACATTTTTATACAGCGCTTTTCCAACATCAAGGCTCAAAGCTCCTTACAAACAAGGACCCGGTCACATATTCACACAGATCAGGGCGGGAGTGCGGTGAAAGTGGAAGCTGGGGTGAAAGTCAAAAATGCCGCAGAGGTTTCACGCAGCAGAGGTGATGCTGGGAGCGAGAGGGCCGAGACTGTTGCTGATATGAGAGGTGGACTGGGGGAGATTGATTAAAATGATTTCAGATTTGGAGCTGTTGAGTTGTAGGTGTGAGTGTTTGTGTCATTGAAAGTGAAAGCGGGATTTGAACCACCAACCTGTAGAGTCGACAACACTCTACCAACTGAGCTCCTGTCGCTCTGGAAAGTTGATTAATCACAAGTTGGGTTTCGCTTCGCTCCAAACAAGTCTAGAAGCATCCTGGATTTTATAAAATGACTCAATCACACATGAACCTTGAAATACATTTTTGGCTCCATCACTTCCCCCACCTACCACCCCCCTCCTCCATTTTATTTGTGTGTGTTTGTGTGTGTTTGTGTGTGTGTGCGCAGAGCTCCACATGCACGCAGCTCTTGGCAGCTCCTGTGGCTGTTTTAAAAGCGAGGAGAATCATGATTGAGCTCTGCGCCAATCTCCTCTCATCACTCACACAAATATTGAGCATGACCTACTTCAAATATTAATAGAAACCCTCGCTGCTTTCAGAGGCCCGCGCTTCCTTAAAACGAGCTGAATGTGAGAGTGGTTGGTGTCCGCTTTTGTTGCTGTTTCAAAACTATTGGTAATGGTTCAAATTTGACTCAATGGTGCTCCAAAGTCCATCTCTCATTTTAGAGTTGAGAACGTCTGTTACATCATGAGTTGTGTAAAGGTGCACTATGTAACTTTTTGGTTGAAGGATCTGGCACCTGCTTGTTTCTGTGGAGATGTAAAATGGTAAATGGTCACATTTTTCTATAGCGCTTTTCCACCTTCAAGGCACTCAAAGCGCTTTACAACAAGGAACCACTCACCCATTCACACACCAGTGTACACAGACACTGTGGGCAAGGTGGGTTAAGTGTCTTGCCCAAGGACACAACGACAGCATTCATCTGTGGGAGCTGGAATCACACCAGCCAACCTGTGGGTCAGTGGATCTGACCGCTCAACCTGAGATGTTTATGTCGAGAGCTGGATTCGAACCACCAACCTTCAGATCAGTGGGCGAATGCTCTACCAACTGAGCTACTGCCGCCCAGTCATTGCTCTGCCTGGAATGTTCCACAGTGTGACATTAAACAGCTCCACCTTAGATTTATTCAATTACAAGGTGGTTTTAGAGCTCAAAAATACCTAGAAAAACAGACACTCTTGACGTGAGTGGGGTCGCCTCTCCACAGATCTGACCTGTAACTTGGTCTGGTTTGGTCTCCATGAAGATATGAAGGTTTATTGCCACACAGTAGCTCAGTTCTCAAAGAGCGTTAGTCCAGTGATCAGAACGATCGTGGTTTGAATCCCGTTCTCCACATAAAAACATCATTGGTTGAGCGACAGGATCCACAGACCCACAGGTTGGCGGTGTGATTCCAGCTCCCACAGATGAATCCTGTTGCTGTGTTCTTAAGGTCCGTTCAGACAGCGGTGCCTTTGCATTTGAGTTTAGACGCCCCCGATGCAGGTCTTGGGTGCTGTGGACGAACGAGAGAAAAATACTCGATGTGTGTCCACGGTGTACATTGCGCTGGAAACAAGTGTCCAGTCCCGGTCTTTTCCCGGAACAATGACAGACCAGGCTGAGAGAGACTTTAGTGTTTTTATTTCATAAAAACTGGTTTAGGCCTGGTTTAGAGCTGGTTTAGTCCTTGGTCGAGTCCTGGCAATTGGCTCTGCAACTGCGGCGTGTATATATTTATACTCTGCTAATGACACTGGTTTAGTCCTGGTCTAGTCCTGGTTTAGTCCTGGTCTAGTCCTGGTTTAGTCCTGGTCTCATCCTGGTGTAGTCCTGGTCTTGTCCTGGTGTAGTCCTGATTTAGTCCTGGTCCAGTCCTGATCTAGTCCTAGTCCAATCCTGGTTTAGTCCTGGTCTAGACCTGGTTTAGTCCTGGTCTAGACCTGGTTTAGTCCTGGTCTCGTCCTGGTGTAGTCCTGATTTAGTCCTGGTCCAGTCCTGATCTAGTCCTAGTCCAATCCTGGTTTAGTCCTGGTCCATTTCTAATCCAGTCCTAGTTTAGTCATGGTCTAGTCCTGGTTTAGCCCTTGTCCAGTCCTGGTTTAGTCCTGGTCTGATTTTGGCCTAGTCCTGGTCCAATACTGGTCCGGTCCTGGCGATTGGCTTGGTGATTGGGGCATATATATTTTTATACTCCACTCATGTCTGTGGCTCCAGGTTCTCTGGTCTTTCTCTTTCTTCCGGATAATAACGTTGCTATGTCACTGGATACTCATCCCTGATTGGTTGATGCGGTGACTGGTTGACTCTAGATTTGCGCCCTCGACGTGCGTCCACATAGACTTTGCATATCGACTGGACATCTTGATGATCTTGAGTCTGAATGGCTTTTAGGTAAGACACTTAACCCACCTCGTCCACTTCACTTTGAGTGTCTTGGAGTTGGAAAAGCTCTGTCTAAAAATTGTGTCCCTTTAACATTCCAGACAAAGCAATAACAACTCCAGCACCTTCCACCAGAAAAGTTACACAATGCACCTTTAAGCGTCAGTGTAATCCCATAGTCTCCATTGCAAAAGAAACACGGTTTATTCTGATCAACTTTCTCAGTCCATCAAATCTGAAAAGAATATTAACATCAATCAGCCTGACTGAGTTCTTCAGATAAGCGCTGATGTGATGTATAAAGGCGCTGGATTATTTCTTGTTCATCTCATTTAGATTCAAACATTTTATGGCCTGTGTTTGATCCGGGACCACAGGAGTTCAGTTCTGACGGAGCTGCCCTAAGGCGTGACACCGGCCGTCAAACGCTTTTCTCTATGGACATGTTACCGCTTTGTCTGGAATGTTTCACAGTGTGATATTGAACCTTTCTATCTTCATGGAGACCAAACCAGACCAAGTTACAGGTCAGATCTGTGGAGAGGCGACCCAGTTCACAGTAGGAATGCCTTTTTTTCTGGGTATTTTTGAGCTATAAAAATATAAAACTTCCTAAATGTAAAGTAAAGCTATTAAATGTCATACTGTGGAACATTCTGAGCAGAGCAGTAACATCTCCAAGCAGATGACAAGTTGCACAATGCACCTTTAAACATCACATATTGTGGTTGAACTTGTGATAAAGTTAAAATGTACGACACCAGTTGATCATTATGTTGTTATTTACACATTTTAAATCCTAATATTCATCTAAAACAATTTCCATCCATCCATTCATCCATTTTCTTCCACTTATCCGGGGCCGGGTCGCGGGGGCAGCAGTGTAAGCAGGGACTCCAAGACTTCCTTCACCCCAGACACGTCCTCCAGCTCCTCCGGGGGGACCCTGAGTCGATCCCAAGCCAGCCCAGAGACGCAGTCCCTCCAGTGTGTCCTGGGTCTTCGCTCCTCATGCCAAGGAACGAGGGAGGCGCCGATGAGGCATCCGGAAAAAGATGTCTGAGCCACCTCAGCTGTCTCCTCTCGACGTGGAGGAGCAGCGGCTCTGCTCCGAGCTCCTCCCGTGTGACTGACCTCCTCACCCTGTCTCTAAGGGAGCGCCCCTGCGAAGGAAACTCATTTCGACCTCTTGTATCCGTGATCTCGTCCTTTCGGTCACTACCCAGAGCTCATGAAACAATTTAATACAATTTACAATTTAATTAGCTAAATAGTCTGCAAAATAAAGTCATCATGACACAAACTCTGTGTTGTGGATTCGTTGGGGTCAATGTGTAAATGGCTCATACTGCGCACTACCGCCCTCTGCAGACTCTGGGGGGCGCTGTCTAAATAAACTGTAAATGTTCTGATGTGGCTTCCTTTCCGCCCCGTCTGAAGTGGAGATGTGGATTTTTGTACTTGTCTGAACTAAAGGAAAACAGTGAGAGCAGAGTCTGTCTATTTGCGACACCGACAGTTTCTCGTGTCTCCAGTGGAGTCAACACAAACAGGTCGTGTCAGTCCGGGGCAGCACACTTATCGATTTAATACAATGATACACACTCAAAAGAAACACGGATTCCACTTTTAAAACAACATATTAGGGTTTATTAAAACTGGGTCCACATCTCCACATGTTGACATCACCACCAACAGATCCATTAGCCTGATTCATCAGCCATCAAAAAAATAAATAAAAGAAAAGAAACTGAGGAAGAGAGTGCTTTTTCTTTGCCTGGAATGTTCCATAATAGGGCAGTAAATTGATCTATTAGCATTTCTTTAAAGAACAGATTATGCATTGTTGTTGTTGGCCTTTAAACGTGCTCTTAAATACCTGTGACATTTCATGTTTTAGAACATTTCTGGTGAAGGGTTCACTACCTGCTCGTCTCCATGGAGATGTTATTACTTTGTCTTGAATGTTCCACAGTATAGATTAAACCTAAATCTATCACAAGGACTCAGGTTCTGTGAGAGTCGCCCCTATTCACAGAAGGAATTATTGTATTTTTGAGGTGGAAATGTTTCATGTCATACCATGGAACTAGCCTCATTCATCAGCCGGTTTCATTTTGGAGAAACCGTCTGACCTCACAGCATTAACTCTTTCCCCCCCTGGACGCCGACTAGGAACAACCCATACATATGTTACTAGGGCTACACCCATAGAGCATAACTGCATAAAAGAAAACAGACTTCCACGAGTGATTATGAATGATTTTTACACTCATGAACTTAATTGTAACACAGACATATTTGTATCTCTGCAAACCTTAGACTCTGAACTCTTCATTTCTGGATGTTTAAATGTGATTCAACTCATTTCTCGGTGTATAACAGCTCACTGAAAATGAGAGTTTACCTGGTCAGGTGCAAACTCGAAAACAAAAAACTACATTAAGCATCTGATATCTGCATGTTCTGAAAACTATATTCATAAAAAACTAAAAAATATACTTTGTCAAAGTATTTAAACAGATTTCATATCACCAGATACAGTATAGCCAAGTGTACACCTGTTTTTACCTGTTGTTCACCTGTGTGCACCCAATTAATTTTTTTCCATTTAACTTATTCAACTAATTTTATTTATTCAACTCATTTAACTTATTCAACTTATTTTATTTATTCAACTAATTTAGCTTATTCAACTAATTTAGCTAATTATAATATGATAATATAATAATAAAACTCTTCCCCGTCAGTGTGTGTCCAGTATTTGTCATCTTGGTTTCTTTCTCGTGTGCAGAGCTCCACATAAGCGTTTTTTCTGTAGCGATTCTGTTATAAATCGCATCTTGGAAAAAAAGACTGAAATATTTTAAAGGACTGGCCTGGGCAACATCCAGATTTCAGGGCAGTTTTGGTTCATAATCGAGTATAAAGCTCAGATAGTTTGTTGGGACATCGCAGGACTCCACACAGACGCATCAGCGGCATCTCACCTTCTCCCCGAAAGTCCGTCGCTGTCGCTGTTTTCCACTTTATAATCAACTTCAACATCATCACTTTGAAATCTATAAAAGTCACTTTCTCTAAACTTATCCATAAAATACGTCCGCTCCTCATTATTTCTAAAACTATGCGCCGCAGCGCCGCGATCTTTACATCGCACGTGTTTCGTGTTGTGTTTTTTCCGGAAGCTACCATCGTCACTATTTCAATTAACTTCGGAAAAAATCGGCGAAAACATATCCTTGAATCCTATTGGTCAGTCTAGTGTGGGTTGTAGTGGCTCCACCGATCACAGTCTCTGTTTAAATGTGAAAAACCGAGCCATTTCTAAAGGTCGTCAAATCTCGTCTTTAGTGATACGGCGGAGGAGTCAAAAGTCGTCATTAAGGGTTCAGGGGGGTCGTCAAATGTCGTCTTCATGGGGGAAAGAGTTAAGATTCGTTCGCATGACGGTAGGTGGATACTTTTTCTCATTTAACCAATCGCTGCTGTTTGGTCATGACGTACGTAATGCGCCGCTAACAGGACTAACTGGTATATTAAGCTTTCCCCAAATCCCGTAGGAAGAAGGACAATAACGTCTTTCCCCTTGATAAAATTCACCAAACATTCTCTTTGTTCCGGCTTTAAATCCTCGATCTCGGGAATCGTTGCCAACGCAGAATGTCCGTCTTCGTCTACATCCATCACGACCGCTTTGTTTTTGTCGATTTAATAAAACGATACACACTCAAAAGAAACACGGATATCACTTTTAAAACTAAATATTACGTTTATTAAAACTGGGTCCTTGCAAAAAACGCCCACATCTCTACTTTTTGACATCACCACCAACCGATCCATAACACCAGCAACTCAATGGATATCTGCACATCACACTAACGAGAAGCTTTTCTTTTTTCCCATTCGTACCAGAAATAATTACGTTACACTGCCGAACGCTACGCCTATTGCTGATTGAGAAAATAAAATTGTATAATGAAGTTAGTAGAGAGCAGTGGGCGTGCGCTGGTGGCGGTGAACACAGCTCGTGATCGGCAACGCGGCGTGAAAATAAGTGATTAAAGATGACTCAAACATGCACAAATCAGTCCAGATACAACTTCCAGAGGGTAAATGAGAAGGGGGAACCGCTTTGACATGATTAAAAGCTCTGAAAATAGGTGTCCTTTAACTAATAACAGACACACCTGACTGTAAACAGCTAGAGTGTGTTAAATTCAGTGTGGTTATCTCGGGAAGTGAGGAAGTTATTTGGACGAAAGGCAAAAAACATTCCCTCTAAAAAAAGAAAAACTTCACCTTGTTGACAGAATTCATTTTTCTTTTGCGTTGTTATTAAGTGGAAATCCAGAACGTCCATATTGGAGTCAGTGCACAAAGATGCTGGCAACAGGACTTTTTTTTTTGTTTTTGTAATTTAATCAATCAGAATAAAAGAATACAGCTGGTACTCCAACTTTAATGCAAAATATAAGACTTAAAACTGAAAATACATGAATACACTTTAGTTTATTTCCATGCACTGACTGTTTACACTGTTATAAGCGCTTGAAGTATTGTTTTGTATCTAATCACGTGTTCTTACAATACTCGATACTTGATACCGATACCACAATATCCACGTTTAGATCAGATTTAAATTATTCTCCTTCGAGTTTACATGGAAATAATAATTCCGAATTAAGTTTTAAAGGAAAACACGTTAAATTCTGCTCAACGTCTGGGGGTGGGGAAGGGTTCTGATTGGACGGAGACACGAACATATTTACGTCGACCTGAAGAAAACACACACTTCAGCTGCTACCGGCTTTTTTGTCATCTCAGTTTGTCGTTACGCGTGGGGATGTGTACTCCAGTTTGTATGGGCGGGGAACAACGGTCCAAACTCAGAGTCCTGAACCAACAGGAGAAGCTCCGGTTCAGGTCGGGCCCAGATGAGCTGGAGCAGGGCGTGTTAAGTGTCTCTAGCCTGATTCATCAGTCGAATTCACATCGTAGAAACCGTCTGACCTTGCAGTGTTAGAATGTGTTCACTCAACTTTAGGCGGGTACTTTTTTTTTTTCATTTAAACAATCACTCTAACAGGGCTGGTGGCCATACCAGCCTGTCAAAGCCTGATCCCCTCAGAGCTCAGAAGCTCAGCAGGCTGGGCCTGGGTAGGACTTGGATGGGAGACACTAGGACCAGGTGCCACAGTGGGGCACCAGTGGCAAAAAACTGTCGTTGTGTCCTTAGGCAAGACACTTCACCCACATTGCGTAGTATGAAAGTGGTGTGAGCATGAGTGATGGTGGTGGTCGGAGGGGCCGATGGCGCAGATTGGCAGCCTCGCTTCCGTCAGTCTGCCCCAGGGCAGCTGTGGCTACAGTAGTAGTTTACCACCACTGAGTGTGGAGTGACTGAATAATGAACTGTAAAGAGCTTTGGGTATCTTGAAAGGCGCTATATAAATGCAATCAATCAATCAATCAATATTAAGCTTTTCCCAAATCCCGTAGGAAGAAGGAACAATAACGTTTTTCCCCTTGATAAAATTCACCAAACATTCTCTTTGTTCCGGCTTTAAATCCTCGATCTCGGGAATCTCTGCCAACACAGAATGTATGGCTCTTCGCAGATTGGCTGGTGACCAAACACACACTTCCTGGGGTTCTTGCAAACCATCTAATGTATTCTGATTCCTGACCTAGTCGCTGGAGAGAAATGAAATTGAGTGGAGGCACTAGGCGGCACCAGCCTGACTAAGGTGACGCGGCCTGAGAAGAGCTTTCCCCGGGGAAGAACCAAGAGCACGGAGGACGGACCGCTCAGAACAAGATATAACGAACCAAATGGGATTCACGCTTCTGTCTGGATGTGTTACACCACGTAAGTACCAGTCGCAGTCCTTGAGCACAGACGACCGGAGCAGCCCACCCGGACCTGTAGTTTACAGCGCATTCTCAATTTCACCGTGCGGATCCATTAGTCTTGCTCATCCCCGTCTGGAACAATCTGTGTATCATTCGTTCATTCGTTTTTCAATATAAAACCAAAAATAAGAAAACGAAAAAACAACAGTTTTCTTCGTTATTTGTCTCCAAAACCAAAATTAAAAAAACGGATAACGATTCGTTTTTTCAGTTTTCGATTTTGTGTTTAAATGAAGAATGGAAAAAACGGATAACGGCCGTTTCCCGTTTATGTGACTTCCGTGACTGCGATGCCGGACTTTTGCACCGCATACGGACTGAACCGGGACTGATCCAGGTCCGAGACCAGACCGAGACCAGAGCGGGACTGAGACCGGGACCAGACCGGGACCAG
This sequence comes from Boleophthalmus pectinirostris, assembly GCF_026225935.1. Taxonomy (NCBI): domain Eukaryota; kingdom Metazoa; phylum Chordata; class Actinopteri; order Gobiiformes; family Gobiidae; genus Boleophthalmus; species Boleophthalmus pectinirostris. Next base: position 36,693,048 of record NW_026571447.1, read on the forward strand.
GGTGGACTCCGAGCTTTGACTCCGAGCCTCCACGGGGTCCGAGCCTCAGCTTCGAGCTCCGGCCCTGCCGTGGGCTCTGAGCCTCCGGTCTGGTCCTGGTCTTGTCTCGGTCCCAGTCTCAGTAGCGCTCTGGTCCCGGTCTGGTCCCGGCCTGGTCCATTTGAACCAAAAGCTCTTAGTTCAGTTCATTTTCATTGGTGTGAATGCGTCAGTCGGATGCTTTGCACCACCTCGGAACCAGCCGCGGTTCTTGAGCGCGGAGGACCGGAGCAGCTCGGTCCCAGTCTCAGTCCTGCTCTGGTCTCGGTCTGGTCTCGGACCTGGATCCGTCCTGATTCAGTCCGTATGCGGTGAGACTGGGACCAGACCGGGACCAGACCGGAGGCTCAGAGCCCACGGCAGGGCCGGAGCTCGAAGCTGAGGCTCGGACCCCGTGGAGGCTCGGAGTCAAAGCTCGGAGTCCGCCCTGGTCCCGGTCTGGTCCCGGTCTGGTTCGGTCTGGTCCCGGTCTTGTCCCCGGTCCGTCTTGTCCCGGTCTGTCCGGTCTGGTCCCGGTCTGGTCTCGGTCTGGTCGGTCGGTCTGGTCGGTCTGTCCCGGTCTGGTCTCGGTCTGGTCCCGGTCTTGTCCGGTCTGGTCTCGGTCTGGTCCCGGTCTTGTCCCGGTCTGGTCCCGGTCTCAGTCCCGCTCTGGTCTCGGTCTGGTCCCGGTCTCAGTCCCGCTCTGGTCTCGGACCTGGATCAGTCCCGGTTCAGTCCGTATGCGGTGCAAAAGTCCGGCATCGCAGTCACGGAAGTCACGTAAACGGGAAACGGCCGTTATCCGTTTTTTCCATTTTTCATTTAAACACAAAATGGAAAACTGAAAAAATGAATCGTTATCTGTTTTTTAATTTTGGTTTTGGAGACAAATAACGAAGAAAACTGTTGTTTTTTCGTTTTCTTATTTTTGGTTTTATATTGAAAAACGAATGAACGAATGATACACGGATTTGGAACCAGCACATGGAGGACGGAGACTATGGGACCTACCTGACCAACCTGCTTGGAGGACGACACAAGACCAAGGAGGGGCTGCAGTGAGTCTTTACCGCTATTACCCCAACTCAGAGCTTCTTGCATTGTGAGTTGTGTACAAAGTTCTGGACTACATGCTACTGTTTTACGAGTTCAGAATGATAATTTGGAATGAGGACGGCTCGCGGTGTTAACGGGGAAACATCGATACCTTTCGCAATTACACAGGCACCGGGAAACAGAGGTACAGACCCTGACACAAGCATGGTCCAAAATTTTTTCACCAACTTGCAGTGCGTCATCGCGTCAGAAGAGCGACCCAACGAGCATCCACTGAACAAACGGATGATTTTTTTAAGCGGAATAAACGTTTACATGATCACAGAATAAATTAATTTGGCTTTAAAATCAGAATAAATCACCCATTTAATTCAGATTTAAGTTTAATTCTGAATAATCATTAGGAATTAAGTGTTTACATGGTCTTTTTAAAGCAGAATACATTTTTATTCGGAATTAAACACGGCAAATGAAACACTCTTTTTTTTTTTAGACAACAGAATGTGATTTTCAACCTTAAATCATAACACTTTCTTTAAGATTCCCTTGTGGTGTTATATCAGATTTTTTATACTTTTTACAACTCAACTCTGAGCAAAACCTCGAAGAAAACCTGCTTTTGTGGCGACGTTTACAATCACTTCTCTTATCTATAGGCGAGAGTATCATTTTATTTTCCCATCGTCATGTCTGTGAAACGTGGTAAGTCCGGAGGCGCACGCGAAATGGAGCCTGCAGACAGCGGCGGGATAGTGGTGTGATTAGGAGGCCATTTTGTCCAAACAGCTCCGTGATGGTCCTCGCCGGAGCCTCAGATGAAAGCCGCAGTTAAATGACCCAAAGTGGCTCTGAAAGGGCTTTGATGTGATGTTTTTGGGACTTATTATCACAGGGACACGGAGGCAGCGGCGGTGTGGGCTGGAACGCACTCTTCTGACGGCGGGAGGGAGGGGACTGGTAGTGTCTGGAGGTGGTAGAGTAGCCAACGGTTGTACTCGAGTAAAAGGAACATTACTTCAAAATAACATTACTAAAGTAGAAGTACAGAGTAGTGGTCTAAGAAAGAGAAAGAGAAGTAAAAGAGGTGATAGTAGCTCAACAACAGAGTGTTTCTCTTCTGATCTGAAGGTTGGTAGTTCGAATCCCGCTCTCGACGTAAACATCTAGCTCCCACAGACGAACACTGCTCTTGTTGTTTCCTTGTGTGAGTGGTTTCTTGATGTAAAGCGCTGTTCAAACTTGTGATGTCATGTGGTCATATAGGAAGTGCTCCACTGTGTTTTTAAACTCAGTAAATCTTAACCAGAAACTTTTGGATGATTTTAGTTTTGGAATTGCCAATCTCTACTGAACTAAATGTGAAAGGTAGCTGTTAACTTGGATACTTATGGTGCGTTCAGACCGCGGTGTCAAAAACAGCCTGTGGTTGGACGGCTTTGCATTTGAGTGTAGATGCCCCCGACACAAATCTTGGATGGCGCGGGTCCGTTGCCCTGGAAACAAGTGCCATTTACCGGTCTTTTCCCAGAATGATGTCAAACCAGGCTGAGAGACTGACTTTAGTGTTTTTATGACATAAAACCATCAGCGGAGGTGATCAGCGCGGCGGCTACGGCGTGTTTATATTTATATTCCGCTAATGACACTGGTCCAGTCCTGGTCCAGTCTTGGTCTAATCCTGGTGTAGTCCTGGCTCTGGGACTGCGACATATATATATATATATATATATATATATATATATATATATATATTATACTCCAATAATGACACGGCATAGAGTTTCTTGTTCTGGTGTTTGTAGCTCCCCGCCCCGGTTCCCGGGTCTTCCTCTTTCTTTTCCTTCTTTTGAATAATAACGTTGCTACGTCACTGGACAGTCGTCCCTGATTGGTTGATGCGGCTCTTCCATTGCATCAATGCCAGAACACTCAAGACGCACCAAGTCATTGCCAGACTGGCACCGTGCTGACACCTGAAGATGCACCACAATAACTCAGGATGTCCTAGACACGCGTCCACAAAGACTGGACGGCTTGATGCTGAGGTTTGAACACACTTTAATACTTCATGACATCACAAGGTGGAACAGAATATTTAGAGCTGTGCAAATATAGACAGACTGAAATTAAAATGCAACTCAAAAACTGTGTGAATGAAACAAAACACAACTCCAGGTCTGTTTCTGAAAAAACATGACTTAATAACACGACTTAAATCTCACAAGAGTCAATTCCGTGTAATATCAGACCTTTGAAATACCTAAATATGGCTCAAAGTGTACACACAGTACACTGTAAATTAGATCAGTTTGAACTTCTCGGTGAAAGAGATAAAAAGAGGATCTGGGTTTGTTTGTGCAGTTTGCAAAGGTCAATGTGATGCTTCTTGGAGGAAAAAGGCAGAGCTTGTAAATCGATATACACTCGGATCGCTCCCAAAACTCCGCACCGAGCCCCCGAATATGGCAGCCATTTTGATTACCCCAATGATTAATTAAAACTCGCATCGGCCAATCAAAGCCGGCGGAATCGATCTGAGGAGCGGCTAATCCTTCTCACTTTCACTGAAAATATCAAATCAAACTTTAGGCTCTGCGCGGGGCTCTGCAGGTGAACAGGGACGAGGGCCGATCAAAGATTCTTTCAGTGTGGCTCTGCGGTAACTCCCATCGTTTGTCTTATCACATGCAAACTTGTTTATGACTATATTCTGATAAACCTTTAAAAGGAATTAATAGGAATGCACCAATCCAGCTTTTTCAGTTTTCAATACAAATTCTGATACTTTACATTTGCTGATGCCTGATATAAACCGATACCAGTGCACAGACGAATAACTACATTTATTTATTTTAAAACTGACATTGGGAAATTATGGTTGATAAGAATTTACTCCATAACCAAGTGAACAGTGACAGAAGTTTAATAAAATCAGGAGACTCCTTGTTACATTCTCGTGAGCGGAACAGAGGCACTGAAAAAACAATTAATCAGTATTTATAGTTTATTGTTAAGCTATGAGTTGAATGGGTGTGTACTAGGGGTGTAACGGTGCACAAAAATAATCGGTTTTGAGGTTCGGTTCATTTTCAGTAAAGTATGGGAACAAAATAGAAAACCATTTGTACGCTTATTAAATCTTTCCCCCCTGGACGCCTACTAGGAACAACCCATACATGTATTACTAGGGCTACACCAATAGAGCATAACTGCATAAAAGAAAACAGACTTCCACGAGTGATTATAAATGATTTTTACACTCATGAACTTAATTGTAACACAGACATATTTGTGTCTCTGGAAACCTTAGACTCTGAACTCTTCATTTATGGATGTTTAAATGTGATTCAACTCATTTATAGGTGTATAACAGCTCACTGAATATGAGAGTTTACCTGGTCAGGTGCAAACTCGAAAACAAAAAACTACATTCAGCATCTGATATCTGCATGTTCTGAGTACTATATATATATTCATAAAAAAAAATATATATATATATATATATATATATATACTTTGTCAAATATTTAAACAGATTTCATATCACCAGATACAGTAAAGCCAAGTGTGCACCTGTTTTTACCTGTTGTTCACCTGTGTGCACCTAATAATTTTTTTTTCCATTTAACTTATTCAACTCATTTCGCTTATTCAACTTATTTTATTTATTCAACTCATTTAGCTTATTCAACTAATTTAGCTTATTATAATATAATAATATAATAATAAAACTCTTCCCCGTCAGTGTGTGTCCAGTATTTGTCATCTTGGTTATTTTCTCGTGCGCAGAGCTCCGCATGAGCCTTTTTTCTGTAGCGATTCTGTTATAAATCGCATCTTGGAAAAAAAGACTGAAATATTTTAAAGGACTGGCCTGGGCAACATCCAGATTTCAGGGCAATTTTGGTTCATAGTCGAGTATAAAGCTCAGATAGTTTGTTGGGACATCGCAGGACTCCACACAGACGCATCAGCGGCATCTCACCTTCTCCCCGAAAGTCCGTCGCTGTCGCTGTTTTCCACTTTATAATCAACTTCAGCATCATCACTTTGAAATCTATAAAAGTCACTTTCTCTAAACTTATCCATAAAATACGTCCGCTCCTCATTATTTCTAAAATCTTTCCATTGCACGTGTTTCGTGTTGTGTTTTTTCCGGAAGCTACAATCGTCACTATTTCGATTAACTTCGGAAAAAATCGGCGAAAACATATCCTTGAATCCTATTGGTCAGTCTAGTGTGGGTTGTAGTGGCCCCGACCGATCACAGTCTCTGTTTAAATGTGAAAAACCGAGCCATTTCTAAAGGTCGTCAAATCTCGTCTTTATTGATACGGCGGAGGAGTCAAAAGTCGTCATTAAGGGTTCAGGGGGGTCGTCAAATGTCGTCTTCATGGGGGAAAGAGTTAAACCAACAATTTGTTTAAAATTTTACAAGCGGGATATTAAAATAAATGCAAAGTGCTGCTTGGTAATACTAATAAGTTAAATAAAATATTCTCAAATAAGCAACAAATTTGTGAAATATTATAAAAATAAATAAAATCCTTGTAAACAGTAAATAAAACTTTAAAACAGTTCCAGCAGGAAACTTTACTCAATCTTCAGATTTTTAGTCTGAAAATAACATCTTGTCCACATCGTCTGCAGTAAGAGCAGATCTGCTGCAGTAACAATGTCCTGAGTGGGGTTTCCATGCAGACGAAAAGCAAGAGGCGATCGTAGTTTTGCGAGGATTCACGTGGTTTGGATGGACGAGGTCAAGACGGGCGGGAGGCAACTGTTGTCAATGCGGCACAGTAACTATAAAGCGCTGTGAGAAACACTGCCCCAATCATGGACAAGTTCCTTCATGAATATTAAAGAGCCGAGCCTCAGTGTAGCTGCACATGTAGTGGTGGAATGTAAACACACACAATTTGCGCGAACTCACTTCACACCGAACTGAGCAGTATGAATCCATGAACCGTTACACCCTGAGTGTGTACACATTACATACATATAAGGCAAAAGTTCATATATGAAAACAGGAGGCAGCTGTACATGCTCAAATACAACAGGAAGTACAGAAATGCAAGATGCAAATCACTTAACAACAATATAAACTCTTATTGGCACTCGAAACATTAGTACATGGAAATACATTGTTGTAAATTTAATGTACATCTGGATCATGAGAAGAGGAACTTACATAACATAAAATCAAATAAGACAAAACTGTTCTAAATGTGTGATGTAGACCACAGGTGTCAAACATACGGCCCGGGGGCCAGATCCAGCCCTCCAAGACCTTTAATCTGGCACTTGGCTGATTTTCTATTAAAATATTTTAATTATATTTTCTATTAAAATATTGGTAATTTTCTGCGGCGCTGAGCATATCAGTGTCTCCAGCGTCTCTGTACGTGGCCCCTCCCACCAGAGCAGCACAAATGAAGACTTGTCTCTTTCCAAACGCTCTTAAAGGACGATCGTTTTGACTGTTGACCGTGACACCCTCATCAGAAAAATGTCCAACATGAGAAAAGTGGAGCCGAGTGCAGGATTTTACAAGAAAAATGGACTTATTCCTATTTGCATACAAGTTAAAGTTAAAACATTGTGTTAAAATTGCATTTTTCTTAAAGTTTCAGGTTGTTCAAAATATTATAATATTTTGTAAAAGAAAGAGTTCATCATTTAAAAAAGATTTCTGTAATAGATTTGCGTTTCTCTGCACAAATATTTGAACTTATTGTTATTTTGGGGGTTTATATGTCATGACTTTTCTGATCCGGACACTTTGGGATCAAAGTAGGTTGGATACGGCCCCCGGACCAAAATGAGTTTGACACCCCTGATGTAGACGTTATGTGTCCCTCATGTAACTACTGAACAATAAAAGTTAAGTTAAAGTTTAGTTAAAGTTTAGTTTAAAGTTTAGTTAAGTTACATTCTGAGATTTTCTGGGCCAACTTCAGCCAATACTCTTATTACATCCATTTAAATGTCCAACCTGGATATCGGCTGAATTGCAATTTTATTCGGTATCGGCACCAATATCGGATACCAGTATTGAATCGAAGCACAACACCATAATAACCATAATAACACCAATCAAAAGACAGTGAGCATGGTGCCTATTTTAATTTTGATATTTTATTATTTTAGCAGCAGAATTTCTGAGGCATATAAACCAGAGAAAATAAAATATCAAAATTGAAATAGGCAACAAGACTGTTTATTTTATTTTATTTTGTTTTTTGACACTAAAGAGGAATATTGAAATAACAAACTGTTTTCCCATTTTATTGTTTTGTTCTTAATGGACCCAGGTGTCTGTACTTTCTACTCCTCTTCATTTTTGAACAGGATTGAAAACGTAAAAGTACTTTTTGTTGTAGTTGGAGACCTGCTGAAGAGACTGAGGATTTGAGGAAACAAAAATACACAAATAAAACAGCTAGAAAAAACAAACAATTAATTAAATTGCACTTTTAAGTAACAAAATCGAGCACTTCCTCCACCAGTGTCATAAAATTAACAGACTGAAAGCACTTAAGTCGTAAAGTCCTTCTTCCTTTCACATGAATCCTGGTCGTGTCTGGAGTCTGTGCCCGGTGACAGCGCCCTCCTCAGGTCATCCTCCTCCTCTGTCCGTCTGCCGAGCCTCTGATGGAGCACCACTTTAAGCGCCGGCGTTCACGGCTCCGGTCGCCTCCATGTCAAACGCCTCCAGACCATCAATAAGCCTCAGGAGCATCAGGGCCGGAGGGCAGACGCCAGAGCAGAGACGGAGCTTCAAACTACGTCACCGGCGAACGTGAAGAGACGACAGCTGAGGTGAGACGATGCAGGTCACAAGTATTAAAGGTTCTGTTATTATGGAAGCTTTAACCCACGATAGAATGTTGTTTCCAGTGTTGGGGAGTAACAGATTACATGTACCGGAGTTACAGAGTACACATTATGAGTAACTGTATTCAGTTACAGTTACTGTTTCAGTGAGTGGTAATTGGATTACAGTTACTTTGTTGAAATAAATGGATTACAGGGCGGTGTTTTCCTGTTTTTACATTTTGGGCTAAACCAGGACTAAACCAGGTCTAAACCAGGTCTAAACCAGGTCTAAACCAGGTCAAAACCAGGTCTAAACCAGGTCTAAACCAGGTCTAAACCAGGTCTAAACTGGGTCAAAACCAGGTCTAAAACCAGGGACTAAACCAGGACTAAACCAGGTCTAAACCAGGTCTAAACCAGGCAGGTCTAAACCAGGTCTAAACCAGGTCTAAAACCAGGTCTAAACCAGGTCTAAACCCTAAACAGGTCTAACCAGGACTAAACTAACCAGGTCTAAACCAGGACCTAAACCAGGACTAAAAACCAGGTACAAAACCAGTAAACAGGTCTAAAAAGGAAAAATAAACCAGGATCTAAAACCAGGTTAAGACAAACTAAAAACCAGAGGTCTAAACCAGGACTAAAAAGTCAGTAAACTCATTAAAAAAGATCAAATGAAAAAAAAAAAACAAAAACCAGGACTAATAGTAAAAACAAAACAGGACAGTAAAGTCTAAATTCACAAATTCAGGTCTAAACCAGAGGTCTAAAAAACTACAGGTAAAACTAAGAACTACCAGGAAACTAAACCAGTAACAGAAAACAGGTCTAAACAAGACAGGTAAACCACTAAATCAGGTAAACCTCTAAACCAGGATCTAAACCAGGATCTAAAAAACCAGGACTAAACTTCTAAACCAGGTCTAAACCAGATCTAAAAACCTCATCTAAACCAGGTCTAAACCAGGTCTAAACCAGATCTAAACCAGGTAAAACCAGGACTAAACAGGACTAAACCAGGTCTAAACTAATCTACCTAAACTAACTTTTAAATCTAACCAGGACTAAATAAAGTTTAAACTAAATAAAACAGTAAACTAAAACTAACCAGGTCTTACTAGATCTAAATCAAAAACCAGGTTCTAAAAAGTAAAACAGGACTAAACAAACCATGCCGTGTGGACCGTGTCTCTCGTTTTCTATCAATAATATAATTTGGTTCAGTAAAAGTCTTTTTTATTTTCTTTTAGCAGAAAAAAAAACACATTTGTAGATCTTTGCTTCTCTACAGAAAATCAAGTAATCCAGAGTAATCAGATTACATTACTCACTTTAAGTAATTTATGGATTATTACAAACTACATTTTGGTTATGTAATCTGTAATCTGTAGGGGATTACATTTTAAAAGTAACCCTCCCAACACTGGACATGTTAAAGGTGCACTGTGTCACTTTTCTTTTGGCTCCAGATGTTTTTGACTTGCCTGGAATGTTCCACTGTATGTCTTTAAACTTTTCTTTCTCCACGGAGACATTTTTTTTCAAGGTGTCTTGTAGTCGACTGGATCCATCGTCTTCACACGTAAACCACGACTATTAACTCAAACACATGCTTTTCTTTCACATTTTCTTTAACATTGCCTTTTATTTTGATACGATCATTATTATTATTAGTTTGTACGACCCTAAACGAAAACAAAAAAAATCCTTACATTCTTTCATTCTCATTGTGGTTTATTTTGTATGATCATTGTTAGGTTTATCTAAACATTAAAAACAAGAAGAAAGACAAGAGATTAATTCAGTTTTACTCGCGAGGAGAACGGGCAGAGAGTGGGCATCAAACCAACAGTCTCCACACGTTCTGATGACTCAAGGCCGTTCTCCTCTTTTTATTTCATTAGGAGGCCCTAGTTACAGAACGATAATTCTCAAGGGGAAGGGGAAACAGCAAAGACATAATAAGAAACTGATGCAGCTAAGCATAGTCCAAACACATAAAACATGATTAACAATCAGGAGGTGCCTTAGGTCAGACACCATCATAACTCTTGCATGTGTGACAGTGGGAGTTGGCTTCATGTGAGGAATCATCTCGAGGTTCACTAGAGCGACAGGACACTGCACACAGTTGTCAAACACACAGAGGTTATTCATTTTCATACAAGTGATTGGTACATTATAAATCAAAGAACTGTAGTTACATAAATGGTTAACTCATAGGCCTAGAATATCACACAATTATTTAGCAAATATGGGATAATAAAATTATTCTGACAATCATAAACAGTAAACTTTTGTGCTTTTGTTACTGGTGTTATTAGTTTGTACCACCATAAATGAAAAAAAAAAAAAAAAAAAAAAAAGAAAGTAATGGCAACTTTAAAAAAAAAAAAAAAAAAAAAAAAAGAAAAAAAAGTGATTGTATTTTTGTTCCAGAGGTTGGTATAGGGAACAATATATGAAGTGAAAAAAAAAGTCTAACACTATAGAAGCCTTTAAAAAAAGAGTGTATCCATCCATTTTCTTCCGTTTATCCGGGGTCAGTTCACATGGGCAGCAGTCCGAGCAGGGTCTCCCAGACTTCCCTCTCCACACACACGTCCTCCAGCTCTTCTGGGGGGATCCCGAGGCGTTCCCAGGCCAGCCCAGAAACATAGTCCCTCCAGTGTGTCCTGGGTCTTCCCCGGGGACTCCTCTCAGTGGGACATGCCCGGAACATCTCCTGAGGAAGGCGTCCAGGAGGCATCAGAAACAGATGTCGGAGCCACCTCAGCTGCTCCTCGCGACGTGGAGGAGCAGCGGCTCTACTCCGAGCTCCTCCCGTGTGACTGAGCTCCTCACCCTGTCTCTCTGCGGAGGAAACTCATTTCGACCGCTTGTATCCACGATCTCGTCCTTTCGGTCATTACCCAAAGCTCACTTTTCTTTTGGGGCGCCAGATGTTTTTCTTTCTCCATGGAGACAGTTTTTTTTCATCGTGTCTTGTAGCAATTTCACGTACAATTGAATAACCAGCTACAGTTACATACACAATCAAAATCAGATTATGAGATCACTGTCGCTCGGATTAGTGACGATCAAATTCTGCAGTTTACGTGCCTTTTACATCATTTTAAAGGTCTACAATCTTTTTTTTTTTTGTGTGTGTATGTGTGTTCGTCTTATATTTTGTTATGTCTTACGTTTATCTTGATTTCAGTGCGCTACAAAAGGTCTACAAATGAAACATGAATCTGATTTTGCGTTGGTGAGTTTGTAACTGCAGCCAATGTTAACTCCTTCCCCCATGAAGACGACATTTGACGACCCTCCTTGTTTCCTTAACGACGTGTTTTGAAACCTCCGCTGTTTCACTAAAGACGTGATTTGACGACCATTAGAAACGGTTCCTGTTTATTACATGTAAACAGAGGCTGTGACAGGTCGGGGCCACTACAACCCACACTAGACTGACCAATAGGATTCAAGGATATGTTTACGCCGATTTTTTCCGAAGTTAATCAAAGTAGTGACGATTGTAGCTTCCGGAAAAAACACAACACGAAACACGAGCGATGGAAAGATCGCGGCGCACAGTTTAGAAATAATGAGGAGCGGACGTATTTTATGGATAAGTTTAGAGAAAGTGACGTTTATAGATTTCAAAGTCATGATGAAGTTGATTATAAAGTGGAAAACAGAGATAGAGACGAACTTTCAGAGAGTGAAACTTACGAAGGTGAGAATGCAGCTGATGCGTCTGTGTGGAGTCCTGCGACATCCGAACAAACTACTGGGGACTTTATACTCGATTATGAACCAAAATTGCCTTAAAATTTTGAGAAAAGAGTTTTTGAAGAGTTTTATTATTATATTATAAAAAGCTAAATGAGTTGAATAAGTTAAATGGAAAAAATGAATTAGGTCCACACAGGTGAACAACAGGTAAAAACAGGTGAACACTTCCCTTTACTGTATCTTGTGATATGAAATCTGTTTAAATACTTTGACAAAGTATATTTGTATTTTATTTTTTTAATGAATATAGTACTCAGAACATGCATACAGTGATCCCTCGCTATATCACGCTTCACCTATCGCGGCCTCGCTGCTTCGCGGAATTTTTTACAGTGCTTTATTTTTTACAGTGAATCCTGATTGGCTTAGGGGCGTTACTGTTGTCTAGAAGTGAAAAAGGTTTATATTGGTTTTTCATTACACCCATGCCAACAGTTTTCGTTTCTGTACATTCTGCCAAATTTACGTTCGCAATTTTTCTCCGTGACAAAACCCACAATGTCGCGGCACAAGAATGGGACCCTTTGATGTGTCGTTCATTGCAGTTCTCAAATATAATTGAAGGTGGGATGTCCGATTATAAAAATCTTCTTGCTCAGAAAAAGAAAGAGTGCCAACAACTACCCATAATGATGTTCTTCTCTCGGAGAAAGACCCCTGCGCAGCCTTCAGTAGAAAAAGACGCTACAGCGCAACGTCAGGACGAAGAGGCGCAGCTGGAGGGACTGTGAAATACGCGAGTGACAATGTTTCCTACCTTGTATTCATTACTATATAAAAATATTGTTTTACAACACCGTTCTTTAAACTATTATAGTTATTTGTAAGAAAACGTTAATATTTCTATTTCTTTAACACATGTTGGGCCTGAAAAGAGGTTTTATTTTTTGTTTCATTTTGCAGTTCAGTATTGCATTGTAAAATCACAGTAAAAAATAAAGCTGACTACTTCGCGGATTTCACCTATTGCGGGTTATTTTGGAACGTATCCCCCGCGATAAACGAGGGTTCACTGTAAATCAGATTTTGCACCTGACCAGGTAAACTCTCATTTTCAGTGAGCTGTTATAAACCTGTAAATGAGTTGAATCACATTTAAACATCCATAAATGAATAGTTCAGAGTCTAAGGTTTCCAGAGATACAAATATGTCTGTGTTTCAATTAAGTTCATAAGTGTAAAAATCATTTATAATCACTCGTGGAAGTCTGTTTTCTTTTATGCAGTTCTGCTCTGTGTAGCCCTAGTAACACATGTATGGGTTGTTCCTCTTCGGCGTCCAAGGGGAAAGAGTTAACAGAAGTTTAATGTCACACTGTGGAACATTCTAGTCAACGCAATAGCATCTCCATGGAGACAGGAAGAAAAGTTACACACTGTAGTTCATATCTAAAGGTGGTTTGTATAAAAGTCATTTGAAACCTAAAATAAGAAAGAAATTAGAAAGAAACTGCCGAAAGTTGAGGTTTATTTGTGCAGGCTCCTTAAAAGTAAATCAGTATAACATGTTAGAATCTATATTTTTATTGATTTTAATTAACAATGACAGACTTTTTTTTTACAAATATGAAGCAACTGGTCACATTTTCAATCATGATTTTCTGTCATCCAATTCTTCACAATTTAAGAGCCTTTTTTTTTTTTTTTTTTTTTTTAATATAGTTGATGTTACCGTCCTAAAGTCTGTTCAGATCAGAGGAAGTATCTCATCAGTGAATCCAATTTTTAATGAAGAACTGAAGAATCTTTAATTAAGTCCAACCATGACTACATAATTATGGACCTCCTATCTTCTAATTACTGATAACGCTCCGTGCCCCTTTTTAAACCAAGGCCCTCGCGCTGGTGCAAGACGGATCAAAACCAGCCAGGACTGCACTTCAGAAAGAAATCTAAGAATAATATTTAATTGTATTCATCCGTCTACATCTCTCCGCAAGGTTTAGACACATATCCCGCGGTCCGTTGCTGTTGCTGGACTCGTTCTGATCTTTTCAACGCAAGAATCACTGTGAAGGCGTTTATTTGTAGATTAGCATCATGTGGCTTTGAGCTGTGGGGCTAATTTGCCGTTTCAACAGGTCATATTCCCCACAGTCGCCATTAAGAGTGTGGAGAGACTCAAGTCTAAGTGTTGTGCTACAAGTCGCACTTTTTTTTTTAACATGGTTTGGATGTTTCCTGTGATTTATACTCCGGTGCGACTTATATATTAAAATTTTCACACTGACAGCCATGAGGGGGCGCTCTAGTCTTGTGTGTCAGTATCTGCTGCTCCTGTTCCTCTTGTACCACTGTCACTTGACTCTACTGCGCATGTCTCCTGCAGAAAGAGCCTCTGTCCTGTCTGTGTCATGTCAGTCGATCGAACCATTACTTCTAAATCAATTTAAACAAACTTATAAAGACGACTGAGACTGAACACAAATGCCCCTGAAAAGTAATGAAATCTGCAGCTGAAAACGATAATCAGGCAGCAGAAAGAAAGTCTGGAGTGAGCGAGGAACTTGTGACATGTGGAGGATGCACCATGAGTCACTGGATGGATGGACAAAACCTGAACTTCAGTGACACCGAAACCATCCTGTCGGGATTCAGAAAGACCCAAATAATTCTAACTGGAACTGATGCTGAGTCTGACGACAGCGACACAGAAGAGGAAGCGTCGCTCTGTTTACCTCCGGAGGTCGTGGAGTTGCTCAGAAGTGACACCGAGGATGAAGAACTGAATGGATTTAGTGATTTGGAGTGAGATGGAGAGTTTGTTAAACTTGTTCTGTTCTGTTGTTTATGTTATAGTTTATCTGAAGAACTGTTCATATGTGACGTTAACAGTCTGTTGTTCTCTGTTCTATTGTTTTTACTAGAACTTGACTTTCAAGATGAAATGTCAGTTCCTGGTCTCTGATTTTATAACAAAAATTTCCCCAGAAAAGTGCGACTTATAATCTGTTGTATATCTTGTATATATATATTTTGTTTCATTACACATTTTTTGGCTGGTGTGACTTATACTCCTTACTTATAGTCCGAAAAATACCGTACAGAATAAATATATTTAAATTTATGTTCTGTACATTATTCTGTATATTATGTGTGAATTGTGAAATACTGGTGGTTACATGTTTTAATGAAAGCACTTGTACCTGACTGCTATGTTTTCTAGTTCAGAAAAAAAGCCTAGTACTGTAGTTGTGTTTGCATCTCTACAAACTTGACTCTTATTTGAATGAAGGATGCTTCCTGCTTTCATAAAATCATACATGTTCCAGGACGTCCTCTGGATCAAATGGGAGTCTGATTCCCTGATGGAGATGCCACAGTCTGCTGCTGCTGCTGCTGCTGCTGCTGCTGCTTCCGCTCTGTTCCTCTGGGATGTGCAGTGTACAAACAAAGAGGAGTCCTTTCCATCGTTTCTATTGACTCACAGGAAAAGTAGAAGAAAATGTTTTAATTTTATGTCCCTTTTGCTATAATCTTCCATAAAACAAATCTATCTCCATGGAAACTGTTCTGTAGGATGGTGTTAACTTCCTATTTCCATGGAATCATACAAGTGATCTGCCACTTCCATAAAGTTACATACTGTACCTTTAATTAGCCTAAACATGTGCTTTTTGTGTGACTTTATACTCGATTATGAACCAAAATTGCCTTAAAATTTTGAGAAAAGAGTTTTTGAAGAGTTTTATTATTATATTATAAAAAGCTAAATGAGTTGAATAAGTTAAATGGAAAAAATGAATTAGGTCCACACAGGTGAACAACAGGTAAAAACAGGTGAACACTTCCCTTTACTGTATCTGGTGATATGAAATCTGTTTAAATACTTTGACAAAGTATATTTTTATTTCATTTTTTTAATGAATATAGTACTCAGAACATGCATATATCAGATTTTGCACCTGACCAGGTAAACTCTCATTTTCAGTGAGCTGTTATAAACCTGTAAATGAGTTGAATCACATTTAAACATCCATAAATTAATTTGCTATAATCTTCCATAAAACAAATCTATCTCCATGGAAACTGTTCTGTAGGATGGTGTTAACTTCCTATTTCCATGGAATCATACAAGTGATCTGCCACTTCCATAAAGTTACATACTGTACCTTTAATTAGCCTAAACATGTGCTTTTTTTTGCATGCCATATTTATTTATTTATTTTTATTTACATGTTGTAGTGGTCGGTGTTATCGATGGTGCAAATTCTAATTCTTTAGTTTAAAGGACCCAGATTACGCTATTTTCTGATCTGTTTCGTGTTTTGGAATTGTGTTTCCTGATCATAAACAGACCTGGAGTTGTATTTTGTTTCATTCACAATTCTCTTTTCCACCTTGTGATGTCGTGCGGTAATACAGGAAGTGCTCTGCTGTATTTTTAAACTCCACACACCTTCACTCGAATCATTTGGATAATTTCAGCCCTGGAATTGCCGATAAAAAGGAGCAGTTAACTTGAAAACTACCACTACTAAAGCACTTTGACTTTTGTAGATGTAGACTAGGGCTGAGTATCATTAAGAAGTTACGATACGATTCATATCTCAATACAGTGCACTTTTGGTTCGATACGATATATTTCACGATATATTTCATTTTGTTTTGATACGGTTCAGTAAAAATAAAGGCTAAATCATGTCTGTGATACTAAAAGTCTTTGTTAAACCACTTCCCGTGCAAAGTTCATATGAAACACAAACATTTTAATCATCAAAACAGTGAAAATGTCAAATGTGTCGCATAAACGAGTTTCCTTCCTCTGAAGAAACAACAAAACTGTAGCACTGTCGCAAAATAACTGAGTAAAATAAACCAAAAAATAGTCTTGGTGATGTACCGAAACAGCAGCCCACGATATTGAAACTGTATCATCACATTAAACGATGCGATATATTGATATTTTAATATTTTTGCACACTCCTAATGTAGTCAGACTAATAATAAAGTGTTACTCAAACCTTTGCGAACGAAACAAAACAAGTCCAGGTCTGTTTCTGAGGCGGCAGAAACATTCCAACGCGACTTAAAGCTCACAAGAGTCATTTCCGCGCAATATGGAACCTTGAAAGAAACAAACACCTACAAATGGTTCCGTATATTTTCTTGCTTGATCATACGCTTCTGCTTCACCTTTTCCCATCGCCGCTTTAGTCTCAGATCTATGCATCACTCCCCCACGCACACACACACGCCTAAACGACACTAAACACACACACACGCACACGCACTCTCTTCCACAATAGCTCTGAAACAACAGCTCGGCGTCTCGCTCCTCTCTCTCCTATCAGACGCCATCCATCAAACCCAGCGCGCGTTTCTATCAATAAAGATCTTCATGCATTTTTCAGTATTCAAATACCTGTGGGCTCTGGGGAGAAGGAGGCCCACTCTGTCTCTCGTCTCTGCCACAACAAAAGCTCTATTCATAAATATTCGATGTCCTGCTCCTCTGACGCTCATTGATCTCCCTGATTTACTGTAGGACTCCGCCGAAGGACCGTTTCTCATGCTCGGATGTGTTAGCGTTTACGGACCGTCTGTCTCCCGTCTCGTTGTTTTTTTCCCGCGGGAGTTGATAGGTCCTTCGTGGTCATTAGTTCAACGTAGGTTTATCCATTTAAAGGCGGCCGGGGCTTGTATTGTTTTGTATTGATGGGATTCTGTTTGAGAGCGAGGGAGATGTCAAAACACGACATCAGACGGCAGAAGGCGGCGGGAGAGAGTGAGCTGTCAGAAGAGCCGGGATTGACTTATAGGGAATCTGTCGTTTTTGGGTCATTCGCTTTTGTCGATCTCTGTTACCGCTCGTATTCGTCATGGTTCAGACCCGAGAGTGTAATAATGAAGCTGTGGGCGGGTTCGCAAAGGCCGTAACAATGGAAGGTTTGGGGAAAGCGCAGTTATTTTGGAGTTTCACGTTTGCTTTGAGGGTTGTAGACAGTGTTGGGGAGTAACAGATTACATGTACCGGAGTTATGTAATCAGAGTACAAATTATGAGTAACTGTATTCAGTTACAGTTACTGTTTCAGTGAGTGGTAATTGGATTACAGTTACTTTGTTGAAATAAATGGACTACAGGGCGGTATTTTCCTGTTTTCACATTTTGGGCTATATCCCTTTTTCTTTTTTTTTTTCCGGTAATTCCACTCATTGCCGGACACTAAACCAGGTCTAAAACCAGGTCTAAAAAAACCAGGTCTAAAACCAGGTCTAAACCAGGTCAAAAACTAAACCAGGTCTAAACCAGTCTAAAACCAGGTCTAAAACCAGGTCTAAACCAGGACTAAAACCAGGAAACCTAAAACCAGGTCTAAACCAGGTCTAAACCAGGTCTAAAACCAGGTAAACCAGTCTAAAACCAGGTCTAAACCAGGACTAAACCAGGACTAAAACCAGGTCTAAACCAGGACTAAACCAGGACTAAACCAGGTCTAAACTGGACTAAACCAGGACTAAACCAGGACTAAACCAGGACTAAACCATGTTGCGTGGGCCGTGTCTCCTCCTCTTCTATCAATAATATTTTTAATATGGTTAAGGAAAGTCTGAGCTTTTTTTTTTACTTTTATCAGACAAAACATCTTATGTTATGATGTTCTCGTCTTTGCTTCTCTACAGCAAATCAAGTAATCCAAAGTATTCAGATTACATTACTCACTTTAAGTAATTTAATGGATTACGTTACAAACTACATTTTGGTGTATGTAATCTGTAATCTGTAGGGGATTACATTTTAAAAGTCACCTTCCCAACACTGGTTGTAGATTGGAGAGCTGGACTAGACTGGAGCTTTTTTGGGGAGTTTGCATGTTCTCTGTTCATAGTCGGTGTAGGTGCATCAAGAATTTCAGACTTCCGGTCATTGTGCATTGCAAACTGGGAAGGATTTTCTGAAAAAGTGAGCATCAAACCGTCATGTTTGATTTCCCAGTGGGATGTTTCTATTGACAAAGCTGATCCTTTCTAGTCTTTTGAACCATATTGGGGTTTTTTTCTGGTTCTGGTATTGTCATATTTTAGTTTTGGGATTCAGACATCGTAATTGTGTAGTTGTTGGATGTCGTAACACCGGAAAACAGCTCGAGAAATTTGTTTGCGAACTCCATAAATCACTTGACTGCAAACCTCCGTTCAAACTGTTTCCCTTCACAACAGAATTGAAAAACAGTGAAAGGTGAAGGCGATGGGCAGGATTGATCTACAGCAGGGGTGTCCAAACTTTTTTCATCAAGGGCCACATATCTAAACACAGATGAAGCAGAGGGCCGATCGAGGGCTGATGCTCAATACAGTGAAAAATTTGAAATATGTGTATGTTTAACACCAATAGCATGAATAAACACTGATGGCTCATGCTAAGATCCTTAAAATCACACACTGAATATTAAATATTCGCTTTATCAAGGTAGATTTTCCAAATACTTGCAGTAAGAAGTTAATATTTAAATGATCTAAGGTAATTTGAGCCAATTCACCTGGAAGCCTGAGGGCCAAGAAAAATTTGTCTGGGGGCCGCAATTGGCCCACGGGCCGTAGTTTGGACATGCCTGATCTACAGGAAGGAGGAAAAAGGAAACCTTTGGCTGCCTTTTTTTTTTTTTTTTTTACAAGAAATATATTAGACCAGGGGAAACAGTGTGTTGTTCAAATTGTGTAGTTAGTAATATTGTTTATTTAATGATATATATACTAGAGACGGGCACGTTGACGCGTTCATTTTGCGTTAACTAATTAAGTCATTATCGCCGACAATTATTTTAAAGCCGTTAACGCAGTTTTTATTATGTATTTATTTATTCTATTGTAAACGTCTGTTTCTCACTGGCTTTTATTTTGAAAAAGTCCACCGTGAGCGTTTCTTAAAGTTTGACGTCTTTTCTTTACACTTTTTTCACTTTTTTCTGACCACGTGAGATGCAACGTGTCCGAGCCTCTGCTCTCCGCTTTGTTTCCCAAGAAATATCAGTCCAAGTTTATAACAATGATCTAGAAATTATTACTAGTGTAGTGTTTATTACTCACTGAATAAAAAATATAGAAAAAATATATTAGTAGTACAAAAGTCCATTCAGTATTTTTTCTTGAGCCTTCACAATACCTTGAAGGGGTTCCCCTCTGAAAGCAAATTCTGTTTGCACAACAAATGTTTGGCTCTTTCATTTACATTTCCAATAAAAGTCCGCTATATTAGGGTGACCAAATGTCCGTTTTTCCCCGGACATGTCCGTATTTTGCGTCATGTCCGGGGCGTCCGGGTTTTTTTTTTTTTTAATAAAGTGATGCAAATGTCCGGGTTTTCAGTATCGTTCATTAAACTGAGCGTCTCTCGTAGCGTCTGTGACTCAGAAGGAGCGAGACACAAACAGTCGGTCAGTCTGCAACATACCGAAGCACAAATGCACATTTAACAATGACTTGTACAAGAAATTCTCCGTTTTCCGTCCTGGTCGGGACAAGTGTGAGTCCATGTGCACAGGCTGAGGTGAGAGTTCAGTGTCCCTCGTTTATCGTGGGGGTTACGTTCTAAAAATAACCTGCGACAGGTGAAATCCACGAAGTATCAACTTTATATTTTACAATTATTCTATCTGTTTTAAGGCTGTAAAACCTCAGCACAAACTTTATACACTTTTCTCAGACAGGATCGACAGGTGCAACCCTTTTTACTTCCTTCTTAAAACTTATTGCTGCTGTCGTCCTTTAGTTATTTTCCTCCTTCTTTACGTAACAAACTGAAGATTCATTTATTTCGTAATGGAGCTACAGCGCAGAGTCCTGCACGGGTTCATTTTTGGAGACCCCCAGTACAACACCGCACCCGCGCAGGACAGGACCGCACCTGCCCGTTAACCCGAGATTATATAAAACTTTTGCGGTGCCTACGCCACAGACTGAACCGAGACTAAACCAGGACTAACCCAGGACTGATTCCAGGACTGAAGAGGAGGACTAATCCACGACTGAACTAGGACTAAAACAGGACTAAACCAGAACTGACGTAGGACTCACAGTCGGGACGGGCTCGGAGGCGACCGCAGGAGAAAGGACCGACTCAGCTCCGTACCTCACCTCTTAAGTCCAAGATTAGTCCTGGTTTAGACCTGGTTTAGTCCTGACCCACCCGTGTGTAATTACTACCCGCTCGTAATACACAATACACGTTCATACGCTGTAAACCCCCCCCGTCAAGGTGTCCGGGTTTTCACAAACGGAAATATGGTCACCCTACGCTATGTGCTACTTTTTAATTAAATAATCGGTTTTGCATATAACATTGCGATTAATCGTGATTAATCGCGATTAATCTCTTGAACTCATGCAATTAATGTGACTTTTTTTTTTTTGCCCAGTCCTACTATATACTTTGTAAGGAGATATTAGCTCAAAATGTTCCCAAACAGGGGAAAATATTCTTTTTCTTGCTGGCTCCATTGCCAAAAAAAAAAAAAAAAAAAAAAAGGAAGGGTATCCGTTGTGTTTCTTTGGCCCTTATGTTTCCAATCACGCCAAATCCGCCGAACCACTTCCCGAACCAGTCACGTGGTGCGGGCGGTTCGCGAGAGTTTGAACGTCACCACGTACGTCACCGATACAAACCTCGATACGCGCTTCATCAAACTTTCTGGTTTACTCGACACACGCTTCGAAGCCTCGACGCGGAGGACACATCGCTAAGGTCCACGCCCCCTCCTGCTCGCGCTGTTGCTCTGGCAGTGGGCGGACGCTTCCCAACAACACAATCAATTAATCCGTCGCTAACCTCGGTAACAGACACAAACCTAAAACATTCTCGACTGACAAGCCAAGACTACGCTTGTTTCTACTCAACAAAGACGTGTATCTGGGCCAGCCAACTTTTTACCCACAACCTGCCAAAACTGTGACCTCGACCTCAGTAATATTATAAAATTTAAAGGCCGTGTACCTGATTTGTCTTGCCCCAGTACAAATATATCGTATAAGCAGATCTTGAGGTCAAAATAAGTCTGTTTGCCTCTGATTAGAAACATGTTTTATTGTCATGGTGACTAATTTGGACGCTCAGGAAGCAAAAGGTAAATGAGAATAACTTTGGACGACTGCGAACTGTTGAAGTAGTTCTGTTTTTCATGTTTTTAAAACGGTAAAACTCCGATACTGCACCTTTAAATCACTTCATATACATTTTTTGATTGTTGGTAAATATCTGATGTTTTTGTTCGTTGTTCTGCTGTTGATTCGGTTTCATTCTGGTTTAGTCTGGTCCAGGTTTATCCAGGTTTTACCTTTGTGTTTCCTCTCAGTTTTGTCCTGGCAGCACAAGACGAGCGTCCAGAAACCACATGACTGCAGACTTCTCTCCTCCTCTGTCTCTCCTTCTGTTTCTCTCTCTCTCTCTGTGTCTCTTTTCTGACGTCTATCTCCTTATTTCTCCCTTTCTCTCTGTCCTCTCTCCCTCCCTCACTCTCTGGTTCTCTCTCCTCGTCTTCCCTTCGCTCTCTCCCTCTTCCCCTCCACCTCCATCTCTCTCCATGTCTATTTCTCTCTCTCCATGTCTCTGTCTCTTTCTCCCTCGCTCTCTTTCTCTCTCTTTCGCACTCTTCGTCCCTCCCTGTCTCCCTCTCTTTCTGTCTTTCCCTCACTGTCTCTCTCTCTCTATGTCTCGGTCTCTCTCTCCATGTTTCTGTCTCTCTCTCGTACTCTTCATCCCTCCCTCTCTCTTCTGCCTGTCTCCCTCTCTCTCTCTGTCCTCTTCTGTCCTCTCTCTCCCTCACTCTGTCTCTCCTTTTCTCTCTCCCTCTTTGCCTGACTCTCCCCTCCCTCCCTCTGTCTCTCTCTCTTTCCCTCTCTCTTTCCTCTCTCTTTCCCTCACTCTGTCTCTCTCTCCATGTATCCTTCTCTCTCCTTGTCTGTCTCTCCCTTCCTTGTTCTCTTTCTGTCTCTATCTCGCTCTCTCGTACTCTTCATCCCTCCCTCTCTCTTCTCCCTCTCTGTCTTTACCTCTCTCCCTCTGTCTTTCTCTCTCTCTCTCTCTATCCACCTGTGCTCTCTCTCTCTCTCTGACTTTCTCCTCCTTTTTCCCTCCCCCTGTCCTCTTCTGCCCTCTCCTCTCTCTGTCTTTGTATCTCTCTCTCTGTCTATCTCTCCCTCTCTGTGTCCTGTGCCCTCTCTCTCCCTCTGTTTTTCTCCCTTTCTCTCTCTCTCTCCCTCCATTTGTCCTCTTGTGCCGTCTCTCCCTCTTTGTCTTTCTCTCTCTCTCTGTCTATCCTCTTGTGCCCCCCTCTCTCTTTCTTTCTTTCTTTCTTTCTTTCTTTCTCTGTCTTTTTCTCTCCCCCCCTCTCTGTCTTTCTCTCTGTCTGTCTTCTCGTGCCCTCTCTCCCTCTTTCTCTCCCTCTCTCTGTCTTTCTCTCTGTCTCTCCCTTTCTCTCTCTGCCTGTCCTCCTGTGCCCTGTCTCTCCCTCTCTCTTTCTTTCTCTCTCCTCTTTCTCTCCCTCTTTCTCTCCATCTGTCCTCCTGTGCCCTCTCTCTCTGTCTTACTCCCTTTCTCTCTCTCTTTCTTTCTCTCCTTTCTCTCTCTCTCTCTCTCTCCCTCTGTCCTCCTGTGCCCTCTCACCCTTTCTTTCTTTCTCTCCCCCTCTACATCAGTCCTCTTGTGTCCTCTCTCCCTCTCTCTTTCTTTCTCTCCTTTCTTTCTCTCTCTATCTCCATCTGTCCTCCTGCGCCCTTTCTCTCTCTTTCTCTTTCTTTCTTTCTTTCTCTTTCTCTCCGTCTGTCCTTCTGTGCCCTCTTTCTCTCCCTCTCTCTTTCTTTCTTTCTCTCTCTCTCCGTCTGTCCTCCTGTGCCCTCTTTCTCTCCCTCTCTCTTTCTTTCTTTCTTTCTTTCTTTCTCTCTCTCTCCGTCTGTCCTCCTGTGCCCTCTTTCTCTCCCTCTCTCTTTCTTTCTTTCTTTCTCTCTCTCTCCGTCTGTCCTCCTGCGCCCTTTCTCTCTCTTTCTCCCTCTCTCTCGTTCTTTCTCTCCATCTGTCCTCCTGTGCCCTCTTTCTCTCCCTCTTTCTTTCTTTCTTTCTCTCTCTCTCCGTCTGTCCTCCTGTGCCCTCTCGACACGCCTCACATTTGTTCGTCCGTCTCCTCTACGCGACACTTCCTCTCCTCGTCTTGTCCGGACACATCTCCGTTCACCCCTCTGTCCCTCTTCCCTCTCTTCTCGTCATCCTCTCTTTTCGCTGCGTGACCAGTCAGCGGTTTTCCTGCAGATCCGTCATCGGGGGGGAAGTGAAGGAACAGTGTGTGTGTGTGTGTGTGTGTGTGTGTGTGTGTGTGTGTGTGTGTGTGTGTGTGTGCAGGTCCCCGCGCTCCGGCCTCACTCAGTCTGACAGCTTTTTACTCACTTTGCCACGAGTCATCATCAGAACACAACGGCACGTCTGCGCTGACACCGGGACGCTTGTTAGAGGGGCCACTGTCGATGTGTGTGTAAGTGTGTGTGTCGGGTGTGTGTGTGAATGTATATATGTGTGTGCAGATGGAGATTTATAACACTGTGGGGAGTAAAATCTGTGCACACACTTGGATCACGGGGACCTGCTTCTCTTAGTCCCCGTCCACACTAGTACATATTCGAGTCGTTTTCGTTGTGGCTGCAGTGTTCGTTCACACTAATCTGACTGAAAACGGCTCGAGAGACGGAACGATCTGGTGCCTCCAGCTCCCACGAATTCATCTGAGCACAGATCTGATCCGGCACCGTGTGGACGCCTGAAAATATGCTGATGTAGTAACTATGGCTGCGTTCAGACTGCAGGGCTTAACGCTCAATTCTGATTTTTTTGTGAAATCCGATGTTTTTGTGAGGTCCTCAGGTGTGTTGGGCACCGGCATACCAAGGACCAAGTAAATGTTAGGTTTATCTAGACATTTAAAAACAAGAAGAAAGACAAGAGATTAATTCAGTTTTACTCGCGAGGAGAACGGGCAGAGAGTGGGCATCAAACCAACAGTCTCCACACGTTCTGATGACTCAAGGCCGTTCTCCTCCTTTTATTTCATTAGGAGGCCCTAGTTACAGAATGATAATTCTCAAGGGGAAGGGGAAACCAGCAAAGACATAATAAGAAACTGATGCAGCTAAGCATAGTATAAACACATAAAACATGATTAACAATCAGGAGGTGCCTTAGGTCAGACACCATCATAACTCTTGCATGTGTGACAGTGGGAGTTGGCTTCATGTGAGGAATCATCTCGAGGTTCACTAGAGCGACAGGACACTGCACACAGTTGTCAAACACAAAGAGGTTATTCATATTCATACAAGTGATTGGTACATTATAAATCAAAGAATTGTAGTACATAAATGGTTAACTCATAGGCCTAGAATATCACACAAGTTTTTAGCAAATATGGGATAATAAAATTATTCTGACAGTTCACATTTCCAATTAAATGTGACTTGTATGTGACTCCAGTGTCAACAGTAAACGGCCCGAAAGTGTCCCACATGTGACACTGGAGACACGACGACGTCAACCGCAGCGAGCGTCTCTGTGTTTACAGAAGTTGTCCAAACATGGACGCAGCATCGAGCACCTGGAGATTTTAAAGTTCCTCTCGTACCGGAGCCAGAACATGAACAACTTACTTGTTTTAAGGAGGAGATTGAGAAGGAGAAGGACGAGGTTTTTGGTCGTGGTGTTTTGTGGGGCAGCGGCAGCGACGTCCGTTGAAAGGAACGTGTGGATGTGGAGACGGAGCCAAGAGTGGTGAGTGGTGATGTGCTTCACTTCAGTGACACAGAGTTCATTAACAATTTTCACCTACTTCAGCGCAGAATAGTGACGTTTGTGGCTTGTTGATAACGTGTAGGTGGATGAATGCACTTTGGCTGTTCACACTGAAGTCACATGTCAAAAGATCAGATATGTATCAGTTTCAGGAGCACATATCCAAGTGTCCTGGGCCTGTTTAATGCCATACTATGGAACATCTGAGCAGGTATAGAAGCAAGCAGGTCTGAACCACTGGGCACTTCACCAGAAAGTTAGAGCATTAATACAATTTATGGTACTTCACAGGTCAAGAACTATGCAGTAAACTTATTTTTACCTTAACCGGTCGTCCAGTAAATGAAACAACAAGGAAAGAACAACTGTTTGGAATTAAACCACCAATGTAGTGACTATTTTTTCACATTGCAGAATAGCCAAAAAACATGTAACGCACCTTGCCAAAGAGCACCGCCGTTGTTTGTGATGCCGGAAAAAGGACTGAACCGCCAAACCTGCGCGTAAGTAGACAACCACCATCACTACATCTCAAGTGTCTCCTTTAGAGCAGCTCCCTGTGACCTGCGTAACAAACGTACAGTCGAGAGGACCTGGTCTTTTGTGGTCCTGTCCCCGGCTCTTTGTCTCCCGTCGGCCCGCTGACGAATGCCTCTGAGCGGGTCTGAACGAGAGCGGCGTCCCTTTATCATAATCACTCCACAAAGAACAAGAGAACAGAAGAGATCCATAACCAACGGCGGCTGCATCTGCAATTTCGAGTCCCCAAATGGAGGCGAGGTGTCAGCAGCTGTGATTAAACTCAACAACAAGCTCGAGAAACCCACTCTCCTGTGAGCGGCCTGGCGATGGATGCTTTTAAAACACAGTCTAAGCAGCCCAAACAGAAAATGTGGGCTGATTTATGGCGTCTAATCTCGCAGCTCTTCCGCGATTCTCCTGGAGTGACTTTGATGCTATCTGCACTTATTTGCCCGGTGAAAATGTCTTTGTTGTTGGAGTTTGCGGTTCAAATACAAAGCTCCACCGTGGCCTCGTGGTCCATTCGTCAGGGTTACTGTTCGGAGATTTTTCTTCGAGGGAGGCCGCAGAAAATCGTTGGCTTCCAGTGTGGAGTGCGTTTTTCGCGGTTTTGACAGCAGTGGTTGATGAGTTTTACACACAGTCACGTCTTTTTTTCTTCTTCTTCTTCTGCTTTATATTACGGTATTTTCTCATCTACAGTATTAGGGTGACCATATTTCCATTTGTGAAAAACCTTAGCGGGGGTGGGAGGTGGGGCCTCCGTCGTGGGGCTACAGTCGTCCCTTGCTATATCGCGGTTCACCTTTGGGGACCGCTGTACTCTCACTTCGCAACCTCTCACTTGTCCCGACCGGGATGGAAAAAGGAGAATTTCTTGTCCAAGTTGTTAAATGCGCATTTGTTCTTCGGCATGTTGCAGACTGACCGACTGTTTGTGTCTGCTCGCTCCTTCTGAGTCACAGAGCAACAAGAGACGCTCAGATTAAAGGTTGTATAGAGGATTTTTTAAGGGAAGTGAAATACAGTGACAGTCAAATGTTGTGCATGCGTGACACCACCTTCCTCCTCCACAGCTCCTTCAGTAGAAAAACCTCCTCCCGCCTCTTTACTCTAGAAATCATGCTTTTTTTTTTTTTTTTTTTTTTACAGCAGTGTGCATTCAGAATTAGTGTTGAAGTGACCTGTCTAGAAATATTTTAGCGACCGATGCATCAGTTTTTAGACCCTTCGTCTGCTTCAGTCGCGCCATCGCTGGAAGGAATCTCTAAGAATCACCTCAGTTTGTCTTTGCCCCTGTTCCCCTTTCTCTTCTTCTTTCAGCGACCTCAAAAACGGACTTTCTTTTGCGACGAACTGGTCATGGATTCTTGTCCGACATCGCAACAAACTTTGTGCGAACTGCGAGGAAGCGACAGTTTGAAAAAGCCTCTAAGAACCGCTGCATAAACCAACGCCGACGAGTCAGTTACTAGAAATGTAGGGAGTTTGATTGACAACCTAACAGCCAATAGATAAAGAGGGAGCCTTGTTTTCTATTGGCTGATGTTTATCTGGCCTCACTACGTCCACAGTTGATAAATTTTCATTCTTTTTTTTTTTTTTGGTCATCATAATTACAAGGCTGCTGCGTATTTTAAACTTTCAATGACAATTTGAAAAAAAAAAAATCCTCCATACAACCTTTAATGCCCCCAATGAACGGTAATGGAAACCCAGACATTTGCATCACTTAAAAAAAAAAAAAAAAAAACAGACACCCAGGACAGGACGCAAAATACGGACATATCCAGGAAAAAACGAACGTTTGGTCACCGTACAATATGTTATAATCTAATTTCCTCAACACAAACAGACCTGGAGTTGTGTTTTTGTGTCATTCAAACATGTTTAACACACACGTCTTTACTCGAATCATTTGGATAATTTCAGCCTTGGGATTACCAATATCCACTAAACAAAAATAAAGAGGAACTTTATCATAAAACTACAGCTTCATGACATCACAAAGTGGAATGGAGCATTTTGAGCTTTGGAGATGTAGATAAACTAATAATAAATAATTACTCAAACGTGTGAATTTAAAAAACACAACTCCAGGTTTGTTTTTGACATGATTTAAATCTCACAAGAGTCCATTTTGGGAAATATAGGACCTTTAATGTTTCATATGTTTTCTGTCTATAGGGACGACAGATGGAAATTTACATCTTTGCTGTAAACTGACATATTTACACTGTAATTACAGATGTTCATTAATATGCACCGTTCCTACAAAATATTTAAATAAATACATACACACATCATCTCCATAAAAATGATGTCTTACAGTCATATTGGTTTCTCCTACACTTGAGTCATTTTTTCACTCCGCACTCAAACGTGATAATCTGGTTTTATAACAGACCTGGGCATTGTGCAGCTCCCAAACCACATGCAGTCCTTTGTTTGACCCTGACCGGCCCGTTTAAGTTCGTTTGGAATTACAAAATAAACACATTTTATATTTTACCTCATGCAGGGACTAAAGCTGCATTACTTTTATGGTGTTTTTTAAATTACATTTTTTGTAAGGCTTTGTACATTTTTTTTGGACACAAGTAAAATCTGCATGACATTTATTTTTGCTTTTTATTAAAGAAAATAAATATTTACTTTATATGTATGTATTTACGTTTTCTGTGCATGTTCTAGGTATTACTGTCCAAAAAAACATTCATTCATTCAAAAGGCAACCTTAGGTGGTGTCTGCATAACATTTTTTGGTCGAAATGTTGAAGTTTTTATTCGTTTTGGCCTTTTTTCCACATGGAGCCGGTGTTTCGGGTACGCGAAAACTGTGTTTTTGGAAACGGGTTCCAGAGTGGAGAAATCTGAGATTGCCGGCATTGCATTCTCGTGTGGACAAGTGTGGAAAACGATGACGTCACAACCCCATCATCGTCACGTGACCAGAAGAGAACCCCGCACAGGAAGGACTTTATGTGCATGTGCTCTTTGTAGTACGGACTATTAGTCGCTCTGGATTATAAGACTAGCCTCTCTATTTGTATCATTTGCAAATATTTGTTTAGGAGCCGACACAGTTAAACCTTTGAAACATTTAGGGACATTTTTCATCAGCATTTGACCCATCCTTCAGTGCTGCTGATGCAACCTGTCAGGAGCAGTGGGACCATTTCTAGATCTTGAGCTTGGCCTGATCAGGATGTATTAAAAATGAGAATCGTACATTTGTCTAGTTATATTGTAATGAGATTCAGTGCTCATGAGAATGCCTATGTACTTCAGGCCTCATCCACACTAGTACGTATTCGAGTCGTTTTCTTTGTGGATGCAATGTTCATCCACACTAATCCGGCTCCAGAGACGGAATGATCTGGTGCCGTCAGCTCCCGCCTGAAAACGTTGATACTCTGGCGTAGGAGTTCTAGTTTCGGTCCTTATTGGACCACGTCACTGTGACTTGCTCATTCCTGATTCGCGGGGTTCGTGACATCAGTCATGTGACGCTAAAAAAACAAAAAAAACAGTTTAAACAAAACAGAGACAAACGGGAAGCAGCGTAGCTAGAACTACTTACCGTATTTTCTGGGCTATAGGCGCTCTGGATTATAAGACGCACTGTCATTAAATGGTCTATTTTCAAACTTTTTTCACAAATAAACTGCACCGGACTTTAACCGAAACACAACAGTGTGATGGGTGAGTGGTTTTGTTTGTTTGTTCGTTCACGGTGACTCTGGGCTTTGTTCAGTTGTGGCGTGTAGGGAGGGTGCTGTCTGGGATCGTTGGATTGTCGGCGTGTTTCGCAGTGACTCAGTTGTTCAGTCGTGTCTAGAAGTGGCACATTGCACTCGCTTTTTCGGTTCGTTCCTCCGTTCCGTTCCTCGTCGGCGTGGAGTGATGAGTGTGTCTGTGGGTGTGTTTCGCTGTGCGGTCGCTGTCTGCTCCGTGTGTGTTTGTGTGTTCTGCGGGTGGTGCGGCTTTGTAGTTTACTGAAGTCGTGCTGGGACACCTGAGTGGATTCGTGTATAGAGCGCTCTGGATTGCGGGGAGCGCTGTCGTTTTTTGATGCAGTTAGAGGCGTAGGAGTGTGTCTAATAGCCCGGAACATATGGTATTGTGTGTCCAGAGGCTCTGGCTGTATCCTGTTTACAGCACCACATACAGGTGTGGCATATGTATAACATATTTTCACTGAGTGCTCCGTTGTCATGTGGATGTGAATATTTATTGATCCGAAGTGTGTGGATGCAATTTTTTTCAAACCGAAAAAAAAAACAAAACAAAAAAAAAAAAACAAATCCAGGAGCGCTGTTGTGTGGACGTAGCCTCAGACATGACATAAAGCTCATCAAAACAATGCTATTTACTACTTTTTATAAAGAAATACAAAGAATTAAGTTAAGCATTTTTGTCCTCCATAATATTTTCTGTTTTTCATGTTGCCCTATGGAAAAAAAAAAAAAAAAAAAAGACCACCCTTGATCTAGAGCCACAGCTGCCATGGGGCAAAATGACCAAAGCGTGACTGTCAATCTGCATCATCTGCCCCTCCGACCAATCGCTCACTCACACCCCATTCATACAGGCAATGTGTGTTCAGTGTCTTGCCCAAGGACACAACAACACTATTGCACCGGTCGCAGCTGAGGTCGGATCTTCGTTTTAAGCCAATGATGTTCATTATGTCTTCTTATATACTTTAACTTCTTAGGTTCTTTTTAAAGACAATGCAGTAAAGTTCAGAACAGTTCTGAAGATGGCTTGCAGCAGCAGCCGAAACATGTCAACAAGGTAAATACACTTTACTGCATTGTCTTTAAAAAGAACCTAAGAAGTTAAAGGATCTTCGTTTTGTTTGGGATCCAAAGTCACGCTCATCTGTAATGACGTTTATCCCGTTGCACAGATTCAAATCAATTACAGGGAAAACATATAAAGTGTCTTGCCCCGTGACACGACATCAGTATTGCCGGGTATTTGACCTTTGAGTAGACGGAATCCAATCAGTGATTCAGGGCCACATTCACAGCGCTGACGTTTATCCCACTGCGCAGATTTAAATCAATTAAAGCTAACAGCGCCATCTGTCTGAGCCTAAACTTTTCTTTCATTGGGATTCAGCGACAGACGTCATAATGAATCTGACAGATGCCGTTTGGAAGCTCAAAAAATAAATGCAATGCAAGAAAACAGCTCCCCAAGAATCTCACAAACATTCGGCTCTAAAACTTTGTGTCAAAAATTATGTGGTTTTACAATTTGAGTTTCCACCTAAAAAACTGGACAAGTCAAATCCAGACAGAGCAGAGAAAGAACCAAACTTTTTTTTTTTTTTTTTCAGTGACACATTTAAAGGGCTCTTATTACGCCAGAGTCTGAATTTGTTCCTTTGGTTAAACCAACTTAATGATGAAAGCTCCAGAAGGAATATTCTGGAGCACAGGTGTCAAACATACGGCCCAGGGGCCAGATCCGGCCCTCCAAGACCTTTAATCTGGCCCTCGGCTGATTTTCTACTAAAATATTTTAATTATATTTTCTATTAAAATATTGTTAATTTTCTGTGGTGTTTATCACAGCAGCGTCTCCAGCGTCTCTGTACGTGGCCCCTCCCACCAGAGCAGCACAAATGAAGACTTGTCTCTTTCCAAACGCTCTTAAAGGACGATCGTTTTGACTGTTGACCGTGACACCCTCATCAGAAAAATGTCAAAAATGAGAAAAGAGGACGCTGAGAGCAGAATTTTCCAAGAAAAATTTACTTATTCCTATTTGCATACAAGTTAAAGTTAAAATATTGTGTTGAAATTGGATTTTTCTAAAAGTTTCAGGTTGTTCATAATATTATAATATTTTTGTAAAAGAAAGAGTTCATCAATTAAAAAAGATTTCTGTAATAGATTTGCATTTCTTTGCACAAATATTTGAACTTAATGTTATTTTGGGGGTTTATATACCATGAGTTTTCTGATCCGGCCCCTTTGGGATCAAAGTAGGTTGAATATGGCCCCCGGACCAAAATTTGTTTGACACCTCTGTTCTGGAGGAACAGGGAACCGCATTCACATAACCTCGTTTTGGCTCGATCAGACTTAAAAGACAAAATACAAACGTTCAGTTGTTAGAAGTGCAAGAAGTGCAAGTGTTTTTGTGGTTGTACCTTTTGTTTGTGTTGGTTCAGGTCAGCACCAGGTCACTCATGTTGAACCAACATGGAGTGGTTCATCATGAAGAGAAGGAGAAGAAAAGGAGGCTCATCACAGAGATAATATTGGTTGTTACGTTGGCCTACAATTTTTTAGCTCTTAGACTATGTTATATAAAAACCTCCCCGCCTCTCACTGGAGCTGAATGCACTTTAGAGGCCGACCTGGAGAGCAAACTGCACAAACAAATGCTACATAAATGCAGGTCCTGAATGTGAGAATTAATGCAGTGTTTACAAGACAGACTGTTGACCAGAGGCACGTCTGACTCCAAGTAAAGAAGACCACAGCTACGAGACCACAAGCCGACACAAGGAGCCTGAAACAGGGACGAATGAACATCTAATATAATGTATTACAATAATTTTCAGACAATAAGTCGCTCTGGAGTATAAGTTGTACAAACCAAAAAATGCATAATGAGAAAGAAAAAAAATTTCAGTCGTACCGTACTATAAGTCGCATTTTTTGTGAGGGAAATTTATTTTAGAAAACCAGAGACCAGGAACCGACATTTCATCTTGAAAGTCAACTTCTAGTAAAAACAATAGAACAGAGAACAACAGACTGTTAACGTCACATATGAACAGTTCTTCAGATAAATATAACATAAACAACAGAACAAGTTTACCAAACTCTCCATCTCACTCCAAATCAATAAATCCATTCAATTCTTCATCCTCGGTGTCACGTCTGAGCAATTCCCATAGAACTATAATAAATTATTATAGACCCGCCGCTTCCTCTTCTGTGTAGCTGTTGTCAGACTCAGCATCAGTTCCAGTTAGAATTAGAATCCTTTCTGAATCCCGACAGGATGGTTTTGTTTGTCACTGAAGTCCAGGCTTTGTCGATCCATCCAATGGCTTCCAGGAAAGTTGCATGTCGGACCCTCCCGATGGTGGACCCGCTGGAAGCTGTGTTCTCCATCCCCGCCTTCCGCCAGTCACTCACAAATTTCACTATTTCACTATTTGCAGCAGGACAGAGGCTCTTTCTGCAGGAGACATGCGCAGTAGAGCCAAGTGACAGTGGTACAGGAGGAACAGGAGCAGCAGATACTCACACACAAGACTAGAACCTCTCGACGCTTCAGTGTGAACATTTTAATATATAAGTCGCACCGGAGTATAAGTCGCAGGAAACACCCAAACCATGAAAAAGCGCGACTTATAGTCCGAAAAATACGGTATATGAATGAGAATCACAGTTACCTTAGACCCGCACACTTTAGACGATACAAAATGTGGCTCTAAAGTTTGTGATTTCACGGCTCCACACACATCATCTTATTAAACGTCAGCCACAGATCAGAGCCTCCTTTTCCAGGGCGTCCTAAACTATTTAAATCTAACAGAAGGCGATTTGTGTTCAATCACTTGAAAATATGAATACGTAAATCTAATCAGGGTATTTAGATCAAAATAACAGAGTAATGGGACATATTCTCCTCGCACTTGAACGCCCCACAGTGAGACATTAAACTAATCTGTGTGGCATTTATTTAATAACAGTATTAGACCAGCGGGAGAGGATGAATGCAAAAGTGAAAAAAAAATAAAAATAAATGTTCCAAACAGCAGCTCTCACACAGAAGTCCAGAAGTCGTTTCCTTTTGGAGAGGTTGTGAGTGTTGGAGCCGACCCCATCATAACTGCACGGGTGTGTGTGTGTGTGTGTGTGTTGGGGCTGGGATGTGTCTGAGCAGATGGCTCCGAGTCCACACTGGCCCCGCTCCAGAGCCTCTGCTGCCCCCTGTGGACATGTGTCAGAACAAGCCTCAGCCTCACTAATGCTTTCCGTGTCTCTATATCAATCATACTGACTGAGGTATCAAAAAATATCCATTCCCATGCAGAATATTTTTATCTAATATATTTTTGTACATGCATTATTTTAGATTATCTGCACACACATTTAATTTTTGGATCAGTTCAGGCAGATTGTATTGACAGGGATACAGAATACACACTTTTCTAATACTTTTACTGATGTTTTCCTTAAGTTCAGATGGGAGTGATTGACAGGTGTATTAGCCAATCAGGGAAAAACATGGTCCAGCCAGATCAAAACAAATATGGCTGCTTGATGATGAAAAAAATTAAGTAAAGTAAATCACAGGGGACTGAAAAACATGGTCTATTTCTGCAAAATCAATGGGTGAAAGTTGATTTTGCACAAAAAGATCAGCGACCAGTGCACTTCTTCATTTCATTCATCCATCCAACCATTTTTTTCCGCTTTATCTGGGGCTGGGTCACAAGGACTCCCAGAGTTCCCCTTCCACACAAACCCCCGAGGTGTTCCCAGGCCAGCCGAGAGACAAAGTACCTCCAACATGTCCTGGGTCTTCCACCGGCTAGTGATACTTGAACTTCTCCACTTGAGGCAGGGACTCTCCACCCATCCGGAAAGGGCAAACCACCTTTGTCCGGTCAAGAACCATGGCCTTGGATTTGGAGGAGCTGTTCTTCATCCCAGCCGCTTCACACTCGGCTGCAAACCGCCCCAGTGCATGTTGCAGGTTCTTTCCTGATGAAGCCAACAGGACAACATCATCTGCAAACAGCAGAGATGATCCTGTGGCCCCCAAACCGGACCCCCTCCGGCCCCTGACTGCACCTAGAAATTCTGTCCATAAAAACAATGAACAGAACCGGTGACAAAGGGCAGCCCTGGTGGAGTCCAACATGCACGAGGAACAGGTCTGGTCCTTCATTTTCACATCACTGACAAAAACAAATCTGATTGTGACAGGATGGATTATAAACGTTCCCCTCTCCCATTGCTCCACCTCTGCCTCCGATACGTCTGCCTTCATGTTGTGGGTGAGCATTGTCCTTGTGTTGTCCTCTTCTGGGTCAGGTACAGATTTAATTTAATTCATTCATAATCAACGTAGCAAACTCTAATGTACATTATCTATCATGCCACAGTGAGGCAAAGAGTCCCGCAATTCACCATGGTGTCCTTCCATGCTGTGTCGGTCTCCAGCAGTCCTGAGGTCCCTCGATAGTAGCTGGTGGTCTGGTTGGTCATGTCCTTGGTTAAATCTGGACACTGGGCTGGTTAGTCTGGAACTGTGATGGTCCATTGTGGGCACGTGGTTCATTTTCTTTTTTCTTTTGTGGGTCACTACAAGTTTTGTGTTTGAATTATTTTACTAACTTCTTTTTTACATAGGCTTTGGGTTACAGGCACTCTACTGCTGTCTTGCCTCGACTTCTTTTTTTTTGTTTTAATCTTAATGTAATGAAGAAAATACTGTGTCATGGACTTTGATTGAAATTAATCCAGTTGGAACCTAACCAGGCTGACGCCACCTAGTGCCTCTGCTCAGTTTCATTTCTCTCCAGCAACTAGATCAGGAATCAGAATACACTAGACGGTTTGCAAAAACCCTGAAAGTTGTAGACCGCGCACCACCGCTAATCAGCGAAGAGCTGTGAAATGTCAAACTCGTCGCGTCTGTCTGGGTCCCTTTTGTGGAACAGCACAACAGTAAACAAAGCGTCAAGATGGATGTAGATGAAGACAGACATTCTGTGTTGGCAACGATTCCCGAGGTTGAGGATTTAAAGAGAATGACAAAGAGAATGTTTGGTGAATTTTACCAAGGGGATTGTCCTTCTTCCTACAGGATTTGGTGCATCACATACGTCACGACCAAATAGCAGCGATTGGTTAAATACAAAAAGTACCTGCCTACTGTCGAGCGAACGAATCCTAATGCTGCGAGGTCAAGCGGATTTTGAATCAGGCTATTTGGAACCTACTCTATTACTGAAACTTCAAACTAAACTTGTGGATTTTTACTGTAAACAAATTGAAACAGAACCAATTTAAAGCATTTCCCAGCACAATAAATGCCATTGTACTTATTACTTACCTCGTTCAATGCCCTTACCTGTGTGTCTTATGTTTGGTTATACATTTATTTTTCTGGGCTCGTTTCCATTTCTGTTGGTTTATTTTTAGTTTATTATAATTTGTTATAGTTACTTTCTAATGCCACTTGAGGTCCCTTTATATAAAAAATACACAAAGAGTTTTAATATCGTTCTGAAAAACAAAAGTCTCTGGCATGGCCCATCACGAGTGCACACGTGATGTCTGTGGAAACGATGAGAAAATGTAAACTGAAGTCAGGAGTGGCTGTTGAGTGTAGGGTTTGCGGAGAGAGACTTGTTCACCTTCAGAGTCGGGTTTGAAGAGTTGCTGCGGCGACACAGCGGGTTACCACAGAACACAGCGAATCAAAGAGTGCGAGGAGGAAAAATGCAACCACGATACAGCCAAGGTTCAGTTTTCAGAGGAGAGATTAGAGCTGCAGATCAGGGGACGCTCAGATTAAACTGTTTTTTTTGTTTTTCCTAGAACACAATGTTGTTATTGTCTCTGAAGGGCAGAAGTTTGTATTCGAGCACTGATTCTAAGAAATAACAATATGAAATGCCTTAAATGAAAATGTGAATCATATACGTGGACATAATTACTTAATTATCTTTTCAGGATAATTCAAATGTCAAATGCTTAAAAGAATATTACACAAAATGGACAGTTGTGAGCTTTAAGACATGTTAGAATGTTGTTTCCTCCTCAAAAACAGACCAGAAGTTGTGTTTTGTTTCATTCACACACGTCTGAGTAATTCTTTATTATAAGTCTGTATCTCCAAAGCTCAAAATGCTCTGTTCCACCTTGTGATGTCATGAAGCGGTAGTGTTCAACAGCTGTAGCTTTTACCTTTTGTTCAGTGGAGCTTGGCAATTCCCAGGTTCAAACTCAAATGATTCTAGTGAAGGAGTATGGAGTTTAAAAACACAGTGGAGACCTTTTTTTATTACCACATGACAACACAACCCAGCCCTTCACCACAGATAATAAAGAAGTGGACTAAGTGAGCGTGACGTCCAGTGGCTCCAGTTAAATGAAGCTCACTGAGGCTTGCAGCTATTAGCCTGATTCATCAGCCGGTTTCACTTCGTGGAAACCATCTGGCCTCACAGTGTTAGGATTCGTTTGCTCAACGGTAGGCGGGTTTTTTTTTTTTTATTTAACCAATCTCTGCTATTTAGTCGTGACGTATGTAATGCACCAAATCCTGTAGGAAGAAGGACAATAACGTCTTTCCCGTTGATAAAATTCAACAAACATTCTCTTTGTTCCGGCTTTAAATCCTCGATCTCGGGAATCGTTGCCAACACAGAATGTCTGTCTTCGTCTTCATCCATCTCAACGCTTTGTTTACTGTTGTGCTGTTCCACAAAAGGGACACAGACAGACGCTTGAGTTTGACGTCATGGCTTCACAGCTCTTCACTGATTGGCCAGTGCGCGGTCAACAACTTCAGGGGTTCTTGAAAACCGTCTAGTGTATTTTGATTCCTGCCCTAGTCACTGGAGAGAAATGAAATTGAGCAGAGGCACTAGGTGGCACCAGCCTGGCTAAACAGCTGTAGACTTTACGCCCCTTCTCACACGCAACACTGTCGATCAAACCTGATGCTAACGTCAGCGAGAGTGATGAGAGTGAAGAAAGAAGGTGTCTGATTAGTCTGTTATTAATGTTCATCTTGATTTACTGACAACAGATAAAAACATCAGGAACACTTAAGTTTTAATACGAACATTTTATGACCAAAATGGCCACGATTACATGATGATTTTTTATTTTTTTTTATTCAGAATTAATTGTTATGAATTAAATAGTTTGGAACTAAAAAAGTCTCCTTTGAGTTTACATGGAAATAATAATTCCGTATTGAGGTTTACATGGAAAAAATGTTCAACTGTCTTTATTTAATTCCTCTTGACATCTGGGGGTGGGGAAGGTTTCTAATTGGACAGAGACACAAACGTATCTAAAACACACACTTCAGCTTCTACCGGCTTTTCTGTCATCTGGGTTTGTCGTTACACCACGGATACAAACACGATCCAAACTTTTCCCGCTGTTGTTCCGATGATAATTGCACAGCAGCTGGAGAATTCTCTCATCACGCTTTACGTCTGTCGGCTGAGGAGGAGAAGGGAAGAGCGTCGGAGAAGGAGGAAGAAGACAAACTGAGTCGACGGCTGCTCTACCTCAGCCCACTCCCACATCCCACTCACAAATCCAAAGAGACGTGGAGGAAAATTCGAAGCCAGGACTGGTGGAGCCGGATCGAAGGGCAACACAACGAGCATGTACTGAACAACGGAATTATTTTTATGAAGAATAAACGTTTACATGATCGAGGAATAAATTAATTCGGCTTCAAAATCAGAATAAAACACCTAATTATTTAGTTTAATTTCAAATAATCATTTTCATTATGAATTTAGTGTTTACATGGTCTTTTTTAAAGCTGAATAATTTTTTTATTCAGAGTTAAATGATTTTTATTGAGAATTAAAGCTCTCGTGAAACGTGAGAAATTATGAGTCTGACCGCAAAGTGAAAGTAAATTACAAAAGTAAAGTAGAAAGTAACTTGGAGCCAGAGTCGACGGAGCCGAAAGCGCACCCATGCTCACTTCCTATTTGGCCTTCCACATGAAAACGTACACAGTGCTCCTTTAATGTTCCCTCCCGCCACAGCTGCCCTGGGTCAGACTGATAAAAATGTGGCGTAGAAACAAATTATAAACCCCAATCTGGACCGTTATGTTGCTTTCTTTCTCCTAACTTCCACCTTTGTGATTCCTCCTTTTTATTCATTCCAAACCTGTCCAAAAATCGCTTGTTTTTCGGTCTAGTCCCCCGTCTCCTATCTGTCATCAGGCGTTTTTCCTCCTGCACTCATCCAGACAGTGTTAAATGGAGCGTCCATAACAGCCAACAAGCCAGCGTTTTCAGAGGAAAGTTAAGCCAAGGTTGTCCTGGGAGACTTAATATTTTGATGGCCCCGCGATGTGTGCTCGTCCTCCTCAGTCCTTGATTAAAAAGGCGCGCGGAGGACGAGTCGTGGTCTTGTATTAACCCGGCTGAATTATAGGCTCGCGACTGAAGGAGCGGAGTGGAGCTTTCAGCATGCTAACGGCACAATAACTGCACAATATAATTCAATCAGGCAAAATTTGTTGACAAACGGAATGACTTAATTTCAGAGTTGCACTTTTGTGTTTTTTTTTTTTTTTTACTTGCAAATGACACATCACAGCTAAATTGAGACTAAACTTTGTTGTTGTTTTCAAGGAGATGCTGTTGTTTTGCTTGCAGTATTCCCAACTATGCCATTAAAGTACATATAACGGATATTTATTTCTCTAATTACGATTTAATTTGGTGAGATCATAACTATTGTAAATATTAATTATAGTTTTATGCCAATCAAGAAGCAATTTGTGCATAAAAGTTGAAAAATATGTTGAAAATTACAGGAAGTAGAGAGTTCATACACAAATACGTCACACTGGGAGAATTCTGGCCAAAAGTTCGGCACAATTTACGTAAAAGAAACATGTTTTTTCTGATACTTTAAACATGATTTTAACTAGATAAATGTGTTTTCTTATATTTGTATTTGTCAGATCATAATTTCTGTAGAGGTTCCAACAGTTCCAAACAGGAAGTAAAATTTTAATCCTAAAAAAAAAAAACAA
The DNA here is from genome assembly GCF_026225935.1 of Boleophthalmus pectinirostris. Lineage (NCBI taxonomy): Eukaryota > Metazoa > Chordata > Actinopteri > Gobiiformes > Gobiidae > Boleophthalmus > Boleophthalmus pectinirostris. The sequence continues at coordinate 36,732,810 of NW_026571447.1, forward strand.
AAAAAAAAACTCTGAATGGTCACTTCCAAACCCCAGCAATCAGCTAGTGCAGCCTCTGCAGCTCAGGGAGGGAATTCTGGAGTTCTGAGATTTCACATATGGGATGGACTCTCGGACTCTCCATAAACTGAGAATGAGACAAAGATGTATTCACAGTCAGGTTCTGTTTACACGAGAACTCTTGCAGGTAAAAACGACCAAATATTTTATCAGAAGTGGTTTTCGTTTAGACGGTGACGGCGTTTTTGGGCCTTAAAAATGCAAAAATCTGAAACTACCCTCCAGAGTGGAAAAGTTGAATATGCTCCACTGTAGCGTTTCCGTCTACACTGCCCAAGACGCAAAACTCGCACTTGTATGTGTTTACGTCACATACATACAGTCCACAGAAACAAACATGTGGGATCATTTCCATGCGTCGGACCTTCAAGTTGCTCTGGCAGTTCTAATAAATTTACAGGAGACTCCCAACAAATATAGAGAATCTGCAGAGATGCTATTAGTGAACAGAGAAGGATCTGGAATCACCTCTGTAAAATTCTGGATGCTCCAGGTCATCTCAGTCGAGTCAGATGGATCTGGACGAGACCTGAAGAACCAGTCCATCGTGGGACAAGTTTGTGGAAGGAGGAGCTGATGAAAATGCATGACGTGAAAACTTCTGTATGTCCAAAGATGCTCTTGTTGCTTTAAGTACAAAAATACACAATCGAATTGCACACACTTTTGCGTCACCGTATGTATTTATTCTTGAAAACACTTGTTTAAATGTAGAATAAAAAGTGAAGACGTGACGCATCTTTTGCATCTTCTGTTCAGACTGTCATCATATAAACGTAGCCTCAGTTGTGATAATTCCTTTTTTAATTAACAAAGAGTTCAGGCTCATATTTTCACAATAATAACATTTCCAACTCAATGCTAAAGAATTGACTTGACTGATAATTTTATTTAGACAACAAAATGTAATTTTAAACAATAAATCATAGTTTTTTTTTTCTTTTCTACTCCCATGTGGCCTTATATCTGTGTACTCTCGTAGTGGTCCATGTGCGTATACTAGTCTACGTGCTCTTATACTTGTTCTGGTACAGCTCAATATCATTCTAAAGATGTTCATTTTTGTCCTGGGAATGTGACTGTTTTAGAATTGATACCTGCTCAAATGGGTTTCTAGTTTCAATATTAGTTTTAGTTTTGATTAGTGTCTGACTTTCGATACTTTTGACAACCATAAACGGGGAGCAACATATGATACCTTTAAATCAGGGGAGCTCAATACGTCGATCGCGATCTACCAGTCGATCTTCAAGGTCGTGTGGGTAGATCGCCGTGTCTCGTCTCGGACTCGATCGCGTTTGGACTCGGTCTTGTCTCTCACTCAAGGTCATATTTCATTTCGGCCGCTGCTGTTGGTAATAAACTTGTAGCGGGTGCAGGAGCGTGTGGGGCGTCTCAGTGCAGCCTGTGCGCTCATTTGAAACCCGCGGAGACTCTACGGCGCATCACAAACACACACGCTCCCTATGCACGGCTCGTCTGCGACAGCGTGTGCCCTCGTGTACCAGCGTGCATCACAGGGCAGGTTCAACTTCCTAAACATCCTACCTGTCCATCTGCCTCACGTCAGCACGCCGCCCCTCGCCTTTTCACGCTCTCGCTCCTTCCTGCGTACAGCGAACACAAGCCCCTCCCACAGTGCGGCTGATTAGAAGAGCAAGACCAAACGTGAAGCAAAAACCAGTCTAAATTTGTGTTCCAGTGTTGGCACAAAGCAGGTCTACAGCATAGAGCGGATCTACAGAACAGACCTACTGCCACATTTGGCTGAAGTTTGTCTAACAAAAGTGACAAATGCATCTGTGTTTGTCACGATGTGTGTTTGGTTTGGTAAACGTGCGGAGGCTGGTAAATATCACTGCAAAACCAGAAAAGAATGAAACTCCAGTTTGGAACTTTAAAAAACAGGTTTCACTTTTTTCACAGTTTTGTGTAAAGTGCCAGAGGAAGTTCTCTTAAAGAAGAGGTTCTCAAACTGTGGGTGAGGGTCCAAAAAAGGGGCACAGAGTGTTTCAGTGCAGTTTGCTTGGCTTTGTATTAGGTCGATCATTTTGAATTGGTCATTTTGTAAGTAGCTCGCATGCTGAAAAAGTGTGAACACCCCTGGTTTAAATCCTTTTGTCTTTTGCTCAAGGATTATTCTACAGCCTCTTTCACATTCTTTCCTTTTTGTCCACTTGATATATTTAGTATTTTCTCCTCCTCCTTGTGACAGATTGATTCCTGATTGTCTGATTCTCTGCGGAGTCTGAGGAGCCGCACTCTAATCCCGAGCTCGTGTGAGAGTGTGTGACAGCGCAGACAAACCGGGCCAAAGGTTAAGTGGTTTAAAATCGAACTCCGGACTCAGCACAATGTAATTATCAAATCTGAAATCAGATTATCACTTATTGTATTGAGTCTGCGCCTTTCACTCAGCGCTAACAGCTAAATGGTGGCTGGCCTTAATTACAGGGCTGTTTGTGAGACGAGCTGACGGGACAGTTTCAGTGTTAAACGTGTCCAGAAAAGTGAATCCCGCACATTTACAACAGGTTTGAAAAAGTAAAGTAATTGAACTCCTTTGTCACAATATTCATGGATTTCAACTTCCTCTTATGGAACATTTTAAGGACTTTTTCTCATTCAAAAGAAAGTATTCAGTGGAAAAAACAAAACAAAACTGTCCTTAGGCAAAACACTTCACCCACATTGTCAAGTATGAAAGTGGTGGTGGTCAGAGGGGCAGATTGGCAGCCTCATTTCCATCAGTCTTCCCCAGGGCAGCTGTGGCTACAGGAGGATCTTACCACCTCAGAGTGTGATGTGAATGAAAAATGGACCAAACTAAAGTGACTCTGAGAGTCTGAAAAGCTCTGAATAAACAGTATATGTTATTATTAGTCCTACTGTATTGTGTTTGAAATTGTTAGTTGCTGCTGTTAGTCAGGCTGGCGCCACCTTGTGCCTCCACTCAATTTTATTTCTCCAGTGACTAGATCAGGAATCAGAATACACTTTTCGGTTCACAAAAACCCCGGAAGTGCGAGTTCGGGCACCAGCCAATCAGCGAAGAGCCATACATTCTGTGTTGGCAACGATTCCTGAGATCAAGGATTTAAAGCCCAAACAAAGAGAATGTTTTTATAAATTGTATCTAAGGGAAAGATGTTATTGCCCTTCTTCCTACGGGATTTGGTGCATTACATACGTCATGACCAAATAGCAGCGATTGGTTAAATAAAAAAAGCACCCGCCTACCATCGAGCGAACAAATCCTAATGCTATGAGGTCAGACGGTTTCTACGAAGTGAAACCGACTGATGAATCAGGGAAAGTTGCTGCGACAAAGGTCCTAATTTTTCTATTCTTCACTATTCTGGACCCATACTGCTGTACGACAGTCAACGTCTCCATAGAGACAAACAGGTGATTTCATCAGTCCAAGTTACAGGTCAGATCTGTGAAGATTTTAGCATTTTAGAAAGTTTTAAGAGATTAAAGATACCCAGAGTTGAATGCACAGAAGATAGACATTCCAGATGTAACGTGATTACATAGTATTTTATTCCACTTGTCATTACATATATTGAACTAATATACTTTGGTTGAGTAGCGCCCTCTTGTGGTGGCCAGTAGTGATAAGTGCCCCTGGCGCCGAGAGCACGTTGCCAGTTCATGAGAGACGGGCGCGAGGTGGGTCACTGAATTTAGCTCCGTCAGTAAAAATCATGTATTTCTGTTTAATTGCTCATTGTGTGATCACAGCCTAATTGTACAACTTATTTATGTCACCCGGAGCATTTGTGAGTTGATATTTTGTACAGAAACTTTCAGAAGCTAATGTGACTTGCTCTCCTTGTAGAGAGCTGCTCGCCGTGTTGAGCCGAGGTTTCCTGACCAGTACATTTTTTGTTTCATGCTGATTAAAACCGCAAAAGACAGCTCCATGTCCTGGCCATTTATTCACAACACAACGCAGATAAACTATACGACGAACAAAAGACGAACAGACGGGTTACTCCTGCGACCAAGCTGGGCTTTTGCACGGCCAAGTTTAGCACAGTTACACAGACAAAAGCAATTGACCCCCGAAAAGTTACATAGTGCACCTTTATATTCAGAATAGTATTAGTTGTAGCTCTTGCACATTTGAAAACCTGTGTTCAAACCAATAAATTAATACCAAAAAATATATATTTGCAATTGTAATTTCAGATGTTCACAGGCTTATCATTAACATCTGGATTTATATAAAACACCTTTCAAGACACTCAAAGTGCTTTACAGAGCATTATTCACTCACTCCACTCTCTTCTCCTGTAGCCACAGCTGCCCTGGGGCACACTGTGGCACCTGGTTTTCTCACTGATCTCCCATCATTAGATCTGGGCTTCTGCTTCCCAGATTTAACGAGGTCAGACTTTGACAATCCAGTTCAGCCGATATCTGAGAGAATTCAACTATTTTCTCCTGCAGTGATATGTCTCAAAATCTATGATCTGTTGTCATGGCAAATAATTTGGTAATTTTATGTGACAGTAAATTTCTTTTGCTTTTTCCCCCCATATTTGAGCAAAATGTGTCTTGCCTGAGTATTACAGTGTCGTATAAGCAGCTTGTGAGGTCAAAATATGAGCTGTATGTTGTTTGCATCTAATTATATAATCATTATATAAATCATTTTATTATCTGGATATCAGGAAGTGTGTGTTAGAATGCTAGTTTCTGTCAGTAAAACTCCTCTCTGGTCTTTAAAAGTTGTGAAAAGCGCTGAATAATTAAGACGCTCAGAAAGTGTAAGGAAAATGAGGAATAACTTTGGATCGTTGCAAACTTTTTAAAAGGAACTAGTCCTGTTTTTTTTTTTTTTTTTTACATTTTAAAGACGTTAAAACTCAGGTACAGCGTCTTTAAATTCCACAGACCAGACCGCAGATTTGAATATGATCCTCTCTTTAGAAGTGACATGAAAGTGTGAGTAGTGAAGAGCTCTGACTTTGAGCTGAGTGTGACCGGGGCGCTCGCATAATTGGCGTTTTCTGTGTCCGCGTTCTCGACTGATACCTCTCCAGCACCGTCTCCGTGTCTCTGCGTGATCAAACCCCGTCCACACTCACACGCCTAATGACTGTGATAATGGACAAACCCGAGCTCCGTGTCACCTCTGCCTCCGGTTTAAAAAGCACAAGGAACTGGAGATGGAGGAGACAGAAACACACGAGATAATTGGCTGTAAATTTCCCGTGTTTGCCGTTGTTGTTTTGGTTGTTGCCTTGGAGTTTGAAGTGTAAATGTAGGTAAGAAGAAGGGATGGATAACAGATAGATAATGGCCCCGCTAAGATAAGTTGGCGAAAAATAATTGATTATTAAAGGCTCCATATTTTATATTTTCTTATATATGTTACGATGTTGTTTCCTTGTCACAAACATGCAGACCTGGAGTTGTGTTTTGTTTCATTTGCACATGTTTAACACGAAGACGCTGCATAATTGTTTAGTGACGATCGGTGTTGATGTCTTGTCTTGAAAAAGGAAAGGGGGGCAGATAACATAAGACTTTTTCTTCTTTCTGCTCCTTTTCATTCATTTCTTGTGTGTTTGATGTTGTGACACTGTCGATGTCTTTTTATGCTTTATGAATGAAATAAATAAATAAATAAATTTAAAAAAATAAATAAATAAAAATAAATAATTAGGCTGAGTTTTTCTCTCAAACTGGAAACTGTTTCACCTGTGATGTTGTTACGCACGGATTTGGGTCATCAGTTGTTGTTTTTTTTTTCCTTTTTGTAATAAGTTTTGTAATTACTGTATTTTTCTGACTATAAGTTGCTCTGGAGTATAAGTCACACCAGTCAGAAAATGTGTAAAGAAGAAGAAAAAAAGATACAACTTGCACTTTTTGGGGGAAATTTATGTTATAAAATCAGAGACCAGGAACCGGCATTTCACGTTAAAAGTCAAGTTCTAGTAAAAACAATAGAAGAGAGAAGAACAGACTGTTAACGTCACATATGAACAGTTCTTCAGATAAATATAACATAAACAACAGAACAGAACAAGTTTAACAAACTCTCCATCTCACTCCAAATCACTAAATCCATTCAATTTTTCATCCTTGGTGTCACTTCTGAGCAACTCCACGACCTCCGGAGGTAAACTTTGCGCCGCTTCCTCTTCTGTGTCGCTGTCGTCAGACTCAGCATCAGTTCCAGTTAGAATTATTCTGTGTTTTCTGAATCCCGACAGGATGGTTTCGGTGTCACTGAAGTCCAGGCTTTGTCCATCCATCCAGTGACTTCAGGAAAGTTTCATGTTGCATCCTCCAGGTTGCCGTGAAGCTGTCCAAATTTCTTTCTGCTGCTCGATTACTGTTTTCGGCTGAATATTTCACTACTCGCAACAGGACAGAGGCTCTGTCAGTGTGAAAATTTTAATATATAAGTTGCACCAGAGTGTAAGTCGCAGGAAACACCCAAACCGTGAAAAAAAACAACAACAACAACAAGTCGTAATTCCTTTTTTTTTTTTTTTTTTTCCATTTTGATTTTAGAAACAGATAATGAAAAAAAAAAAATTAAAATTTTTCCAATTTTCTTATTTTTGGTTTTATTTTGAAAAATGAATGAACAAATTATATTCTTAAAGCTCACAAAAATCAATTTGGCATAATATAACAAAATACATTTTTTTATAATAATATAATTTATAGAATTTTTCACCTGGGTGTCCACTCTTCGATGTTAGTGGATCTCACAGTGAGACAGGGACAAAGATGAAACGTAGAACCATTTAGTGATGTCCGTGAACGAATCAGCTCTTTTGAACGATTCCGTATCGTGAGCCGTTGGAACCAGATCTCATCTTTAAAAAGATCCAAATCTTTTCTTTTTAGGTTTTTATGTGCTTTTATGCAGATTAACACTGAACCAACAGAAGAATCAGCTCAAAAACACAAGTGAGAGCTTTGTGCACATACACACACACATGCAGATAATAATTACTTGAGTTAGTCTGATTAGCTTTTAGATTATTATTATTGTAGTACAATGTTTTATTCAGATTGTGCTTAATTTCAAACCCACTCTCAGTTTGGACCATTGAATCAAATCTGAGCCTTGGTCATTTCTCTCTGCGAGGAGTTTGTTTTTAAAATGACTTTTCACTTTGGCTTCTGTCATATAAATAAATATAAAAAGAGTCGGTCTTTTGAACTGCTCAAAAGACTTGGATCTCATAAAAGAGCCAAAAGTCACATCACTGGAACCACTGAGTGACCAAAGACGAGCGGTGACTGATATAAAACCTGTTTGATCTTTTGGACTCTTGGTCTCAGAGTCCTTCTCTCCTGCATCTACACTCAAGTGAAAACATACATTTTAACCTGTAGAATATGTAGAATAGTCTCTGCTGACCTTCACAACCACTGTGATCTTATCATTCATTTGCTCAGAAAACCATAAATGAGTGTGTGACCCTCAACATGTCCTGTAGAGCATTGTTTCTCAAAGACTGGGTTGCAAGATTTTTTTTTTTTATGTCACTTTGTCACAATCTGCATGTTTGTCTACAATATACAATTCTGACACATGAGATTTTTTGTGCTCACAAAAATTAAGCCAAAGCACAGAAACAGAATTTATTTTCAGATTTGTGGAAAACCTCAATACAGGAATGAAATTCAAATATCTAGCCTTGGTTATCATTCTGTTTGAGTGGAAGCAGTTCAGTTGATAAGAGCTTAAACAGACATTGAGGTCACGTTGACACTGAAATGAATCATCAGAAACGATTTGCGTCCAGACATGTCATTTCTGTGTCCATCCCCTATCCACACAGCAACGCAAAACCGTCTGAAACGCTACGTCACATGACTAAGCTGACGTCACATCGTCACAACGTCATATGGGCGGTAAAAACAAGGAAGAGGAGCACCGTGTCTGAAGTTGCAGCAGCTGATTTCAAGCTGAAGAAGATGGCAAACGTGAAAGTAGTTCTAGCTACGTTGTTTCCTGTTTGTCTCTGTTTTGTTTAAACTGTTTTCCGCAAGGAGCAAGTCACAGTGACGTGGTCTAATAAGGACGAAAACTAGAGCTCCGACATCAGTGTTTTCAGGCGTCCACACAGTGCCGGATCAGATCTGTACTTGTGAATTCGTGGAAGCTGGAAGCACCGGATTGTTCCATCTCCACAAAGAAAACAACTTCAATACGAACTAGTGTGGACGGGCCTGAAGTACATAGGCATTATCATGAGCACTAAATCATATTACAATATAACTACCGTATTTTCTGAGTTATTAGGCGCTCTTAAGCCTCCAACCCCATAAAAAAATTATTGCTCGCCCCACAATCCAGAGCGCCCTATACACGAATCCACTCAGGTGTCCCAGTACGACTTCAGTAAACTACAAAGCCGCAGCACCCGCAGAACACGCAAACACGGAGCAGACAGCGACCGCGCAGCGAAAAACACCCACAGACACACTCATCACTCCACGCCGACGAGGAACGGAACGGAGGAACGAACAGAAAAAGCGAGCGCAACGTGCCGCTTCTAGACACGACTGAACAACTGAGTCACTGCGAACACGCCGACAATCCAGCGATCCCAGACAGCACCCTCCCTACACGCCACAACTGAACAAAGCCCAGAGTCACCGTGAACGAACAAACAAACAAAACCACTCACCCATCACACTGTTGTGTTTCCTTTAAAGTCCAGTGTGGTTTATTTGTGAAAAAAGTTTGAAAATAGACCATTTAATGACAGTGCGTCTTATAATCCAGAGCGCCTATAGCCCAGAAAATACGGTAAGTAGTTCTAGCTACGCTGCTTCCCGTTTGTCTCTGTTTTGTTTAAACTGTTTTTTTTTGTTTTTTTTAGCGTCACATGACTGATGTCACGAACCCCGCGAATCAGGAATGAGCAAGTCACAGTGACGTGGTCCAATAAGGACCGAAACTAGAACTCCTACGCCAGAGTATCAACGTTTTCAGGCGGGAGCTGACGGCACCAGGTCATTCCGTCTCTGGAGCCGGATTAGTGTGGACGAACATTGCATCCACAAAGAAAACGACTCGAATACGTACTAGTGTGGATGAGGCCTGAAGTACATAGGCATTCTCATGAGCACTGAATCTCATTACAATATAACTAGACAAATGTACGATTCTCATTTTTAATACATCCTGATCAGGCCAAGCTCAAGATCTAGAAATGGTCCCACTGCTCCTGACAGGTTGCATCAGCAGCACTGAAGGATGGGTCAAATGCTGATGAAAAATGTCCCTAAATGTTTCAAAGGTTTAACTGTGTCGGCTCCTAAACAAATATTTGCAAATGATACAAATAGAGAGGCTAAACTTTCTTCAGGAAGATTGAAATCTGCCTCAAGTTTAACATTAGTCAGCTCTGAGGACGTCATTATATTCTTGGAGAGAAAAGCTATTAAAAGATTAACTGTCTGTGTGGATTCAAATATTTGTCGTCTTTTGTCATCCGAACGAGCGACACAAAGCAGCCATTTGAGCAGTGATTTCTGATGCCGTCTTTGTAACGTCATTAGCGCTAATGTCACGGCTAATGTCCCCGAGTATTCGGCGCCGCTTTCTTTGGCGTCGGAGCGTTTGGAGCGGAGAGGCAGCCCGAGGAGGACCACGCCGTTGTTCTTCACTCACTTCAGAGTCTTATGTCCGTATGTGTGCGGAGAAAAGTGTTTGTACAGATGTCGTCTCCAAACAGGACTCGAGAGGCAGTGATCCTGAGAGAGCAGAGGAGTCAGGGCCAAAATTACACATAAAATAGTGTCTCTAATCATGAGGCTACAAATAAGCAAAAAGAACAAAGCGGTAAAGTAACAGAAGCATCAAGAATCTTGGACTTCCAGTCATTGCACAATTCATACAGGGAAGGATTTTCCGAAAAAGTGAGCATCAAACCACCGTGATTGTTTTCCCAGTGGGATGTGTCTATTGTCAAATTTGATCTTTTCAAGTCTTTTGAACCATATCGCTTTTGTTTCTGATTCTGATATTGTCATATTTTAGTTTTGGGATTCGGACTTCGCTACTTGTGTGGTTGTTGGATCCTAACAGCGGAAAACGGCTCGAGAAATTTGTCTGCGAACTCCATAAATGCAAAAGGGAATCAGATGTGTGTGACTGCAAACCTCTGTTCAAACTTCTTTCCCTTCCTTTGTTCGCTGCAAATTCAGGATGATTTCTTAGTCTGTCAAAGGTTTCCTTTTTCATCTTTCCTCTGGATCAATCCTGCCCGTCGCCTTCACCTTTCACTATTTTTCAATTCTGTTGGGAAGGGAAACAGTTTGAACGGAGGTTTGCAGTCACACACATCTGATTCCCTTTTGCCTTTTATGGAGTTCGCAAACAAATTACAATATGGAACCAAACAATATCAGAACCAGAAACAAAAGCGATATGGTTCAAAAGACTTGAAAATATTGGCTTTCTGAATAGACACACCCCACTGTGAAAACAAACATGGTGGTTTGATGCTCACTGTTACGGAAAATCCGAGATTCTTGATGCGTCTTTTGGAAGTGAAAATATAATGAATTTTAAAGAGTCAATATTACGCCACTTTTTGAGCTGAGTTATCTTTTTTTCATACAACTTTAAGAGATTCATTTGGCTGATTTCAGCTCTAGAATCGCCAATCTCTACAGACTGAAAATGTTAAATGCAGCTGTCAACTTAGAAATTATCGCTACATGAGATCAGAAGGTGGGACAGAGCATTTTGAGTTTTGGAGAAGTGGACAAACTAATAATAACTCACACACGGTCTGTTTTTGAGGAGGTAACAACATTCAGACATGGCTCAAAGTTCACAAGAGACCATTTGGCGTAATATAAAACCTTTAACAACAACATTAAAAAAAGCCGTGTTGTGCAAAAACAACTTGTGTGAGGTTGGAACCGTGTGATAAAGGTCTTTCCTCATTAACATAACAACATTTTGATAGAATTATATGTGTTTCGTACTCCTGCATGGTCCTGCATTTGAAGCACAAGGGCTCAAAACAGTTTGTTTTTCTCTTACGCCTTATCTCCACCCATAACTCTGTAATTGTAATGAAACAGACTCCAGGCTAAAAATCATGTATAGCCATTTATATTTAGAAAATAATTGCTTTTTTTTAAGTGAAATCCCACTTGAGCCTCTCAGTTCAGTAGTTTCTTTTAAAATTTTGAGTCACTTTTTATTAATATTATAGTTTAAAATGAACAAAATGTAAACAATAGATCTGTAAATGTGATCATCTGTTGCTCAGAACCAGAAAAAAAAATAAAAAAATAATAATAATATGGTCTTCCTTAAATTGAGGTACAGTGATACTGAAAGGTAGCCAGGCTGGCGCCACCTAGTGCCCCCACTGAATTTCATTTTTCTCCAGCGACTCGGTCAGGAATCAGAATACACTAGACCAGGGGTGTCAAACTCATTTTGGTCCGGGGGCCGTATCCAACCTACTTTGATCCCAAAGGGGCCGGATCAGAAAACTCATGTCATATAAATTCAATTCAATTCAATCTTTATTAAGAACACATGATATCTGGTTCATAGTATAAAAAAAACCCCAAAAAAAAAAAACAAAAAACAATAGTAAGAATAAAAAGTTAAATACAGTGCATGTTATAACGTATACAGACAAGAGCGCCAGTGTCTCCACAGCTCAGAGGTGAATCTGACAGAGCTCCTCACAGGACACACTAGAGCTTCAATGATTTGATGACTCAGATTCACAGCTCTACACATAAATGAATAAATACAACACCTGATTATGACAGCACAGGGTCTCACATCACAATTTACAAACAATTCACTGGCGCTACAGAACCTCGGCACTTTCAGTAATATTCTCAAAGAGTCGTTATACGCCACTGTCAAACTCTGCAAACTCTTTTTCTTATAGTTACGCCAAAGATGCGCAGTATACAAAGGTGAGCAAAAACATTTAAAAAGTGCAATTTTGACATCACTGGAGCACATAGAGAACTTACGGACAAGCATATTGGCCTGGCCATAAAGCTCACACTGCGGCCTGTACAGGTCTCTATCATCTGAGAGGTCACTGGTGACATAATGTCCAAGATATTTGACCTCATCTGTGAGTTGGAGGGCACTCCCGCACACAGAGAAAACAGGAAAGGACAACTTTTTGTCCTCTTTTGTTTTAACAATCATTACGTGACTTTTCCGAGCATTGTACTTCATGTCATATTCAAAGCCAAACTGGGAACAGATATTTAAAAGCTGCTGCAGACCTGCACTGTAAGGACACAGCAGTACTAGGTCATCTGCATACATTAAATGATTATACAGATAATCACCAGCAAAACATCCAATTTTACATTCATTCAGCTGCACAGACAAGTCATCAACATAGATATTAAACAGAAGGGGAGACAGGACTCCACCCTGGCGAACTCCATTACTAACCCTAAAAGAGTCAGTAGTAGAATCACCCCATTTCACCTGCATGGACTGACAGGTATAACCAGAAGATAAGTATTCGATAAGTATATAAACCTCAAAAATAACAATAAGTTGAAATATTTGTGCAGAGAAACACAAATCTATTACAGAAATATTTTTTTTAATTAATGAACTCTTTCTTATTATAATATTGTAATATTATGAACAACCTGAAACTTTAAGAAAAATTCAATTTCAACATTTAAAATATTTTAGTAGAAAATCACCCAAGGGCCACATTAAAGGTCTTGGAGGGCCGGATCTGGCCCCCGGGCCTTATGTTGGACACCTGTGCACTAGACGGTATGCAAGAATCTCAGAAGTTGTAGACTGCACTGGTCAATCAGAGAAGAGCTGTGAAGCCATGACGTCAAACTCAAGCGTCTGTCTGGGTCCTTTTGTGGAACAGCACAACAGTAAACGAAGCTTCGAGACGGATGTAGACGAAGACAGACATTTTGTGTTGGCAACGATTCTCGAGATCGAGGATTTAAAACCGGAACAAAGAGAATGTTTGGTGAATTTTATCAAGGAGAAAGTTGTTATTGCCCTTCTTCCTACAGGATTTGGCGCATCACATACATCACGACCAAACAGCAGCGATTGGTTAAATAAAAAAAGTACCTACCTACGGTCGAGCAAACGAATCCTAATGCTGCGAGATCAAATGGTTTCCACAAAGTGAAACCGTCTGATGAATCAGGCTCACTGGCAGCCGCGCTTTTGTCAGTGTGCCCCAGGGCAGCTGTGGCTACAATAGGAGCTTAACATCACCAGGGTCTGGAGTGAATGAATAATGCTGAATAATGCTCTGTAAAGCGTCTTTGGGGACAGAACATATCTATCAAAGTGCTATATAAATAAAGACTTACTTACTTATTACCACTGTTGGGCAAGTTACTTTAAAACTGTAATGCGATATTTATTACTTATTACTGTCATTTCAAAGTAATTCGTTACATTACAATATTACTGCATTTAAAATGTAAGGCATTACATTACTATTGCATTACTTTAAGTTACTCTCACCAAAATAACTGCGAAAAAGCTGAACTTTTGAGCCGTATATGGACTGAACCAGGACTAAACAAGGTCTAAACCAGGACTAAACCAGAGCTGAACCAGGACTAAACCAGGACTATAACAGGACTAACCTCAGACTGATTCCAGGACTGAAGAGGAGGACTAAACCAGAACTGAACTAGGACTAAAACAGGACTCACTGTCGGGACGGGCTCGAAGGTGACCGCAGGAGAAAGGACCGGCTCTGCTCCGCACCTCATGGAGGTAAGAGCGGCTGTCGCCCGATCGCGCTTTATGGACCCTGCTGCTCGGGCTCACGGTCCTGATTTCAGCAACTATTTGCGGGTACAAGACCCGGTGCAAGACTCTGCTACAGCGCGTAACTTCTACCTTCCTTCAACGTGTCCAGAAGTCCAACTTTTTGTGATGGTTTGCATCGTCCTCTGTCTTTTGGGTGTGAGCGCAGGAGACTTTGTCGGTGCAGAACGTTTCGTCGACGTTGTGGATTTTGTCGGAGAGAAAACTTGCAGACATACAGCACTTCAGAATCACACTGCTAACAGATTGAAACATTTATTTAAATTTGGCAGCTGAACACATTCTGTACTGTACAGGAGACAGGAGTCCCTCAGCCGATCAGGACGCAGCGGGAGGAACGCAATACGTGTTCATACACTAAAAACAAAAGGCATGCAAAATTGCACAAAAAAAAAAATTCTAAAAATCAGCGAAACAGCGAGACCGCGAAAAGTGAATCGCGTTAGAGCGAGGGACGACTGTAAGCCAGGTCTAAACCAGGTCTAAACCAGAAGTGACCCAGGTCTAAACCAGGTCTAAACAGCGTAGAGTTCTGGGTTCGGTCCTTTCGCCTGTGGTTAACTGAAGGTTTATCCGGCCGCGTCTCCGGCGTTTCACCGCTGCTGATTTCACGGTGATTTTAGCGAATTTCTATGAAGAAAAACCCACCACTTCAATCCAGGTTAAAAAAGCATTGTAACGCGCGTTACTCACATTTGTACCGAGTAAAATATTACAATTTTTCCCCCTGTAATGCCTTACATTACTGCGTTACAGCAAAAATCAACGCATTACTGTAATACATTACTTTTATAATACATTACTCCCAACACTGCTTATTACTTACACTGAAAGCTGCACTGTGTAACTTTTCTGTTCGAGAGTCAGCAACCTCCAAGAGATGTTATTGCTTTGCCTTGAATGTTCCACAGTGGGACATTAAACTTGTCGCTATGGAGATGTTACCAAGCCAAGATACAGGTCAGAGAGGATCCTATGAATTACAGAGTCCATGAATTGTTACTGTTTCAAACATTGTACCGTGACACTTCAGTGGTCAGTATTTGCTTTTCATTTTACGTGCAGGTTTCAAATACATGATTTTCTGTGGTCATGCATGTTTTAGTTGTTTAGTTGCCTTGTTTTTTTATGCCAGATGCCCTGCCTTACACAACCTTCTACTTTTATCCAGTGGCGGGGTACTGACTGAACACCACCTGCCTTATGACCCCTCGCGGCTAAACTCCACTCTCTAAAAACAAAGTTAATGCGATTTGGAAGCGGGTCTGGCGGTCCTGTCTCACCTTGCTTTGTTTGTCTCTCCTCTGGTGTCGGCGTAAATAAGCTGATTATGGCGGTGTGAAAATGGATGTGTTTTTGTCATTAATCTCATTTAACGGCCTCGGAGTGCGCTTTGTTCAGAACATCAGGTGCTACCGGGCCACGCGCGCCCCCCCCCCTCTCTCTTTTCTCTCTTTTCCTTTTAACATTCTGGTCTCCGGTTCGACGGTGACGGTACAAGGCCCCACACGAGCTGATCAATGTTATCTGTGGGCTGAGAGCGGGAGGGCGAGCGGGCGGGGGGGAGGGAGGGTTCGGTCAGAGAGACGAGAGAGAGAGAAGAGCTGTGGGGGGGGTCAGGTGCAGGACTGTATCTCTTTGTGTGGGGGCCGGTGCATGAGGTGTATTGTGTAACTTTTCTGGCAGAGGGTCTGTCAAACGCTTTTATCCCTGGAGATCTTATTGCTTTGTCTAGAATGTTCCACAGTATGGCATTAAACCTTTCTATCTTCATGGAGACCAAACCAGACCGAGTTAAAGGTCAGATTTGTGGAGAGGTGACCTCACTCACAGTCAGAATGGTAAAAAAAAATTTGTATTTTTGAGCTGTAAATCCACCTGTACTTGAAGAAACATAAAGTAGAGCTGCTTAATGTCATACTTTGGAACATTCCAGGCAGAGCAATGACATCTCCATAGAAACAAGAAGGTGATGGACCTTTAAATTGTGAAAATCTGCATCCCCTATCAAAATTTTCATATACCAAGTACCGTCTTAGAAATTATTTAGTTATTTGGCTTTTCGAGTACAACCAGTTCTGAACCCAGACTTGAACAGATCGATGATTGATTAAACCTACCTATTACAGTTCAGATCTGTGGAGAGTCGCCCCTCCAACACCCGTCCAGAGCGTTAATGCCTAAATGCTCAAGGCCTGCCCCCCGTCTACACCAGAATCTCACAGCGCTGACGCCTGAAGACGCACCACAAAAACTCAGGACGCCCTGGACGCGTGTCCACATAGACTTTGCATATAAACTGGACGCGCTGACATCGAGGTTTGACTGAACCTTAAGCACCTTATTTATTCATTTATAGGAGGTGTTTTTTAGTCAGGCTGGTGCCCCCTAGTGCCTTCACTCAGTTTCATTTCTCTCCAGCAACTAGGTCAGGAACTGGAATACACTAAACCAGGCATGTCCAAACTATGGTCCGTGGGCCAAATGCGGCCCTCAGACACATTTTTCTTGGCCCTCAGACTTCCAGGTGAATTGGCCCAAATTACTTTGCATCAATTAAGAATTTTTTTTTTACTGCAAGGTTTTGAAAATCTACCTTGATAAAGCCGATATTTAATATTTAGTGTGTGTTTTTAAGGATCTTAGCTTGAATAAAGTCTGATGGCTCATTTTAACGTGTTAAACATGCACATATTTCCAGCTCAGGGGGCCTAAGACGAGACTTAAAACCAGGAGGACAGGAGCTTCTCTGTGGTCGACCCTAAACTCTGGAACGATCTGCCGCTTCACGTTCGAGCAGCTCCACAGTGGAGAGTTTTAAATCTCGTCTGAAGACCCACTTTTATTCTCTGGCTTTTAACACCGCGTGAGTTGTGTGGTAATCTGTGTCTTTTATTTATTTTTATGTGTTTTTATTGGTTTTACTGATTTAATTTATTTATTGGTTTATTTATTTCTATTCTATGATATAGTTTTATTTTTATTTTACTGGTTATATATAATTTTACTAGTTTTATTACTTTAAGACTAGTATTATTTTAGTAATTTACTTTATCATCTTATTGTTGTTATTTTTTATGTATTTGTGCAGCACTTTGGAAACAGTTTGTTTGTGAAATGTGCTATAGAAATAAAGTGGATTGGATTGGATTGGATATTTCAATTATCCCCTGTACTGAGCACACGTCTACGGCCCTCGATCGGCCCTCCGCTCCGTCTGTGTTTAGATATGTGGCCCTTGATGAAAAAAGTTTGGACACCCCTGCACTAAACAGTTTGCAAAAACCCCGGAAGTATGAGTCTGGGGACTAGCCAATCAGCAAAGCCGGAACAAAGAGAATGTTTGGTGAATTTTACCAAGGGAAAAGACGTTATTGCCCTTCTTCCTATGGGATTTGGGAAAAGTTTAATATACCAGTTAGCCCCTTTAGCGACACATTACAAACAAATAGCAGCGATTGGTTAAATAATAAAAAGTACCCGCCTACTGTCAAGCGAACGAATCCTAATGCTGTGAGGTCAGACAGTTTCCATGAAGTGAAACTGGCTGATGAATTAGGCTAGGTGTTTTTATTGCAAAAGAATAAAAAAAAAAAACTTTGAAAAAAATGTTTTCTTCGCGTGAGTGGGCTCAACTCTCCACAGATCTGACCTGTAACTTGCTTCTCACCTCATATAGATAAGTTAAATACCAAACTTTCAAACATTTTTTAGCTCAAAATGCAATAAAAATCAATTCAAAACGACAAAGCGCGCAAAAGTGAGCAAAACTTTCTGTCCTAAGACGACATGGTGCACTTTCACACGTGTCCTGCTGTTTGTGTAAATGTTGTGGAAAGTGAATTTTAATTGCCATGTTCTTTTGTTACATGACTTCTCTGTGCAATCGTCCAACACTTTATTTTAAATTATAGCACATTTTCCCCGGCGCAGTCCAGGCTCACGCCCTTCACACGGCCTCGCTCTGCCTTCTGTTTGCTTCCCGTTCGTGTCTCTGAATCACATTGTTTTTCGCGGCGAGACTTAGTGAGGCTTTAGCAGCATCTTGAGCTGATCCAAACACTCACACGTCTATAATTACAAGTTTAAACATCATTATGCTCCATCTGCCTCCACCTTTAAGACTCTTTGAGAAAAAGAAGTGGCTCCAAGTTTGAAGACTATACTTAGAAAACTTGGGACTAGACTTCAGCGTGTTTTAAAAAAAGGAATATTCTGCTTTTCTCTCAGATATTTGGTGAAATCATTTTACATTCCATATTTCGTTCACTGTAAACTGCAATATTGATCTGTCTATTGATCTATTTATCTGACATTTCACTGTAGCAAGCAGCAGATTTCCATGGACGTGTTTTTCGTTCTGAACGCTGTACGTGAGTCTGATTTTTTTTCGATGAATCACATGATCTCATTATACGTTTGTTTTGGTTTAAAACACCAGAAGCAGCTTGGGGATATGGAAAGTGGTAGGTATGAAAATCCAACTAAATGTGTTCAAATAAGTGTGTTCAATATTGTTCTTAATGGCAGCTGCATTGTGGAAGATTTTAAACTAAAAAACATGCACTTTATGTAATATTATCTTGCTGATTTTGAATTCTGTGTGAGGCGCAACTGCATTAAAATGTTCTTTGTACATTTGTGTGTATGAGAGACAATCAGGGGTGTGCAAGAATATTGAAATATCGATATATCATATGGTTTAATGTGATGATACAGTATCAGTATCACGGGCTGCTGTATCGATGTATCACCAATAGTATTTTTTGGTAAATTTTACTGTTATTTTGTTACAGAGCTACAGTTTTGTTGTTTGTTCAGAGGAAGGAAACTCGTTTATGCGACACATTTGACATTTTCACTGTTTTGATGATTAAAATGTTTGTGTTTCATATTCACTTTGCACAAGAAGTGGTTTAACAAAGACTTTTAGTATCACAGACATGATTTAGCCTTTATTTTTATTGAACCGTATCGAATCGATTTGAAATATAAAATCAAATCGCAGGTTCACTGTATTGAGATATGTATCGTCTCGTGGCCTACGTATCGAGGTTTGTATCGTATCAGAAACTTCTTAATGATACTCAATTCTGTTAACTCTACACTACGCAATAGTGACAGTTCTGTTTAAGTGTAATGCCGGGTTTACACTGACTGCAGGTGTGGTGCTGCTCGAGACTCAATAATCACTGTATCAGAAACAATTTGCGTCCAGACATTTCTAGCTTGGTAGTTCTAGCTACACTGTTTCCCATTTGTCTCTGGTTTGTTTAAACTGTTTTCCACAAGTTCAAGTATCTCTGGGTCTTGTTCACGAGTGAAGGGAGGATGGAGCATGAGATTGACAGGTGGATCGGTGCAGCTTCGGCAGTGATGCAGTCACTGTATTGGACCTTTGTGGTGAAGAGGGTTCCTACTCTCACCTATGGTCATGAGCTTTGGGTAATGACTGAAAGAGCTCGAAATGAGTTTCCTTCGCAGGGTGGCTGGGCGCTCCCTTAGAGACAGGGTGAGGAGCTCAGTCACACAGGAGGAGCTCGGAGTAGAGCCGCTGCTCCTCCACGTCGAGAGGAGCCAGTTGAGGTGGCTCGGACATCTGTTCTGGATGCCTCCTGGGTGTCTCCCTCGGGAGGTGTTCCGGGCATGTCCCACCGGGAGGAGGCCCCGGACACACTGGAGGGACTATGTCTCTTGGCTGGCCTGGAGGAGCTGGTCTGGTCTCTGCGGTGAAGGAAGTTTGGGAGTCCCTGCTCAGACTGCTGCCCCCGCAACCCGGCCCCGGATAACAATGGATGGATGGATGTTTTCCACAATAGCGTCACATGAACGATGTCACAAACCCAGCGAATCAGGAAGGCAGAAGTCACGCAAGGACGCAACTGGAGCTCCTATATCTGTGTGGACGCCTGAAAACACTGATACACTGTGCCGGATCAGATCTGTACTCAGATGAATTCGTGGGACCAATTGTTGCGTCTCTGGAGTCGCTTTCTATCGGATTAGTGTGGACGAACACTGCATCCACAACGAAAACGACTCAAATACGTACTAGTGTGGATGGGGCCGTACACAGTCTTTAAAGGTCCAATGTCAAGCAAACTTGACTCAAATTTGACTGAACTTGTGAACTTTAAGCCATGTTCTAATGTTGTTACCTCATCAAACCCTAAGCCTCAACGCTCAAAATGCTCTGTTTTGCCTTTTACCTTTTGTTCAGTAGAGATTTAGCTGAAATCATCCAAATGATTCTAGTGAAGTTGTAGTAGTAATAGACCTTGTAGTTGTAGGAGTTGTAGTAGTAGTTGTAGTAGTGGTGGTAGTAGTAGGTGTTGTAGTACTATAGTACTATACCCAGTAATTGTAGGAATATGAGTTGTAGTAGTAGTAGTAGAGTAGTAGTAGTAGACCAAATAGTAGAGTTGTTATTTTTTCTGTTTTGATTCATTTTATTGTGATTTTAATGTATTTCTTATTCTGTAAAGCACTTTGAATGACTTTGTGTATGAAATGTGCAGTACAAATAAACTTGCTTTGCCTTTGCTTTACATAGAACCTTTAAATTTATCTGTTTCATGCCTTAAATTCGGTCACGTCTACTCAAAATAACTCATATTTGTCTGTCTTTTATATCAACAAATGCCCGCGCCTCTTGCCTGGATTCAGACATAATTACATAAGTACACAGAGGCCCATGTGGTCTAAAAGTGCTCTTATTTATCGGGTTATTGTGCACACTGGTCATTTGTGTAATTGCTGCTGTGAGCCTGGCATTAGCGCCTCATATTAGCCCTGATGTGATGGAGCGCGGGCGGAGCTTTGATTGACAGCCTCTCAGCCCACTCCTCCACATGAGTCCTGAAGGTGGGCACATTTTTAGCTCACAATTAAAAGTTGACTGAAACTTTCCTCCCATGTTTAAGGCTGCAGCGGCTGAGGTGCCTGTAGTTTACGCCGTGTGGTTTTATTTAGTCGCTTATCTGTAAGTTATTTATTTATGTAAGAATTGCTCCTTTAGATGATCCGTTTTGTTTTTATGGGGTCGTTTTGAATCCCCTTTTTGCATCCAACTTTTTCGGTTTCGATACCGATACCCAGGGGTGTAGTGGGCGTGGTACGTGGGGGTTCGCCGTTCACCCACTGCTCCCGACGTGAGATATAAAAAAAAAATAATAATAATAATAAGAAGAAGAAATACAAAAAAGCTACAACTTAAATGTCAAACCGGAGCTGAAAACATAGGCTCATGATCTCTGCAGAACTGTCCTAAAGTGAGCTGAGACATGAGGGACCAGGACTAAACCAGGACTGAACCAGGTTTAAAACAGATCTGAACCAGGAAGGAGTGTCGGGACGGGCCCAGAGGTGCCCCCGCATAGACTGTCGGGTGACATGGTTTAGAGATGGTTTAGTCCTGGTTTAGAACTGGTTTAGCTCTAGTTTAGTTCTAGTTTATTCCTGGTTTGGTCCTGGATTAGAGCTAGTTTAGTTCTGGTTTAGTCCTGGTTTAATCCTGGTTTAGTTCTGCTTTAATCTTGGTTTAGTCTTGGTTCAGTCCTGGTTTAATCCTGGTTTAGTTCTGCTTTAATCTTGGTTTAGTCTTGGTTCAGTCCTGGTTTAGTACTGGTTCAGTCCTGGTTCAGTCCTGGTTTCAGTCCTGGTTCAGTCCTGGTTCAGTCCTGGTTCAGTCTTGGTTCAGTCCTGGTTTAGTCCTGGTTCAGTCCTGGTTCAGTCCTGGTTCAGTCCTGGTTCAGTTCTGGTTCAGTCCTGGTTCAGTTCTGGTTCAGTCCTGGTTCAGTTCTTGGTTCAGTCTTGGTTCAGTTCTGGTTCAGTCTTGGTTCAGTCCTGGTTCAGTCCTGGTTCAGTCTGGTTCAGTCCTGGTTCAGTCCTGGTTCAGTCCTGGTTCAGTCTTGGTTCAGTCTTGGTTCAGTCCTGGTTCAGTCCTGGTTTAGTCCTGGTTCAGTCCTGGTTTAGTCCTGGTTCAGTCCTGGTTCAGTCCTGGTTCAGTCCTGGTTTAGTCCTGGTTCAGTCCTGCTTCAGTCCTGCTTCAGTCCTGCTTCAGTCTTCAGTCCTGGTTCAGTCCTGGTTTAGTCCTGGTTTCAGTCTTGGTTCAGTCCTGGTTCAGTCTTGGTTCAGTCCTGGTTCAGTCTTGGTTCAGTCTTGGTTCAGTCCTGGTTCAGTCCTGGTTCAGTCCTGGTTCAGTCCTGGTTTAGTCCTGCTTCAGTCCTGGCTTCAGTCCTGGTTCATGTGTTATAGTCTATGATTTATGTTCTGTAGGTGACACAACATAACATTATTTTGTCTGCATCATTAAATATCTTAGGAAGGTATTGAGCCATACCAGAAAACAGACAGAAAATGGCACTTATTTCCTTAAATTAAATCCTTAAACTAAATTAATCTATTACACAAGAGATCCAGATAAAAACAGAGCAGCTTTATATGAACCGAAGTTATGATTTGTTCTAGACCAAAATCATCTTATAAATAGTCTTATTATATCCAGGTAAAGGTCCAACCAGGACATCGGCTTAACTGATATCGCGAAACTGGTACCAGAACCCGGTACATTTTTCAGTAACAGCGCCGATATTCAATACTAATATCGGTATCGGTGCAGATTCTGAAAAAGTCAAATGATCAGCCTTTGACAACGTGTTGAAGTATTCACTGTGAACCACAATGTGCTTTTCTCTGTGACGATTCACAAGTTCCACACTATGGCATTAAACATATTTATCTTGAGGAATGTGTAACAGGTGTAGTAGTAGTAGTAGTAGTAGTAGTAGGTGTAGGTGTAGGAGGTGTAATAGTAGACCTAGTAATTGTAGGAGTTGTAGTTGTAGTAGTAGTGGTAGTAAGAGGAGGTGTAGTAGGAGTAGGAGTTTTAGCAGTAGACCTATTAGTAGTAGGAGTTGTAGTAGAGGTAGTAGTAGTAGTAGTAGTAGTAGTAGTAGTAGCAGTAATAGTAGTAGGAGGAGTAGGAGGAGTAGTTAGTAGTAGGAGTTTTAGGAGAGGTAGTAGTAGTAGTTGGAATAGTAGTAGTAGTAGTAGTGGTGGTAGTAGTAGGAGTAATAGGAGGAGTTTTTGTAGCAGAAGACCTATTAGTAGTAGGAGTTGTAGTAGAGGTAGAAGAGGGAGAGAGGTGGTAGTAGTAGTAGTAGTAGTAGTAGTAGTAGTAGTAGTAGTAGTAGTAGTAGTAGTAGTAGTAGTAGTAGTAGTAGTAGTAGTAGTAGTAGTAGTAGTAGTAGTAGTAGTAGTAGTAGTAGTAGTAGTAGTAGTAGTAGTAGTAGTAGTAGTAGTAGTAGTAGTAGTAGTAGTAGTAGTAGTAGTAGTAGTAGTAGTAGGAGTTTCGAGTAGAGGTAGTAGGAGTAGTACTAGTTGTAGTAGTAGTAGTAGTAGTAGTAGTAGTAGTGGTAGTAGGAGTGGTAGTAGTAGTAGAAGTAGTAGGGGCAGTAGTAGAAGTAGTAGCAGGTTTAGTCCTGGTTCAGTCTGTATCTCTGTGGAGATGATAAAGTTCCACAGTATGGCTTTAAACTTATTTATCTTGAAGAGTGCCTCAAAAAGCACACTTCTTAATGAGGCCGCCTCTCCACTGATCTAACCAGTAACTTGGAGCAGTAACTCGTAAAAAGCAGTGAGAAGACTAACATTTTAAACTGAAGAGAGAGAGTGGATTTAAACCTGAAATATGACTCTTCTCCAAATATAACATCTGATCTTTAATTATGTAAAGATCTTTTCGGTGTTATGATTTAGTTCTCACGCCGGTGCACCAGTCCTCTTATCTTTTCCTTGTTACACACTTCACCATTTTCACCATTTTCAGAATCGGTTTGGTATAAAACACATTTTACATTTCCTCATCTCGACGCTCCCTCGTGTCTCAAACATCTTTAATTTGAGAAGAGAAGTCAAGTCCGATAAACTGTCGTCCCTCTGGATCCAAGCGTTTGGAATCCTCAACATCCACGATAAACCTGCACACTCACTATATCTGCCAGAAGTACTAGTAGTAGTAGTAGTAGGACTAGGAGTAGTAGGAGTTTTAGTAGTAAACCTCGTAATTGTAGAAGTGGTAGTAGTAGGAGGAGTTGTAGTGGTAGTAGTAGTAGTAGTAATAGGAGGAGGAGGAGTTGCAGTAGCAGACCTAGTAATTGTAGGAGTTGTAGTAGTGGTAGTAGCAGCAGTAGTGGGAGTTATAGTAGTAGACGTAGTAGTGGTAGTAGCAATAGGAGTTGTACGAAGAGAAAGTGGAGGAGGAATAATAGTAGTAGACCTAGTACTAGTAGTAGTAGTAGTAGTAGTAGTAATATTAGACCTAGTGGTAGTAGGAGATGTAGTAGTGAGAGTAGTAGGAGTAGTAGGAGTTAAAAAAATATATATATATTTTTTTTTTCATTATTTGTTTCCAAAATGAAAAAAAAAAACAGATAAAGATTAGTTTTTCAGCTTTCGATTTTGTGTTTAAACAAATAATCGGGGGGAAAAAAAAACAAAGAAAAAAAAAAAACGGATAACGGCCGTTTCCTGTTTCCGTGACTTAAACTGCAATGCCGGACTGAACCAGGACTGAACCAGGACTGAACCAGGACTGAACCTGGACTAAATCAGTAATGAACCAGAAATGAACCAGGACTAAATCAAAACTGAACCAGGACTAAACAAGAATTAAACCAGGACTAAAACAGGTCTAAAGCAGGACTAAACCAGGTCTACCAGGACTAATCCAGGTCTACCAGAACTAAACCAGGGCTAAACCCATCTCAGTCCTGGTCTCAGTCCCAGTCTGAGTCCTGGTCACAGTCCTGATCACCCGACAGTCTACAAGGGCGCACCTCCAGGCCTCACCCGACACTCCTGGTTCGGTCCTGGTTTAGTCCTGTTTTAGTCCTGGTTCAGTCCTGGTTTAGTCCTGTTTTAGTCCTGTTTTAGTCCTGCTTTAGACCTGTTTTAGTCCTGGTTTAATCCTTGTTTAGTCCTGGTTCAGTCTGTATGCAGCACAAAAGTCTGGCATCGCAGTTTAAATCACGAAAAAAAGGAAAAGAAGAATCGTTATCCATTTATTCATTTTCGTTTTCAAGACAAATAATAAAGAAAATAGTTGTTTTTTTTTTTCTTTTCTTATTTTTGGTTTTATTTTGAAAAACGAATGAGTAGTTGCATTCTCTTTTATTCATGGGTGTCTGTTAGTATATGTAGTAGTATCAGTACCAATTGTAGTATTAGTGCTCTGTAAGTATATGTAGTAGCATTAGTAGTATTACTGCATGCAGGTTGAAGTAGTCCCTCATCATAATACCCAGTGGACGCCTTGACGCCGCCGCCGCCGCCGCCTCATTTGATTAATAGATTAATTGTAAAGTAACGTGCACTTTCTTCATTGTTGTCTCTGCAGGGACGGGGAGGAGAGCTCTGATTAATGCGATTCACAGAGGAAATGGTAATCTGCACTTTTTTCAAATTCATGACCTACTTTATGCACTACTTACTTAAGAAAAAGCCCTCTCCTCGGATCATATTTCACCGCGCGTAGAAAGGAGCAAGAATTCCCCGGGGCCAATTTGTTTATATCTCTCATAAAGCGACTGTCAGGTTACATATGGCGGAGTGGAGACGGGGGGATTACGCAGTCCGGTTTTTAGTGAGTGAGAGTTGAAGCGCCGCTGTGGAGAACTTGTCTTTTCTCAGAGAATGAAAAGCTCCAATTTGTCACACAATTAACAACAGCGGGAGAAGTGCTAAGTGCTTCATTTGACACAACAGAGGGAAATATGAAGAGCCGAGTGTCTGATTGTCCACTCTAGTCTCTAATCCAGTGTTTCCTGAACTTTTTTTCTGGGGACCCAGTTTAAAAGTCATAAACCTCTGTGACCCAAGTCAATAGACATTATTATAAATCACAAAATAAAGTGGATTTGAGCATTATTGAACATTAATGAGGATATTTTATTGTTGACTGAGTGATCGTGTCTCTGAACAATTGGTATGACTCAAGTTATAAACAATGAGAAACAGTAATTGAAGCAGCAATAAAAGGATCCATAATCAGTGTTGGAAGTAACATGTTATAAAAGTAATGAATTAATGTAATGTGTTACTTTTTGCTGTGATGCAGTAATGTGGCATTACAGGGCAAAAATATTGTATTTTACTCGGTACAA
Source organism: Boleophthalmus pectinirostris (assembly GCF_026225935.1). NCBI lineage: Eukaryota > Metazoa > Chordata > Actinopteri > Gobiiformes > Gobiidae > Boleophthalmus > Boleophthalmus pectinirostris. Next base: position 36,758,859 of record NW_026571447.1, read on the forward strand.
ATGCCAGTTACAATGCATTTCTAACCTGGATTAAAGTGGTGGATTTTTTGTTTTTCTTCATACAGATTCGCAAAATAATAATAATAATGCATCAGTTTTATACAGAGCTTTTTTGGACACTCAAAGATGCTTTACAGATCATTATTCATACACTCCAGACCCAGTGGTGTAAACTACTATTGTAGTCACAGCTGCCCTGAGGCACACAGATGGAAGTGTGGCTGCCAATCTGCACCATCAGCCCCTCCAACCACCACCATCACTCACACACACACCACTTTCATACTAGGCAATGAGGGTGAAGTGCCTTGCCTAAGGACACAACAGTTTTGTTTTGTTTTTACGACTGATGCCCTGATCTTCCCAGTGTCTCCATCTTGCTGAACTTCTGAGATCTGACGGGATCAGGCTTTGACAAGATGGTATGACCACGAATCACTGCAATATCAGCAGCAGTGAAACACCATTGTTACAGTTACGAATGTTGGGACGGGCCCAGAGGTGCGCCCATGTAGACCATCGGGTAACCACGGGCAAAAGGACCAGCACAGAACTCCACGTGTCAATACAATGTGAAACCGTTAAGAGGTAAACGGGTGGGGTCCTCCCCTTCGAGGATCCTCCCCTTCGAGACACCTCTCCCCGCCTGACGCCAGCCCCCGCCTCCTCCAAGGCCAGGAAAAGCTCAAGGCGTGTTTTTCAGCTCCTCCTGCCACGAGTACACAGAAAAGTAACGTTGTGCTGAATTGAAAAAGGAACTACATTTCATTACCAAATATCAAATTACAATTCCTGTTGCTTAAATGAAGAGTTATGGTGCAGCAAAAAGACAGAGGGAACTACATAGACCATGATCCTTTGCTCCATTTCAGTGCAGACTACAAGAAGAAATAACAGTTCTAACACTTTTAAGTCTTAATTCTTTTGAGTAAGACTTGTCAAGGCATTTTAAGAGGAAAAAGTTTCATATTAACAGTTTTGTTGTGAAAATATCGTACCGAGAGACTTGGATATCGTTACAGCCCTAGTAGTCATGTTACTCTAAGGCGTTACTTTGTAATTCCTCTAAACTCTGATAAAGTACATTACACCCAACACTGATATGTGGCAGCAAATGTGGTACAAGATTTTACAATGGACCATTTTGTCACCAAACAAAACACCAGAGTGGAGTAAGAACAAGTCCTTTCCTGTTGTGTTCACCTGGTTCCCCCTGGACTCTGCTGTGGCGCCGCAGGACTCAGGAGGGACACTTTTACACTTTTGTCTCTTCCACAGAATCTGCTGACTCCGCCTGACCAGTCCTCCTGTTAAACTGCACTGAGACCCGAGACACAAACACCACTGAGACGCCCAGTGGAAATGTTGCAGCAACAGCAGCGACTGCAACAGTTTGCTGCAGCAAAACTTGAATTTCCCTCAGGATCAATAAAGTATCTCTCTCTGCTCTCTCACACTCTCTCTAAACATAAAATAATACTGTCGCACCAAAAGCTCACTTGATCTTGTGATAAACCGCAGTTTTCCCAGTAATGTCACTTAAATGTTGAGCCAATATGCTTCACAAAACAAACCTCTCCTGCTGATTCCTGTTTCCCAGTGCATGTGACATGTGACATTTGCAGTGTGATGCAAAAAACACCAACAAACCTCAATAGATCACATAAAGAGACGTTCAAACTGCTCGCTGCACAAAGGGGCAGGTAAATGAAATACATAAATGCAGAAAAAAATGACAATAAACATCTCACAGTGCCACAATCTTGGAATTTTTTGTGATTCACTGAGTTCTGTCAGTATTCGGGATACTGAGTTTACATGCGCACTGAGAAACCGCGATACTCATATCCCTGTGAACACGATCACACGAAGTGCAAAATTTAACTTTATTTAATTTAATAAACCAGGAAAAATACAAACCATGAGCTCCTTTAGCAGAGGAAGCTCAGGAGGTTTAACCAGCGATGAGGAGCTGTGAGATATGCACACACCAAACCGAACACTGATTCTGATTCTGATTCTTTATTTATTTCAGTCACAGGTTTATTTTGACATTGATTCACAGTCATATTTAACACACACAGACCGAAAAGGTGTCAGCTGAAGCTTGATCTTATTATGCCCTTTACCCTTTATTCCTTTACCAGGGCGTCATCTTGACAACAGTTCATCTTCATAAACAAACAAATAAATCAGAAACAGTACAACAAAGTCCTACAGCACAAACTCAGTATCATAATTCATGTATCTGTCCAGAATTAAACATTTAAACTTCTTTATAAAGTGAAAGAGACTGGTGCACAATTTTAGGTTTTCTGCAGCAGAAGTAAAATCTTCTGCATAAATAAACTCAACTTTACAACATATAAACCAGAACCATCAGCCGGTTTGATCATTTAATTCAGCTTTGCCACATTTGTTTACGTTTTTACAGAAATGAAACTTAAAACCACATGGCTCATTTGCATAAACCGTTAGCGCTAACAAAAACATCTCATTTCTTGTGCCGGTGATGCGGTTCAGCTTCTGTCGGATTAAAGGACACGACTCAGTGGAATATGAGTGTTGTTTTTTTTGTGACAGAGGATGTGCTGATGATGGTGAGTCTGTTCTGTGTGTATATTTTATAGGAGTTGTTTCATGTTTAACTTCAGAGATCATTTCACTCATCTACGTTTACTTTATTTATGTTAGTCACTTTATTTATTTTGGCTACCATTGTGATGAAAAGATTGAAAAGTGTTGGGCACTCAAGTTTATGTTGCAGTATTCAGGATACTGCGTTTGAATGCCACAGTATCCCGGTTACTATTGGAATATCCCAGCTACAGTATCCCGGTTTCTCATAACTGGGATACTGAAACCGGGATACTGTCATGGTTCATGTTTTGTAGTGGTTGTAGTTTGTGTTTTATTTTGACATTTGTCCTGTCACCTTGTATTTTTGAGTGTTACTTCCTGTCTTGATTGTTTGCCCCGCCCTAATGTGTTTCACCTGTGTCTATGTGTGTGCATTTATACGCTGTGTTCTCCTCTGCCCTTGGTTGGTCCGTTGTCTCTGTCCGAGTGTCTCTGTGCCTCTTGTCATGGCAATTTAGTCTCGAGTTTTGGATTTTTTGGTTTTGTCAAAAAATATTTAAATGACACATAGACACAGGTGAAACACATTAGGGCGGGGCAAACAATCAAGACAGGAAGTAACACTCAAAAATACAAGGTGACAGGACAAATGTCAAAATAAAACACAAACTACAACCACTACAAAACATGAACCATGACAATACTGTGTATACATGCACAATGACGAAACCGGGAAACTCAAAAAAACCCGATCATAACCGGGACACTGATGTGCTGTAAACACACTCACTGAGCTCAGCCTTATGATTAAAAATATAATCACACCAACAGAAAAGAGGCTAAAGTGTGCGAGCTTTGGGTTGATGAAGTGAAGTGAAAAAAAAATCAAAAAACTTTAGGTCGCCAGCTAAAGTCGATCATTTCTAAGCTTATATTGTGAAGTCTCAATACAAGACGACTCAAACAGGCCTGAACTAAACACAGAACAAGAGAAAGTTCAAACAAAGCCGGGTTTAACGTGGTCTTTTAAAGGTGAGAGTGGAGCGATTTCGTCATGTGAGAGGCCAGGATCCTGCTCCGGGCGTCTCCTCGGAGCTCAGCGCAAAATGACAAAGACTCCAAAGGTTTGAGAAGAGAAAGAGAAACAGAAATGTGCTTACATCAAAAATCTGCGCGCTGTGTGAGATCTGCAGCTGAACACAAGAGAAGGACGGTCTACATTTCAATAAAGATCATAAATGGACATTGTAAAACTTATACAGAAGATGCAGAGTTCCATGAGTTAAAGCTGCACGATGTAACATTTCTGGAGAATGGTTTGCCAATGGTTTGATTGTCTCCATGGAAATGTTATTGATTTGTTGAATTTCTTGAATGTTCCACACTGTGTGACTAAACTATAACTCGTTTATTCAATTCGAGGAGTTAATATAGCTAAAAAACATGCTTTCTTACTCTTAGGTGGGCTTGCCTCTCCACAGATCTGACCTGTAACATGGTCAGATGTAGGGCTGAACGATCTATCGTTCTGGACTGAAAATTACGATCTCAGACAACACGATTTTTGGAGTGTCAAAGCTGAGGTTTTTCCTGTGCTCCTAAAGCCTAATTTAAGGGCAAAGTTTAGTTCAGCGTCGACTCAACGCACACTGACGCTGTCGCCTTGTCACCATTGTTTTTGATTTATTGATCTGTATCGATGTCTATGTGCCGTGAAGTAATTCCACCGCAGTGAGAGGAGTCTAGGATTTAAACCTGGCGTTTGTGTAAAGTTTAACATGAACCATCTCCAATGCAATAGAAGCACAGAACAGACTCACCATCAGCAGCACATCCTCTGTCACAGAAACAACACTCATATTCCACTGAGTCGTGTCCTTTAGTCCGACAGAAGCTGAACTGCATCAGTGCACAAGGAACGAGCTGGTTTAATTTTTTTTTTCAGCGCTTATAGTTTATGCAAATGAGAGATGTGGTTTTAAGTTTTGTTTCTGTAAAATGTAAACAAATGTGCGCAAAGCTGCATTAAACACATTATTACTCAATGTATTTTGAAAGAAAGGAAAGCAGAGTACAGGAAATGTTTGTAGAGCGGTGGCAGAGACGACCAATCACAGCCCTTACCGTCTGCGTGAATTGGGCTTAATGGTCCAGAGTCAAATAGTCGGTGCAGGACTGTGACGTTTGCAAATGTTCAAGTGCACTAAAACTTAATTTGAAAAAAAAAAAAAAACGTGGATGAAATTGAAATCGCAAAACCTGCCAGAAAAATCGCAATTATTTGTTTTCTTAAAATCGTTCAGCCCTAGTCTAATGGCACCATGACACTGACACTGTGTAATTTTGACACTTTTTGATTAGCCTGTCCACACACAGCTTTATATTTCTTTCTTCTTTTTTTTTTTTACCTTCTTATAAACATGAACAATAGAACTTTCTTTTTAAACAGTTTGCAGTGGTCCAAAGTCATTCCTCCTTTACATTATGAATTCAATGCAATTTTGCCGACTTTTGCCGACATCTATCCATCCATTTTCTTTCTCTTTATCCGGGGCCGGGGGCTGTAGTCTGAACAGGGAGGCCCAGACTTCCCTCTTCACACTCACTTCCTCCAGCTCTTCTGGAAAGATACCGAGGCGTTCCCAGGCCTGCCCAGAGACATCGTCCCTCCGGCGTGTCCTGGATCTTCTCCTCCTCCTTCTCCTCCTTGCTGCAGTCACAGTTAAGTTAACAACTAGTATACTAACAGTGCACTTCTTGATTCTTGAAAGAGGAAAAAAAAAAGACACAGACAGTCCACAGTGATATTTTGACCTCAAGAGCTGCTTTAATTAAATCCATATGGGACAAGACATATTTTGTTCTATTACATGGCGGAAAAAAATCAAGTATAGGACTTTTAATGTTAGAAAGTCTTTTAAAACCCCTGTAAAAATCCCGGTTTATAAATAGCGATCCACCTGCACTTGGCCTGGTGTTGGTCCGTGGCTCCACAGTGAAACAGAGCTCAGAGTTTGAGCGTGAGAGCAGCTGTGACCGATGCTCACAACACCAGTGTGTGAGAAAACAAAAACAACACAAGTGTAAGAGTGTGTGTGCATGTGTGTACGTGTGTATGTGTGTGTATGTGCCCCCTTAGACACTACTGGTACTTTTTCATCAATATTCCCTGGGGGTGTGATGCTAACTGGAAGCACTGCTCTGTTAGAAGCTCAAGTTACACTTTATTCTGAGCGATGTTTTAACAGTCGGACCAGAAAAAAACTGATTTATATTACATACTCTTGACATTAGTAGTAGTAGTAGTAGTAGTAGTAGTAGTAGTAGTAGTAGTAGTAGCAGTAGCAGTAGTAGCAAATCTAGTTGTAGTTGTGGTAGACATCAGTAGTAATAGTAATTCTAGTAGTATTGATATTATTAGTATTGATAGTAGTAGTAGTAGTATTGATACTAGTGGTAATAGTAATTGTATTAGTAGGAGCAGATCTAGTTATAGTTTTGGTAGAAGTTGTAGAGGCAGTAGTAGTAATATTTCCAGTATTGATAGTAGTAGCAGTAATAGAAGTAGTAGTACTAGTAGTACTACTAGTAGTAGTAGTAGTAATAGTAGTAGTAGTGGTAGTAGTAGTAGCAAATCTAGTTGTAGTTGTGGTAGACGTAGTAGCATCAGTAGTAATAGTAATTTTAGCAGTATTGATATTATTAGTATTGATAGTAGAAGTAGTAGTAGTAGTAGTAATTGTATTGGTAGGAGCAGATCTAGTTATAGTTGTGGTAGAAGTTGTAGAGGCAGTAGTAGTAGTATTTCCAGTATTGATAGTAGTAGTAGTAATAGAAGTAGTAGTACTAGTAATAGCAGTAATAGTAGTAGTAGTAGTAGAAGTAGTAGGAGCAGATCTAATTGTAGTTGTGGTATAAGTAGTAGTGGCGGCAGTAGTAGTATTGACTGATTGATTAGTAGCAGTAGTAGTAGTAGTATTGATAGTTGTAGTATTTCTACTATTGACAATAGTAGTAGTAGTAGTGGTACTAGTAACTGTAGTAGTAGTAGCAGATCTAGTTGTAGCTGTGGTAGAAGTTGTAGCAGCAGCAGTAGTGGTAGTAGTATTTCTAGTAGTATTGATAGTAGTAGTACTAGTCAGAGGTGGGACCAAGTCGTTGTTTTACAAGTCTCAAGTAAGTCTCAAGTCTTTCACCTCAAGTCTGAATCAAGTCCCAAGTCTTAGTCCATTTTATCAAGTCAAGTCTCAAGTCCAAATAATAGTGACTCAAGTCTGACTCGAGTCCAAGTCACGATTTGCAAGTCTAGTAGCAGTTGTAGTAGACATAGGAGCAGCAGACCTAGGAGTAGTTGTGGCAGAAGTAGTAGTATTTCTAGTTGTATTGATAGTAGACAGTAGTAATCATAATAGTAGTAGTACTTAGTCGTACCATTGGTCATATTTCTGATATAAAAATACTCTCTTCCCGAGCAACATGTGTGAATACTTTCATTATAAACACAGATCCACTATATCTGCCAGAGCTCTAGAGCAGGGTAGTAGTAGTAGTAGTAGTAGTAGTAGTAGTAGAAGTAGTAGTACACAGTGCACTTTTAACATGTTTATTTAAAGCTGCTTGTGAGGATGTGATTTTTAAACCAGGAAAGAAGAAGAAAAGTATTTAAGTCTATCAAACTCAAACTGTTGTGAGTGTTGCAGGGCCGGGTCTCCAACACTTTTAATCACTTTTACCAACATTTCTGTCTGACCTTCCTCTGATTTGCAGTGTTTTATATTCAGATGCCGATGTTGCTGTTATAATTTCATATCTGATGAATTTTAAGAATTTTTTTAAATGATGTTGGTACTCAAGGTTTAAACACACGCTCCAGTCTAGACTTTTGTTTAGAGTTTCTTTCATTTACTCCTGCGTATGTCCAGACGGTGACTGAGGGAGTAGACTTCTCTCCACACAACAAGACGGTCCCAGGTTCAATTCCCAGACGGTTCGGTGTGGAGTTTGCATGTTCTTACCGCCAGCTTAAGTGATTCGGATCAAGTCCAGCTCAATATCTGGAGATACGCCCCAGGACGCTAAACTGAGACACCCGCTGCTCTTGACCCTGCAGTCTTTGTGATCTGGAGGATTTTAAGGTTACGTTTACGCTGAAACGAATCACCGTATGACCGTATCGGAAACAATTTGCATCCAGACACGTTGTTTCTGTGTCTGCAGTCCTTCCCTGTCCACACAGCTTTGAGCATATTTGTTTACGTTTTACAGAAACATGGCTAATTTGCAGATTCAGTTCAGCTTCTGTTGGACTAAAGGACACGACCCAGTGGATTATGAGTGTTCTTTCTGTGACAGAGGGGTGTTCTGCTGATGGTGAGTCTGTCCTGTGCTTCTGTTGTGTTGGAGATGGTTCATGTGAAACTTTTCAGAGATTATACATCTGCATGTCCAAACTATGGCACGTGGGCCAAATGCGGCCCTCATTCAAATTTTTCTTGGCCCTCAGGCTTCAAGGAGAATTGGCCCAAATTACCTTGCATCAATGAAAAAATCTACCTTGATAATGCCAGTATATTTAATATTTAGTGTTTGGTTTTGAGGATCTTAGCATGAATAAAGGACTGATGGCTCATTCTAATGTGTTAAACAAGCACATATTTGTGCTGCTCTGGTGGGAGGGGCCACGCACTGAGATGCTGCTCTACTCAGCGATGCAGAAAATTACCAATATTTTAATAGAAAATATAATAAAAATATTTTGGTAGAAAATCAGCCGAGGGCCAGGATAAAGGTCTTGGAGGGCCGGATCTGGCCCGAGGGCCGTATGTTTGACACCCCTGGTCTAGTTGCTTGAGAGAAATGAAATTGAGCGGAGGCATGAGGTAGCGGCCTTTACTGTACCGTACAAAAATGTGAATGAACTGAATTTATGTATGTGTCCCTGTCTTTTAATTATCCCTAACTCTCCTCCTTTTTTTTTTTTTTCCTTATGACTCATTTTGCACTCGGCGCCGCTGCACGTCTCCGCCCGTCCTCCGCGCTTCCACCAGATGGCCACGAGATAACAAACACAATGAACTTGTATTGTTGGAATTTTTTAGGCTTCAATTTGTTTTTCTTTTGCCAAATTACCCGGCAAACCCCGTGGCGCAGTCATTATCGGACAGCTCTCCCGTACCTCTGCGCCGAGATGTTCAAAGGTGTGTTTCTGCGGAGGACTGGTGACTACATCCCGCCTCATTAGCATATCAATTACACAAGCAGCGGAGAGAAGAGACGGAGAGATGGAGAGACGGAGAGATGGAGAGATGGAGAGATGGAACTGGCCTTAAAAGAATCTGTGTTCACTCAAAGTCCATGAATATTCCTCAAGAGTGATCAGGTCCTGAGGAAAAGGAACAAAGACGAGAGAGAGGACAGAGAGAAGGTGGAGAGAGAGAGAGAGAGAGAGGAGGTTGAAAGAGGAAGATGAAGGGAGAAGGGACAGGACAGGTAGAAGGGAGAGGGAGAGAAGGAAGAGAGGAGTCAAAAAGGGGAAGGAGAGAGAGAGAGGACAGAGAGAGAAGGAGATGAATAAGGAGAGAGGAGAGGACAAGGACAAGGTAGACTGAGAGAAGGGAGAGAGAGAGGAGGTTGAAAGAGGGAGATGATGGGAGAAGGGAGAGGGTAGAGAGAAGGTAGAGGCAAAGAAAGAAGAGAGAGAGGAGGTAGAGGGAGAAGGAGAGAAAGAAGAGAGGAGTCAAGAAGTCGAGAGAGAGGACAGAGAGAAGGTAGAGAGAGAGAGAAGAAGAGATGAGAAGAGAAAGGACGGGACAAGGAAAAGGTAGAGGGAGAGAAAGGAGAGAGGAGTCAAGAAGGGGAGGGAAAGAGAGGACAAAGAGAAGGTAGAGGCAGAGAAAGAGAGAGCAGAGGTAGAGAGAAGGAGATGAAGGGAGAGAGTGGAGAAAGGATAGGAGAAGATAGAGAGCGAGAAGGGAGAGAGAGGAGGTAGAAATAAGGGACAGGACAGGGAGAAGGTAGAGGGAGAGAAGGAGAGAAAGAAGAGAGGAGTCAAAAAGGGAAGGAAGACAGAGAGAAAGTAGAGGCAGAGAAATAAGAGAGAGAGAGAAGGGGAGAAAAATAGAAAGAAGAGAGGAGTCAAGAAGGGGAGACAGAGAGAGAGAACAGAGAGAAGGAGAGAAAGAGGAGAAGGTAAAGAGAGAGAAGGAGAGAAAGAAGAGAGGAGTCAAGAAGGGGATGGAGAGAGAGAGGGCAGAGAGAAGCTAGAGGCAGAGAAAGGAGAGAGAGAAAAGGTAGAGAGGGAGATGAATGGAGGAGAAGGTAGAGGAAGAGAAAGAAGAGAGTGAGAGGAGAAGAGAGGAGTCAAGAATGGGAGGTTAAGAGAGAGGACAGAGAGAAGGTAGAGAGAGAGAAGAAGAGAAAGAAGAGATAAGTCGTGGAAGGGGAGGAGGGAGAGAGAGGACAAAAAGAAGGTGGAGGCAGAAAAAGAGAGAGGAGAAGATGTAGAGAGAAGGAGATGAATGAGAGAAAGAGGTGAGAGGACAAGACAAGGAGAAGGTAGAGGGAGACAAGCGAGAGAGAGGAGAAGAGAAAGAAGAGAGGAGTCAAAAAGGGGAAGGAGAGAGAGAGAGAGAGAAGGTAGAGGCAGAGAAAGAAGCGAGAGAGGAGAAAGTAGAGAGAGAGAGGGAGAGAAAGAAGAGATGAGAAGAGAGAGGACGGGACAAGGAGCAGGTGTAGGGAGAGAAAGAAGAGAGAGAAGAAGGGGAAGAGAGAGGGAGAGGAGGCAGAGAGAGGGAGATGAATGGAGAGAAAGAGGAGAGGGGACATGACAAGGAGAAGGTAGAGGCAGAGAAAGGAGAGAGGGAGAAGGTAGAAAGAAAAAAAGAGAGGAGTCAAGAAGGGGAGAGAGAGAGGGAGATGAATGGAGAGAAAGAGGAGAGAGACAGAGAAGGTGGAGAGAGAGAGAGAGAGAGGAGGTTGAAAGAGGAAGATGAAGGGAGAAGGGACAGGACAGGTAGAAGGGAGAGGGAGAGAAGGAAGAGAGGAGTCAAAAAGGGGAGGGAGAGAGAGAGAGGACAGAGAGAAGGTGCAGAGAAATGAGAGAGAGAGGAGATAGAGAGAAGGAGATGAATAAGGAGAGGACAAGGACAAGGTAGACTGAGAGAAGGGAGAGAGAGAGGAGGTTGAAAGAGGGAGATGATGGGAGAAGGGAGAGGGTAGAGAGAAGGTAGAGGCAAAGAAAGAAGAGAGAGAGGAGGTAGAGGGAGAAGGAGAGAAAGAAGAGAGGAGTCAAGAAGTCGAGAGAGAGGACAGAGAGAAGGTAGAGAGAGAGAGAAGAAGAGATGAGAAGAGAAAGGACGGGACAAGGAAAAGGTAGAGGGAGAGAAAGGAGAGAGGAGTCAAGAAGGGGAGGGAAAGAGAGGACAAAGAGAAGGTAGAGGCAGAGAAAGAGAGAGCAGAGGTAGAGAGAAGGAGATGAAGGGAGAGAGTGGAGAAAGGATAGGAGAAGATAGAGAGCGAGAAGGGAGAGAGAGGAGGTAGAAATAAGGGACAGGACAGGGAGAAGGTAGAGGGAGAGAAGGAGAGAAAGAAGAGAGGAGTCAAAAAGGGAAGGAAGACAGAGAGAAAGTAGAGGCAGAGAAATAAGAGAGAGAGAGAAGGGGAGAAAAATAGAAAGAAGAGAGGAGTCAAGAAGGGGAGACAGAGAGAGAGAAGGAGAGAAAGAGGAGAAGGTAAAGAGAGAGAAGGAGAGAAAGAAGAGAGGAGTCAAGAAGGGGATGGAGAGAGAGAGGGCAGAGAGAAGCTAGAGGCAGAGAAAGGAGAGAGAAAAGGTAGAGAGGGAGATGAATGGAGAGAAAGAGGAGAGAGGACAGGACAAGGAGAAGGTAGAGGAAGAGAAAGAAGAGAGTGAGAGAAGAGAGGAGTCAAGAATGGGAGGTTAAGAGAGAGGACAGAGAGAAGGTAGAGAGAGAGAAGAAGAGAAAGAAGAGATAAGTCGTGGAAGGGGAGGAGGGAGAGAGAGGACAAAAAGAAGGTGGAGGCAGAAAAAGAGAGAGGAGAAGATGTAGAGAGAAGGAGATGAATGAGAGAAAGAGGTGAGAGGACAAGACAAGGAGAAGGTAGAGGGAGACAAGCGAGAGAGAGGAGAAGAGAAAGAAGAGAGGAGTCAAAAAGGGGAAGGAGAGAGAGAGAGAGAGAGAGAAGGTAGAGGCAGAGAAAGAAGCAAGAGAGGAGAAAGTAGAGAGAGAGAGGGAGAGAAAGAAGAGAGAGGACAGGACAAGGAGCAGGTGTAGGGAGAGAAAGAAGAAGAGGAAGAAGGGGAAGAGAGAGGGAGAGGAGGCAGAGAGAGGGAGATGAATTGAGAGAAAGAGGAGAGGGGACATGACGAGGAGAAGGTAGAGGCAGAGAAAGGAGAGAGGGAGAAGGTAGAAAGAAAAAAAGAGAGGAGTCAAGAAGGGGAAGGAGAGAGAGAGGGAGATGAATGGAGAGAAAGAGGAGAGAGGACAGGACAAGGACAACATAGAGTGAGAGAAAGAGGAGAGATCGGAGGAGGTAGAAAGAAGGAGATGAAGGAAGACGGGACAGGACAGGTAGAAGGTAAAGGTAAGGGAGAGATGGAGGGAAAGCAGATAGAGAGCAGAGAAAGAGAGAGATAAAGGGGGGACAGATAAGGGAGAGATGGAGGGAGCAGAGAGAATAAGAAAAGGGACAGAGAGCAGAAAAGAAAAGGGTGTGAGATGATGGAGAGAGATTGAGAGAGGAGGAGGAAGAGAGGAGCGACCTTCAGTGGTGCACACGGTGAGCTGTGATCACTCTGATGAGGAAGTGCAGGGAGGATTTGAGTAAAATAACACAGAGTCTCGCCTCATTACGAGAAGGTTCCAAGTTCCATTCCTCCTTTGCCTCAGTTTGCATGTTTCCTCCCAAAACCCCAAACCATGCAACGTTCACAGCAAAAACTGCAGGCTTGTTTTTAACGCAAAAAGTGTTATTCTAACTATTTGAGTGTTAAATGGGGGTTGGAGTTGAGGTTATTTGCCAGAGTTGATGTGATTGAAGTTAAGTCAACTTCCTCTAGTGTCAATTCAACTTCCTCTAGTGTCAATTCAACTTCCACTAGTGTCAATTCAACTTCCACTAGTGTCAATTCAACTTCCACTAGTGTCAATTCAACTTCCACTAGTGTCAATTCAACTTCCACTAGTGTCAATTCAACTTCCACTAGTGTTAATTCAACTTCCTCTAGTGTTAATTCAACTTCCTCTAGTGTCAATTCAACTTCCTCTAGTGTCAATTCAACTTCCACTAGTGTTAATTCAACTTCCTCTAGTGTCAATTCAACTTCCACTAGTGTCAATTCAACTTCCTCTAGTGTTAATTCAACTTCCTCTAGTGTTAATTCAACTTCCTCTAGTGTTAATTCAACTTCCTCTAGTGTCAATTCAACTTCCTCTAGTGTCAATTCAACTTCCTCTAGTGTCAATTCAACTTCCTCTAGTGTTAATTCAACTTCCTCTAGTGTCAATTCAACTTTCCTCTAGTGTTCAATTCAACTTCCTCTAGTGTTCAATTCAACTTCCTCTAGTGTTAATTCAACTTTCTCTAGTGTCTAGTGTTCAACTTCCTCTAGTGTCAATTCAACTTCCTCTAGTGTCAATTCAACTTCCTCTAGTGTCAATTCAACTTCCTCTAGTGTTAATTCAACTTCCTCTAGTGTTAATTCAACTTCCTCTAGTGTTAATTCAACTTCCTCTAGTGTTCAATTCAACTTCCTCTAGTGTTAATTCAACTTCCTCTAGTGTTCAATTCAACTTTCTCTAGTGTTAATTCAACTTCCTCTAGTGTCAATTCAACTTCCTCTAGTGTTAATTCAACTTCCTCTAGTGTTAATTCAACTTCCTCTAAGTGTTAATTCAACTTCCCTAGTGTTAATTCAACTTTTTCTAGTGTTAATTCAACTTCCTCTAGTGTTCAATTCAACTTCCTCTAGTGTTAATTCAACTTCCTCTAGTGTAATTCAACTTTTCTAAGTGTTAATTCAACTTCCTCTAGTGTTCAATTCAACTTCCTCTAGTGTTAATTCAACTTCCTCTAGTGTTCAATTCAACTTCCAACTAGTGTTAATTCAACTTCCTCTAGTGTTAATTCAACTTCCTCTAGTGTTAATTCAACTTCCTCTAGTGTTAATTCAACTTCTCTAGTGTTCAATTCAACTTCCTCTAGTGTTAATTCAACTTCCTCTAGTGTTAATTCAACTTCCTCTAGTGTTAATTCAACTTCCTCTAGTGTTAATTCAACTTCCTCTAGTGTTAATTCAACTTCCTCTAGTGTTAATTCAACTTCCTCTAGTGTTAATTCAACTTCCTCTAGTGTTAATTCAACTTTCTCTAGTGTCAATTCAACTTCCACTAATGTTAATTCAACTTCCTCTAGTGTTAATTCAACTTCCCTAGTGTTAATTCAACTTCCTCTAGTGTTAATTCAACTTCCTCTAGTGTCAATTCAACTTCCTGTAGTGTTAATTTAGCTTCCTTTAGTGTTAATTTGTCTCCTCTCACCCACCACTTCACACTCCCATTAGAGAGGATCAGTTTGAACCAGTTTTGTTCATTAGTTCATCTTAAATTAACTAAAATAAAGTGTAGAAATAAAACACCTCTGTGTGTTGTTCAGCTAAATCAGGATAACTCTACAAAGTGTTATCTGTTTACTCTTAAAATGTTAATATAACTCTTGATTTTGGGGTTAAACAGGAATTTTGGCCCTGTGTTACTTCATTAACATTTCCAAAAATGTAAAATTAACTCTAGAACAGACTGGACTCATATAAACTCTGAGAAAATATTGATTGATTCTGTGAGAGTCAATTTTAACACTCTTAGTGTACCTACACTTTTAGTGTAGGTACAATTTTCCAGCTGAGATAATCCTGACCTCGCCAGGGTGACGCTACCTAGTGACTCCACTCAATTTAATTTCTCTCCAGCGACTAGGTCAGGAATCAGAATACACTAGACGGTTTGCAAGAACCCTGGAAGTGTGAGTTTAGGCACCAGCCAATCAGTGAAGAGACAGACATTCTGTGTTGGCAACGATTCCTGAGATCGAGGATTTAAAGCCGGAACAAAGAGAATGTTTGGTGAATTTTATCAAGGGGAAAGACATTATTGTCCTTGTTAGGTTTATCTAAACATTAAAAACAAGAAGAAAGACAAGAGATTAATTCAGTTTTACTCGCGAGGAGAACGGGCAGAGAGTGGGCATCAAACCAACAGTCTCCACACGTTCTGATGACTCAAGGCCGCTCTCCTCCTTTTATTTCATTAGGAGGCCCTAGTTACAGAATGATAATTCTCAAGGGGAAGGGGAAACCAGCAAAGACATAATAAGAAACTGATGCAGCTAAGCATAGTACAAACACATAAAACATGATTAACAATCAGGAGGTGCCTTAGGTCAGACACCATCATAACTCTTGCATGTGTGACAGTGGGAGTTGGCTTCATGTGAGGAATCATCTCGAGGTTCACTAGAGCGATAGGACACTGCACACAGTTATCAAAACACACAGAGGTTATTCATTTTCATACAAGTGATTGGTACATTATAAATCAAAGAATTGTAGTTACATAAATGGTTAACTCATAGGCATAGAATATCACACAATTATTTAGCAAATATGGGATAATAAAATTATTCTGACAGTCCTTCTTCCTACAGGATTTGGGAAAAGGTTAATATACCAGTTTGCCCTGTTAGCGGCGCATTACATACGCCATGACCAAATATCAGCGATTGGTTAAATGAAAAAAGTAGCCACCTACTGTGAAGTGAACAAGTCCTAATGCTGTGAGGTCAGATGGTTTCTACAAAGTGAAACCGGCTGATGAATCAGACTAATCCTGACCAGGGACTAGCTCAAGATCTGGAGATGGGCCACAATTGCAGTTGCATTAAATAATGGGTCAAATGCTGCAGGGACAATAACGTGCACCTTATCTTTAATTAGGCTGTGATGACCCCGGTCTACAGACCTGGGGACTCCAACCTTCTTCCTCTGGTGAGTTACCTTTACTAAAAAACAGAGAGTTATTTATTTTAGTTTCAGACTCATGAAATGGAGTCAATTTAAGAGCCTTAGATGGGAACAGTTTGATGGCTGTTAAACATTTACACAACTATTATCTATTTATTAGTGCACTGCAGTGGAAATTTTAGTACCGGGTGTTGTTCTTTCCGTTGTCCAAGTTAGAGCCACACTGTTCTCTGTCTCTCACAGGAAGACTACAGGTGCCTTTGGGTTTTCCATTTACATTTCTGCTGTTTATGTCACATGTGAAGTGTTTGATCATCTTCACTTGTACTCAGATGTTCATGTAAAGCCCCACTGCTCTGGGCTCACTGCAGCAGAAACTCTGTCCGACAGTACTGAGACCGTTTACCAGTGCAAACTTAATAACCAACCTAGACAGTCTTCTTGAATGTTTTGGTGTCAATTTACAGATAATTTCCATGACATCAAAATTATACATTTACAAACAGTGTTGGGGAGTAACAGATTACATGTACATGAGTTACGTAATCAGAGTACAAATTATGAGTAACTGTATTCAGTTACAGTTACTGTTTCAGTGAGTGGTAATTGGATTACAGTTACTTTGTTGAAATAAATTGATTACATGGCAGTATTTTCCTGTTTTCGCATTTTGGGCTATATCTTTTTTGTTTGTTTGTTTTTTTTGTTGTTGTTTTTTTTTTGCTAATTCCACTCATTGCCAGAAATTAAACTAGAGCTTAACCAGGTCTAAACCAGGTCTAAACCAGGGACTAAACCAGGACTAAACCAGGATTTAACAGGACTAAACGATGCTGCGTGGACCGTGTCTCCTCGTCTTCTGTCAATAATATTTTTAATTTGGTTCAGTAAAGTCTGGGCTTTTTATTTTCTTTTATCAGACAAAACTTCTTATGTGAAGATTTCCTCGTCTTTGCTTCTCTACAGCAAATCAAGTAATCCAAAGTATTCAGATTACAATACTCACCTTAAATAACTTAATTGGATTACGTTACAAACTACATTTTGGGGTATGTAATCTGTAATCTGTTTAAAAGTCACCTTCCCAACACTGTTTACAACAATAATAAGCATTTACGTAAATCAAATTTGAGTTATTCAGCACAATATGATTGAGAAATCCCTTGGTGAGCTACGTGGAATGAGTTGGAGAGATACTGGTGGCTCCTGAGCTACAGGTTGTTGATCCCAGCCTGCAGGCTTTGTAATGTGGGGTGCAGAGTTGTTTTGGAGACAAAGGGAGGGTAAACCTGGATGTAGGCGGGGACGAGCGGCTTCAAAACTGTCTGCTGCAGGCTTCTCTCTTTCTCTCTATCACGCCACAACCTTTATTTTGCCCATGTTTTTAAATAAATATCCTGTTTTAACCTTTTCAAATCCTGAGACAGCTCATGACAAATTGGGCTCGTGCGGCTGAATCGGTAACAGCTGAATTATCACTTCGCAAAGTAGAAGAATAAAAGATGATTACTTAAAAAGCTGCAGTAAGAGTCTGTGTACATATTGAGAGTCTTGTGATTTGTGTTTACGTCTTTCACGCGACGTCCCTTCACGCGCCGCTTCTCTCTGTTCCCATGTTAAAACCTGTCAGACTCCAGCCCTGAAGTCCTCCGATATCATTACTGTTTGTGTTTTAATGCACTGACAACTCTGTGATGAGAGATTTACATACTGTGCACATGGACGCCCAGCGAGTTATACTTTTCATGTGTTTATTTGGAGTTAATTCCTGCGTTTTGATTGGCCGTCAGCAGAAGTGTCACTAAAGCAGCCACCGTGGAACATGTTTTTGAAGAGGAAGTACTAGTGATAGTGCTGATCGAGCAGGTGTATAAATGTATGAAAAAATGTAAAGTCTAAACTCAACTGCTAATGTATAATAATAAAACAGACAGCCGTTACAAGAGGCTGGTAAAATGTGGATAACACTGAGTGAATATACATGCACATCCTTATCCCGGTTATTATCCATGTCCCGGTTTTGTCAGTATTGCGTAAAAGTATACTGCGTTGAAGTTGAAGTATACTGCGTTTACATGCTCGCTGAGAAACCGAGATACTCATATCCCCGTGTACATGATCAAATGGAGTATCCCGGTTTCTTGACATAATCTTAAAGGCAAAGCTATCACATCTCCATGGAGACAAGAAAAGTTACACTGTGCATCTTTAAATGGACTAACTTACACAAGCTCGTCAAAGCCTGATCCCGTCAGATTTCAGAAGCTTACAATGTAATAAACCATCTGCCCCGCGCTCGGCCAGACGGGGCTCAGCGTCTCCTGGATCTGATGTGAAAGCTTCATCACAAAACTTCCACTCAGTAAAAAAACACTCATATTAAAGGAACTGTACCTGATTTTACTGTGTTAAAGGTCCCATATGACACTATTTTCTGATTTATGTCAAAATGTTGTTTTTTTCATCACAAACAGACCTGCACTTGTACTTTGGACTTGGATGGGAGTCCTCTGGGAATTCCAGGTGCCACAGTGGGGCATTGGTGACAAAAACTGTTTTTGTGACCTTGGGTAAGACACTTCACCCACATTGCCTCGTATGAATGTGGTGTTTCAGTGATGGTGGAGGTCAGTAGCCTAATTCATCAGTCAGTTTCACTTCATGGAAACCGTCTGACCTCGCAACATTAGGGTTCGTTCGCTCGACCGTAGGTGGGTACTTTTTTAATTTAACCAATCACTGCTATTTGGTCGAGACGTATGTAATGTGCCAAATCCCGTAGGAAGGACAATAACGTCTTTCCCCTTGATAAAATTCACCAAACATTCTTTCTGTTCCGGCTTTAAATCCTCGATCTTCGGAATCATTGCCAACACAGAATGTCTGTCTTCGTCTACATCCATCTCAACGCTTTGTTTTCTGTTGTGCTGTTCCACAAAAGGGACCCAGACGCTTGAGTTTGTCGTCATGGCTTCACAGCTCTTCACTGATTGGTCGGTGCGCGGTCTACAACTTCTGGGGTTGTTGCAAACTGTCTAGTGTATTCTGATTCCTGACCTAATCACTGGAGAGAAATGAAATTGAGCAGAGTCACAAGGTGACACCAGCCTGACTAGGAGATCAGAGGGGCCAACCACTTTTGTCAGCCTGCCTCAGGGCAACTGTGGCTACAAGAGCATTTTACCCCCACAAGTGCAGTAAATGATTCTTCATTCTGTAAATCACTTTGACTGTTTTGAAAGACTCTATATAATCCAATGATTTGTTAATTAAAATAATGAAGATTTAACAACAGTAGTAATGTTGTGAGGTTGTAAAGACCTTTGCTCAGGCTCAGGGATAATGTAAAAAAAATCAAATACGTATGAATTTCAATATTGTTTTCAGTTTTCATGAACATAAACAAGTCTTTTTTATCAATGCCATTTAACACAGAAAATCCAAGGCCTGAACTCCGCTCTAAACACTTTTACTGACAAACATGAGCCTTTGTGGAGAAAGAAAAACATCCATTCAACATTATTCACCCAAGGCAGGATTGGTTATAGACCTCTTTGTTAAAATCAACCAAGGTGATCACTGGCAGTTAAAAGAAATGTTAAAAAAGTGATTACATTATTGGTGCATCCTCACCAATAATGTAATCACCACATTTTCTCACCACCTGAAACTACAGGAGTGAGACGTCGAGTTCATGTGATACAACCACACTCCTCTGATTTGTTCATGCTTTTCTTTGGGATTTCTCTGGATAATTCACATGATTAAAGGGACAGCTCAGAATTTTGGACATAGGACCTCATTTCCTCGTGAGCCAGAGTGTTGGAGACGTGTGGAGACACTTTTTAAAATATTCCATCCAGTCCTTGTATTTGCAGAGGTCACTGGTGCTAGACTAGTGCATGTCAATGGCCATAGTTATCCTGCCACTAAAAACAGTCTTACCCACTCCACAAAACACCCGAAGAAAATCTATTCTTACACCAGACTGTCCATGTGAATGTCTGTGTAAATAGAATCATTGTAGAAGTAAACCCAACCTTGCTTTTGAAGGATTTATGTCTGAGCAGCAGCAGCGAGTTGTACTTCCTGATAGAAAAGTTTGGCAGCGGCGGACTGATATACAAGAAAATAGTCCCTCAACATGCGACGATTCATGCGATACAAGGTTAGTTTTATTTCTTACATTATTCTATCAACACAGACATTTACATTGACAGTCTGGTGTAATAATACATTTTCTTCGGGTGTTTTGTGGAGTGGGTAAGACTGTTTTTAGTGTCAGGAGAACTATGGCCATTGACATGCACTAGTCTAGAACTGTCCCTTTAACAAAAGAACTGATTTGAAATGAGTAAAAAAGAGAGAGGAAGTCATAGTTGTACTAATCCACTCAGATTTGCATAAGTGAGACTGCTCTGTTTTTATTTGTATTGTAATGACTCCCGTTAAAGGTGAGATCTCGAAATTGGCGACTAATTGCAAAAACGATGTGACCTTTTGAAATAAATAAAAATATGAAGACATTTTAGTTAATAGTCGAAGTAAATACTGCCATGTTCATTTCATTACAAAAGCATGAAACTTAACTCTATAAATACAAAGACACGGACGCACAAATGAACCCGTGTCGATCTAAAACGTCCTGTTCTCTGTAATGAACCTCACTATAGGCCTATAATGACCACTACAATAGCCAGTGGATGAAAGGCAATTTAAAAGGGAAGTAGATACTGAAACCAATTTAACATATTGTCCAAACACATTAGACTTCAAAATGAGGTTCACAACGATAGCAGCCAAACGAGTGCATCCCTGGTCACTGTAAAATGAACCCTGTAATGAGTGTTAGGGCCATAATCGCTCCACGGTAAATAAGGAAACCAGCGTAGCCCCCAAACTGGAGCGTGAGCAGCAGCCTGTAGACGTCATTAGAGCCGAGGTATAATTAGCTTTGGAGCTGTCCCACAAATAGCTTACACTGTAATAAACCATCTGCCCCGCGCTCGGCCAGATTGGGCTCAACGTCTCCTGGATTTGATGTGAAAGCTTCATCACAACACTTCAGAAAAAAGAGCAATCATATTAAAGGCACTGTACCTGATTTTACCGCCTTAAACGGACCGTGTTACAAAATTTTCCGATCGGTTATAATCTTGTTTAATCCGTGTATCATTCATTAATTAGTTTTTCAATATAAAACCAAAAACAAGAAAATGAAAAAACAACAGTTTTCTTCGTTATTTGACTCCAAAACCAAAACAAAAAAACGAACAGACCAGGATCAGAGCGGAACTGAGACCGAGACCAGTGGTCCGAGCGGTTCCGTGTCATCGTCTGCGCGCTGGTTCCGTGCGGGGAAAGCGAGAATGTGCTGTGGACTACAGGTCTGGACGGGCTGCTCCGGTCCTCCGCGCTCAAGAACCGTGGCTGGTTCCGAGGTGGAGCAAAGCATCCAACTGACACTTTCACACCAACGAAAACAAACCGAACTAAGAGCTTTTGGTTCAAATGGACCAGGTCTGGGACCAGAGCGCTACTAAGACTGGGACCAGACCGGGACCAAAGCGGGCCTGAGACCGAGACAAGACCAGGACCAGACTGGGACCAGACCGGAGGCTCAGAGCCCACGACAGGGCCAGAGCTCGAAGCTGAGGCTCGGACCCCGCGGAGGCTCGGAGTCAAAGCTCCGAGTCCGCCCTGGTCGCTCTGGTCCCGGTCTGTCCCGGTCTCAGTCTCGCTCTGGTCCCGGACCTGGATCAGTCCTGGTTCAGTCCGTACGCAGTGCAAAAATCCGGCATCGCAGTCACGGAAGTCACGTACACGGGAAACGGCCGTTATCTGTTTTTTCCATTTTTCATTTAAACACAAAATCGAAAACTGAAAAAACAAATCATTATCCCTTTTTTCATTTTGGTTTTGGAGACAAAAAGTAAAGAAAACTGTTTCGTTTACTTATTTTTGGTTTTATATTGAAAAACGAATGAACGAATGATACACGGACTTTGTTTCGTCATCGCAAACAGACCTGGAGTTGTGTTTTGTTTGACTCGTACAAGTTTAATACACAATTCTTGCAGATTTTGACTTTTTTTTCACCATTTGAGAGTTCTTCTTGGAACTGGAAACACTTGAATTCCACCTTGTGATGTGCAGGAAGTGCTCCACTGTATTTTTAAACTCCATACACCTTCACTAGAGTCATTTGGACGATTTGAGCCCTGGAATCGCTGATCTCTGCTGAACTAAAGGTAAAAGTTAGCTGTTAACTTGCAAACTACCACTTCATGACATCACAAGATGGAACAGAGCATTTTGAGCTTTGGAGACGGGGGCAGACTGGCAATCTGTGCGTTCTGGAAAAGTCCAAAACAGTACGATAATTTGCCCATTTGTCAAACATTAAGTGCATAGGCCTAAGAAGCGACGAAGAAGAGCCGGTCACTCGTTGGTGCCAAAGACGTCGAACTGAAAACATAAGGAGAAAGTTGGACCAGAACCAGACTAGTTAATCTTTGTCTGTTTTCTTCAGTTATTTCATTATTCATTTGTTGAAATTATTCATTGTTTATTATTTAAATTATTAGGCATATTTGTGGGGGGAAAGTCCAGGGCTGTTTTTTTTGGTCAGAGTCCGTCCCTGTTGGAGAAGAGGTGGGACCAAGTCGTTGTTTTGCAAAGTCTCAAGTCTGAGTCAAGTCCCAAGTCAAATACAGTCAAGTCCAAGTCGAGTCTGGAGTCACTGGCCCATAAGTCCAAGTCATCTGCTTTGAGCTTCAAGTCATTTCAAGTCTTTAAACCAAAGTACAACTTAGATTTTAAACTACTGTACTTTTAAAAGTCATGGTATATTTAGATAAGAGTTGTAGAAATGCTCAAGTTCAAGTCAAGTCCCAAGTCACTGAGCTTCAAGTCCCATGTCTTGGTCTATTTCATCAAGTCAAGTCTCAAGTCCTAAAAATAGTGACTCAAGTCTGACTTGAGTCTAAGTCATGACTTGCAAGTCCCACCTCTGATTTACACAAAAGTATGAAAGAAACAAAACACAAGTTTTTGAGCAGATAACACCATTCTAAAATGGTTTAAAGTTTGCAAGAGTCCATTTTACGTAATACAAGACTTTTAAAATGCATAAAAAACAGATCTACTTTATTCAACAGTCCAACAGTTCGCAATTGTCTAAAGTTATTCCTCACTTACCTTATGCATTTAGAGTATCCTAATTATACGTGTTTTTCACAACTTTTAGACACAAGTTTTGCTGTCATGGTAATGCAAACAACAACTAGCATGCTAACCGTGCAGTTCCTGATTCTCGAATAATAAAACTATAATTGTAATTAAATGCAGACGGTACTGGGCTAAGACACATTTTGCTCAAACACATGGGAAAAATTCAGATCTGTAGAGAGAAGTGACGTGTAAGTGACATCAGGAGTCTAACCCACAACCTCCTGAGCGGCTTGAGGAGAAAGGATAACCACTATGGAGATCATGCTCATCAGGCGTCTAACCCACAACCTCCGCTCTCGTGCTGTAGCCCAAACAGGACGCAGTTGTGTGGGATTGTGACCAGGACGGGTAGAGCGGCTGGATTGCAGTGAGAAACCGAGAACAGATGATGGAGGCAGGTTTAGCGTGGTCCACAAAATTTTTTAATTTCTTTTTCCAAAATTCCCAAAGTGCCAGTGCAAAAACAAAGTGCGGTGCAAAAAGTGCAGGGAGGATATGGAGCAGCAGGTCTCTCCAGCAGCAGAACATCGAATGGTCTAATTTAGGCACCTTATATACCACTGGATAAAACCATTAAAACTCCAAGGGGTGTAAAATAACATTAGCTGTATAAAACTAAGTTAAAATCCTCCAATAAAATACCCATAGCCAAATAAACTATATAAAACCCAAATACAAAAATAATAAAACCCTAAAACTAATTCCTAATAAAACCCAACGTGAATATCCCAATTAAAAACGAGTGCTATTCCCCCCCGATGTCCGCCGTGATGAGTTGGCCCGGAACTCTTAAAAGGTGTCTGGTTCCCCGGGGAATCTTTTCGCCAGACACCTGGACAGAAGACACGGGTAAGTAAAAGCACTAACAAATACCAAACATGCACGCACATACCACTCTCACACTCTAAAATACCCACATGTCACACACGCAAACACACACAAGACACAACTCATTTAAAACACGGCACATATATTGCACACTATCCAATTGTAACTTTCGGTGTATCTCCGCAGACCGGCCCACGTGACACCCGACAATGTTCTCAATAAATATATATTTTTTAAACAATACAAATGTGTGCAATTCTTAATATGTTAATATGTGCAAATTAGCGTATCTTATAAGTGCTGCGTGCTATACTGTGCAATGTAAATATATATAAAGTGCGAAGTGAATGAAAGTGCATGTGTAATTATTACGTAACGAACAGGCCGTTCGTTACAGGGATGCAGGCGCAGATCGACCCCCCCGCCTCCACTCACGGGGGCAGGAGGTCACTCCAGAGCCGAGCGGGGGGACGGCAGGGGACGGGGAGGAGAGAGGAGAGAGGAGAGAGGAGA
The DNA here is from genome assembly GCF_026225935.1 of Boleophthalmus pectinirostris. Taxonomy (NCBI): domain Eukaryota; kingdom Metazoa; phylum Chordata; class Actinopteri; order Gobiiformes; family Gobiidae; genus Boleophthalmus; species Boleophthalmus pectinirostris. The sequence continues at coordinate 36,783,046 of NW_026571447.1, forward strand.
GAGAGGAGAGAGAGAGAGGAGAGAGGAGAGAGGGGGCTGACGAGGACTCCACGGGGAGGGGAGGGGGGGGGTACAGCAGGAGGTGGAGGAGGAAAATGAGTTTGAATAAAACTGTTTGATGGGAATGACTACATGAATCACAAATACGAGAGCGTTTTACAAGCACAAGACAGACTTTCAAATGTTCCATCAGGATCAGCAGAGAAATACGGAGAGTAGGAGTGTGCAGAAATATTTAAATATCGATATGTCATATAGTTTTATTTGATGATCCAGTATTGATATCGTGGGCTGCTGTATCGATATCACCAAGAGTAATTTTTGGTATATTTTACTAAATTATTCTGTGAAAAAGCTATAGCTGTGTTGCTTGTTTAGAGAAAGGAAAAGGATGTTCACTGTTTTGATGAGTAAAAGTGGTGATTTTAGTAGTTTAATAAAGACTTTTAGTATCACAGCCATGATTTAGTCTTTGTTTTTTTTTTTTACTGTACTGTATCGAACCCTAGTGCCTCCGCTCAATTTCATTTCTCTCCAGCGACTAGGTCAGGAATCAGAATACACTAGACGATTTGCAAGAATCACGGAAGTTGTAGACAGCGCACCGGTCAATCAGCGAAGCGCTGTGAGGCCATGATGTCAAACTCGTCGCGTCTGTCTGTGTCCCTTTTGTGGAACAGCACAACAGTAAACAAAGCGTTGACATGGACGTAGACGAAGACAGACATTCTGTGTTGGCAACGATTCCCAAGATCGATGATTTAAAGCCAAAACAAAGAGAATGTTTGGTGAATTTTATCAAGGGGAAAGACGTTACTGCTCTTCTTCCTACAGGATTTGGTGCATTACAATCATCATGACCAAATAGCAGCGATTGTTTAAATGAAAAAAGTACCCGCCAACTGTCGAGTGAACAAATCCTAATGCTGTGAAATCTGTGTATCATTCGTTCATTCGTTTTTCAATATAAAACCAAAAATAAGAAAACGAAAAAACAACTATTTTCTTATTTGTCTCTAAAACCAAAATGAAAAAGCGGATAACGATTTGTTTTTTCAGTTTTCGATTTTGTGTTTAAATGAATAATGGAAAAAACGGATAATGTCCGTTTACCGTTTACGTGACTTTCATGACTGTGATACCAGATTTTGCACCGCATACAGACTGAACCAGGACTGATCCAGGTCCGGGACCACACCAGGACCACAGCGGGACCAGAGTGTAACCAGAGCGGGACCAGAGCAGGACCAGAAGAACAGACTCCGAGCTTTGACTCCGAGCCTCTGCGGGGTCTGAGCCTCAGCTTCGAGCTCCGGCCCTGTCGTGGGCTCTGAGCCTCCGGCCTGGTCCCGGCATGATCTCGGTCTCAGTCCCGGTCTCAGTCTCGGTCTGGTCCCGGCCTGGTCTTGGTCTCGGTCTGGTCCCGATCTCAGTTCTGATCTCAGTCTTGGACTGGTCTCGGTCTGGTCTTGGTCTCAGTCCCGCTCTGGTCCCGGACCTGGATCAGTCCTGGTTCAGTCCGTGTGGAGCACAAAAGTCTGGCATCGCAGTCAAGGAAGTCACGTAAACGGGAACCGGCCGTTATCCGTTTTTTCCATTATTTATTTAAATACAAAATCGAAAACTGGAAAAACGAATTGTTATGCGTTTTTCGGTTTCCACAAAGTGAAACCGGCTGATGAATCAGGCAAATCGAATCCCCCATCAACCCAAAAAAACATGCTACACAGGTCTCCAGGAAGAATAGTTGATAGATAAGGTCAATTATAATCAAAATATAATCAATTAATTAATCTGCCCAGGGACGACAGGTGGAAATTATCACTGGTGCCACAACCTGGTACAAGCATCTGTCCTGTTAAGGTTCATGTAGATTGTGCACTGCCCCTGTCTCATTAAAGAAAGAAATAAACTAAACTAAACCAATTTGAAATAAATCGTTTCAAATCATATTGAATTGAAGGTCCACTGTATTGAAAAACGTATCGTGTCATGGCCTGTGTATTGAGGTATGTATCGTATTGACAACTTCTTGGTGAGACTTGTGGTTTTATTTGAACACCAGTACATATTGAAATAGATAAATGATAGTAGCTTCTTTTCAGTTGAAGGTTTTATCTTACACTATCTCAAAAATATAATCATGACCATGTTTAAGTGATCTTGGCCATCAGCGTTGAAGAACTGCAAAAAGACTTATTCCACCACCGTGATATTTGTCTCTGAGTGACCCTGGGCTCAGTCTGCACAGAACATCCTGACTCAGAGTACCACAAGTGTTCTGTATAATTCAGAGCGACGAGAGGAGCTCGGACTGCACTCCGCTCTGGGTTTGTTCTGTTGGGAGTAAAAGGCCTCGCTCAGTCTGCTCTGGTCCAGCTGTGACTCCACCACCACCACCACCAGCGGAGCTCCTCTCTGCTCTGAGCTCTTCTCAACTCACTTTTTAATTCACCAAACCAGACCTGTTTTCAGTCTGAGTCCAGGGGTATTTTTGCCAGACACTGGAACTGACCACAGGTTTTTCCACTTAAAAATGGTTAAAACAATATCTGAGAGTTTCATTGTTGACAAAAGCGCGCGTTGCATGCTGGGAATTATTTTGGTCGGCGGCAAGAAACACTAATTCAACATGACGGACGGAGCGAGAAAGCACGTAAAGGGTATTGATCCCGGTTATTTATCCACTCTAACGGCAGAGGACCCAAGACCATTTGACCAGAAATTGGTCATAAGCATCGACGGAGCCAAATCACCCTTTTCAACCCCGACAAAAGTGGACCAAACCAAATTTCTGGTCAGAATCGCCAACTACCTGGACAAATATTCACTTGGGCGATATCCACAATGACTTGGTGGAAACTCCTGGGCCATTCACAGCAGAAAAGATGAAAACCTCCAAGAGTCTCGATGTGTTGTTGAACTTGTTGGAGTCCACGGTTTGTTAGGATCTTCTACGTTTGCTCTCTGCGGATGTTTGAAAAACCGTTTAATTCACCGTTAGCGGTTCTTTTCACTCAGAATACGAAAAAGACATTTTCCTTCTTCCGTGCTTCTATTTGTGCATCCGATAATGCAGCAGGAATTTACCATTATCGGGGATAAATACGCGAGGTTACGCACTGTGTTTGACGCTATCCTGTTTCTTGCCTCCGACCAAAATATTTCCCAGCAGCAACGCGGGCTTTTAATAACAATGACGTCAGCTGAAACTCGCCTATATCTGAGAGTTTTCAAGTTACTGTATTTATCGGACTAAAAGTCGCACCAGTCAAACATGCGCAATGAAGAAGAAAAAAAAAAACAATCATATAAGTCGCACCGGACTATAAGTCACATTTTTTGGTTCAAATTCTAGTAATAACAATAGAACAGAGAACAACAGACTGTTAACGTCACAAATGACCAGTGTTGGGGAGTAACAGATTACATGTACCTGCATTATGTAATCAGAGTACAAATTATGAGTAACTGTATTCAGTTACAGTTACTGTTTCAGTGAGTGGTAATTAGATTACAGTTACTTTGTTGAAATAAATGGATTACACGGTGGTATTTTCCTGTTTTCACATTTTGGGCTAAACCAGGACTAAACCAGGTCAAAACCACGACTAAACCAGGTCTAAACCAGGACTAAACCAGGACTAAAACCAACTAAACCAGGTCTAAACCAGACTAAACCAGGACTAAACCAGGTCTAAACCAGGTCTAAACCAGGACTAAACCAGGAACTAAAACCAGGACTAAACCAGGTCTAAACCAGGACTAAACCAGGACTAAACCAGGTCTAAACCTAAAACCAGGACTAAACCAGGACTAAACCAGGAACTAAACCAGGTCTAAACCAGGACTAAAACCAGGTCTAAACCAGGTCTAAACCAGGACTAAACCAGGACTAAACCAGGTCTAAACCAGAACTAAACCAGGGCCAATTTGAAGAGAACAAACATGAAATTTCAGGATGTTGGTTGCTACATTCATGTAGTTTTAAAAATCACGACAATATCAAGTAATCCAAAGTATTCAGATTATGTTACTCACTTTAAGTAATTTAATGGATTACGTTACAAACTACATTTTGGGATATGTAATCTGTAATCTGTAGGGGATTACATTTTAAAAGTCACCTTCCAAACACTGTATATGAACAGTTCTTCAGATAACTATACTATAAACAACAATTTACCAAACTCTCCATCTCACTTCAAATCAGTAAATCTATTCAATTCTTCATCCTCTGTGTCACTTCTGAGCCACTCTGCGACCTCCGGAGGTAAACAGAGCGCCACTTCCTCTTCTGTGTCGCTGTCGTCAGACTCAGCATCAGTTCCAGTTAGAATTATTTCGGCCTTTCTGAATCCCGACAGGATGGTTTCGGTGTCACTGAAGTCCAGGTTTTGTCGATTCATCCAGTGACTTCAGGAAAGTTTCATGGTGCATCCTCCCGGTGTCACAAGTTTCTCGCTCACTCCAAACTTTCTTTCTGCTGCTCGATTTCCTTTTTCAGTTGCAGATTTCATGATTTGCAGCTTGTAATCTGCAAAATCTGATTATCTTTTTGTGTTCAGTCTTCTCAGTCGTCTTTATAAGTTTGTTTATATTAGGGGTGTCAAATTATCATGTTAATTGCGATTAATTAATTACAGTCATATTTAGCGCGTTATGTTTTTTAATCGCAGTCCCGCACTGTGCAGTCCTGCTCCGCTCGCTCCCACAAAGAATTGTAATTTTCATTCCCATTCCTGTCCACATCTGCAATAAACCTGCACATGTCTGATCTGAAAACATCACGACACAGACTCAGAACAGACTCACCTTTAGCATCAACATCCCTCTGTCACAGAAAGAACATCTATATTCCACTGAGTCGTGTCCTTTAGTCCCACAGAAGCTGAACCGCATCAGCGCACAATAGCATTTTTTTTTTCCCTTTTCTCCTCTTAGTTTATGCAAATTAGCCATGCGGTTTTAAGTTTTGTTTCTGTGATACTTGCGTAAAGCTGCATTAAACATAAAAATGTAAATATATATATATATATATATATATATATATATATATATATATATATATGTTGAAAAGTTGATTTTATTTATGCAGATTAGTAATAGTAATAATAATGATGATACTGTGGAATGTAAGTGACTACATCTGTTAAAGTTTGTTAAACAATAAATGACTTTATAAAGTCACTTTTTTTGTTCTATATCAGTCTTTTCATCTGTCACAATAATGTAATAATGAATTTAAATGAAAATACTTTAAGTAATTTTTAGGTGAGATTAAAAAGAGATTAATTAGATTAATTAATTACAGATCATAATTAATTAATCTCTCAATTTTTTAAATCTCTTGACAGCACTAGTTTACATTTTCAGTGATACAGAAGTAATGGTGCGATCGACTGACATGATACAGACAGGACAGAGGCTCTTTCTGCAGGAGACATGCGCAGTAGAGTGAAGTGACAGTGGTGCAGGAGGAACAGGAGCAGCAGATACTCACACACAAGACTAGAGCCTCTCGCCGCTTCAGTGTGAACATTTTAATATATACGTCGCACCAGAGTATAAGTCACAGGAAACACCCAAACCAAGAAAAAAGTGTAACTTATAGTCAGAAAAATATGGTACATGAAATCTTTTTAACGTTGATGATAATGAACTGTAAAGCTCCTCTATGGAACTGCTGCTCCTCACTGATTTTTCCACGCGTTTCTTTGAGAGCCGTAATTTCTATACAAATCATGAATAAGTGGATGTCGACAGTCATAAATCACATTATTAAAAAAAAGAACTGATTTGAAAAGGGTAAAAAAAGAAGAAAAGAGGAAGTCATAGTCGTTTGAATCCACTCAGATTTGCATAAGAGACCGCACTGTTTTCAATTGTATTTTAATGACTCCTGTTAAAAGGTGAGATGTGCTGAGATGGGATGTGTCCATTATAAAGAACTCCAGAGCCTTTAAGTCTGCGCTTCATTAAAATGCAGATGCCGTGCCTGTATCTGTCATATGGACCGGAGTGCTTTATGCATATCCCTGGTTTTATCACAAAGACGGCGAATAGCGGAAGAAAGGATCCTCCTCTTGTGTAAGTGCGGATCTAAAGCCAAAGCGTCTCCGATGTTAATTTGAAAATGAAACGTATCTGCTGTGCGTCGACGCGTGGCTCAGATGTGGAGAGGTTTCTCGTGGTTCTCGCTATCAGAAGGCGGTCGAGCTTATCTGCGCGCCTTCTCTTAAAAGGGCGCGCGCTGATACGGGTTCTGAGCCGATTATTGATCCGTTCTCGCGAGTGTTTCTAACAGCTTTGTCATTTCTAACCTTGTTCGCATCAAGAGAAATTTGTCCTCAAGAGTTTGACCCTCTGTCTTCCCTCGGAGCCACAGGAGCCGCTGATGAGAACTGGGGCCTGTCCACATCTGAGCCGCGGACTTTCTGAGTTTAGACCTGGTTTTGTCCTGGTTTAGGCCTGGTTCAGTACTGGGATAAGTTTTAGTTTAGACCTGGTTTAGTTAAGTTTTAGTCCTGGGTCAATCCTGGGATCAGTCCTGATTTACACCTGATTTAGACCTGGTGTAGTCCTATTTTAGTCCTGGTTTAGTTAGTCTGGTTTAGTACCTGGTTTAGTCCTGTTTGGTTTAGACTGGTTTAGTCCTGGTTTAGACCTGGTTTAGTCCTGGTTTAGTCCTGGTTTATAGACCTGGTTTAGTCCTGGTTTAGTCTGTTTAGTCCTGGTTTAGTTCCTGGTTTAGTCCTGGTTTAGTCCTGGTTTAGACCTGGTTTAGTCCTGGTTTAGACCTGGTTTAGTCTGGTTTAGACCTGGTTTAGTCCTGGTTTAGTCCTAGTTTAGACCTGGTTTAGTCCTGGTTAAACCTGGGTCAGTCCTGGTTTAGTCCTGTTTAGATCCTGGATTTAGACCTGGTTTAGTCCTGGTTTAGACCTGGTTTAGTCCTGGTTTAGACCTTGGATCAGTCCTGGTTTAGTCCTGGTTTTAGTAGACCTGGTTTAGTCCTGGTTTAGTCCTGATTTAGTCCTGTTTAGTTTAGACCTGGTTTAGTCCTGGTTTAGACCTGGTTTAGTCCTGGTTTAGACCTGGTTTAGTCCTGGTTTAGTTCTAGTTTAGGCCTGGTTTAGTCCTGGTTTAAACCTGGGTCAGTCGTGGTTTAGTCCTGATTTAGATCGGGATTAGACCTAGTTTAGTTCTGGTTCAGACCTGGTTTAGTCCTGTTTTCGTCCTGGTTCAGTTCGTATGCGGCGCAAAAGTCCAGCATCACAGTTTAAGTCAGGGAAATGGGAAACAGCCATTATCTGTTTTTTTTTTTTCCATTATTCATTTAAACACAAAACTGAAAACGAATCATCACTTTGTCATTTCTAACCTTGTTTGCATCAAGAGAAATTTGTCCTCAGAGTTTGACCCTCTCTCTTCCCCCGGAGCCACAGGAGCCGCTGATGAGAACTGGGGCCGATCCACATCTGAGCCTTTTCAGAGGAGAAACAAGCTGGAGGACAGTTAATTTTTAAATCATTCTTATTGTAGTGCAGTGTTTTAGTTATATCATGTGTGGGTTCAAGGAATTTCTACAAATCTTAGCCTTGGTCTTTTTTTTTTCTTTTCTCTGTAATTAGTTTGTAAAGAAAATTAGTTCTCACATTGGCTTGTGTCATACAAATAAATAAAAAAGTCCTGGTTCAGTTCTGGTTTAGACCTGGTTTAGATCTGGTTCAGTCCTGGGATCAGTTCTGGTTCAGTCCTGGTCTACACCTGATTTACACCTGGTTTAGGCCTTGGTTAGACCTAGTTTAGTCCTGTTTAAGTTCTGTTTTAGTCCTGGTTTAGACCTGGTTCAGTCCTGGTTTAGTCCTGGTTTAGTCCTGCTTTAGACCTAGTTTAGTCCTGTTTTAGTCCTGGTTTAGACCTGGTTCAGTCCTGGTTCAGTCCTGGTTTAATCCTGGTTTAGTCCTGGTTTAGATCTGGTTTAGTCCTGGTTTAGTCCTGTTTTAGTCTTGGTTTAGACCTGGTTCAGTCCTGGGGTCAGTCCTGGTTTAGTCCTGGTTTAGTCCTGTTTAGACCTGGTTTAGACCTGGTTTTGACCTGGTTTAGTCCTGGTTTAGACCTGTTTTAGTCCTGGGTCAATCCTGGGATCAGTCCTGGTTTAGTCTTGGTTTAGACCTGGGATGAGTCCTGGTTGAGCCCTGGTTTAGTCCTGGTTTAGTCCTAGGTTCCTGGTTTAGTCCTGGTTTAGACCTGGGTTCAGTCCTGGTTAGTCCTGGTTTAGTCCTGGTTTAGTCCTGGTTTTAGTTTAGTCCTGGTTTAGTCCAGGTTTAGACCTAGTTTAGTCCTGTTTTAGTCCTGGTTTAGACCTGGTTCAGTCCTGTTTTAGTCCTGGTTCAGTCCCAGTTTAAGTCACGTAAACAGGAAACAGCCATTATCCATTTTTTCCATTATTCATTTAAACACAACATTGAAAAAGAATCATTATCCTTTTTTGTTCAATTTAATTTTGGAGACAAATAATGAAGAAGAAAATAGTACGTTGTTTTTCGTTTCCTTATTTTTGGTTTTATTTTGGAAAAAACAAATGAAATCCAAATCACACACAAGCGAACAGAAAACAACTTGCAGAAATCAAACTCGCGTGAACCTAAGAAAATAACCAAAAATGCCATCATAGTTATAAAATCGTTCCTTCATCAAAAACGTACATGGCGTCGCATTTTGCTCCACATCCGCACTTCACTTCACACGTTCCATTAATCCCGTTTGACTCTGAGCCTCGGCGATCACCTCTATTTCAAATTTCCCCAGATTGTTGCATCACAGACAGACTCCGCGGTCCATAAATCACTGCCAGATTCATTATGGGCATTTATGTCATTAAACTGTGCTCATTGCAGCTGCCAGTCACACGGCGGAAAAAAGCTCGAGAGGGAAAAGCAACTGATGCAAAATAATGTGTTTTGATGTGTAGGCGTTTTAAGTTCTCGGTCGATATTTCATTGGCAGTTTAGTTAGAGAAATCAAACACGTTTTCTTTTTTGTCTTAAAGGCGCACCGTGTAACTTTTCTGGTTTCCATCACCTGCTTGTTTCTATGGAGATGTCATTGCTTTGCCATGTCACTGATGTTTCACGATATGACTTTAAACTGTTCTAATTTACATTTATTCAATTAAAGGTTGTATGGAGGACTTTTTTGTTTTTTGTTTGTTTGTTTCAAATTGTCATTGAAAGTTTAAAATATGCAGCAGCCTTGTAATTACGATGACCAAAAAAAAAAAAGAATGAAAATTTATCAACTGTGGATGTAGTGAGGCCAGATAAACATCAGCCAATAGACAAGAAGGCTCCCTCTTTATCTATTGGCTGTTCGGTCGTCAATCAAACTCCCTACATTTCTAGTGTAATTGACTCGTCGGCACGCGAGGATTACGTGGTTTATACAGCGGTTCGTAGAGGCTTTTTCAAACTGTCGCTTCCTCGCAATTCGCACAAAGTTTGTTGCGATGGCGGACGAGAATCCACGACCGGTTCGTCGCGAAAGAAAGTCCGTTTTTGAGGTCGCTGAAAGAATAAAAGAAGGGAAACAGGAGCAAAGACAAACTGAGGTGATTCTTGGAGATTCCTTCCAGCGATGGCGCGACTGAAGCAGACGAAGGATCTAAAAACTGATGCGTCGGTCGCTAAATTATTTCTAGACAGGTCACTTCAACACTAATTCTGAATGTGCACCGCTGTAAAAAAAAAAAAAAGCGTGATTTCTAGAGGCAGGACACAGCAGGAGGTGTTTCTACTGAGGAGCTGTGGAGGAGGGAGGTGGTGTCACACATGCACAACATTTGACAAAGGACTGTCGCTGTATTTCACTTCCCTTAAAAAAGTCCTCTATACAACCTTTAAAGGTAGTTTTAGAGCTCAAAAATACCTAAAAAAGCAAAATCTGTCTTTTTGGGGGCATTTGTGTTCAGTCTTCTCAGTCGTCTTTATAATTTTGTTTAAATGTAAATCGTTCAGTGGTGCAGAAGTAATGGTGCGATCCACTGACATGATACAGACAGGACAGAGGCTCTTTCTGCAGGAGACATGTGCAGTAGAGTGAAGTGAGATACTGACACACAAGACTAGAACCTCTACACGCTTCACTGTGAAAAAATTAATATATAAGTTGCACCAAAGTCGCAGGAAACACCAAAACCATGAAAAAAGTGTGACTTATAGTCCAAAAAATATGGTACTTATTGATCATTTATTCAATTAAAGGTAGTTTTAGAGCTCAAAAATACCTAAAAAATCTGTCTTTTTGGGGGCATTTGTGTTCAGTCTTCTCAGTCGTCTTTATAAGTTTGTTTAAATGTAAAATTGTTCAGTGGTGCAGAAGTAATGGTGCGATCGACTGACATGATACAGACAGGACAGAGGCTCTTTCTGCAGGAGACATGCGCAGTAGAGTGAAGTGACAGTGGTACAGGAGGAACAGGAGCAGCAGATACTCACACACAAGACTAGTGTGAAAATTTTAATATATAATTCGCAAGAAACACCCAAACCATGAAAACCTGTGCCTTATAGTCCAAAAATATGGTACTTATTTATCATTTATTCAATTAAAGGTAGTTTTAGAGCTCAAAAATACCGAAAAAACAGGTATTCTAAGGTTACATTTACACTGAAATGAATCACTGTATCACTGTATCGGAAACAATTTGCATCCAGATATGTTGTTTCTGTGTCTGTAATCAAAGTCTTCTCTATAAACACAGTAACGCGAAACTGCCTGAAACGCTACGTCACATGACTAGGCTGGTGTCACGTTGTCACGAAGTCACATGGGCGGTAAAGACAAGGAAGGTGGAGCACCGTTTCTGAAGTTTTAGCAGCCGATTTTGAGCAGAGGAAGATGGCAAGAGAGAGAAAGAGCCGAGACGTCCGAGGTTGTTCCTTCCATCGTCACACGACCGATGTCACAAACCCAGTGAATCAGGGATGCACAAGTCACAGTGACGTGGTCCAATAAGGATGCGACTAGAGCTCCTACATCAGAGTATCAGTGTTTTCAGGCGTCCACACAGTGCTGGATCAGATCTGTACTCAGATTAATTCGTGGGACCTGGCGACTCTGAAGCCATTTTCCATCGGATTAGTGTGGACGAACACTGCATCCACAACGAAAACAACTCAAATGCATACCTGTGAGTGGTGTCGCCTCTCCACAGATCTGACCTGGTATGTGGTCCGGTTAGGTCTCCATGAAAATAGGAGAGGTTTAATGCTGTACTGTCAAACATTCTAAGCAAAACAATAACATATCAAAGGAAAAAAAAAAAAAATTTGATGGACCCTCCACCAGAAAAGTTACACAAAGCACCTTTAACCTTGCACTGTGTAACTTTGATGTTATTGATTTGCTCCACTGTAATGTTCCACAGTATGGCAATGAACATATGGACTTCCATAACGACATAGCACCAAGTTACAGGTCAGATCTATGGACAGGTAACCCCACTTACAATAGAGTGCATGTTTTTCAAGGTATTTTTGAACAGTAAAAACCTCTGTTTTCATACATAAGTCACACCGGATTATAAGGCGCATTAAGCAAAACCAACAGACGACACTTGAGAGACTTGATCCTGGCGTCCAGGCGTCCACGATCCATCGGCAGATCGTGGCGTAACTCGCCCAGCGTTGCCTCTCTGTCTTGGTGAATGTGTGTTATGAATGTGAATGTGGGTGGATCATTTAAGTTTTTTTTCCTACGAGGACTCAAATATACATTGAGCAATAATGTGTTGAATGCAGCTTTGCGCACATTTGTTTACGTTTTACAGAAATAAAACTTAAAACCACATGGCTCATTTGCATAAACTGTAAGCGCTGAAAAAAACAGCTCGCTCCTTGTTTGCTGATGCAGTTCAGCTTCTGTTGGACTAAATGAAACGACTCCGTGAGGCTCCTGACTTCAGTAGCTGTAATGCTCCGATAATTCATCAAGCGGTGCGACTTCGCTCGCCAAAGTTGTACTAAAACATTTTGACAGTTTATTGAGCACCATGTACCACATAAAATCTGTTCAAGGTCAGTAAGCATAGGGTGACCAAACGTCTGTTTTTTGCATCCTGTCCTGGGCGTCCGGGTTTTTTTTTTTTTTTTTTTTTAAGTGATGGAAATGTCTGGGTTTTCATTTCCTTTCACTGGGGCCATTAATCTGAGCGTCTCTCGTAGCTCTATGTGACTCAGAAGGAGCGAGCAGACACAAACAGTCGGTCAGTCTGCAACATGCCTAAGCACAAATGCACATTTAACGATGACTAGAACAAGAAATTCTCCGTTTTCAATCCCGGTCAGGACAAGTGGGAGGCCATGTGCACAGGTTGTGAGGTGAGAGTAGCTCAACGTTGAGGCTCCACCCCCGGTAAAGTGTCCGGGTTTCACAAACGGAAATATGGTCACCCTAAGTAAGCACAACCAGGATTAATACAAAAGGCACATCAGATTAAAAGGCGCACTGTCGATTTTTGAGAAAATTAAAGGATTTTAAGTTCGCCTTATAGTCCGAAAAATACAGTAATTGAATAAAAGCAAGATAAGTTTCATGCTGTATGGTGGAAGAGTCCAGACAAATCTCCACAGAGACAAGGTTCCCCTCCAGAAAAATTACACCATGCACCTTTAAGATGTTCTGACTTGTCTTTATTAAGTCATTGATCTGTTCTAACAAGTCTCCACTTCGACAGAGGGTATTTATCTGGACCTGGATGGGGCTGAAGTGTACAAGACAGACACATGGCACCACCCGGACCTCCTACAAAGTTAATTAGAATTCTCCTCAAATTGTTATCAAATTTCCTTGTTGCAGATTCAATATTACTTAAGTGGGAGCTTTCACGGCACGGCTGAAAATCAATGGAGCCAGTCGTCCCCGGCAGAGGACACAAAACAGCTCAATACACCGACAACGGAGACGCGCCAATGAGAGACGCGACTCCCTCGAGCAACAATGAAAGAGACTGTATGAAGTGAACTGAAAGAGCGAGAGATTCTGTCAGAGGAGGCATGTTACGAGCTTTTATATACGTTACAATAGTGTTCCGTTGTCATTAGTTTACTCTTAGATGTATTTAAATGTGTTCATGTATGAGTAATGATGCCGTTCCGTGACAAGTCCATAGTCCAGAGCGTAGACCGTACAAAGAAACGACTAAGGGAGTGTGAAAGAACGAGACCTAATTTGTCTGTTATTAATGTTCACGTCTTCATAAACCAGGAACGTTTGGAAACACGCGATGACGACTTCCGGTGTAGTTCCCGACGACCGACTGTGATCAAACCCACTGAAGTAAAATGTGATCACGTACTTTTAAACATGCATCCTGAATTTTGGACTTTTGGTTATCGCGCAATGCATACTGGGAAGGATCTTTCGAAAAAGTGAGCATCAAACCGTCATGTTTGTTTTCCCAATGGGATGCGTCTATTGTCAAAGTCGATCTTTTCAAGTCTTTTGAACCATATCACTTTTGTTTCTGGTTCTGATATTGTCATATTTTAGTTATGGGATTTGGACGTCGTAATTGTGTGGTTGTTGGATCCTAACAGCGGAAAACGGCTCGAGAAATTTGTTGGTGAACTCCATAAATGCAAAAGGGAATCGGATGTGTGTGACTGCAAACCTCCGTTCAAACTGTTTCCCTTCCCAACGGAATTGAAAAATAGTGAAAGGCGAAAGCGATGGGCAGGATTGATACAGCGAAATCCCGATCCCTCGCTCCACGTTGGTTACGAATTTAAAAAGTCAACGCCAAAGCAAAAGGCACCGGCTGTTCGACAAGAAACACCTTCCACTGCAAAGCGACCGAAGACGTGATGTTGCTGTAAAACCACAAGAACAAGAAAGTGCAGCTCAGTCTGTTTGTCTTCTGCACCTCTCGATTAACAGACAGGATCGCGCTTTGATGACGCTCCACATACAAAATGTTCGCTGCAAACTCAGGATAATCTAAGTGTTATTTATAGAGAGAGATATTCACCGCTCCCTCCGTCGGGTCTCAAGTCGGGCTTAAACATGATCATCCGAACAGATTAGTTTATTTCAGTGACGTGTGTGAAACAAAGGAGCTCATTGTGTGAAGAATCCCTCAGTCATCCAGGTAGAATTCTTGGCAAAGGAGAAATTCAATTTGTCAACTGGACAAACGCTTATTTCGGTGAGGAGCAAACTAGTTTCAGAGTAGTTTCAGTGTAGTTAGCTCCTCCCTGCTGGCAAATATAAGACAGTGTTCACCAGCGTCTGACCAGAACTGAAGAAGCAGATTGGATGAGCTGTGAAACGTATTCGACCAAAATAAACATTTGTCCAGCTGACAAATTGAATTTCTCCTTTGCCAAAGCAGCTCATTGGTCATTTCTCTCACCTTAGATCAGGGGTGTCAAACTCATTTTGGTCCGGGGGCCGAATCCAACCGACTTTGATCCAAAGGGGCCGGATTAGAAAACTCATGTCATATAAACCCCAAAAATAACAATAAGTTTTTAATTGATAAACTCTTTTTTTTTTTTTTTTTTTTTTTTACAAAATATTATAATATTATGAACAACCTGAAACTTTAAGAAAAATACAATTTCAACACAATGTTTTAACATGAACTTGTATGTAAATAGGAATAAGTCAATTTTTGTTGCAAAATCCTGCACTTGGCTCCACTTTTCTCATGTTGGACATTTTTAGGGGTGTCACGGTCAACAGTCAAAACGATCGTCCTTTAGGAGCGTTTGGAAAGAGACAAGTCTTCATTTGTGCTGCTCTGGTGGGAGGGGCCACGTACAGAGACACTGCTGTGATAAGCACCACAGAAAATTTATAATATTTTAATAAGAAATATAATTAAAATATTTTAGTAGAAAATCAGCTGAGGGCCACATTAAAGGTCTTGGAGGGCCGGATCTGGCCCCCGGGCCGTATGTTTGACACATGTGCCTTAGATTAACAGAGTTCAGTGCTTTGTTCATTGATTCTGCAGAAATTAGCAATGTTTTTCAGTTCCCGGTGATATATTTTTTCTTTCTTTTTTCCTTGTAAGCAGCCACAGATCATGTGTGTATATTATTAGAGAAGTGAGTATTCTAGATCTCAGGTAAGAACAATACAGGATGTGTTGTCCTGTATCTGTGGCTTGAACGTTGTTATCAACTACCCCCTATCCCAGGGGTGTCAAACTCAAATTCCTGGAGAGCTGAAATTAAAAACTGGAACTAAGTCGTGGACCAAACTAAATATTTATTGTAAAATTTCAACAACATCTACATGTTTTTGCTTTTTTCGAGATATGTAATGTTAAACCTTTTCTCATTAAAATAAATGTTTAATAATAGTTTTGCTTAAACATTGAATCCAGAGCAAGCAAAATATAAAATAATAACATTTTAAATAAATAATGTCTCTATAGTCTATCTGTGTCTCGCTGGCAGCTCTAATACAGATTTAATATGATCTCACGGACAAATATAATTATATCATGGGCCAAATTTGGCCCCCGGGGAAGAGTTTGACTTGTCTGCCCTATCCCCACTCACATTCAACTTTTATTTATTGAAAAAAATTACTTGGGATCATTCTCATATAGTGTTAAAAATGTACAGATAAATTCCAAGCTTCATGGTCACATTTTTATACAGCACTTTTCCACCTTCAAGGATCAAAGCGCTTTATGTCAAGGAACCACTCACTCATTCACACACCAGAGTACGCAGACACTGGGGGTGAGGTGGGTTAAGTGTCTTGCCCAAGGACACAATGACAGCATTCATCTGCAGGAGTTTGAATCGCACTGCCAACTTGTGTGGTTCGAACCGCCAACCTCCGAACAAACGCACCACCAACTGAGCTTCTGCCGACTCATACTTCACTCTCGACTCATACCTGGCCTTGGTGGAGTGCACGTGTGAAATGTTCCATAGTATGGCATTATCTTCTCCATCTTAAAGGATAACGTTTCATGGATAGTGTTAATTACAGCCACATAATCATAGTTTTTCACCGGGACCTGCATACATTGTGACCGTTCCGTGCATATCCGTCCTCCGCACTTCGAATCGGCCTTTTTCATCACATCGCACAGCTGCCCGATGTCCTCAGGCTTTTGGACCACGCTCAAAGTTTTTCAATAATTCACAAAGTTCTTAAAATTCTTGTGGAGGAAAAAAAAAAAAAAAAGGTTTGTCAGCAAATCGACCGGTGGTCCGCCTTCGCTCTCCATCAGCGGCTCCGTCTGGCTGAGTCTGAAGCCGAGTTTTCCGAGATTTGGTCGTACATTATTCAGGAATGTGATTGTGGCTTGATTAAACTTTGATCATAAGCTTTTCCGCGGAGCTTGTAGCCTCGGTGTTGTCCCTTTTCTGACCGAATGGAAATCCGGCAGGTCCAAAAACTAAACTAGAAGTACTTACGACGGCAAACTCATGTGTCCAAAAGTATTAACTTCAGCTGTAAGTAAAAAGTGTTGGGGGATTTGGGAAAGAAAAGGTCAAATGTACCAAGAGAGAAAGTTGGTTTGATTTGAAAAGAAAAATCAGCTTTAGAACCACAACAATGTGAAAATGTGTTTTAATCAAAGGTTTGGAACTGTCCGGATGAAGATATCAAGACTTTAAAATCTGTTCAAATATGTCAAATATATGTAATAAAAATATGAAAAAGCAGAGGAATTTTTATTAGTTATTGTCACTTAAATAAGTTCCTGTAAATGTAAATATTAAAAAAGCTTCAATAAGTTTTTTGATGTTTTTGTGTGAAAATGAGACTGATATTATAGAAAGAAAAAAAAAAAAAAAAAAAGAGTGACAGAGAAAGAGAGGGAGAGACAGAGGAAGAGATAAAACAGAGAGAAAAAGAGCGGGTTAGAAAGAGAGAGAAAGAAAAACAAAAAGGGTGAGAGAGAGAGAAAGAGACCAAAAGAGAGATGATGTGTGTGAGAAAGAGAGAGAGTAAGGGAGAGAGAAAAGAGAGTGAGTGAGTGAGAGAAACTGAAAGAAAAACAAAAAAGGAAGAGAGAGACATAGAGACAGAGAGAGGGAGAGAAAAAAGAGAGAGAAAAAGAGTTAGAGACAGAGAAAGACAGTGAGTAAGAGAGAGATGGAGACAGAGAGAGAGATGGTGTGAGAGAGAGACAGAAAGAAAAACAAAAAAGAGAGAAAGAGACAGAGAAAGAGAGAATAAGCGAGAGAAAGAGACCTAGAGAGAGAGAGAGAGAGAAAGAGAGAGAGGGAGAGTAACAGAAAGAGAGAGAAAGATACAGAGATGGCGTGCGAGAGAGAGAGAGTAAGGGAGAGAGAAACGAGAGTGGGGGAGAGAGAGACAGAAAGAAAAACAAAAAAAAGAGAGAGATGATGTGAGAGAGACAGAGTGCAAGAGACAGAGTCGGCGTCAGAGCACATGTACTGGAGGGGCATGGGTCACCAGCAGGGGGGGCACTGCCATTTGAGAAATATTTTAATGGGGTGGAGTCATACAAAGCAGAAATGCTATCAAACACGTTTTTCTTTAACAGTATTAGGCTAATTATGTGTTGTTATTATTATCATTATTATATTAAAATTATTATTAGCTGCAATAGTTGTTGAGGCTGTGTGGTAGACGATACGCACACAAGACAAGAATAAAAGGTTGAAATTTATTTTAAAATAAAAACAAAAACAAACAATAAGGTCTGCCACTGGTTGTAAACCTTAAACAACAGCCTCGTCAAAAACACCCCTGAACAACATCACTGAAAGAAGCAACCGGGCAAGAAAGAGCCACGCGTCGGACAGCACCAGGGCTGTAGTGAGTGTGGTACGTAGGGGACGCCGTCCACACACTTCTCCTGATGTGAGATATATATATATTTTTAAAAAAATGGTGGTATAATTTTTGGGAGGCGCACCGAGGCTAAAATTATAAATATATATTTGGAATATTTTGTTTTCTAGTGGCTGAACTATATCAGAGCACAATGAACAGCCACGCGAAAACTTTGCGGAACAACACAACGTAACACGCCGCTCACACCCAGACCCAACAACGTCAATAAAACTACAATAAGAGGCTCTGGTCACAATATGAACACACGACATCAGCGCCGCTCCTACAGCACACGACAGAACAACCGCAGCTCCATCACACCCACCAGCTCATTTACGCACTATTTAACTATTAGCATTGTTTACCTGTGACGCTCCATCTTCAGATTTGCCACAAACTAAAGAAAACCAGCCTCTTACCTTCTCCAGAGACTGAAGCAGAGTGTTTCCTCTGTGTCCACTGTCCCACTGGTTCTGTCTCCAAAAGTCTATTGTCCAATATGAAGAGATGAAACTGGTCCAAATCCTGGTCCAGTCTGGTCCGTGACGCGAGGTCCGGGAGCCCAATGCACGAGCTGGTTGTAAAACTAAAACTTAATCCCACTTGCTACTTAAATGTGAAAGTTCCACCAGTCCATATTTGCATTAGGACACCAGGTAGATTTATGCCTCTGCGTTATGCTCAGGTCAAACTTTTACACCCAGAAACGAGCGGGCAAAGGCGGATAGAGCAGCGAGCGACTGCCCTGGCCCCGGCGGCGGCAGCGAGAGCTCCGGGTCCCGGCGGCGGGTCGGTCAGTGTGTCCGCTCTTTGACTCTGTCCTCGCCATTTCCTGTGTGGAGTTTTTTTTTAATTTTATAAATCCATGGGAGGTTTAGGGTTTAGGCTAAAGTAGCAGCTGCCGCTAATCGTGAAGCTGCTACGAGTTGACGCAGCTGGTTGACGTGACGTGAGTGACAGGACAGTTGTCCAATCACACTACACTAAATAAACAGAGACTGTGATGTCATTGGTCTGGGCGCTAAAGTTTGTGCCCTCAACCTGAAGTGAAATGCACCAATCAAAATCATTTTAAAATAGTAATAATAACAGCCTGTGATGGGGGGTGGGGCACCAGTGGCCGCTAGGGGGGGCACGGCCCTCAAATGCCCCACCTTGCCGCCGACACCGGCAAGAGAGAGTAAGGGAGAGAGAAAAGAGAGTGAAAGAGAGAGAAACAGAGAACGAAAACCAAAAAAAGAGAGTGAGAGAAAGAGAATGAAAGATACAGAGACAGAGAGACGATGTGCAAGAGAGATTGAGTGAGAGAGAGAGAAAGAGAGACACAGAGTTTTATAATCTCTCTCTTGAAGGTCGTCACGTGCACATCTTGTCGTTTTGCGTTGAACATTCTTCACTCGTGTCTTTTCCGTCGCCCGGTCGCTCGTGCGCCGGAACAGAGCGCCTCGGCCCCCCGCGGAGAGCTTCACTTCACTTTCATTTCAAAACTCTCTCCGTCCGTGATCCTCGCTCCTGTTTTAGCCTCGTCTCTTTTCTCTCTCTCCGCCTGTGGTAACGTCTTCTCTGCGCTAAAGGTAAATTAACCAACGCGACCCAGTTGTGATGAAAAGACTCTGTTCCGCTCCGTAAGAAGATTTGTGTTTTTTTTTGGCGTGTTTGCAGATTAACACGAGGAGGGAGGAGGGACTCAAACGCATGTCGAAGGAGGTAATAATCCGCAATGTTCTTTATCGGCGTGCTGAGGACGAGTTTGGGCGGGTGTGTTTTGTTCTGCCTCCTCCTCGTGTCTATTTTCTCTCCATTGAAAGACGAGTTGTTGTTCGGGGTGGAGTGAAACCGCCGCCGCCGTCGTTTCAGTATTTGGAAATGATCACAAGTACAAGAAGTGTGTTTCGGTTTGTGACAAATCGCTCAAGTTTGGCATCTTTAATCCTTTTAGAGTCGTGAACATTTAACTAAAAAGATCTGCCTTTTTAGTGTGTCCAAGCAGACCTCTTTACCTGGAATGTTCCGCAGTATGACAGCACAGTGTCCCTCGTTTATCATGGGGGTTACGTTCTAAAAATAACCCGCGACAGGTGAAATCTGTGAAGTATCAACTTTATATTTTACAATGATTATATCTGTTTTAAGGCTGTAAAACCCCTCACCACACACTTTATACACTTTTCTCAGATAGGACAGTTGTAGGGACGGGCATTCGATGAAATTTTCTTAATTGATCGTCGGAAGAATTAACGATCGATTATCGATTAATCATTAACGTTTTTATATATTAAAATGATCATCATTATTATTACTATCTGCATTACTAATCTGCATAAATAAATTCAACTTTACGACATATAAACCGTAACGACTCTAGAGCCACATCAATCCGTTTGACATTATAACGTGTTTAATTCAGTTTTGTTCAACTCTCACAAAAACGAAACTTAAAACCACATCGCTAATTTGCATAAACTCAGCGAAGGTAAAACTACAGCTCTTGTGCACTGATGTGGTTCAATTTCTGTCGGATTAAAAGACATGACTCAGGTGAATACAGGTTAGTGTGACCGTATTGGCGTTTGTCAAAACCAGGACACCGTACGGGGGGAGGGAGGTGGGGACTCGTCATCGACATTGCGCGACTCTCACCTGGCAAAGCTTTTTCCCACTGGACACCGAAACATATGTTCCTGCTTTATACACTGTGCACAAGGACTCACACTTGTCCCGAACGCAACGGAAAGCGTGGAATTTCTTGTACAAATCATCGTTAAATACGCATTTGTGCTTCGGTACGTTGCAGACTGACCGAATGTTTGTTTGCTCGCTCCTTCTGAGTGCAGAGACACATGTACAGACCCCTGTTTGGTCACTCAACACTACGCACAGCAACCTACATTCAGTTTGTCGATTAAAATTAACATAATCGACGAAATTCTTAATGATCAATTATCGATTAATCGATTAATCATGCCCATCCCTAGACAGTTGCAACACTTTTTGCATCCTTCTTAAAACTTATTGCTGCAGTCGTCTTTATGTTATTTTCCTCCTTCTTTATGTAATGAACCGAAGATTAATTCATTCCGTAATGGAGTCCTACAGCGCAGTCATGCATGGGTCCATTTATGGAGACCCGTAACCGCACAGTTCAGCACCACACTTGCCCGTTAACCCGAGATTATATCAAGGTTAAAACTGCACCCACCCGGACCCGCTAACATTCCACCCGTTACTCGCCCGTGCCCATGATAAATCACACACACATTAAAAGTATTCTAACTGAAGCATCCATCAGATTATGAATTGAAAAGTTACGACTTCAAGAATTACAATCACGAAATGAAACGGTTTCACTTTCTTCAGTACGAACACAAATTCACAGACACGACTCGGCTGTCATCACTTCACAGACTTTATTTACTGAGCAGAAGAAACACTGATCGAGATGCTGGACTTTTGCACCGCACACATCACGGACTGAACCAGGACTAAACCAGGACTCACTGTCAGGACGGGTTCGGAGCGGTGCCCGTGTAGACTGTCGGGTGACCACAGGCGAACGGGCCGGCGCAGAACTCCGCGCCCCATGGAGGTAAGGGCAGCCTTCGCCCGATCGCGCTTTGCGGACACCCGGCTCCACAGGCTCGGGGTTCTCTCTCTTAAGTCCAAGATTAGTCCTGGTTTAGACCTGGTTTAGTCCTGGTGTAGTAATGGCTGTAATCCTTGGGTACCCAACCCGGTGAAGGACTCTGCTACAGTGAGTATCTTCTACCTTCCTTCAGCGTGTCCAGAAGTCCAACTTTTTGTGCGATTGTTACATCTTCTTCTGTCTTTTGGGTGCGACCGCAGGAGACTTTGTCAGTACTGAACGTTTCATTGACATTGTGGGTTTTGTCGGGGAGAAAACTTGCAAAAACACAGCACTTCAGAATCACACTGCTAGAGATCCAACATTTATGTAAATTTGTCTGAACACATTCTGTTCTGTACAGGAGACACGGCATGAAGGAGACTGATTGACGATGGTCTACAGTCCCTTAGCCAATCAGGACGCAGGGGGAGGAAAAAAAAACAAAAACATGCAAAATTGTACAAAAAAAATCTGCAAAACAGTGAGGTGAACCGCGTTATAGTGAGGGACAACAGTGCATGTATCTATCTCCATGGAAACAAACAGGCTGACGCGACAAGGCCAAGTTACAGGTCAGATCTGTGGAGAGGCAAATTAGCTCACAATGTTTGTATTTAAATTTTAAGAAATAAAGACACACAATCGAAGATACTGATTGTGTCCATGGAGATGTCATTGCTTTGTTTGGAATGTTCCACAATATGTCATTAACTTCTCAATTTCAATAGAGACACGGGTCAGATCTGTGGGCAGGCGATCTCGTTCACAGTAAGTTTCCATGTTTTTCAAAGTAGTTTTCAGCAACACAAACGTCTAAATTGAAATACAAAAAAATATATAGATCCATTCACTCTCATACTGTCTAGTTAAAGCAATAACATCTCCATGGAAACAAGCAAAAAAAGTTACACAGTACACCTTTAGAAGTCGTAATCTAAAACAAGGTAAATTTAAAGCCAGATTTTTCACTTTTCGTTGGAATTATTTCTGGAATCATCTTGTTATACCTTATTTATGTCATCTTAGATCTTCCCGAGTAAAAAAAAAAAATCCGGCGAAACTGTAAAACCTCCCTCCCAGGAAACAGCCCGGAGCCAGAACAGTACAAGAACAAGGCGTCTCTAAAATGCTCGGAGACTTCCTAAAATAGTCCCTCGCGCTTATTCTCCGCATTGTTCAGCCTGAAACTCCGCCGCAGCCTGGATCCTTCACAAAACCAAATGAATATTAGTTTTACAGCGGTGGCCTCCTCGCTCCAGGAACAATGTGATCTGAGACGTACAGAAATTACAGATTTAATGAGAATTTGGGAGAGCACAAGGAAAACCTGGTGCTTATCGGAGCCGTCGTTTACTGTGAAATCTGGATCTGTGCATCTGATAACCCCCGAGCGAAGGCTTTATCACCGCAGAGATGGATACAGAGTGGCAGAGTGGTTAGCCCGTCTCCTCGTCTCAGTATAAGGAGGTTGTGGGTTAGACTCCTGATCTCTGAGTGGAGTGTTACCGTGGCAAAGTGGTTATCCTGTCTGAAAGTTTAGGTTTTCTCTTACGGTTGGCAGTTCAATACCAACTTCCAAGACTAAAGCTGACCCTAACTATATTTGTGTCCTTATTTGTAGTGTTGAGAGGGTTACTTTTAAAATGTATTCCCCTACAGATTACAGATTACATACCCCAAAATGTAGTTTGTAACGTAATCCATGAAGTTACTTAAGGTGAGTAACGTAATCTGAATACTTTGCATTACTTGATATTGTCCTGCTTTTTAAAACGACATGAATGTAGCAAACACATCCTGATAGAGAAATGATTTTTATATGAGATCACTGCTGCCTTCAATTATGTCCACCCTGCTGTTACGTGTCATATTGTTTAGACCTGGTTTAGTCCTGGTTTAGTCCTGGTTTTAGTCCTAGTTTAGTCCTGCTTTAGTTCTGCTTTTAGACCTGGTTTAGTCCTCCGTTTAGTCCTGGTTTAGTCCTGGTTTAGTCCTGGTTTAGACCTGGTTTAATCCTGGTTTTAGACCTGGTTTAATCCTGGTTTAGTCCTGGTTTTAGTCCTAGTTTAGTCCTGGTTTAGCCCAAAATGTGAAAACAGGAAAATACCGCCCTGTTAATCATTTCATTTCATTTCATTTATTTATTTATTTCGGTCACAGGTATATTTTGACATTAATTCATAAACAGTCATATTTAACATAATACAGACCGAAAAGGTGCAGGCTGAAGCTTAAGCTTATTCTGCCTTTACCCTTTATTCCTTTGTCAGAGCTTCATCTTGACACCAGTTCATCTTCATAAATACAGCAGGAAGAAACAAGCTAATCAGTAACAGAACAACAAAGTTCTACAGCACAAACTAAGTCTCATATTTCATGTATCTGTCCAGAGTTAAACATTTAAACTTCTTTATGAAGTGAAAGAAAGTGGTGCACAGTTTTAGGTTTTCTGTACAGTTGTTCCAGAGCTCCAGCCCTTTAACAGATTTACAAAATTTCATAATGTTTGTTCTGATTTTCTTTTTAATAAACATGGTCGTGCCTCTGAGCTCATATCGGCTCTTTCGGATTTTGAACATGTTCTGTAACGATTTCGACAGGAGATTGTTGTTTACTTTGAACATGATTTTAAGAGTGTAAAGGTCGACTAAATCATAAAATTTCAGCGTTTGAAGGTTTATAAATAATGCATTGGTTGGTTCGTTATAAGTTGATAATGTAATCCATTTATTTCAACAAAGTAACTGTAATCCAATTACCTCTCATTGAAACAGTAACTGTAACTGAATACAGATGCTCATAATTTGTACTCTGATTACGTAACTCCAGTACATGTAATCTGTTACTCCCCAACACTGCTTATTTGCAATGAATTTTCTGCCTCTAGCAAATCTTTCTTAGCCTGATTCATCAGCCGGTTTCACTCCATTTAAACCGTCTTAAGATTCGTTCGCTCAACCGTAGGCAGGTTCATTTTTTGTTTAACCAGTCGCTGCTATTTGGTCATGACATATTAAACGTTTCCCAAATTCCGTAGGAAGAAGGGCAATAACGTCTTTCCCCTTGATAAAATTCACCAAACATTTTCTTTGTTCCATCTTTAAATCCTCGATCTCGGGAATCGTTGCTGACACAGAATGTCTGTCTTCGTCTACACGTGGTGACAGCCCGGCTATATGTTTCTGTTATAGGTTTTAAAACATGAAATTACATCAAGGTTCAAGGATTTTGTCATTGTCACAAGTATCAGTGTAATTACATTTAGAGCGTTCAACAGAAGCACAAGAGGGCAAGAGGGGACGTCTGTGGGTCAGTCAAGCAGGGCTGGACTGGTCATCTGGAGGACCAGGAGTTTTCCCGTTGGGCACTTTCAGACCTGCACAACACCACACACAGTCCTGATGTAGTGCTCCAGTAGCCTGATTCATCAGACGGGTTCACTTCGTGGAAACCGTCTGACCTCACAGCATTTTGATTCGTTCGCTCGACGGTAGGCAGGTACTTTTTTAATTTAACCAATCGCTGCTATTTGGTCATGACATATAAAATTTTTCCCAAATTCCGTAGGAAGAAGGGTAATAACATCTTTCCCCTTGATAAAATTCACCAAACATTCTCTTTGTTCCAGCTTTAAATCCTCGATCTTGAGAATCGTTGTCAACACAGAATGTCTGTCTTCGTCTTCATCCATCTCGACGCTTTGTTTACTGTTGTGCTGTTCCACAAAAGGGACCCAGACAGACGCTTGAGTTTGACGTCATGGCTTCACAGCTCTTCACTGATTGGCCGGTGCGCGGTCTACAACTTCCAAGGTTTTGCAAACCATCTAATGTATACTGGTTCCTGACCTAGTCGCTGGAGAGAAATGAAATTGAGCAGAGGCACTAGATGGCGCCAGCCTGGTAGCACTCCAGTGACCGGCTCGACTTCAGCTGAGTTCATGCACAAGCAGCTCTTTGCACATGTGACCTTACACATGACCCTACATTTGACCCCACACATAGGCTACGTTCAGACTGCAGCCTGAAGTGACCCAAATCCGATTTTTTGGCCCCTATGTTCCTGTATCTGATCTTTTAATGACAGTCTGAACGACACAGATCAGATTTTTTCAAATGTGACCCAGGACACTTGGATATGTGCTCCTGAAACTGATACATATCTGATCTTTTGACATGTGACTTCAGTCTGAACGGCCAAAGCGCATTCATCCACCTACACGTTATCAACAAGACACAAACGTCACTATTCTGCGCTGAAGTAGGAGAAAATTGTTAATGAACTCCTGTGTCACTGAAGTGAAGCACATCACCACTCACCACTCTTGGCTCCGTCTCCACATCCACACGTTCCTTTCAACGTTCTGCCCCACAAAACACCACGACCAAAAACCTCGTCCTTCTCCTTCTCAATCTCCTCCTTAAAACAAGTAAGTTGTTCATGTTCTGGCTCCGGTACGAGAGGAACTTTAAAATCTCCAGGTGCTCAATGCTCACGTCCATGTTTGGACAACTTTCGTAAACACAGAGACGCTCGCTGCTGTTGACGTCGTCGTGTCTCCAGTGTCACATGCGGGACACTTTCGCTGTTTACTGTTCACACTGGAGTCACATACAAGTCGCATTTAATTGGAAATGTGAACGACCTCGCAAAAACATCGGATTTCACAAAAATATCGGAATTGAGCATTAAACCCTGCAGTCTGAACGTAGCCATAGAGTCCCAGACCTTCTGCTGGTAGTGAGTCTCTTCATTGAAATCATGTTGAAATTAAAGCATTTTGCAAACACTGGGAATTTCAAGCCCAAAGACATTCTACAAAACTCAATATTCACACCAGTTTTTATTTCACATCGACAGACCACATGTTCATGGAGTTCATGTAGTTCTGGTTATTTTTAGCCCACTGGAAAAAAAGACACTCATTTTCACATGCTGTGATTATAACTTTTACCGCGGTCGCTGTACGTGACTTCAGCAAAGGAGCAAAAGCTGTTCTTTTAAAAAATGTCATAAAACATGAGTTCAGACACAAGTGAGTGAATCTTGTGGAGTTCAGGGGCCCTTCAGACCACGGCTGTCACTGCTGCTCAGACTGTGACTCTGCTCTGAGCTCCAGGGGCAACAAATACCAATAAACCACCAAATTATACACAAATATTCTTTTTTTTGTAGTAGTAGTTTTTTATTTGGTTATTTTGCAGCACTACAAAACAAAACAAAACTGACTACAACCCCAAGGATCATGACTGAAAGGGTTTAGACTGAAATAAAAAGTACTTATAACGCCAAACCCTTTTAAACAACGACAGAATTACAAGAAAGAAAAGCAGCGTATGAACAAGTTTGCATTTACAATTTCACTTACAACTTACTGTATATACAAGTGACAAAATATAGATGAAAACAAACTAAACTGAATGCATAAATCATTCATTCCAGAGCTCTGTATCTTTCAAAACGTTTTAGACTTTTTTTAAAGTCAGTACTCTTTAATTCAGTCAGTCAGCAGATTTTATTCAACTGGCAAAGAAAAAACAAAACAAACAAACAAGCAAACAACAACAACAAACAAACAAACAAACATCCAGCTACCACTAAAA
The DNA here is from genome assembly GCF_026225935.1 of Boleophthalmus pectinirostris. Taxonomy (NCBI): domain Eukaryota; kingdom Metazoa; phylum Chordata; class Actinopteri; order Gobiiformes; family Gobiidae; genus Boleophthalmus; species Boleophthalmus pectinirostris. The sequence continues at coordinate 36,810,112 of NW_026571447.1, forward strand.
TATTAGTTTTTAGTTAAGACAGTGAAGTACAATATCACACAGTGGAACATTCCAGGCTAAGCAGTAACATCTCCACGGTGATAATCAAATGACCCACTTCCATCAAAAAAAGTTACATATTGAAGCTTTAGATTTGTGATGTGATGTTTAACATGTAGTAAAATGTTATTCAAATTCAATTCAATTCAAAAAGTTGATTGTCAAATTTCCATCCATCCATGCATCCACTTTCTTCCGCTGATTTGGGACCTGGTTACGGAGGCATCAGTCTGAGCAGGGACTCCCAGACTTCCCTCACCCCAGACACTTCACACTTAAAATTTCCTTATGAACATATGAAAAAACACAATATGTGGCCACACCATCCTGTCAAAGCCTGATCCCATCAGATCTCAGAAGCTCATGAGGGCTGGGCCTGGTTAGTACTGATGCTTTCACTGGTTTCAGTTCATCTTTAAATGCATTTTTCTTTTCTGTCCATCTTACCTTCAACAATACTTTGTTCCATTTTCATCACAATACTCTCTCAGACAGTTAGACCATCCTTCCTTTGTAATACCCAGGACCTCCAGAGTCATCGGATGAAGAGCGTTCAGAGTCAAAGCACCATCAGACTGGAACAATTTGCCAAACTCTCTGTGCTCCACATCATCATTTCATATCTTTAAGAAAGACTTATTCATTCATCTTAAAACACAATGTGACTGCTTTTAGTGAGGGATCTGTTTGGTTGTTATATTAACGTTTCTCTATGTTTATGTTTAATGTCTGTGTCTATGTATTTTGTCTTATCGTTCTGTGTTTCTGTTTATTAGATATGTTGTTTTGTTTTTGTATTGTTTTGTTTTGCTTGTTGTATTCTTTGGATGCTAAGAATCCCCCTCGAAAACGAGGTGACTCACCTCAAGGGGCTTTTCCTTAATAAAAATAAACGTACATATGGGAGACCGCTGGGAAAATCAGGAGCCACAGGGGGGCGCCAGTCGGAAAAAAAATTATTGTGTCCTTAGGCAAGACACTTCACCCACATTGCCTAGTATGAAAGTGGTGTGTGTCTGAGTGATGGCGGTGGTCTGAGGGGTCGATGGCGCAGATTGACAGCCTCGTTTAGTCTGTCCCAGGGCAGCTGTGGTTACAACAGTAGTTTATCACCACCAGGTTTGGAGAAACTGAATAATGATCTGTAAAGCGTCTGTGACATATGTCTGTGAGAAGCGCTATATAAATAAAAAAAATTACTTACTTACTTATCATCATCATCATCATCTTTATTCCGGACTCATGGTCCATTTCTAAAAACAGACAAGGGCAGTGACATTACAAAACAATAAACATTTATGTTTTTTAAAAGACAACCACACCAGTGTCTCCACATACTGGACTGATATCGTATTACACTGAATCTTATATTTGTGATTTATTATACTTATTAAAAAGTGAAATGATGTTCTCACTCTCAACCTTCGGAATTCTTCTAAATCTAATGTAATAAAAACTAACTATTATTATTATTATTATTATTATTATTAGTAGTAGTAGTAGTAGTAGTAGTAGTAGTTGTAGTAGTAGTATAGTAGTAGTAGTTGTTGTAGTAGTTGTGTTAGTAGTAGTTGTTGTAGTTGTAGTAGTAGTCATAGTTGTTGTTGTAGTAGTAGTAGTAGTAGTATAGTAGTAGTAGTAGTAGTAGTAGTAGTAGTATAGTAGTAGTAGTTGTTGTAGTAGTTGTTGTAGTTGTAGTAGTAGTATAGTAGTAGTAGTTGTTGTAGTAGTAGTTGCTGTAGTTGTAGTAGTAGTCATAGTTGTTGTTGTAGTAGTAGTAGTAGTAGTATAGTAGTAGTAGTAGTAGTAGTAGTAGTAGTAGTAGTAGTAGTAGTAGTAGTAGTAGTAGTAGTAGTTGTTGTAGTAGTTGTTGTAGTTGTAGTAGTAGTATAGTAGTAGTAGTTGTTGTAGTAGTTGTTTTAGTAGTAGTTGCTGTAGTTGTAGTAGTAGTCATAGTTGTTGTTGTAGTAGTAGTAGTATAGTAGTAGTAGTAGTAGTAGTAGTAGTAGTAGTAGTAGTAGTAGTAGTAGTTAGTTGTTGTAGTTAGTTGTTGTAGTTGTAGTTGCTGTAGTTGTAGTAGTAGTCATAGTTGTTGTTGTAGTAGTAGTAGTAGTAGTAGTAGTAGTAGTAGTAGTTGTAGTAGTAATTATTATTATTATTATTATTATTTTATTATTATTATTTAATTTAAATGTATTTATTTATTTTTAGGATTTCATCATTTAAAACACATCTGAGCCTTGGTCATTTGTCTGTGATTGGTTTGTGGAGCTCTCACTTTGTTTACTGTCATTTATAAACAGTAAAATGTATCTAGATCCAAAAGATTCAGATCCCACAATGAAGCCGAACGTGCCATTTCTACTTCAGAAAATATTATTTCAGTTCTCCATATTATCAATATCACTTTTGTGTCTTCTACTGATTTACCCAAACCACTGAAACCGCCGGCTCGTTTCTCGTTCCATCTCCTTTTAACAGCTCCCGAGCGCCTCCCGTGTTCCCCTTTCCCCCCTCTTTTTGCCCTCCTTTTTCCTGATTTTACGGCTGTTTTTATCCGTGTCTTTTCCATTCCATCTGTGGGGCTCATTCCCTCACAGCGCGCGGCGTCTTTGTGGGAATCGCTCGGTTCAATCACGTTTTGGGCTGAGAGCAATCATCGGCCTGCTCATTTTAACAAGCCCCGGCTCCGGCACTGTCTGCAAACGGACGACGGGAACGAGGGAAGAGAGAGAGAGAGAAAGGAGAAAAAGAGGGAGAAGTAAAGAGAGAGGGTGAAAGAGTCAAAGGAGCATTGCTTTTAGAGATGCAGAGAGAGAAAAGAAAGCGAGAGAGCAGGAGGGAAAAGTGAAAGAGAGATGAAGAGAGAAGAAAAAGGGGGAAGAGGAATTGGAGACTGCAGAGAAGAAGTGGATAGAGAAAGAGAGGAAGGAAAGAGTAAAGGAGTACTGCTTTTAGAGTTGCAGAGAGAGGAAATGAAAAGCGAGAGAAAATGAAAAATAGGGGAGAGATGGAGAGAAAGCGGGGTCAAAGGTGTAGAGAGAGAGAGATGGAGGAAAGGAAGGGAGAGAGAGGGGAAGAAATAGGACAGAGAAGGGAGTGTTAAAGGTGTAGAGACATGAAAAGAGAGAAGGAGGAGATGGAGAAAGAGAGGAGAGGTTGCGAGAGAAAAAGGGGAGTGAGAGACTGACTGAAAGAAGTGAGGAATGAGAGAGGGAAGGAGGGAATAAACGGGAAGAGAGCGAGAGTCGAGGTGGGCAAAATGGCAAAAAAAAATCCAACAATTTTGATTTTTAGGAGGTATTATTCTGCGAACAACAATGAATCAAATATTGTCTAGATAAAATGAGAAAATTCGTAAAAAAAATAAGCATAGGGATGTGGTTTTTTTTGTTTTTTTTTATATTCCCAGAGCAGAGATGGAGAGATGGCGAGATAAAGGAGAGAAGAGAGTGAGCTCATAGTGACGCCTTCATTAATATGTAAATGTTTGTGTGTAAGAGCCTCATTACAGACTCATCAGGCCTCGTGCACATTTGGCAAACGGAGCGTGAAAATGACAAAGGAAATACGTTTGTGTACAGGACCGGGCCCTCGCGTCTGCGTACGGAGCTGCGATGTGGAGAGAGCAGAAGGAGCGCGGGAAGGGCGTCCGGTTTACGCAGGAACACGCGGGGTATTTAGAACTGATCTGAAGGTTTTACTGATCACTTTTAAAGCTCGTTTAGGTCGCGTACCGAGTTACATGTCAGGACTTTTAACCCCGTACGAGCCCTCCTCCCGCAGCATTAGATCCTCAGGCAGGTAGATGTGGCTGTTCCAAAGTCCAGGCTCCAGACGAACATGATGGAGCCTTTTTAGTCCAGGGCCTCGGCTTTGGAACGACCTGCCTGAAGAGATAAACTCGCACCATCAGTATCATCTTTTAAATCACTTCTTAAGACTATGTTTATATGACGACGGTCTGAACAGAAGACGCAAAAGTGGTGTCGTGTCTTCACTTTTTATTTCGCATTTAGACGAGTGTTTTTGGAGGAAATCTGTGTGTATACGGTGACGCAAAAGTGTGTGGAATTCGATTGGGTATGCATGCCAGGTTTCTGTGTAATGTACACATACACGACGTGAGCAGATCTGACCAGAGTTTTGCGTCTTGGGCAGTGTAGACGGAAATGGTACGGTGGAGAGTATTCAACTTTTACACTCTGGAGGGTGGTTTCAGATTTTTACATTTTTAAGTCCCAAAAACACCGTCACCCTGTAAACGAAAGACACTTTCAATAAAATATTTAGTTGTTTTTACCCACAGGTGTTCTCGTGTGAAAAGGCCCTAAAACCCTTTTTTTTGTAGTTTTTTTTTTTTGGTTGGCCTGGTTTTAGCGTGATTTTATTCCTTATTTATTTTTATTCCACTTTATTAACTTACTTTAAAAATAAATATAATAAAGAGCTTGGAGTAGAGCCGCTGCTCCTCCACACTGAGAGAAACCAACTGAGGCTCGGACATCTGTTCCAGATGCCTCCTGGGCACCGGGGAGGTGTTCTGGGCATGTTCCTCAGGGAGGAGACCCCAGGGAAGACCCAGGACACTCTGGAGGGACCAAGTGTCTGGGCTGGCTGGGGAATGCCTCGGGTAACCCCCGGAGGAGCGGGAGGAAGTGTTTGGGGTGAGGGAGGTCTGAGAGTCCCTGCTTAAACTGTTGCCCTCGCAACCCGGCCCTGGATAATTGGAAGAAAATGCATGGATGGACGGATAAAAATAAATATGTATTATTTATTATGATTATATTACACAGGTGAGTCACATTAAGAGCTTAGTGAAATATACAGTATTTACATTTCTCATCTGAATTTAAAGTGACAGTTTGGAACAACCATTTTACTGAAACAAAGTTACGATTTTTAATTAAAAAAAAAAAAAAAATCACGATCACACTCTGGAATTCCATTACACAATGTTGTTCACTGAGACAAACTCCTCAAATGTACACAAACATGATTATTTGACAAATACAATTATTAGAAAAAACCTTTATTATGTTGAAATAATGTTTAAAATGTTGGAAAAAATGTGTTTCTTATGTAAAATGTGTCAAACTTTTGGACAGAATTCTCCCAGTGTGAATCCATGAAAGAGGGACTCTTTAAAATAGAACTCCACTAACTGTAATTTTCAACATATTTTTGAACTTTTCTTCACAAATTGCTTCTTAATTGGTGTAAAACTATAATTTATATTTACATCAAGTATTATTCCACCAAATTAAGTCAGAATTAGAGAATCATCTGAACCTTTCATTTAAGCAGGACATAAAATGAGTTGAACTTGAATCTACAGAGTTTGTATGAGTTCATTTGCCCAAAACAGCCACAGTTTAAATTAAATTAAACACTTTTGTAGTCGAACTCTTGTAAATTTCAGTGTTAAAGTTTAAACAATTTATGAAAGATAATTAGTTTAATCAGAGTTTGAGTTCTAAATGCTGTCGAATTTCTCACTTTGAATCTTTTAACGTGTCTGAATTATTTTTATTCTGAAGTTTAGTTGCTGAAACATTTTACATATTCAGGACAAATATTTTCAGACTCTCAGATTCAACAGTCAAAATTCAGAGTGTTAAATTCGCAGTGAAAAAAATAGCAGGAAAGATCCGAGATGCCAAAGCCTAAGGAACTGATCCAAAGTTTGGACTCAGTCTCGACTCAACAATATATTGCTAAGTTAAAATGACTTAGGGCCTGTTTAGACAAAACGCTTGTGAGTAAAAACAACAATATATTTTATCGGAAGTGTCTTTCGTTTAGACCAGGGGTGTCCAAACTTTTTTCATCAAGGGCCACATATCTAAACACAGACGAAGCAGAGGGCCGATCGAGGGCCGCAGACTGATGTTTAACTCTTTCCCCATGAAGACGACTTTTAACGACGCCTCTTGTTTCCTTAATGACGTGTTTTGACTCCTCCGCTGTGTCACTAAAGACGTGATTTGACGACCATTAGAAACGGTTCCTGTTTTTCACACGTAAACAGAGGCTGCGATGAGTTGAATAAGTTAAATGGAAAAAACGAATTAGGTCCACACAGGTGAACAACAGGTAAAAACAGTTGTACACTTGGCTGTACTGTATGTGGTGATATGAAATCTGTTTAAATACTAATATATTTTTACATTTTTGTATGAATATAGTTATCAGAACATGCAGATACCAGATGCTGAATGTAGTTTTTTGTTTTCGATTTTGCACCTGACCAGGTAAACTCTCATTTTCAGTAAGCTGTTGTATACCTGTAAATGAGTTGAATCACATTTAAACATCCATAAATGAAGAGTTCAGTGTCTAAGGCTGCGTTCAGACTGCAGCCTGAAGTGACCCAAATCCGATTTTTTGGCCCCTATGTTCCTGTATCTGATCTTTTAATGACAGTCTGAACGACACAGATCAGATTTTTTCAAATGTGACCCAGGACACTTGGATATGTGCTCCTGAAACCGATACATATCTGATCTTTTGACATGTGACTTCAGTCTGAATGGACAAAGTGCATTCATCCACCTACACGTTATCAACAAGCCACAAACGTCACTATTCTGCGCTGAAGTAGGCGAAAATTGTTAATGAACTCTGTGTCACTGAAGCGAAGCACATCACCACTCACCACTCTTGGCTCCGTCTCCACATCCACACGTTCCTTTCAACGGACGTCGCTGCCGCTGCCCCACAAAACACCACGACCAAAAACCTCGTCCTTCTCCTTCTCAATCTCCTCCTTAAAACAAGTAAGTTGTTCATGTTCTGGCTCCGGTACGAGAGGAACTTTAAAATCTCCAGGTGCTCAATGCTCACGTCCATGTTTGGACAACTTCTGTAAACACAGAGACGCTCGCTGTGGTTGACGACGTCATGTCTCCAGTTCACATGCGGGACACTTTCGGGCCGTTTAATGTTCACACTGGAGTCACATACAAGTCACATTTAATTGGAAATGTGAACAACCTTGCAAAAACATCAGATTTCACACAAAAATCGGAATTGAGCGTTAAGCCCTGCAGTCTGAACGTAGACTAAGATTTCCGGAGATACCAAATATGTCTGTGTTTCAATTCAGTTCATGAGTGTGAAAATCATTTATAATCACTCATGAAAGTCCGTTTTCTTTTATGCAGTTATGCTCTATGTGCAGCTCTAGTCATATATGTATGGGTTGTTCCTAGTCAGCGTCCAAGGGGGAAAGAGTCAACACGTTAGAATGAACCATCAGTCTTTATTCATGCTAAGATCCTTAAAACCACACACTAAATATTAAATATGAGGTTTATCAAGGCAGATTTTCAAAAAAAAACTTGCAGTAAAAGATTATTTTTGAATGCAAGGTAATTCACCTGGAAGTCTGAGATCCTCATTTGGCCCCCGGGCCATAGTTTGGACATGCCTGGTTTAGACAGTGACGGCGTTTATGGGGCTTAAAAGCGTAAAAGTCTGAAACCAATCTCCAGAGTGAAAAAATTCGCCGTAATGTTTCCGCCTACACTGTCCAAGACGCAAAACTCTGGTCAGATCTGCTCAGGTCGTGTACATGCACGCAGATTTCCTACCGAAAACACTCGACTAAATGTGGATTAAAAAGTGAAGACAGGATGCCACTTTTGCGTTTTCTGTTCAGACCCAAACCATATAAACATAACCTAAAATTAAGAACATTTGACTTTATTTGAGTCGATTCAATTTGACAAGTAAAATTATCTACCAATAGAATAAGTGTGTTTTTCTTAATTCAAGCAACATTTGATTTTGTTTCTTATTTTAAGTGCAAAAACTTGTTGTTTTTTTCTTATTTTAAGTGTAGCAAGATGTATTTTTCATATTTTAAGTACAAAATCTTGTTCCATTGGGAGATAATTTTACTTGTCACATGAAATTTACTCAAATCATGATACAATTTTCTTAATTCAAATCAGCTTAACTTGACTAGATTTTGCAGAGTTGAAAAGCATTTTTACAGTGCGTGGACTTGCTTCTCCACAAACCTGACTGGTAACCTTGTGCTGCTTGTTTCCATGGAGATCAAATTGCTATATACTTCGGAAATTTTTCATAATTTGGCGCTTAACGAGAGAAAGAGATGGAAAAGTGATGTCCTAAACTCTGACTTTAACTTTCCGCAACCATGAACTGCAAGTGACGAGCCAACCACCGGAAATGTTACGCAGTGGAGCTTTATATTTACACCCAAACATGAAAGACCAAATGCGGTAGTGAAAGAGAAAGTTCTGGAAGCTGCGGCTCCTCTGGGTTTCCTCTGTGCTGCGTCCCCGTGTCTCTGGTGTAGACGGTCTGATTAGATGGTCTGCAGATACGAGCGTAATCAGGACTGGGTTCGGAGATAAAGCTCTGGACATCTCTTCATCAGCACCAGACTAATCCAGATGCCCTCCCAGAGACCTCAAAAAACAAACCGGCAAACACAAAGGAGCTGCAGACAAAGTCACAAATCACTCTCTTCAATAATCGTTTTTAAAGCTGCAACTTTTCCGGTAGACGATACGCCGCCTTCTCGTTTCGCTGAATGTTATTGCTTTGCTCAGAATGTTCCGCAATATGGCATTAAACTCACCTACCTCCACGGACACAAGCGCGTTACACTTCTAGACAAAGTTACAGGTCAGATCTATGGAGAGGTGACATTCAGTTCCAGATGTTTTAATGATAAAAAAGTGAGTTCTTACAGTGAAAGGGCTCGCCTCACCGTGGACCTGACTTGTGACTTCGCTTAGTGTTTTCAGCTGTTTGTTTCTATGGAGTTAGATTTGTTTAATGCTAGATTGTGGAACATTCTAGTTGACGCATTAACATCGCCACGGAGAATAGCAGGAGTTGGACCAGAAAAGATACACAGTCCACATTTGGTCTTAAAGATGCATTACGTAACTTTTCTTGTAAAGGATCCATCACCGGCTTGTTTCTATGGATACATCATTGCTCTGCCTCGAATGTTCCACAGTGTGACATTAAACAGCTCTGCCTTAAGGGCCGTTCACACCAGCGCATCAAAAAATGCCCGAGATGCCTCTATTTGGACGCCTTTGCATTTGAGTTTAGACGCCCCCGACACGAGTCTTTGACGCCGTGGAAACAAGTGCCCAGTCCCGGTCTTTTCCCGAAACAATGTCAGACCAGGCTGAGAGAGACTTTAGTGTTTTTATTTCATAAAACTATGAGCGGAGGAGATCAGCTCAGCGACTGCAGCTTATATATATGTATACTCCACTAATGACACTGGTTTAGTCCTGGTATAGTCCTGGTCTAGTCCGGTCTAGTCCCGGTCTAGTCCCGGTCTAGTCCCGGTCTAGTCCCGGTCCAGTCCTAGTCCAGTCCTGGTTTAGTCCTAATCCAGTTCTGGTGTAGTCCTCGTGATCTGCTCTGTGATTGTGGTGTATATATTTATACTCCACTAATGTTTGTGGTTCTCGCTCTGGTTCTCGGGTTTTTCTTTCTGATAATAACTTTGCTACGTCACTGGATACTCGTCCCTGATTGGTTGACGTGACACGTCTGACGCGAAAAGTTCAGCATTTTCAACTTTCTGGTGTCGACGCCTTAGTCTACGTTCAGACTGCAGGGCTTAACGCTCAATTCCGATTTTTTTGTGAAATCTGATGTTTTTGTGAGGTCGTTCACATTTCCAATTAAATGTGACTTGTATGTGACTCCAGTGTGAACATTAAACGGCCACATGTGCACTGGAGACACGATGACGTCAACCGCAGCGAGCGTCTCTGTGTTTACGGAAGTTGTCCAAACATGGACGCAGCATCGAGCACCTGGAGATTTTAAAGTTCCTCTCGTACCGGAGCCAGAACATGAACAACTTACTTGTTTTAAGGAGGAGATTGAGAAGGAGAAGGACGAGGTTTTTGGTCGTGGTGTTTTGTGGGGCAGCGGCAGCGACGTCCGTTGAAAGGAACGTGTGGATGTGGAGACGGAGCCAAGAGTGGTGAGTGGTGATGTGCTTCACTTCAGTGACATGGAGTTTATTAACAATTTTCTCCTACTTCAGCGCAGAATAGTGACGTTTGTGGCTTGTTGATAACGTGTAGGTGGATGAATGCACTTTGGCCGTTCACACTGAAGTCGCATGTCAAAAGATCAGATATGTATCAGTTTCAGGAGCACATATCCAAGTGTCCTGGGTCACATTTGAAAAAATCGGATCTGTGCCGTTCAGACTGTCATTAAAAGATCAGATACAGGAACATAGAGGCCAAAAAAATGTGGGTCACTTCAGGCTGCAGTCTGAACGCAGCCTTAGACGCACATCTAGACGCCAAAAACACTCAAGACGCTCTGCCAGATTCGAGCTCTGGAGCGGGGGAGGGGGGCAGGTGTGAAGTGTTTTCTGCTCCGTCAAACGTGTCATAGGTGTATCTGCCGCGTCATCGTTGTAGCAGTTTTAGTTCGTTGTCACGTGGGAGGGTGGCAGAAATACGCTGCAATTTGTTAAAAAAAAAAACCCAAGTCAATCTAAAAACTACTTCGGCGACAAATACAAGGCCCACACGTCACTCTTAGAAGGTAGAAAGCTCTGAAAAGTTAATATTGCATGAGATGAGCCCTTTAAGAAGAATAAACATTTACATGATCGAGGAATAAATACATTTGGCTTTAAAATTGGAATAAATCACCCACTTACTTCAGAATTAATTTTAATTCTGAATAATCATTAGGAATTTATTTGTATTTAGAATTAAAGCTCTTATGTAAACGTGGCGACTGTGAAACCTTCCAGACAAAGCAATAACAGCTCCGTGGAGAAAAGCGTTTGATGGACCCTCCACCAGAAATTACACAATGAACCTTTAAATGTAATAAAGCTGAACAAATAAACAAAATATCAGCGGCGGCGTTCTCCTCCAGGTGCAGTTTCTCAGCAGGTTACAAACATGTTAAACAGTTAGTTGGCTCAGAGCGGTGATAAAGCCTCTAGTAATTGAGTCCAAGTTATTGTGAACACATGCTAATGGAGAGCTCCCCGGTGGCTACGGTGGCTCGGAGAGGACTAAAAGGATCAGAGGGAAATGAACAGTGCAGCGAGAAGAGGCTCTAACTGGCTCCTGTGACGGAGAAGGAGCTCGAGCTGAAGCGGCATCAGTTTGTATTTTGTACTGCTGAGACTGTAGTGCGTTATTTAGAATTTAAATTCAAGCATTTATTGTCAAGTCTGTGTGTCATTTGTTCATTAGTTTTTCAAAATAAAATAAAAATAAGAGAAAAAACAAAAAAACAAAAAACAAAAAAGAAAAAAACAGCTATATTTTTCATTATTTGTCTCCAAAACCAAAATGAAAAAATGGATAACAATTCTTTTTTTCAGTTTTTGATTTTGTGACCTGGTTTAGTCCTGGTTCAGGCCTGGTTCAGTTCTGGTTTAGACCTGATTCAGTTCTGGTTTAGTCCTGGTTCAGTTCTGGTCCAGTCCTGGTTTAGACCTAGTTTAGTCCTGGTTCAGTCCTGGTTCAATCCTGGATTAGTCCTGAGATTAGTCCTGGTTCAGTCTTAGTTTACTTATAGACTTGATATTTTGCACTTTTGTAGCTAAGGCCCTAAATTAAGCATTTTTAAATTTTAATTTTTTTTTTATCCAAAAAGTTGTTTATACATGTTTGCTGTGTGTTTTGCATGAAAGAGTGTGAATTTTATTCTTTTTTTTTCCTCATTTGTATTTCTGGTCCTTTCATTTTCATTACTAGCCTAACCTCATCAGCCAGTTTCACTGTCTGATCGCAGCATTAGGATTCGTTCGCTTGACAGTAGGACGAGTACTTTTTTTTTTTTATTTAACTGATCGCTGCTGTTTGGTCGTGACGTATGTAATGCGCCGTTAAAGGGGCTAACTGGTATATTAAGCTTTTCCCAAATCCCATAGGAAGGACAATAATGTCTTTCCCCTTGCTAAAATTCACCAAATATTCTCTTTGTTCCGGCTTTAAATCCTTGATCTCGGGAATCGTTGACACACTGAATTTCTGTCTCTTCGCTGATTGGCTGGTGCCTGAACTAGCACTTCTGGGGTTTTTGCAAATCATCTAGTGTATTCTGATTTCTGATCTAGTCTCTGGAGAGAAATGAAATTGAGCAGAGGCACTAGGTGATGCCAGCCTGGCTATTTTATTACAGCCATATGACACAACTACAGCGTGCAGATTGTGAAATAACAGGTTGTAATGAAAAAAGGCTGTATAACACTGTTGGGCAAGTTATTTCAAAATTATAATGTGTTGTTTATGACTTGTTATTGTAATTTTAAAGTAATTTCTTACATTACAACATTACTGCCACATTACTGAACTTTTGTGCCATATATGGACTGAACTAAGACTAAATCAGGACTAAACCGAGGACTGAACCGAGACTAAACCAGGTCTAAAACAGGACTAAACCAAGACTAAACCAAGACTGAACCAGGGCACTGAAGCAGGACTGAACCAGGACTAAACCAATGACCAAACCAGGACTAATCTTGGACTAGGAATTGGAATGTAGCACGGAGCTCTGCGCTGGTACTTTCTCCTGCGGTTACCTGACGGTCTACGTGGGCGCACCTCCAGGCCCGTCCCGAGATTTGGAACCGTAACGATGGAGTTTCACCTCTGCTGATATCGCGGTGATTTTAACGAATTTGTCTGAAGAAAAACGAAAAACCCACCACTTCAATCCAGGTTAAAAATGCATTGTGACGCGCGATACTGACATTTGTACCAAGTAAAATATGATCATTTTTTTTCCCTGTAATGCCGAACATTATAGTAATTTGTTACTTTTATAACGTGTTACTCCCAACACTGATAACACTTTATTAAGGGGTAAAGGGGGGAGTTTTAATAGCAAAATTAAGAAAAAAAATCCAGGCGAGGACAAATTCCTTAGGTTCTGGAAGGGTTAAAGCGTTTGTAGTGTGATTCTAGCTGCACAGGTAAGTGAATCTGACCAAACCAAAAATCCATTCATTTAAAAACAAAGACTGCGGGAAAACACATTTAATAAAAACTGTCCAGAACTCGCTGCGTCAGAATCCCCCCTCTCCACCTCCTCTCCACTTAGAACCGGAGCCGATCTCAAACGGACACGTGGCTCTCCTGCATTAAACATGTGACAGCTGGAGACGAGGCGGGATGGGAAATCTGGGAGTTAGTTCTCGTCCAGCGTTGCGTATCTCTCTCTAAAATAATCTTTAAAAAGTGCAGAGTCGGCAGGTGCAGGTGCTCGGATATGCAGAGCGGAGGCAGGTGAGGGGGGCTCCTGCGCTCGGGGCCTGATTGTTAAAAGCAGTCGTGCGTACTCGGGTTTAAGCGCTCTACGGGAAAGTCTGCCTAAAAATGTTTAATTTCTCCTTTTGTCAGAGAAGCATTTTTACGCCACCTGATCAGGCTAATTTGCTGTGTCCATGCAAAGTTTTCAGAAAAGATAAAGGGTTTTGAAGATTTAAAACAAAAGTGTGGAACTGTGGTTGGTGTTACGGCCTTTGTGAGATGAAACTGAGGGTTTGATTCCTGCAGGGACGTAGTGACATGTCCTGAAGATCGATTGGTCATACTGTACCAAACCAACTTTATTTATAAAGCACTTTAAAAAAAATTTACAGCTGGACAAAATGATGTACACAAATGCAGGATAGACAAGGACAGTCACAGTACAACACAATAAACAATACGTAGAATCGTAGAATACAATAAGATACTCAACAAAAAGAAATGTACATCTCACTTGATAAAAGCCAGGTGCGTTTTTAGGAGTGATTTAAAAATAGGTACAGACTCCGCCTCTAATCTCTAATGGCAACTGGTTCCACAGCCATCAGGCAGCAACAGAAAACACACGGTCCCCACAAAAGCTCAAATTTAGTCTTTGAGACAGTCTTTGGGGAGCGAAAGGGTGACCTGAGAGTGTGAGAGGGGGCGTAAGGGTGGATCAAGTTTGCGAAGTAGTAGGACGCTAGGCCATGCAAATACTTAAAAGCAAATAAAAGAATTTTAAAATTGACTCTAAAAGACTCTGGGTGAGGTAAGGCTAAAATACGTGAGATTCTTCCGGGTCCCAGTTAGAAGTCGCTGTGTTTTGGACCTGTTGCAAACGGCAAAGTGCATTTTGGCTGACATCAACATAAAGTGCATTACAATAATCCGATCTAGTTGTCACAAATGCATGTATGACACTTTCGAAGTGTTCTGCTGACAAAATGAGCTTAATTATGGTCAGTTGTCTTAGGTGGAAAAAAACTTCTCAAAACTATTATGTATCTCTGTGTATCTGACCAAAACTGAACTTACAAGACCACACCTGCAGGGTCCTTGTAGTGATGTGACATTTTAGCCTGAGTCATCAGCCGGTTTCACTTTGTGGAAACCGTCTGACCTCACAGCATAAGGATTCGTTCGCTCGACGGTAGCGGATATTTTTTTTTAATTTAAAGGGACAGTTCAGAATTTTGGACACAGGGGCTTATTTCCTCATGAGCCAGAGTGTTGGAGACGTGTGGAGACACTTTTTAAAATATTCCATCCAGTCCTTGTATTTGCAGAGGTCACTGGTGTTAGACTAGTGCATGTCAATGGCCATAGTTCTCCTGCCACTAAAAACAGTCTTATCCACTTCACAAAACACCCGAAGAAAATCTGTTATTACAGCAGACTGTCCATGTGAATGTCTGTGTTGATAGAATAATTTTAGAAGTAAAACCAACCTTGTATTTGAAGGATTTATGTCTGAGCAGCAGCAGCGAGTTGTACTTCCTGATAGAAAGCAGCGGTGGACTGATATATGAGAAAATAGTCCCTCAACATGCGACGATTCATGTGATACAAGGTTAGTTTTATTTCAAACATTATTCTATCGACACAGACATTTACATGGACAGTCTGGTGTAATAATAGATTTTCTTCAGGTGTTTTGTGAAGTGGATAAGACTGTTTTTAGTGGCAGGAGAACTATGGCCATTGACATGCACTAGTCTAGCACCAGTGACCTCTGCAAATACAAGGACTGGATGGAATATTTAAAAAAAGTGTCTCCACACGTCTCCAACACTCTGGCTCACTAGGAAATGAGGCCCTGTGTCCAAAATTCTGAGCTGTCCCTTTAAAGGTGCATTGTGTAACTTTTCTAGTGAAGGGTCTGTCAAATGCTTATTCCATGAAGATGTTATTTCTTTGTCTGGAATGTTCCGCAGTGTGGCATTAAACATTTCTATCTTCACGGAGACCAAACCGGATCAAGTGACAGGTCAGATCTGTGGAGAGGCAATCACGCTCACAGTCAGAATGTCTGTTTTTCTAGGTATTTTTGAGCTTTAAAACCACCTGTAGTTGAATAAATGTAAGGTAGAGCTGTTTAATGTCACTGTGGAACATTCCGGGCAGAGCAATGACATATCCATAGAAACAAGCAGGCGTTCCCCCTCAACCAAAAAGTTAGAGTTAGTCCACTTTTAAGTCCATTCCTTATGAACTATCACGAAAGTTTTGAATTTTTCCAGGATTGTTGCGTCACAGGTAAAAATCCTGCAAAGTTTGAAGTCCATAAATCACTACCAAATTAATCATTTATGTCATCAAAATGCATTTATTGCTACTGTGTGCTTACGTGAACATTTCAGAACATGAACATTTCCTTAATTAGATAACATTATTTTTTTTTCTCCCATTGTAATTCCCTCTGCTGCCAGTAGATGGAGCGCCCTACAGAGTCCAGTTCTTCCCCATACATTATCGTAAAAGCAGCACTTTGTGACATAATCAGACCACTGCCTCTTGTCGGAATCTATTTGTCAAACCTCTAATTGACCCCAAACGCGGAAGAAAGAGCTGGAAGCGTCGGAACACTTTTAATGAGAACAGCCCATACTTCAATTTGTGTCTGAAAAGCTGTTCTTAAGCTCGGTGCCTGAAAAATTCATGCTCATGCCAAAGGGTTTGTGAGAGCAGAACTACTACTGCTACTACTTCCTATTTTCACATTTTAAAATCACAGGCAGGTTCATGTGAGTTTACCAAGTGAGTCACTCTGGCGGGTTTCCTGTCCACTAAAGGGGAATGGACTTTAAAAACACAGTGGTCAATCAAGCAGTGGTTGATTTGCAAGTCCAGGCAGATTTTTCTCTTGACTTTTTATAGAGCGGCTTATCATTCTCATCACCATCACGTCTCGAGTCAGAGTCAAACACAGTCGTCCAATTAGATTTGTTTATTTCAGAGACACATATGAAACACAAGGAGCTCATTGGTCACCCGTTGTTTTGAAGAAAAATTGTCTCATCTTTGTTCAGCTCTTTGATCAATGATTCTGAATAAATACATGGTGTTTTTCTGTCTTTTTATTTAATTTTTTTGTATTTTGTTCCTTTCTTTCATGGTTCTATAATAAGGCCCTGTTTACACGTACACGGGTATTTTTAAAACATTTTCCTTCATTTGTCTCCATCTTTTACACGCAAACTGAGAATTCACCTGTGAAAACGAAACTTTCTAAAAACTCCGACTAGAGTGAAGATTCTGGAAAACAACGGAGCTGATGCCTCAAAAGTGAGCCCGGTGTTTCCCTTTTGCTCTGATGATGATGATGATGAAGCTACTGCATTAATTAACATTTCAGAGCATGTTCCTTAATTAGATAACATTATTTTGCTGCCAGTAGATGGAGCACCCTACAGAGTCCAGTTTTTCCCCATACATTACAGTAAAAGCAGCACTTTGTGACATAATCAGACCACTGCCTCTTGTCGGAATCTATTTGTCAAACCTCTAATCAAAAGTGCGACCAGTGTTTTCCTTTTGCTCTGATGATGATGATGGTGAAGTTCGCTCAAGCGGTAGCCAGGTACTTTTTTAATTTAACCAATCGCTGCTATTTGGTCGTGACATATGTAATGCGCGAAATCCCGTAGGAAGAAGGACAATAACATCTTTCCCCTTGATAAAATTCACCAATGATGATGAAGCATCAAAGCATCAGTCGCATTTCTTCTGGTGCAAACTCTTTTCATGTGTTTGCATTTACACACACAGCTGATGTTTCATATCCATGACCAGAGACCAGTGAGGCTCGGAAGTCAGTGATTATGCCACTTCTTTAACAGATCTGTGGAGAGGCGAGGCCACTTAGTAATGCACATTTTTCAATGTATTTTTGAGTAAAACTTATAACTGTAATGAAATAAAAGCTACAGGTTTGAATAAAATTCAGGCGCCGCCCAGAGGCTTGGCGTAGTTATGTCGGTGCTCGATGGAGTATTTATGCATATCGATGTAAACGAAAACTTTTTTAAAAACAATGCTTTGTGCTCGTAGCCAGAAATGCACTACCTAGTGCCTCCACTCAATTTCATTTCTCTCCAGCGACTAGGTCAGAAATCAGAATACAATAGACGGTTCGCAACCCCGGAAAAACCCCGGAAGTACGAGTTCGGGCACCAGCCAATCAGCAAAGAGACAAACATTCTGTGTTTGCAACAATTCCCAAGATAGAGGATTTAAATTTGAATGTTTCGTGAATTTTATCAAGAGTAAAGACGTTATTGTCCTTCTTCCTACGGGATTTGGAAAAAGCTTAAAATACCAGTTAGCCCCGTTAACGGCGCATTACATACATGACGACCAAATAGCAGCGATTGGTTAAATGATAACAAGTACCCGCCTACCGTTGAGCGAACGAATTCTAACACTGAGAGGTCAGACGGTTTCTACGAAGTGAAACTGGCTGATGAATCAGGCTAATGTCCACAATGTTATTTTGGAAAACGGAGGGAGGGAAATATTCGTTTCTCTATGTGTAAATGCGCCTAAAAACTGGATAAGCCCCTCCCCCTGTGTCCCAGCTCCAGACAGACTAGTGGCTGCTCCAGGTACTGCAGCTACCGGAAGCTTGGGCCCAGGAAGAATTCTCCCACAGAGCGCAATGTATTTTTTGGGAATTCAGACTCCCCGTGTTCAACTGACAGAGCATCCACAACATTCACAAAGGTCATATTTTGTAGGATTCTTTTCTATTTTCACAACATAAACTTTTTAAAGATTTAAATCCTCAAAAGCGCTTAAAATTTTGCTTTGTAAGAGTTAGTCTAGCCCCGCTGTAAGCCCACGCTAGGCCATTAAAAACAATACGATGCCATCTTGGGTTCACCTTCCAGATTTTATTATAGTTCTATGTTTTCTTTTTTCTTCATAATCAGCTGTGGACTATGCATGCCCCTGATTGGCTAATCCACCTGTCAATCACGCCCATCTGACCTCATTTAAACCAGACTCACATCTTCATAAAGTGTTAAAGAACTGTGTTTTTTGGAGTTTAAGCTTTTTGAGACTCTCCAGATGTACTAGATTATGTAAAACACAAGTCAAAACACGATTCAGAAATAAATGGAAAATTTTTTTAAATGCAAATTAGCTACATCTGGCCCTTTGCCCGGTGAATTTACAAGTAATTTTGATTTATGTGAAATCCATTTTGTGTGAAACTGATACACAAATTGGCAACCTTGCATTTGATTCAGCATAAATGTCTGATAAAAGAGAGTGTAGTTTGTGAGTAAGTGTAATGGGAAAGCAGGCACGATGAATTAACACATCAGTGGTATCCAGGGGAGACGGCTGCCACTGCTGTGAAGTAATGGGCCTTCAGAACAAAACAGAGCCATTAAGGATCTTTACTGCAATTTGCAACGATTTACAGCAATAATTTAAGCAAAATCAGCGATATACTTTTTAACATTTTAACATTTTTGCATTAATATTAGTGTCTCTTTGTGTATTTAATGTAACTTTTTTCAAACCTGACTCGTATTTGCCGATAAACATCCGCAGTGTCTGATCTGAAACACGTCTGTCTCAAAGGAAAATGTTCCAAAGTATAATTTTAATTTTCTGTTTTTCCAGATTTTTCCCAGAATCATGCATGTGCCACCTCTAGAAAGTGCATGTATGTAAACAAATCATTATTAAAATAGGGACAGGATAAACCAGGACTAAACTAGCACTAAACTAGGTCTAAACCCGGTCTAAACTAGGGTCAAACCTGGACTGAACCAGGTCTAAACAAGGTCTAAGCTAGGTCCAAACCAGGACTAAACCAGATCTGAACTAGCACTAAACTAGGTCCAAACCAGGGCAAAAAACAGATCTAAACTAGGTCTAAAGCAGGTCTAAACCAGGAATAAACCAGGGCTAAACCAGCATTAACCAGGTCTAAACTAGCACTAAACTAGATCTAAGCCAAGACTAAACCAGAACTACACCAACATTAAGTTCGGTCTAAACCAGGACTAAACCAAGTCTAAACTAGATCCAAACCAGCTCCAAACCAGGTCTAAACCAGGACTAAACCAGCTGTAAACTAGGTCTAAAACAGGTCTAAACCAGGACTAAACCTCGTCTAAACCAGCATTAACCAGGTCTAAACTAGGTGTAAAACAGGTCTAAACCAGGTCTAAACCAGGACTAAACCAGGACTAAACCAGGACTAAACCACGTCTAAACTAGGTCTAAACTAGGTCTAAACAGGTCTAAACCAGGTCTAAACCAGGACTAACCAGTCTAAACTAGGTCTAAACCAGGTCTAAACCCACGTCTAAACCACGTCTAAACAGGACTAAACCAGGACTAAACCACGTCTAAACCAGGTCTAAACCACGACTAAACCAACATTAACCAGGTCTAAACTAGAACTAAACCAGGTCTAAACCAGGTCTAAACCAACACTAAACAAGGCCTAACCTAGATCTAAACCAAGACTAAACCGGGTCTAAACCATTAATAAACTATGTCCAAACCAAGAGTAAACAAGCACTAAGTCAGGAAAGCAAAATCAAGTCACTTAAGTTGACTTTTTAGCCTTTTAGCCTAAAATATCTTTGTAAGTTTTTCACTGCTGCCACAAACACGGCAGATTTCCACAGTCACTTCCCACGTTCACATAATTCCACATATTCCACATATTCCGCACGGCGCTGCATAAGTTGGATCGAAACTTTCCTCAGACTAATGTGAGTTATTGTGTGTTGACTGGTGCCTGGGGCTGCTTCAGAGCCTGTGGCTGTAAATGATGGGAGCTTATCTTTTCTGCTGCTGAAAGATTTGTAAACTTTTGGCTGAGGGCTGCCTGCGTCTCCCACTGTTTCCAAAGTCCTGGATTCTGACTGTTCCCGAGCCTCCCGCCGACTCCGAAATCCATCCGCACATACAAAACACCGCTGCAGTATAGTCTGTGCTGAGTCTGTGCTGTCTATACGTGCCGCTGCAGTCCGTGTGCCGACACTTCAAGGACGCCACGACAGCTGCAGCGTCCGCCCCTGCCTCGGTGCTCGGCTTAAAGGGCCCATGACATGTATATTTTCCATGGATTTGAGTCTAGATCAGAGGCGGCGCTATCGTTAGGCAAAAGTAGGCGGCTGCTCAGGGCCCCCGAACCTACAGGGGCCCCCAAACAATTGTCCTTGCCATTACCACTGATGGCCAAGACCTCAGAGCGATTAGATTTTTTTTTTTCTCATTATTACATTAAATGAGAGTAGTTTACATTAAAAAAAATAAACAACACAAAACAAAACAAAAAAAACCAAAACATTAAAATAGTATCTGAACATAATTATAACATAATCATATATAATGGATGTAAACAAAATTGTAATTGTACTACAGGTCAAAGATAGGTCTAAACCAGGACTAACTCAGGTCTAAACTAGCACTAAACTAGGTCTAAACCAGGTCTAAACTAGGTTCAACCCAGGTCTAAACCAGGTCTAAACCAGCTCTAAACTAGGTCTAAACTAGGTCTAAACTAGGTTAAACCAGGTCTAAACCAGGTCTAAACCAGGTCTAAACTAGGTCTAAACCAGGTCTAAACCAGGTCTAAACTAGGTTCAAACCAGATCTAAACCAGGTCTAAACCAGGTCTAAACCAGGTTCAAACCAGGACTAAACCAAGTCTAAACCAAGTCTAAACTAAGTTCAAACCAGGTCTAAACCAGGTCTAAACTAGGTCTAAACCAGGACTAAACCAGGTCTAAAACTAGGACAAAAAATAAAACTACCTTCAGTTGTTTATCTAGTTGGCAACCAAACTAATAAGACAAGTTTCCAATCCACCCTAATTTAAATAGAGATGTGGTGTCTCAAGGACAATGGGGGGGAAAAAAAAACAATAAATATTAAAAATACAAAAAAATAAAAAATAAAGAAAATAAAACAGTGCATTGTAATGGCAAACTCAAGTTCACCAAACTGTTAACTGCGCCACTGGTCTAGTTACACTGTATAATCAGTCTCTGAGGTCAAAGTCAGTCCACTGTACTGTTTGTATTCTACAACTTGTCATTGTCCAAGTGCGAAGTTAGCATGCTAGTTGTTGTTAGCTTTATTGTCAAACTATTTCTAAACTCGTCGTGGTGATAAATCTTTCTGCCCCGAGGAACAACCTGACGTTCGTTTTAGCTTTGGGCAACTTTTAATTTCAGATTCTGGTTCATTAAGAACAAACATTTTTAGTTTTCTGCCTCTTCACATCTTAAACTGTGTAAAGAAGTGAACAAAGTGAGTTTAACATTCGGCTCCAGTCAAATGAAGCTCTGGTGATAACTGTTACAGGGGTGATTATGAGGCCAGGCTCTATATATTTTGGTCGGCGGCAAGAAACACTATTTCAACATGAGGGACGGAGCGAGAAAGCACGTAAAGGGTATTGATCCCGGTTATTTATCCACTCTAACGGCAGAGGACCCAAGACCATTTGACCAGAAATTGGTCAGAAGCATCGATGGAGCCAAATCACCCTTTTCAACCCCGACAGAGCCTGGACCAAACCAAATTTCTGGTCGGAATCACCAACTACCTGGACAAATATTCACTTGGGCGATATCCACAATGACTTGGTGGAAACTCCTGGGCCATTCACAGCAGAAAAGATGAAAACCTCCAAGAGTCTCGATGTGTTGTTGAACTTGTTGGAGTCCACGGTTTGTTAGGATCTTCTACGTTTGCTCTGCGGATGTTTGAAAACCGTTTAATTCACCGTTAGTGGTTCTTTTCACTCGGAATACGAAAAAGACATTTTCCTTCTTCCGTGCTTCTATTTGTGCATCTGATAATGCATGTATGTATGTAACGTATGGGATAAATACGCGAGGTTACGCACTGTGTTTGACGCTATCGTGTTTCTTGCCTCCGACCAAAATATTTCCCAGCATGCAACGCGGGCTTTTAATAACAATGACGTCAGCTGAAACTCGCCTATTATGAATAGGATTTTTTAATGGACACCAGGATCATGTAGAGCAGGTTAATATGAACATTTTAACACCAAAATGTCCATTTATACATACAGTCTATATTTCACACACAATAACAAATCAATGCACTCTTCTCATAAGCCCTTATGTCTTTAAGTTATTTATTTATTTATATAGCGCTTTTCACAGACATTTGTCACAAAGATGCTTTACAGAGCTTTATTCATTGACTCCAGACCCGGTGAAGGTAAACTACTACTGTAGCCACATCTGCCCTGGAGCAGACTGACGGAGAGGCAGCTGACAATCTGCACCATCGGCCCCTCAGACCACACACACACACACTCCACTTTCACACTAGCCAGTGTGGGTGAAGTGTGTTGCCTAAGGACACAGTGACAGTTTTTGTGACTGGTGCTATGGCCACAAGTACCAAGACTCTGTAATGACAAAAGTACAACGGGATTATAAAATAAAAGTAGTAACAATGAAATATGTTTGTATATCAAATAACATGTTTTGTAGCTGTTTAAATGAAATATGAATCTTGTCTCATTCATTTATATTTTAACTTTCAGGGCACTGCACCAACCACCACCAATTACAAGACTCTTTCTTCTGTACTGTGGTGATGCAACTACTACTACTACAACTACTACTTTTGCAACTACTACTATTACAGCTCATGACAAACCTCCTTTTTAATTTCCTACTTTATATGTAAGATACTTCAACATTCAGTCAAACAAGAAGCTCAAGGTCAAAGCTTTATGTTATTACCTCCTCCTCTTCTTTTTCTCCCACCACTACTACTACTACTACTACACAGATTATATACATTTATGATACTTGTAGGAGACCAAAACTACTACTACCTCTGCTTCTACTACTTTTACAGCTACTGCTATAACAACTAATGACACAAACTTCATATCCTGCATCATATTTATCACACTTTAAGGTACAGTCAAGCAGGAGAGCTCAAGGTCAACACTATAAATATACTACTTCTTTCTTCTCCTCGCAGTACAACTACTACTACTACTCCTCCCTCAGTTTATACACATTTATCATACTTGTACGAGTCGAACTCATGACCCACGGGAAACCCATTGTGCGTTAAAGTGTGTGACCACAAAATACCCCAAGAATAAAAGTGCTGCTGCTGCTCCCACTAAGACTACTACTAGTACTACTGCAAATGATACTTTTGCAGTTACTTCTAGTACAACTAATGACACGTACTTTGTATTTATCACACTTCAGGATACAAGGTGTTACGTGGTACTACCTTTGTCGATTCTATGCTTATACATATTTATCGTACTAATAATACTAATACTACTACTACTACTACTACTACTACTACTACTACCACTACTACTTCTACTAGCACTTACATTATATCTATCACTTTAAGATGAAATGGGAAATCTCAAGGTTAATACAGTATATATATTTATTTATTTTTTGTCATCTCTTATTTACGTACTACTACTACTGCTACTACTAATACTAATACTACTATTACTACTACTGCTACTGCTGTTACTGCTACTAGTGCTACTACTACTGTTACTACTACTGCTACTGTTACTACTACTATTACTACTACTACTACTGTTACTACTACTGTTACTACTACTATTGTTACTACTACTGTTACTACTACTACTGTTACTACTATTGTTACTACTACTACTACTGTTACTACTACTACTATACTACTATACTACTACTACTACTACTACTGTTACTACTACTGTTACTACTACTACTATTGTTACTACTACTACTATTACTACTACTGTTACTACTACTACTATTGTTACTATTGTTACTACTACTACTGCTATTACTACTACAAATACTACTATTACTACCACTACTGCTACTAGTGCTACTACTGCTACTACTACTACTACTACTACTATTGTTACTACTACTACTACTGTTACTACTACTACTGTTACTACTACTGCTACTACTACTACTACTACTACTAGTGCTATTACTACTACAAATACTACTATTACTACTACTACTGCTACTGCTGCTACTACTACTACTACTACTACTACTACTGCTACTGCTACTACTAGTGCTATTACTACTACAAATACTACTATTACTACTACTACTGCTACTACTGCTACTGCTACTACTACTAGTGCTATTACTACTACAAATACTACTATTACTACTACTACTGCTACTACTGCTACTACTGCTACTACTACTACTACTGTTACTACTACTACTATTGTTACTACTACTACTACTGTTACTACTATTGTTACTATTACTACTACTGTTACTACTGTTACTACTACTGCTACTACTACTGCTACTACTACTACTACTACTGCTACTACTACTACTAGTGCTATTACTACTACAAATACTACTATTACTACTACTACTGCTACTACTACTACTAGTGCTATTACTACTACTACTACTACTACTACTACTACTGCTACTGCTAACTACTACTGCTACTTACTGCTACTGCTGCTACTGCTACTACTACTACTACTACTACTACTGCTACTGCTACTACTAGTGCTATTACTACTACAAATACTACTATTACTACTACTACTGCTACTGCTACTACTACTGCTACTACTACTAGTACTACTACTATTGCAACTGTTGCTATAACAACAAATGATCCTTTATATTTATCACACTTCAGTCAAACACAACATCTCAAGGTCAGCGTTATGCAATACTACCTTTGTTGTCTCTAAGCGTATACTTTTTATATACTTTTTAAAATCATATTTATTACTACTACTGCTTCTAGTACAACTAATGACACCTATTGTATATATATCACACTTTGAAATACAATTAACCA
This sequence comes from Boleophthalmus pectinirostris, assembly GCF_026225935.1. NCBI lineage: Eukaryota > Metazoa > Chordata > Actinopteri > Gobiiformes > Gobiidae > Boleophthalmus > Boleophthalmus pectinirostris. Next base: position 36,835,287 of record NW_026571447.1, read on the forward strand.
GGATATCTCAAGGTCAGTGTTAAGCATTACTACTTGAGTTGGCTCTATGCTTATATCATACTTTCCTCCTACTAATACTACTACTAAGACTACTACTACTTATATGACAATTCTAACAGTAATCTCCTGCTACTTCTGCTATTTCTACTACTACTACTACTATTACAACTACTGACACCTGCTTTATTTATCACACTTAAAGGTACAGTCAAATGGGACGTCTCAGCGTTAGTGTTTGTCATCTCTTACTTACACACTATTACTACTACTACTACTACTACTACTACTACTACTACTACTACTACTACTACTACTACTACTACTACTACTACTACTGTGACAACAATGATGATGACTACTGCTACTACTAATGGCACTTACAGTGTATTTACCGCTTAAAAATGCAGTCAAACTGGACATCTCAAGGTCAGTGTTATTGATATACTACTGCTACTCTCGTCTCTTATTTATACACTACTACTACTACTACTACTACTACTGCTACTACTACTACTACTACTGCTACTACTACTAGTACTACTACTATTGCAACTGCCGCTATAACAATGAATGATCCTTTATATTTATCACACTTCAGTCAAACAAAACATCTCAAGGTCAGTGTTATGCAATATTACCTTTGTTATCTCTAAGCGTATACTTATTTATCACATTTACTACTACTACTACTACTACTACTACTACTACTACTACTACTGCTACTTTTTCTTATTATTTATTTGTATAGGGACAGCACATATTAATGAACATTTAAAATGTAAATTGACATCGCAAGGTGTTTTTTTTTTTGTCATCTTTTACTTACCTACTACTATACTACTACTACTACTACTACTACTACTACTACTACTACTACGTCGACTATTAAATCATTTACATTGCCTCTATCACTTAAAGACGCAGTTAACTAGGACATTTCAAGGTCAATGTTATAGATGTTACTACTTTTGTCATCTATTACTTACACACTTCTACTACTACTACTACTTATATGACAAATTTACTGCTCACAATAATCTTCTGTTACTTCTGCTGTTACAACTAATGACACCTACTTTATTTTTCACACTTACAGTGGAACGGGATGTCTCAAGGTCAGTGTACTTTTGTCATATTTTACTTACACTACTACTACTACTACTACTACTACTACTATTACAAGTAAATAAATAAGTACTTTATTTCTCACACTTAATGTTAAAATCAAATTGGACGTCTCAAGTTCAGGGTACTTCTGTCATCTTTTACTTACATATTACTCCTACTACTACTAGTACTACTACTTATATGCCAAATCTACTGCCAAAAATGATCTTTTACTACTACGACTTCTTCTACTACTACTACTACTACTACTACTACTGCTGCTATGCTGATTTCTACTATAACAACAAATGAAGTGTGTCATACTTAAAAATGCAGTTATAGATATTGTACTACTATTCTCATCTCTTACTTACATATTACAACTACTACTACAACTACTAATACTACTACTACAACAACAACTACTACTAATACTATTACCACTACAACTACTACAACAACAATAACAACAACAATAACTACTACTACAACTACTATACCAACAACTACTACAATAGTAGTTGCAATAGTAGTACTACTACTAGTAGTAGTACTACTATTGCAAGTACTACTATTACAAGTAAATAAGTAAGTAAATAAGTACTTTATTTATCACATATAACGTTACAGTCAAATTGGACGTCTCAAGGTCAGGGTACTTCTGTCATCTTTTACTTACATATTACTCCTACTACTACTAGTACTACTACTTATATGCCAAATCTACTGCCAAAAATGATCTTTACTACTACGATTTCTACTACTACTACTACTACTACTGCTATGGTGACTATAACAACAAATGAAGCGTGTCATACTTAAAAATGCAGTTATAGATATTGTACTACTATTCTCATCTCTTACTTACGAATTACTACTACTACTACTACTACTACTACTACTACTACTACTACTTACTGTACCTGTCTGTTCTGCTGCTGCTCTCTCTCTCTCGTGCGTTTACAGGAGTGGAGTGTGTGTGCGTCCTAATGTACTCCTATACTGCGTATTCATCACATTTACAGATGCAGTCAGAGCCAGTGCCCACAGGACGACCACTACATGTGTGTTTCAGAGCGTGACTGCTCTCTCTCTCTCTCCATCTCTCCCTTTCCTCCATCTCTCCATCTCACTGTTCTCCTCCTTCACATCGCTCTCTCCCTCTCTCACCCATCCCTTGCTTGCCTTAGCCCCCATCTCTCTCTCACTCTCCTTCTATCCTCTCGTATTCCTCTCTCTCCCATCCCACACTCACTGTTTCTCTCACACTTTCCCCATATTCCTCTCCTCCTCCTTCACTCCCATACCTCCCTCCCTCTCTCTTGCCTGTCCCCCTCTCACTCACTGTCTCTTTCAAACTCTCTCTCCTCTCTTTTCTCCATACCCCCTCCCTCTTTCTTTCACTTCTCAATCTCCCTCTCCCCCTCTCTCACCCTTGCTCCCTCTCCTTCCCTCTCTTACTGTTCTCTTTCCAACCCACACTCACTGTTTCTCTCACACTTTCTCTCACTCTCTTTTCCCTCCTCTCCTCTCTCCTACTTGTCTCTCTCTCCCTCTCTCCCTCCCTCCCTGTTTCTTTTTTCTTACCCGTCTCTCGCTCTTCCCTCCCTATTTCTCTCTCTCCCTCCCTGTTTCTCTCCCTCCCTGTTTCTTTTACCTGTCTTTCTCTCTCATTCTTTCTCTCTCCTCCCTCCCTTGCTCTCCCTCTGTTTCTCTCACACTCTCTCCCTCCCTGTTCCTCTCTCTCTCTCTCTCTCTCTCTCCCTCCCTCCCTGTTTCTCTCTCTCCCTGTTTCTCTCTTTCCCTCCCTTCCTCCCTCTTTCTCTTTTTCTCTCCTTCCCTTCTGTTTTCTCTCTCCCCTCCCTCCCTCCCTCCCTCCCTCCCTCCCTCCCTCCCTCCGTGTGTTTCCATCTCTCTCTCCCTCCCTCTGTCCCTCCCTCCCTCTCTCTCTCTCTCGGTTTCTCTCTCTCCCTCCCTCCGTCGGTTGGTCGGTGTGTTTCCGTCTCTCTCTCCCTCTCTCTCTGTTTCTCGCTCTCTCCTTCTCTTCCTCTGTTTCTCCCTCCCTCGCTCCCTCTCTCCGTCGGTCTGTGTTTCCGTCTCTCTCTCCCTCCTCCGTTGGTCTCGGTTTGTTTCCGTCTCTCTCTCTCTCTCTCCCTCCGGTCTCCCTCTTTCCCTCCGTCGGTCAGTCTGTGTGTTTCCGTCTCTCTCTCTCCTCCCTCTCTCCCTCTCTCCCTCCCTCTTTCCCTCCGTCGGTCGGTCGGTTTGTTTCCATCTCTCTCTCTCTCCCTCCGTCTCCCTCCCTCCCTCCGTCGGTCGGTCTGTGTGTTTCCGTCTCTCTCTCTCTCCCTCCGTCTCCCTCCCTTTTCCCTCCGTCGGTCGGTCTGTGTGTTTCCGTCTCTTCTCCTCCCTCTCTCCCTCCCTCTTTCCCTCCGTCGGTCGGTCTGTGTGTTTCCGTCTCTCTCTCCTCCCTCTCTCCCTCCTCTCTCCCTCCCTCCCGTCGTCGGTCGGTCTGTGTGTTTCTGTCTCTCTCTCTCCCTCTCTCCTCCCTCTCTCCCCCGTCTCCCTCCCTCTTTCCCTCCGTCGGTCGTCTGTGTGTTTCCGTCTCTCTCTCCTCCCTCTCTCCTCTCTCCCCCCTCTCTCCCTCCCTCTTTCCCTCCGTCGGTCGTCTGTGTGTTTCCGTCTCTCTCTCCTCCCTCTCTCCCTCCGTCTCCCTCCCTCTTTCCCGTCGGTCCCTGTCTCTCTCTCTCCCTCCTCTCCCTCGTCGTCTCTCTCCTTCCCTCTCCCTCCGTCTCCCTCCCTCTTTCCCTCCGTCGGTCCGTCTGTGTTTTCTGTCTCTCCCTCCTCTCTCCCTCCTCGGTCGGTCTGTGTGTTTCCATCTCTCTCTCCCTCCCTCTCCCTCTCTCCCTCCCTCTTTCCCTCCGTCCGTCGGTCTGTTTCCGTCTCTCTCTCTCTCTCTCTCTCTCTCTCTCTCTCTCTCTCTCTCTCTCTCCTCCCTCTTTCCCTCCGTCGGTCGGTCTGTGTGTTTCCGTCTCTCTCTCCTCCCTCTCTCCCTCCCTCTTTCCCTCCGTCGGTCGGTCTGTGTGTTTCCGTCTCTCTCCTCCCTCTCTCCCTCCGTCTCCCTCCCTCTTTCCCTCCGTCGGTCGGTCTGTGTGTTTCCGTCTCTCTCTCCCTCCCTCCCTCCCTCTTTCCCTCCGTCGGTCGGTCTGTGTGTTTCCGTCTAATGCACCTGTCATGTGCGTGATGTATGGCTGCATGTATATTTTAAGGTTCACCTGGTAAGCATGTCACCTGCACTTTCTCCTGGCATCATGATTGATCGGCGCATCCTCCGCAGCTCGACTTCACCTCCCATCAGGGGGCGCCGCGGAGGGCGTTTAGAATGTGGAATGAGAGGAATGAAAATTGTAGTCATTGTAACGTGAATGTGACAGATCTGTGGAGACGCGCGTTTGTACAAAAGACACGGCGGCGGCGGCGGCGGCGGCTCAGAGACACTCAAAGAAAATCCACCAACAATCTGACAGTGAAAATATTTAGCCGTTTATTTGTATCTGTCATTTACGATTGAGAGCGATTAAAGATGCAGTATGTCGCCAAAAATCACCATCAATCATTTATCTTTTAAAATGTCACTGTGGACTTGCTTATGCAGGAAAAACATGTGGTAAATTCCGAGGAAAACAATCTCCCACCAAATCTGCACAGACTCAACCAGGAGCTGGAACCACAGACTGTGTGTAAAATCCCTCCGTCCAGGTGGAATCCATGACAAAGGAGAAATTCAATTTGTCAACCGGACAAGTTTTTATTTTGGTCAAATATGTTTCACAGTTCATCCAAGCTTAAAATGCCCCTGTGGACTTGGTCATGTACAGTGTTGGGGAGTAACAGATTACATGTACCGGAGTTACGTAATCAGAGTACAAATTATGAGTAACTGTATTCAGTTACAGTTACTGTTTCAGTGAGTGGTAATTGGATTACAGTTACTTTGTTGAAATAAATGGATTACACGGCGGTATTTTACTGTTTTCACATTTTGGGCTATTCCCTTTCTTTTTTTTTTTTTTGTCTTGGTAATTCCACTCATTGCCGGACACTAAACCAGGTCTAAACCAGGTCTAAACCAGGACTAAAACCAGGTCTAAACCAGGTCTAAACCAGGTCTAAACCAGGTCTAAACCAGGTCTAAAACCAGGACTAAAACCAGGTCTAAACCAGGTCTAAAACCAGGTCTAAACCAGGTCTAAACCAGGACTAAACCAGGACTAAACCAGGTCTAAAACCAGGTCTAAACCAAGACTAAACTAAACAGGACTAAAACCAGGTCTAAACCAGGACTAAAAAAGGTCTAAACCAGGTCTAAAACCAGGACTAAACCAGGTCTAAACCAGGTCTAAACCAGGACTAAAACCAGGTCTACTAAACCAGGACTAAAGCAGGACTAAAACCAGGTCTAAACCAGGACTAAAACCAGGTCTAAAACCAGGACTAGACCAGGTCTAAACCAGGACTAGACCAGGTCTAAACCAGGACTAAACCCAGGACTAAAGCCAGGACTAAACCAGGACTAAACCAAACCGGGACCGGGACTGAGACTGAGACCAGACTAGGACCAGACCGGAGGCTCAGAGCCCACAGCAGGGCCGGAGCTCGAAGCTGAGGCTCGGACCCTGTGGAGGCTAGGAGTCCAAGCTTGGAGTCCCCTCTGGTCCCGGTCTGGTCCCAGACCTGGATCAGTCCTGATTCAGTCACTTAAACGGAAACGGCTGTTATCCATTTTTTCCATTCTTCATTTAAACACAAAATCGAAAACTGAAAAAAACGAATCGTTTTTTCATTTTGGTTTTGGAGACAAATAAGACAAATTATTTTTGGTTTTATATTTGGTTTAAAAAAAATGAATTTTGGATCTCTGCAAACTCTAAAATGTACAATAATTTCCAAGCTTATAAAACTGTAAAAATCCTGCACATCTCCTTTAAAGTTGGCAGTGACATGGGCGGGTCTGTGCAGATGTGATGCTGATTAAAACATTTGCATCGCATTAGATTTACCGTGTGTTATGTTTGTGAATACTGAAAAAAACCCTGACTAAACCAGAGCTCCACGTGCCACTCTTCATCTAATCCAGGTTTGATTAGGCCTGATTTAGATGCAAATTATTAATATTCCCGACACATTTCCCCCTAGAGACAAGACTGAAGGAAGGACTCGTTTAAAATGGAAAAATATAGCCGCGAGTAAGGAGCAGTGGTATAAATAAACCCAGATTAAAACGGATTATAGGCAAACAAAACCGGAATACAAAGAAGGAGCTGCAGCGAGACGTTAATCTGAAAGTTAACAAAGAAACGCGATGGTAGTCCTAGTTTGAGCTCCTTCGCTGATTCTGTTCATGAATTATGTTAGTCATTTTCTGCTGGTTCTCAAAATGTTGCTTGTCCAAACTTTATTAAGAAACTAGGTGTGCTTAAAGCTGCACTGTGTAACTTTTCTTTACATTTATACAATTACAGAAGGTTTTACAGCTCAAAAATACCGAGAAAAACAGGCATTCTGATTTTTGATCGATCACTAGAATCATTTGGATAATTTCAGCCCTAAACCTGACAATCTCCACTGAACAAATGGTAAAAAGTAATGTTTTTAACTTGAAAACAACTGTGTCATGACATCACAAAGGTGGAGCAGAGCATTTTGAGCTTTGGAGATGTAGACAGACTCATAATAAAGAGTTACTTAAATATGTGTGGATGAAACAAAACACAACTCCAGGTCTGTTTTTGAGGAAGTAACAACATTCTGACATGGTTTAAAGGTGGATTGTGTAACTTTCTGGGTGGAGGGTCCATCGCCATGGAGATGTTGTTGCTTTGCCTGGAATTTTTCTTATCTATTTTCATGGAGACAAACAACACACTAATTTTCGGGTCAGATTTGCAGAGAGGTGGGCCCGTTTACAATAGAATGCATATTTTTCATGTGTTGTTTTAATAAAAAAACAAACAAACCTATAATTAAATAATAAACAAGTTTAATGCCATACTGTGGTGTATTCCAAGGAAAGCAATCTCTCTGACATATCTGCACAGACACAAGCAGGTGCTGTAACAGACTGTATGTGTAAAATCGTCCAGGTAGAATCTACCCTGATTCCTCAGCCGGTTTCACTTCATGGAAACTGTCTGACCTCGCAGCATTAGGATTCGTTTGCTCGATGGTAGCAAGGTACTTTTTTTATTTAACCAATCGCTGCTATTTGGTTGTGACGTATGTAATGCACCACTAACAGGGATAACTGGTATATTAAGCTTTTCCCAAATCCTGTAGGAAGAAGGACAATAACGTCTTTCCCCTTGATAAAATTCAAACATTCTCTTTGTTCTGGCTTTAAATCCTCGATCTTGGGAATCGTTGACAACACAGAATATATGGTTCTTCTGATTGGCTGGTGCACAGACTTGCACTTCCGGAGTTTTTGCAAACTGTCTAGTGTATTCTGATTCCTGACCTAGTTGCTGGAGAGAAATGAAATTGAGCGGAAGCACTAGGTGGCGCCAGTCTGGCCAGGTAGAATCCATGCCAAAGGAGAAATTAAATTTGTCGACTGGACAAAACTTTTTATTTGGTCGAATCTGTTTCGCAGCTCATCCAAGCTGTTTCTTCAGTTCTGGGCAAACGCTGGTGAACTCTTCCTAATGCCTGGCTGAAGGGAGGAGCTAACTACTCTGAAACTACTCAAACTAACTCAGCTAATTGTTTATAGTTTCTTTTGTTAACTCTAACTCTATTGAACTGCACTTATTTATTTATAAAGCACTTTAAAAAACAAGGTTTACAAAGTGCTGTACAAGCCGCAAAGAATAATACAAAAAGCGTAAAAATAGCAAACAGAAAGCATACAAAAACAAACAATGATGCAAAAAATCCAATAAATTATAATAAATAAATAAAAAGGAAGGCACTGAGTGGGGACTGACCTGGCTTCCTGTTGTTTTCTTTGTTTTCATTTAGGTTTATGTCTGAGGCCTCCATGTCTGTTCAAGGATGGATTGTCTTTAACAAAAACAGCCTCTTTAACTCTCCTCTCAAACCAGTTCTTTTCTCTGGCTCAGATCTGTACCTCACGATCCTCAAAGGACTGACCCGTGGCTTTTAGGCGGAGATGTACATCAGACTGAGGTCCTGTGTTGCTCTCTCGTCTGTGTTGGTACATCCTCTTATGAAGTGGCTGTTTTGTTTCTCCAGTGTAGCGCTCGCTGTAATCTTCACTTCACTGAATACCACATTGTTTTGTTTGTGGCTCAGTGTTTTGTCCTTTGGCCTTTACGAAAGTTTGAGAAGAAAACTGTCCACAACACTTCCCCTTTAAATAAAACTGCATTTACATTTACGTGAGCGTCAAGGTTGAGTTCTGCCTCTCGGGGGGCTGGACCTGAGTGACCCGAGCTTCCGGCACAAGACCGGGCTGTGTATTCAGACTAATTAGAGCCATTACGCGGATCTCACTGTAAACGAACCGAGACAAACAAACTCCCGTCGCCATGGAGACGCAGGCCAGACAATGGATAATTAACTCTAAATGTTTGTAAGTAAAGGGCTTCAGGAGTCAAAATGGTGTGACGCAAGGATTTGTACTGATTCTTTCTCTGTTTTTCTCTCTCACTCCTCTACCTCTATCATTCTTTCTCTCCAGTCTCTCTCTATCTCCCTCGTTCTTTCTCTCTACTTGCCTCTCTCTCTCTTCTGCCATCCCTTTCTTGGGCTCTCTCGTTCTCTCTTTACCTTCCTCTCTCTTCTATCTCCCTCATTCTTTTTCTCTACTTGTATCTTTCCCTCTCTTCAGTCATCCCTTTTTCTCTTTTTTGGGCTCTCTCTTTCTCTTTACCTTCCTCTCTCCTCTAACGCTCTCATTCTTTCTCTCTGCTTGCTTCTCTCTCTCTCTTTCGTTATTTTTATTGGGCTTTCTCTTTCTCTCTCCTCTACTCTTGCTCATTCTCTCTCTCTCTCTCTCTCTCCTTTATTGGTCTCTCTCTCTCTACCTTCTTCGCTCTTCTATCTTCCTCATTCTTTCTCTCCACTTGCTTCTTTCTCCCTCTTCCGACATCTTTTTCTTGGGCTCTCTCTTTCTGTCTCTACCTTCCTCTCTCCTCCATCGCTCACGTTCTTTCTCTCTGCTTGTTTCTTTCTTTTCTTCTGTCCTCTCTTTCTTGGGCTCTCTCTTTCTCTTTCTACCTTCCTTGCTTCTCTTTCTTCCTTGTTCTTTCTCTCCAATTGCCTCTCCCTCTCTTCTGTCATCTCTTTCTTGGGCTCTCTCTCTCTCTACCTTCTGCCCTCTTTCTTTCATTCTTTCTCTCCACTTGCCTCTCTCTCCCTCTTTCTTGGGCTCATTCTTTCTCTCTACATTCCTCGCTCCTCCCTCTCATTCTTTCTCTCCACTTGCTTCTTTCTTTCTCTATCTCCCTCATTCTTTCTGCCTCTCTCCTTTCTTGAGTTCACTTTCTCTCTCCACCTTTCTCTCTCCTCTATCTCGCTCATTCTTTCTCTCCCCTTTCTGTCTCTCTGTCTCTGTCTTTCGTCACATCTTTATTGGTCTCTCTCTCCTCTCTCTCCCTCATTCAGTCTGTCTCTCCTCTCCTTTTTCTCTCTTTTCCCTCCTCTCTTTGTCTCTTTCTTTCTCTCTCTACCCCTCTCTCTCCCCCCAGAACTCTCGCTACCACTTTCATTCTTTTTTTTTCTCTCCTCACTTTCAGGGCCTATCTTTCTCTCTTTCCCCAACTATCTTTTTTGTCTTTCACTCTCCTCTTTCCATCCTCTTCCCTCATATCCTCATCTTGTTTTCCCTTTATCTCTCCTCTCCCTCTATTCCTTCTCAGTTTTCTTCCTCTTTCCTCCTCTTTTGCAGTCTGTCTTCCTCTCCCTCTCTATCTCACTCCCATCTCTCCCCACTTTTCTTCCCTCTACCAGACTTTGTCTCTCTTTCTCCCTCTCTTCTCCTCTCCCCACCATCTCCAAACAATCCCCAGATTTCTCTCTCTGTCCTCACCCTCTCTTTCAATCTCTCTCTCTTTTCCCCTAACATTCAATCCCATTCTCAATCTTCTCTTTTCCCATGGCCTCTTCTCTTTCATCCTTTTCCTCATCCTTATTCATTTTCTCTCTCTGCTTAAATCCTGGCTCTCTCTTTTTCTTTCTCTCTCCATGATTAACTCCTCACTCTCTCTCTTTCTCTCTCTTTCTTTTTCCCTGCTTAAATCTTCACCCTTTCTCTTTCTCCCTCTCTCATTCTGTCTCTCTCCCTGTGTAACTCCTCTCCCTTTCTCTTTCTCCCATTCTCTCTCTCCCCATCTCTTCCTGCTTAACTCCTCACCCTTTCTATCTCTCTTTCTCTCGCTTTCCCTAATTAATGCCTCACCCTTTCTCTTTCTCTTCTTCTCCCTCTCTCCCTGCTTAACTCCTCACCCTTTGTCTCTCTCTTTCCTTCTCTCTCTTCCTCTCTCTTTCTCTCCGTCTCGCAGACCAGTTTGAAATCAAGCCGCTCTGATTTTCTAAAGATAATTACAGTGAAAAGGTCTGGCTGTGTGTGCTGCTGAGAAAAGTGACATGTAATGGCTTTAATAAAGATAAAAGATGGACAAAGCCACTTCATTAGAGCTGATTTAATGTGTGACTAAGCTGATGTGATGGACTATTCCTTATGCTCACGACGCCACCTGACCAATCAATAGGTGTGTAGTACGTATGGGGTTAATGTTACTACAGAAGATTAAAAAATACAATTAAGTCTGTACTATTCATTAATCTTCATGTTAATACGAGGTACACAAGCCCGGCCTCATCATGCAAAGTAGAACGCAACGGAAAAAAATACTGCGCGGTCGGTACGGTGCACAAGCTGCAGCTGTGGTTACAAGTGGTCAGTTTCATAGTTGAGTCACGTTTTCTTTTTTTTTCAATTCCAAATCACATAACACTGATTAATTAATTATAACTTAATGATTGTATTTATAAAGCACCTTTCAAGACACGCAAAGCACAAGGAAGCTTTACAGATCATTGTTTATTCACTACACAAGCCATTATTGCAACTAATGGAAATGAGGCTGCCAATCTGCGCCATTGGCCCCTCAGACCACCAACACTCCTGCGCACACAGATTTCGTACTAGGTAATCTCTCTGAAGTGTCTTGCCTAAGGACACAATGATTTTTTTTGCTACTGGCGCCCCCCTGTGGCTCAGATGTTCCCAGTTCAGGTGGTCTCTCATCCAAGTTTTACCCAGACCCAGCCCTGCTGAGTGTAACAAGTGTTTGCTTATTACTTAGGTAATAAAAGTGCAACAAATGTGTAATGATTGTAACTAATAACCATGTAATGACTGCGTTATACCCGTGTAATAACTGTTATGACTACTATGTGTAATTAGCAAGGCTGAATATTAGACGATCCTAAGTAAGGCTACAGGAGGGCAGGGGCAGTAAATTGAGACAACGGGTTAGTTGAAAAAAATAAAGTGTATTATACAAGGAAAAAGTAAGATAACAAAATATACAGCAGCTGCAACAAACAAAAATCAAGCAACTCAATCAAATGTCCTTGTGAACTGAGTCTGTTTGCCCAGGGTGGAAAACAGAGTCCAAGTTACTTCAAAGTACAATATTAATTATTTTGAGGAGGTATGATGTCCATTAAGCACAGTTGATTGAATAGTTAAGCAGTGGAGGTAGGAGATGTAGGAGGCTAACCACTGGTCCTCTCAGACCGAAGTTCTTTCAAAAGGACAGTTCCTTGCTCGTCATCAAATTAAACCCAAGTTTGGGCACCTGGCCTGTGTGCACATCAAAAAAGGCCTCTTAGAACAACAATGTTTACAGTTAGCATTAGCATTAGCATTAACATTACAAGAGTTCATAAGTCACAATCTGTCACAAGACAAACCGATTACTTGGAGCACATGTTAGCATTAGCATGCTAGCTGTTAGCATGCTAATGCTAAGCTAACTAGCATTGGCATATGCTACATGGAGCAAGACATGGGACCCTGACAAAATGGCTGACTTTAGCATTAGCATACTAGCCCTAGCATTAGCACTAGCACGAAAAGCTAACAAGAACAAAGTCATTAAATCAATCAATAAATGGGGTTCAGTTCTAACTTACCAGTTCAGTTTTGTTTCAATGTATTGAAAGCACACGTGACAATGTCGCACAACGGGTCTGGTTCTAAAAAGGTGTGAATGGTGAAGTTAAAAATGAGAAACATGAGAATTTGAAATGAAAAAGTGTAGATGTACTGACCCTGAAGCTCTGTCCCCTGATTCTCTCCCACAACTGAGGAGAGACAAGTCAGGGACCTTATATACTCTGACTGGTGACGTGTGATTGGATAATTGGTGAAATGGGCGGTGTGATGGGTGGTGACAAAGGTGGTGACAAGTCAAGTGGACAGGGGGAAAACCTGGGTTGGATCTGGATAATGGGATTGAATTTTACCCTGGTTACATGAGCTTCTAAGACAGGGGTGTCCAAACTTTTTTCATCAGGGCCACATATCTAAACACAGACAAAGCAAAGGGCTGATCGAGGGCTGCATAGATTGATGCTCAGTACAGCAAATAATTCAAACATGTGCATGTGTAACACATTAGAATGAGCCATCAGTCGTTATTCGTGCTAAGATTCTGTAAACCACACACTAAATACTAAATATGAGCCTTATCCAAGTAGATTTTCAAAAAACTTGCAGTAAAAAGTTCATTTCTAATTGATGCCATGTAATTTGGACCAATTCCCCTGTGAGCCTGAGGGCCAAGAAAAAATTGTCTGAGGGCCGCATTTGGCCCACAGGCCATAGTTTGGACATGCCTGTTCTAAGATCTGACGAGATTAAGCCTCGACAAGCTGGTAAGGCCACGTCAGAGTAACTCAGGTCCAGTCCAGGTGGAGTCCAGGTCAGTCTTCAGCAGGGGTGTAGTACAAACCCTGAGTAGAAATCATCCTGGTGGGTTTGTATTTCATGTTCTCTAAATGAAAATTGTAGCTTACACATTTTGTAAAGGGCCCCTCCCTGCTCTGTGCCCTAAGTAAACATTACCCTTTAACCCCCAGTTTAACCCCCCAGTGCGAGTCAGACACCCCATTTAAACATGAGTCATTCAAGTCACTGTCCTCACAAGTCCAAGTCGGGCCACAAGTCGTGACTCATTCTGTTGAAGTGGAGCCCTGTGTCACAGAATAGTTCAGGATTTGAGTATTACATACAGTAAACCATCGAGCTCAACAGTGACGGCCTGCTCCAGTTCTGGAAGTAAATTTCCCATACATTTTTCACATAAACATCTAATGTGAAGAGTTCAAACACATCGCAGAAGCCACCAGCTCAGAGGAAACTGAAGTCCATAACGAGTTTGTAGTAACGAGGCAAACAAAAAGTATATTTAAAATGCACGATTCATCTAAATGTTTGAAGTGTCAGAAACATTTTTTAAATAAAACTCTAGGTCTTGTAGGCATTAGTTACCACAAATCTGATTATAACTGAGACTTTATTTAGTTTTTTCCCCTCCAAAGGTTTGTGGGTAAAATGAATGAGAAATTTACTTCCTGAACCAGTTGGTGGACGTCACTGTTGAGCTCAACTGAACACGGCTCTAAACGTAAACAGTCTGGAGGGTGAAGGTTCAGTCATTACCAGTGTTGGGGAGTAACAGATTACATGTACTGGCATTACGTAATCAGAGTACAAATTATGAGTAACTGTATTCAGTTACAGTTACTGTTTCAGTGAGTGGTAATTGGATTACAGTTACTTTGTTGAAATAAATGGATTACATGGTGATATTTTCCTGTCACATTTTCACATTTTGGGCTACTGTAGATCCCACGTCTCCTTCTGTACTGCGCAGACACCACCGCTCTCCAAACCAGAACTAACGCCAGGACTAAAACCAGGACTAAACCAGTCCAGGACTAAACCAGAACTAAACTAAGACTAAAACCAGGACTAAACCAGGACTAAACCAGGACTAAAACCAGGACTAGACCAGTCCAGGACTAAACCAGAACTAAACTAAGACTAAAACCAGGACTAAACCAGAACTAAACTAAGACTAAAACCAGGACTAAACCAGGACTAAACCAGGACTAAAACCAGGACTAAACCAGTCCAGGACTAAACCAGAACTAAACTAAGACTAAAACCAGGACTAAACCAGGACTAAACCAGGACTTAAACCAGGACTAAACCAGTCCAGGACTAAACCAGAACTAAACTAAGACTAAAACCAGGACTAAACCAGGACTAAAACCAGGACTAGACCAGTCCAGGACTAAACCAGGACTAAAACCAGGACTAAACCAGTCCAGGACTAAACCAGAACTAAACTAAGACTAAAACCAGGACTAAACCAGAACTAAACTAAGACTAAACCAGGACTAAAACCAGGACTAAACTAGGACTGAACCATGTCTAAACCAGGACTAAAACCAGGTCTAAACCAGGACTAAAACCAGGACTAAACCAGTCCAGGTCTAAACCAGGACTAAAACCAGGACTAAACCAGGTCTAAACCAGGACTAAACCAGGACTAAACTAGGAACCAAAACCAGGACTAAACATCTTATGTTCAGATTTCCTCGTCTTTGCTACTTTACAGTAAACAGTTGCCTGTTCATGGAGACTTGGGCTCAACAGACAATTTGAAGAGAACAAACAAGAATTTTCAGGATGTGGTCGCTACATTCATACAGTTTTAAAAAACAGGTCAATATCAAATAATCCAAAGTATTCAGGTTACGTTACTCACTTTAAGTAATTTAATGGATTCCGTTACAAACTACATTTTGGGGTGTGTAATCTGTAATCTGTAGGGGAATATGTTTTAAAAGTCACCCTCCCAACACTGATCATTACAAACTGTTGGATGGATATTTCTTTGCTGGTCTGATCTGGTAAATAAAAAAAAGTCTTTAACATTTACCTGCAACTGTTAGTCAATCGAGTGCCCGATAGACCAAACTGGAAGTGAACCTAGAGGAGCTGCACTCACCTCCGCCTGCAGTCAGACCTTCCTGGAGCGTGCAGATGTTGCAGAGGGGAGGCTAATGCTCGAGCTATAACAAGAGGAAACATGCAGCTGTTGAGCGCAGGAGAGGCTAAGGCTAACGCTAACTGGAGGAAGCACGCAGATGTTGACGGGAGGAGAGGGGGAGGATCGCTGGAGATGTCAGAGCTGAACGTACATGACACGCTCCATGTGTTCAGGCCATGTTTTGTGTATGAGCGCTTCACGAGAGGGAGAGGAAACAGGAGACACGGGGAGAGAGAGAGAGAGGGGCCCCGGGAATGTCACCTTTGGAAAATGTTCGCGCCAAACAGGCTGGAAAAGGAAAAGGGACGCCATCTTCTGTCAGTGTAACTCAAATACATTTTATTTTTAAAGCCCTTTTTTAGAAACAAAACTGATTCCAAAGTGCTGCACACAGATATAAACAAAAAAGACAACAATAAAATGTATAATTGCTAAAAATTTGCTCATACTAGTCCTAAAACCGGGATAAAAATCAAATAAATCAAAACAAATTAGTAAAATGTATAAAAATAAACAGAAGGACCACACAACTCATGCCATGTTAAAAGCCAGAGAATAAAACTGGGTCTCAAAGTTGCACTATGGTGACCCAAATCCAGTTTTTTCGCCCTTATGTAACTTCTATCTGATCTTTTAATTCCACTCATTGCCGGACACTAAACCAGGTCTAAAACCTGGACTAAACCAGGACTAAAACAGGACTAAAACCAGGACTAAAACCAGGTCTAAAACCAAGTCTAAAACCAGGTCTAAAACCAGAACAAAACCAGGACTAAACCAGGTCTAAAACAGGACTAAAACAGGACTAAAACCAGGACTAAAACCAAATCTAAAACCAGGTCTAAAACCAAGTCTAAAATCAGGTCTAAAACCAGAACTAAACCAGGTCTAAAACAGGACTAAAACCAGGTCTAAAACCAGGTCTAAACCAGGACTAAACCAGGTCTAAAACAGGAGGAAAACAGGACTAAAACCAAGTCTAAAACCAAGTCTAAAACCAGGTCTAAAACAGGACTAAACCAGGACTAAGCCAGGACTAAACAGGATTTAACAGGACTGTCTCCTCCTCTTCTATCAATAATATTTTTTAATTTGGTTGAGTAAAGTCTGGGTTTTTCATTTTCTTTTAACAGATAAAACTTCTTATGTTACGATTTCCTGGTCTTTGCTTCTCTACAGCAAATCAAGTAATCCAAAGTATTCAGATTACGTTACTCACTTTAAATAATTTAATGGATTACGTTACAAACTACATTTTGGGGTGTGTAATCTGTAATCTGTAGGAGAATACATTTTAAAAGTAACCTTCCCAACACTGGATATGTGCTCCTAAAACCGATACATATCTGATCTTTTGACATGCGACTTCAGTCTGAACAGTCAGATCACATCACCGTATCACTGCATCGGAAACGATTTGTGTCCAGACTCGTCGTTGCTGTGTCCGTTCCCCTCGTCACATGACTAGACCTGCATCACATCATCATGACGTCACGTGGGCGGTAAAAACAAGGAAGCTCCGTGTCTGAAGTTGCAGCAGATGATTTTGACCTGAGGAAGATGGAAAACGTGAAAGTAGTAAGTAGTTGTAGCTCTGCTGTTTCCCGTTTGTCTCTGGTTTGTTTAAACTGTTTTCGGCAATAACGTCACACGACCGATGTCACAAACCCAGACAATCAGGAAGCCGCAAGTCACAGTGACGTGGTCCAATAAGGACGAAACTAGAGCTCCTACGTCAGTGTATCAGCGTTTTCAGGCGTCCACACAGTGCCGGATCAGATCCTTATTCAGATGAATTTGTGGGAGCTGGAGGCACCAGATCGTTCTGGAGCTGTTTTCCATCTGATTAGTGTGGACGAACACTCCATTCGTGATGAAAACGACTCGAATACAAACTAATGTGGACGGGGCCTAACATGTCAGACTCGGAATCTCGTCAGTGGAGGGAAAGCGAGGTTAGCGAGTTCAGTAATATTTGGGGGGATCGCTGTATTCAGGCCAAACTGCAGGGGTCTTATCGGAACTGGGCGTTTTCTGAAATGATGCCAAAAAAATGAGAGAGTACAGTTGGTCCTGGCTCCAATGTCAATGAAAAATAAAGAGCGAGTAAGAGAGTGAATAAAGAGTGAGTCAAATACAAGAAGGCTAAAGACTCAAACAAACAAAGCAGCCGTGGACGTGTCACCTGACCATTTCACGAAGAACTGGACCGTATTTTGCGAGAGAAACCCAGCGACTTTCGTAAACACTGAGCGCGCGTGCCGAGTGTGACGTCGTCGTGTCTCCATTGCACATGCGGGACACTTTTGGGGCGTTTAAAGTTCACACTGGAGTCACATACAAGTCACATTTAATTGGAAATGTGAAAGACCTCGCAAAAAAATTGGATTTCCCCAAAAAATCCAAATTGAGCATTAAACCTTGCAGTCTGAAAGTAGCCTATGTAACTTTTTGGTTGAGGGTCCATCACCTGCTTGTTAGTCTTGAGTTATCACTGTTTAGGCTCATCCAAGAAAGAAGTTTTTTTTTTTTAATCATTTCTGAAATCAATCTGGTCTTAACATTGGTTTTGTACTGCCCTGAGAGGACGGATTTACACCGGAAACGCACCTATAGCTTTGTTTACTTAATTTTAGCCAAAGAAAATGGATGGTTTTTGAGAGAAGTGAGGGAGGTGTAAAAAAAAAAAAAAAAAAAATCCAGAACCTGATATTTACAGTTTTAAAAGGTTAAAAACAGAACAAGTTCATTTCGTACTTTCCTAACTCATACCGAGCATTATTCACAACAATAATTCTTTTTTCACCACTTTCAGATCGGCCAGAACAGAATTTTACCGTGACAATAATCCTGACAACAACTAGCATGCAAATGGCACGCACTTCTGGTTTGAGTTTAATAAAACGGCGGTCTCACTTTGACCCTACGAGCTGCTTTTATATAATACATCTGAGGCAAGATTAATTTAACTTTATCACATCAGGAATACAAAATTACCTCATGAACACCGTGAACACTGACGCCTGCGGAGTTTTCTGAATCATAAACCATTAAGAAAGAGTCGGAACAGTCTGCAGAGTGAAATAGAAATTTGATAAAAGCGGCTCTTGAGGTAAAAATAAGTGGACTGTCTGTACACACGTCGTAAGTGAGGAATAACTTTGGAGCACTGCAAACTGTTTAAAGGTCTTATGTTACTCAGAATAGACTCTTGTGAGCTTTAAGTCGTGTCAGAATGGTGTCTCCTCCTCAAAAACAGACCCATAGTTGTGTTTTGTTTCATATTTCATGTTTGAGTAGCTCTTTTATTATTAGTCTGGCTGCATCTCCAAGGCTCAAAATGCTCTGTTCCACCTTGTGATGTCACGTAGCGGTAGATTTCAAGTTAAAAGCTTTTACATTTAGTTCAGCAGAGATTGGATATTCCAGGGCTGAAATCATCTCAACAATTCCACCACAAGATAAAACCACAAGACATTAAAAGGTAGTACAAAGTGCTTTCAGTTTGACAGAAGAACTCAGCCTAAATATGCAGGATTTGTGCATTAATCCTTTACGCCCATTGTCACAAATATGCAAAAAAAAAACAAAAACAAAACCTGTTTAGATCAAGATGCAAACCAAGATAGAGGCTGCATTCCCCCAGTGCAGGTTGGTGCATATGCAGGACCTTCTTAGAAACCTTTGGCAAGTACTTGTTTCTAGTTGCAACATACCCAAATGTCTATGATTTATTTTTATTTTTTTGCTATAGTCAAATTAATCATCTCAACTTAATTTACCATGTACTTAAAAAACAAATAAAAACACATTTTTATATACCTCTATATAAATTCAAGTGTAAACATTAGCCTTATTCGTCGGCCGGTAGGATTTGTTCGCTCGACGGTAGGCAGATACTTTTTTTTATTTAACCAATTGCTGCTATTTGGTCGTGACATATGTAATGCAGGCAATAACGTCTTTCCCCTTGATCTTTGACCTTTTTTATCTTTTAAACTATTTGAACAAATTATGCACGCTTTTATTTCATCACGCCTGGACGACTGTAATGCACTTTATTCCGGCATTTCGCAAAACGCACTTTACCGACTACAGTTAGTCCAAAATTCTGCAGCGCGACTTTTAACAGGAACAAAAAGGAGAGAAGAGCACATCACCCCAATCCTTGCGTCTTTGCACTGGCTCCCTGTTAATTTTAGAATTGATTTTAAGATTTTATTGTTTGTTTTTAAAGCTTTGAATGGACTGGCTCCACAGTACGTCTCGGACCTCATCCAAGTTTATACCCCTGCGCTCTGAGGTCCGAGGTCCAGCTCCAGCTCAGGGCCTAAGACGAGACTTAAAACCAGGAGGACAGGAGCTTCTCTGTGGTCGACCCTAAACTCTGGAACGATCTGCCGCTTCACGTTCGAGCAGCTCCACAGTGGAGAGTTTTAAATCTCGTCTGAAGACCCACTTTTATTCTCTGGCTTTTAACACCGCGTGAGTTGTGTGGTCCTCTGTGTCTTTTATTTATTTTTATGTGTTTTTATTGGTTTTACTGATTTAATTTATTTATTGGTTTATTTATTTCTATTCTATGATATAGTTTTATTTTTATTTTACTGGTTTTATATTATTTTACTAGTTTTATAACTTTAAGACTAGTATTATTTTAGTAATTTACTTTATCATCTTATTGTTATTTTTTATGTATTTGTGCAGCACTTTGGAAACAGTTTGTTTGTGAAATGTGCTATATAAATAAAGTGGATTGGATTGGATTGATAAAATTCACCAAACATTCTCTTTGTTCCGGCTTTAAATCCTCGATCTCAGGAATCCTTGTCAACACAGAATGTCTGTCTTCATCTACATCCATCTCGATGCTTTTTTTTACTGTTGTGCTGTTCCACAAAAGGGACCCAGACAGACGCTTGAGTTTGACGTCATGGCTTCACAGCTCTTCGCTGATTGGTCAGTGCGCGATCTACAACTTCCTGGGTTCTTGCAAATCGTTTAGTGTATTTTGATTCCTGACCTAGTCGCTGGAGAGAAATGAAATTGAGCGGAGGCACTAGGTGACACCAAGTACAAAACAAAACAAAACTCTAGGTCTGGTAAATGATCACATCTTTATACAGAGCTTTTCTACCTTCAAGGCTCAAAGCGCTTTACAACAAGGAACCACTCACCCATTCACACAGAGACACTGAGGGTGAGGTGGGTTAAGTGTCTCTGTGAGTACGTGGAACTGACCACTCAACCAGTGATGTTTCTGTGGTATTTTTGCGGGATTCATTTGAAAACTGAGTAATATGAGCCTTTTAAAATGAACTCAATCTGTTTTTCTCAGTTTTAAAGCAGTAAAAATCTTTCTTCTTTCTTCTTGATGCTGTTTGAATTTCACAAATCACATAAACGCCACAATCAACTCTCTCATCACAGCAACACGGGCCTTTAAGAAAAAAAAACTCTACTTTTCAAAAACCAAACAAAGAACAAAACCGGCCCCAGTCTTCTTAAAGTGTCCTATTGTCTCCAGAGCTGCACTCGTCCGAGTCCGGGCCCCGGTCCTCCGCGGCGTGGGGACCGCACAATCTCCAGCGAGCGGCGTGAAAGCTCAGACGTACCTGCTGCTGCGGCGATCAGGGCTGCTCAAATTACAAAGGTGTAATGGGGCTTCTGCGGGACGGCCGGCGATTCAGAAAGCTCCCCAATCACCGCACAAAGAAGACAAAGTGTGCGGCCGCGAGACACGACCGCGGCCGGTGTGTACAATCAGAAAGAACGAGGGATGGAGGAGGGAGAGGAGAGGAGGAGGAGAGAGGAGATGACAAAGTGTGTGGCTGGGAGACAAGGCTGCGGTCGGTGTGGACAATCAAAGAAAGAAGGAGGGATGGAGGAGGAGAAGGCGAAGAGAAGGAAGAGGGAAGAGGAGGAGAGAGAAAGGAGGAAGAAGGAGGAGAAGAGAAGGGAGATGGACAAGAGGAGGAGAGAGGAGATGACAAAGTGTGTGGCCGGAAGACAGGACTGCCACTGGTGTGTACAATCAGAGATAGAAGGAGGGATGGAGGAGGAGAAGAGGAGAAAAGGAGGAGGAGGAAGGAGGAGAAGAGTAGGAGGGAGGAGGAAAAAAGGCGGAGAAAAGGAGGGAGATGGAAAGAGGAGAGGAGGAGACGAGAGGAGATGACAAAGTGTGTGGCGTGTGGAGACAGGACTGCGACCAGTGTGTACCATCAGAAAGAACGAGGGAAGGAGGGAGAGGAGGAGAGAGAAGAGGAGGGGGGAGAGAGTGTTTAGCCACAAGACAGGACTGAGGCTGGTGTGTACAATGAGAGAAAGAAGGAAGGATGGATGAAAAGAGAGAGAGGAGGTGGGAGGAGAAGGAAGAGGGAGAAGAAGAGAGAGATGAAGGGAGAAAAGAAGGGAGAGAGGAGATGACAAAGTGTATGGCCGAGAGACAGGACTGTGGCCAGTGTGTACGATCAGAGAAAGAATGAAGGATGGAGGAGGAGGAGAGGAGGAGGAGGAAGGGGAGAGGAGGAGAGAGAAAAGAGGAAGAGTAGGAGGAAGAAGGAGGAGAAGAGAGGAGAAGAGAAAGTGTGCAGCTGGGAGAGAAAACTGTGGTGTGTGTGTACAATCAGAAAGAACGAGGGATGGAGGAGGGAGAGGAGAGGAGGAGGAGTGAGGAGATGACAAAGTGTGTGGCCTGGAGACAGGACTGTGGCCAGTGTGGACAATCAGAGAAAGAATGAAGGATAGAAGAGGAGACGAGGAGGAGGAGAGAGAAAAGAGGAAGAGTAGGAGGAAGAAGGAGGAGAAGAGAAGGGAGGAGAAGACAACATGTGCAGCCGGGAGACACGACTGCGGCGGGTGTGTACAATAAAAAAGAACGAGGGATGGAGGAGGGAAATGGAGGGAGATGGAAAAGGAGATGACAAAGTGTGTGGCCAGGAGAAAGGACTGCTGATGGTGTGTACAATCAGAGAAAGAAGGAGCGATGGAGGAGGAGAAGAGGTGAAAGAGGGGTGAAGATGAGAGGGGAGAGGAGGAAAGAGAGAGAAGAAAGAGGAGGAGGAAGGAGAAGAAGAAGAGGAAGCAGAAGACAATGTGTGTGGCCGGTGTGTACAATCAGAGAGAAAGAAGGATGGAGGGAGGAGAGAGGGGATGATGAAGGGGGAAGAAGAGGAAAGGGATGATGGGAGGAGAGGAGGAAAGACAGAGGATGAGGAAGGGGAAGAGGGGAGAAGAGGATGGAGATGAAGGGAGAAAAGAAGGGGGAGAGGAGATGACAAAGTGTGTGGCCGGAAGACAGGACTGTGACGAGTGTGTACAATCAGATAAAGAAGGAGGGATGGACGGAGGAGAAGAGGAGAAGAGGAGGAGCTGAAGAGAGGAGGAAGGAGGAGGAGAGGAGGGAAGAGAGGACAACGTGTGCGGCCGGGAGAGAGAAGTGTGGTGTGTGTGTACAATCAGAAAGAACGAGGGATGGAGGGAGGAGAGGAGAAGAGGAGAGGAGGAGAGAGGAGATGACAAAGTGTGTGGCCGGAAGACAGGACTGCGACGAGTGTGTACAATCAGAGAAAGAAGGAGGGATGGAGCAGGAGAAGAGGATGAGGAAGAAGGGGGAGAGGAGGAGAGAGAAAGGAGGAAGAGGAGGAAGAAGAAAGAGGAGAAGAGAAGGGAGATGGAGAAGAGGAGGAGAGAGGAGAGGACAAAGTGTGCGGCCTGGAGACAGGACTGACACTGGTGTGTACGATCAGAGAGAACGAGGGATGGAGGGAGGAGAGGAAGGAGATGAAGGGAGAAAAGAAAGGGGAGAGAGGAGATGACAAAGTGTGGCCAAGAGAGTGTGTACAATCAGAGGAAGAATAAAGGATGGAGGAAGGAGGAGAGAAGATGAGAGGGGAGAGGAGGAGAGAGAAAGGAGAAGAAGGAGGAGAGGAGGGAGAAAAAGAGAAAGTGTGTGGCCGTGAGACACGACTGTGGCGGGTGTGTACAATCAGAAAGAACGAGGGATGGAGGAGGGAGAGAAGGAGAGGGAGAGGATGAGGAAGGGGGAGAAGAGGAGAGAGATGAAGGGAGAAAAGAAAGGCGAGAGGAGATGACAAAGTGTGTGGCCGAGAGACAGGACTGTGGCCAGTGTGTACGATCAGAGGAAGAATGAAGGATGGAGGGAGGAGAGAGAAGAGGATGGAGGAGGAGGAAGGGGTGAGAAGCTGAGAGGGGAGAGGAGGAGAGAGAAAAGAGGAAGAGTAGGAGGAAGAAGGAGGAGAAGAGAAGGGAGAAAAAGACAACAAGTGCAGACGAGAGACAAGACTGCGGCCAGTGTGTACAATCAAAAAGAACGAGGGATGGAGGAGGAAGAGCGGGAGATGGAGAAGAGGAGGAGAAAAAGAGGAGAAAAGAGGGGGGAGAGAGGAGATGACAAAGTTTGCAGCTGGTGTGAACAATCAGAAAGAACGAGGGAAGGAGGGAGAGGAGGAGAAGAGAAGAGGAGAGAGGAGGAAGAAGGGGGGATGAAGAGGAGGGAGATGAAGGGGGAGAGAGCCAGGGCTACAGCCGGTGTGTACAATCAGAGAAAGAAGGAGGGATGGAGGAGGAGAAGAGGAGAAAAGGAGGGAGATGGAAAGAGGAGAGGAGGAGACGAGAGGAGAGGAGTGAGCAGTGTGTGGCCGGGAGACAGGACTGCGACCAGTGTGTACAATCAGAAAAAGAAAGAAGGATGGAGGAGGAGAGGAGGAAGGGGGGAGAAGATGAGAGGGGAGAGGAGGAGAGAAAAGAGTATGGAGGAGGAGGAGGAAAGGGGGAAAAGAGTAGGGAGATGGAAAGAGGAGAGGAGAAGAAGGAGGAAGGAGATGACAGAATGTGTGGCCGGGAGACAGGACTGCGACCAGTGTGTACAATCAGAAAGAACGAGGGAAGGAGGGAGAGGAGGAGAGAGAAGAGGAGGGGGAGAGAGTGTTTAGCCACAAGACAGGACTGAGGCCGGTGTGTACAATGAGAGAAAGAAGGAAGGATGGATGAAAAGAGAGAGAGGAGGTGGGAGGAGGAGGAAGAGGGGAGAAGAAGAGAGAGATGAAGGGAGAAAAGAAGGGAGAGAGGAGATGACAAAGTGTATGGCCGAGAGGCAGGACTGCGGCCGGTGTGTACGATCAGAGAAAGAAGGAGGGATGGGGGAGGAGGAGAGGAGGAAGGGGGAGGAAAGGAGGGGGTAGAGACAAAGGAGGAAGAGTAGGAGGAAGAAGGAGAAGAAGAGGAGGGAATAGAGGACAAATTGCGCGGCTGGGAGAGAGGACTGTGGCATGTGTGGACAATCAGAGAAAGAATGAAGGATGGAGGAGGAGAAGAGGAGGAAGGGAGGAAGGGGGGAGAGGTGGAGAGAGAAAGGAGGAAGAATGAGAGGAAAGGGAAGAAGACGAGGGAGGAGAGGACAATGTGTGTGGCCAGGAGACGGGAGTGTGACCAGTGTGGACAATCAGAGAAAGAATGAAGAGGAAGGGAGGAGAGGAGGAGAGAGAAAAGAGGAAGAGGAGGAGAAAGGGGAAGAAGGGGTGTATGGGAGGAGGAGGGGTGTGCGGTTCCATACATCCTGTTTAAGTCCAAGCTAAATCCTGTTTTAATCCTGGTTTAGACCTGGTTTATACCTGGTTTAGAGCTGGTTTAGTCCTAGTTTAGACCTGGTTTAGTCCTGGTTTAGTCCTAGTTTAGACCTGGTTTAGTCCTGGTTTAGTGCTGGTTTAGAACTGGTTTAGTCCTTGTTTAGTCCTGGTTTAGACCTGGTTTAGTCCTGGTTTAGTCCTAGTTTAGACCTGGTTTAGTCCTGGTTTAGTGCTGGTTTAGAACTGGTTTAGTCCTTGTTTAGTCCTGGTTTAGACCTGGTTTAGTCCTGGTTTAGTCCTAGTTTAGACCTAGTTTAGACCTGTTTTACTCCTAGTTTAGAAATGGTTTAGTCCTGGTTTAGACGTAGTTTAGTCCTGGTTCAGTCCTGATTTAGAACTGGTTTAATCCTGGTTTAGTCCTGGTTTAGACCTGGTTTAGTCCTGGTTTAGTCCTAGTTTAGACCTGGTTTAGACCTGGTTTAGTCCTGGTTTAGACCTGGTTTAGTCCTGGTTTAGTCCTGGTTTAGTCCTGGTTTAGTCCTAGTTTAGACCTGGTTTAGACCTGGTTTAGTCCTGGTTTAGTCCTGGTTTAGTCCTGGTTTAGACCTAGTTTAGTCCTGGTTTAGTCCTGGTTTAGTCCTGGTTTAGACCTAGTTTAGACCTGGTTTAGTCCTGGTTTAGTTCTTAGTTCACATTGAGCTGCTTTTATATTATTTTCTTTAGAAGTAAACATAAAATTGAGTAATTCACAGAAAGTGTCATGTACTTCGCTTTAACATAATCTGCCCTTTACTCCAACACAGTTCAACGACACTTTCTGACATGTTTTCGTTAGCTGTATGTTAATGTATGCACGCCTGGCATTTGTCCATGCATACGGCCCGAGTGAAGGAGGCGACGTTTGTGTGGAAGAATCATTTGTTTGAGAGACGCTGACAGAGAGGCAGCTCAGATCAGACTGAAAAATCACCTGCCAAACACGTTTATGCTTCACAAATACAGAGGAGGAGCCGTTCCTTTTCTTTATGTGAGAGCGGAGCACGATGTCTGGCAGCGCTTGGGCTGGAAGTGTTAGGGTATGTTTTTATGTACGGAAAAAACATCCATAAAAGTTTGATCTACAACTTAATGTCAAACTAAACACTAAATCCACTTTTTTTCCACCACTTTGAGGTTTGGAGACTCAGACAGACTCCAAAACCAGGATCACACCAACATGTGACTGAAACACAACTCCAGTGTGTTTCTGGTGAGAGAACTGTGTTTTAACTTGATTTAGAGTTCACAAACGGCAACTTAGTAGAGTCCATCGCCTACAGATGCATCACAAATCTTAGACTTCCGGTCATTGCGCAATACATACTGGGAAGGATTTTCTGAAAAAGTGAGCATCAAACTGCCATGTCAGAGTCAATCTTTTCTAGTCTTTTGAACCATATCGCTTTTGTTTCTGTTTTTGGGATTTGGACATCGTAATTGTGAGGTGGTTGGATCCTAACAGCGGAAAACAGCTTGAGAAATGGGCTTCGGAAGTTTACGAAATCCACAAATGCGAAAGGGAATCAGATGTGTGTGACTGCAAACCTCTGTTCAAACTGTTTCCCTTTCCAACGGAATTGAAAAATAGTGAAAGATGAAAACGGTAGGCAGGATTGATCCACAGGAAGGCCAAAAAAGGAAACCTTTGACTGTCTAAATCATCCCGAGTTTGCAGTGAACATTTTGTATGTGGCGCGATGACAAAGCGGGATCTCGTTTGTTAAGCGAGAGGTGCAGAAGACAAACAGACTGAGCTGCACTTTCTTGTTCTTGTGGTTTTACAGAAACATCATGTCTTGGTCACTTTGCAGTGGAAGGTGTTTCTTGGTGAACAGTTGGTGCCTTTTGCTTTGGCGTTGACTTTTTAAATTTGTAACCAAGGCTGAATGAGGGATCGGGATTTTGCTCTCAGGTTCTCTAAGATGTATTCCCCTACAGATTACAGATTACATACCCCAAAATGTAGTTTGTAACGGAATCCATTAAGCTATTTAACGTAATCTGAATACTTTGGATTACTTGATTTGCTGTTGAGAAACAAAGACGAGGATATCGTAACATAAGATGTTTTATCTGCTAAAAGACAATGAAAAGTCCAGACTTTACTTAGCCAGATTAAAAATATTATTGATAGAAAAGGAGGAGACACGTCCGTGACACATAATTTAGTCCTGTTAAATCCTGTTTTATTCCTGGTTCAGTCCTGGTTTAGTTCTGGTTTAGACCTGGTTTTAGTCCTGGTTCAGTCCTGGTTTAGATCTAGTTTTGTCCTGGTTTAGTCCTGGTTTCCAGCAATGAGTGGAATTACCAAAAAAATTAAAAATAAAAAAGGGGGGATATAGCCCAAAATACCAGTGGGTAATCCATTTATTTCAGCAAAGTAACTGTAATCCAATTACCACTCACTGAAACAGTAACTGTAACTGAATACAGTTACTCATAATTTGTACTCTGATTATGTAACTCCGGTACATGTAATCTGTTACTGTATATATATATATATATATATATATGTATACTATGATTTTTTTAAAGTACAGTTTAGTTTAAAATTCATAGAAATTGTAGTACTAGATACTGACACACAAGCCTGGAGCCTGGAGCCTGGAGCCGCTGTCAGTCTGAAAGTTTATATAAGTCGCACCAGAGTGTAAGTCGCAGGAAACATCCAAACCATAAAAAAAGCGCAACTTATAGTCCGAAAAATATTGTAGTGGGACGCTTGAAAAATAATGTTTATGCTGCTACTTCAACAATTAGTCAATTAGGCAATGTCAAAATAGCACCATGTAACTCAATTTAATGTAATATGGGACCTTTAATGCTGCAAAACTGTGGAACAAACCGGCCAAAGCCTCACAGTGAAGACAGACAGAAAGTCAACCCTCCCACAGAAAAGTTGCACAGTGCTTCTTTAAGTATTCTCCTCCTCCCGCAGCCTCTCCCTCCTCCTGCACATCGGTCCGTTCCTGTGCAGCCGTTGGGGTCGGGAGGTCACGTCTTATTGGTGGAGTTTTGGTGGGAGGCAGTCTGTACGAGAGCGCGCTTCACTCCAGCTCCAGCTCCGCGCGGCCATTAGCAGCCGGGCCCATCCATCTAACGAGACTCCTGAAGAGCCGGGCGCTGTGGTCGAGGTAGTGTTCGTACCTCAGCGGTAATGAGGAGGGCAGCACAAAGTTTTCAATACAAAATGTACTGCATGAGAATGTGCAGAGTGAAAAATACTTTAGAACAGGAAACTCAACTCTTCTTATTTTTACACCATCGTCTGGACAAAATGCAACTGAAACTTTAAAGCGTAAATTTGAGGATAACCTGAAGTAGAGTCCTGCACCAATAGTACAAAAATATACACAAATACACACAAATACATACAAATATACACCAACAGAACACAAATATACACAAATATACTCAAATATATACAAATATACATCAATAATACACAAATATACACAAATACACAAAGATACACGAATATACAAATATACACAAATACATAAATGTACACATATATACACAACTATACACCAATAGTACACAAATATACACAAATACACACAAATACATACAAATATACACCAACAGAACACAAATATATACAAATATACACCAACAGAACACAAATATATACAAATACACAAATATACACGAAAATACAAATATACACAAATACATAAATGTACACATATATACAAAAATATACACCAATAGTACACAAATATACACAAATAGTACACAAATATACACAAATAGTACACAAATATAGACCAGTAGTACACAAATATACACAAATATATACCAATAGTACACAAATATACACAAATATACACCAATATACACAAATATACACCAATATACACAATAGTACACAAATACACAATAGTTGCTGAAACAGGGAGTTTTAATGTTCTGGAATTTTACAGACAGGTATGCGAGCGGGTAGTGATTACACACGGGCGAGTCACGTGACTCAAATGAACGACGAACGACCTGGTTTAGTTCTGGTTTAGTTCTGGTTTAGATCTGGTTAAGTCCTGGTTTAGAACTGGTGTAGTCCTGGTGATCGGCTCAGCAGTTGTGGCGTGTATATATTTATACTGGTTTAGTCCTGATTTAGACCTTATCCAGTCCTGGTTTAGTCCTGGTCTGGTCCTGATCTAGTCCTGGTGATTGGCTCAACAGTTGCGGCGTGTATATATTTATATTATATTTTATGGACTATTGGGCTGTCGAACTAATGGTCTGACCCCGATTTATCACGGGCACGGGCGGGTGTGGCTTTAACTTTGATATAAATTGCAGTTAATGTCAGACTGCAAAACTAACTTGAGCAACATTTGAGCTTCAGACAGAGCAGTGCTTCCAGTTAGCATGATGACAGACCTGGAGTTGTGTTTTGATTCTTGCACACGTTTGAGTCATCCTTTAGTTAGTCGGTCTACATCCCTGAAGCTCAAAATGCTCAGGTCCAGCGGTTTTCAATAAGTGAGACACAGGCGACGGTCCAGCCAGGACTAAACCGGAACTAAACCAGGACTGTAGACCGTCTGGGGACCGCGAATTCTATCTCATGCAGACCTCTAGCTCAGGGTTCTCCCTTTCTCTCAAGTCCAAGATTAGTCCTGGTTTAGTCCTGTGTCCTACTGATGTTCAGTGATGTTAAAAGTTGCCGCAGGTGGATGAGATTTTGGGCGGAGGGGCTCAGATTCACCCAATTTGAAAACCCCTGCTCTGTTCCACCTTGCGATATCATGAAGCGATCGTTTTCAATCTTCCTCTTACCTCTTATTTGTTTGTTTGTTTGGTAGAAATCGAAAATTCCTGGGGTGAAATCTTCCAAATGATTCTGGGACTGAGATCGGGACCAGAGTGCGACTGAGACTTCGGACCTGGTTTAGTCCTGCGGCCCTTTCTCACAATCTAAGCACAGTTCGCTGTTGTGAGCGGAGCCCGTCTCTTGAACTGTGAAATGTTGCTTGGATTAAGAACAAGGGCCTTAATGAGTCTTCGGTCTGAAGTGCAGCCGCCTCCTTCGTGAGGCTTTGATTGACTGGGCGCGGGATGCGGAGAGAGGCGCGTTTTGACAACAACAAATTGCTCGTGTTTTGATGTATATTAATAATTCACGGGAGACGGATTGTTAAGACAAAGTGGACGGCTACAGTTTGCGGAAGATGCATCGATTCTGAAAACGCCTGTCGACAAATCCACTGTGACAAACCGGCTGATGTAACAGAGCGGAGCCGAGATGTCTTAAGTACTACTGCAGATGACAGGAGACTCGCGCCGAGAGCAGGTCCCATTTAAAGATGAGAGGAAATGTTTTTTTAAGATAGATCTGTTTAGAGTTCCGGAATTACTAAAAGCATTTTTGACGTCTGATTTGCGTCTCCGTCTAAACAAGTTAAATGAACATCAAATGAATCCGCAGCACTTTATTTTACACTTTATGTAAATGGCTCGTATTACACTATTTTCTGTTTTTTTTTTCTGGTTATGATTTTGTTTAATCATCATAAACAGACCTGGAGTTGGGTTTTGTTTCATTCATACAGGTTTAACAACAACAACACAGACAGGTGTGCTCCACTGTGTTTTTAAACTCCATACTGAATCATCACTAGAATCACTTCGGTTATTTTCAGCTCTGGAAGTGTCAATCGCAACTAAACTAAAGTTAAAGGGGCTGTTAACTTGAAAAAAGGGTCGTGGTACTTGGACAGGTCTTGGTCTTGAGACCGGCCTTGAAACCGTGTGTGGACTCGGTCTTGTCTCAGTCTTGATGGAACTTGGTCTCTGTCTTGTCTCGGTCGTGATGGTGTTTGGACTTAGTCTTGATGGCGCTTGGTCTCGGTCTTGTCTCGGTCTTGATGGAGCTTGAACTTGGTCTTGATAGAGGTTTGTCTCGATCTTGTTGGCGCTTGGTTTTGGTCTTGTCTTAGTCTTGATGGCACTTGGACTCAGTTTTGTCTCAGTTTTATGGAGCTTGGTCTCGGTCTTGTTTCAGTCTTGAATGTGTTTGGACTTGGTCTTGTCTAGGGTCTTAACGGCGCTTGGACTTGGTCTTGTCTCGGTCGTGATGGCATTTGGATTCGATTTTGCCTCTGTATTGATGGCGTTTGGTCTAGGTCTTGTCTCGGTCTTGTCTCGGTCGTGGCGGCGTTTGTACTTGGTCTTGTCTCGGTCTTGATGGTGCTTGGTCTCGGTCTTGTCTTGGACTCGGTCTGACACTCGTCGAGTGTGATCATATTTCATTACGGCCGCTGATGTCAGCATTAAACTTCTCCCCGCGACATGTGGCTGAAGTTTGCCTACTAAAAGTGCACAGATGCATCTGTATTTGTCATGACGTGCGGTTGATAAATGTGCAGAGGCTAAATCCCACTGCAAAACCAGTAAGAAAATGGAACTCCAGTCCTTGAACTTGAAAAAGCAGGTTTAAAAATCCTACCCACTTTCTTCACAGTTTTCTGTAAAGTTGCAGTGGAAGTTTTCTTAAAGAATAGGTTCTCAAACTGGGGTCAGGGTCCAAAAAAGGGGCACAGAGCGTTTCAGTGCAGTACAGCTTGCTTGTTATATTCACCAGATGTTTTGTAAGTTTCACTTTATTTTTAATGCCCTGAGACTCCCTTGACTTTGCATCACTTAATGGAAACTACTTAATGGAACTACTGCACTTTGAATCAGGTTTGTGAAGTTGCTGTGGAGAGTTTTGTATCATGTGTTTGTATATTTATGAAGAATTGTCATGTGGGAGCATGGATGATGTAGGCTTGTGGGCGGAGCCTCGTACAGAATCACACAGCTAATTGTAAGGAGGGTTTGAATAGGGCCCCAGAGATCGCTAATTTACTGAAACATGCATGGATGATCTAAAACCGCTTCAGGCAGGTTATTGACGAGGGAACGACTTTGTAACACGATAGCAAGCTAAAACAAAAATGTACTGGGCATTATACTTGCTCTTTAAAGGTATATGTAACATTGTCTGGTTGGGGGTCCATCACCTGCCTGGAATGTTCCACAGTGTGACATTAAACAGCTTTACTTTACATTTATTCAATTACAGGTGGTTTTATAGCTCAAAAATACCTAGAAAAACAGACATTTTGACTGTGAGCAGGTCGCCTCTCCACAGATTTGACCTGCAACTTGGTCTGGTTTGGTCTCCATGGAGATAAAAAGGTTAATATTGGTTCAAATAGTTAAAATTAATACCATATGGTGAAAAATTCCAAACAAAGCCATAACATTACTATTAAGAAAAGTATTTGTTGCACCCTTCACCTTTAATGCACCAGAAACATTTCATACCAAGTTTCAGCAACTTTTCACGACATTACCAAACTTTGATCAATCTCCACACCGAGTCTCCTCCCCGCCCCGGCCCTTCACCCTCTTGACAGTCCAGTTTCTGTAATCTCCCCTACATTACATTACCACACCGCTTTATATTTACAGCTCGCCTTTGACTCAAATGTAACCTTCGCGTGTCCCTCCAAAGCGGCGTTCACCGGAGCTCCGCGCGGCCGCCTGTCTGAGGGCCATAACTCTGGTCCGTGCCCGGGACATAAGTCACCGTTTGCCCATAGACGAGCGGAGAGGCAGCCTTGGACGGTGGAGCGTATGGAGAGGGTCACGGGGACATAACTCTAACACATGGTTTCAACATTATCAGCAGCACGGTGAAGCAGGATTTACACACAGGCCATTAGAGGCGAGCTCGTAACTTTACATGGGAGGACTCAATGCAAACTCTGCAGTCAGTATTCAAGTGTTTACCGGCTGGATTTGGGTAAACTATACAGGAAATGTACTGGGGAAATGAGTTTTGGAAGTCTGACAAAGTTCTTTTAACCACTGCAAAAAGTAGTATCTAAGTCTACGTTCAGACTGCAGCCTGAAGTGACCCAAATCCAATTTTTTTGGCCTCTATGATCCTGTATCTGATCTTTTAATGACAGTCTGAACCACACAGATCCGATTTTTTCAAATGCGACCCAGGACACTTGGATATGTGCTCCTGAAACCGATACATATCTGATCTTTTGACATGCGACTTCAGTCTGAACGGCCAAAGTGCATTCAGATGATCTACATGCAGTGTTGGGGAGTAACAGAGTACAAGTACCAGAGTTACGTCATCAGAGTACAAATTATGAGTAACTGTATTCAGTTACAGTTACTGTTTTAATGAGTGGTAATTGGATTACAGTTACTTTGTTGAAATAAATGGATTACATGGCGGTATTTTCCTGTTTTCACATTTTGGGCTATATTCCTTTTTTTTTTTTTTGGTAATTCCACTCATTGCTGGACACTAAACCAGGTCCAAAGCAGGTCTACAACCAGCTCTAAAACAGGATTTAACAGGACTAAACCAGGACTACAACCAGGTCGAAACTAGGTCGAAACCAGGACTGAACGGGGACTAAACCAGGACTAAAACCAGGTCTAAACCAGGTCTAAACCAGGATTAAAACCAGATCTAAACCAGGATTAAACCAGGACTAAACCAGGACTAAAACAGGATTTAACTAAACCATGCTGCGTGGACCGTGTCTCCTCCTCTTCTATCAATAATATTTTTAATAAAGTCTGGGCTTTTTATTGTCTTTTAGCAGACAAAACATCTTATGTGAAGATTTTCTCGTCTTTGCTTCTCTACAGCAAACCAAGTAATCCAAAATATTCAGATTACATTACTCACTTTAAGTAATTTAATGGATTATGTTACAAAATACATTTTGGAGTATGTAATCTGTAATCTGTAGGGGAATACATTTTAAAAGTCACCTTCCCAACACTGTCTACACGTTATCAACAAGCCACAAACGTCACTATTCTGCGCTGAAGTAGGCGAAAATTGTTAATGAACTCTGTGTCACTGAAGCGATCTCAATCTCCTCCTTAAAACAAGTAAGTTGTTCATGTTCTGGCTCCGGTACGAAAGGAACTTTAAAATCTCCAGGTGCTCAATGCTCGCGTCCATGTTTGGACAACTTCCAAATTCCTTGACGTCGTCGTGTCTCCAGTGCACATGTGGGACACTTTCGGGCCGTTTAATGTTCACACTGGAGTCACATACAAGTCACATTTAATTTGGAAATGTGAACGACCTCGCAAAAACGTAGGATTTCATGAAAAAAATCCGAAGTGAGCGTTAAGCCCTGCAGTCTGAACATAGCCTAAGTAAGTTTAAATGACTCAAATAAAAGGTGCACTATGTAACTATTTCATCAGGGGTCTGTCAGCTGCTTGTTTCTATGGATATGTCATTGCACTGCCTGGAATGTTCCACAGTGTGACATTAAAGAGCTCTACTTGAGAGTTTGGGGCAGCAGTAGCTCAGTTGGTACCACATTGGTCCACTGATCTGAAGGTCGGCTCTCGACATAAACATAATTTATTGAGCGGTCAAATCCACTGACTCACAGGTTGGCAGTATGAATGCTGTCGTTGTGTCCTTGGGCAAGACACTTAACCCACCTCGGCCCCAGTGTCTGTGTACACTGGTGTATGAATGTGTGTGACTTAAAGGTGGAAAAGCGCTGTATAAAAATGTGACCACTGACTTTACATTTATTCACTTACAGGTGGTTTTATAGCTCAAAACTAAACTAACTAAACTAACTAGAAAAACTGGTATTCTGACTGTGAGCGGGATTGCCTCTCCACAGACGTTGAAGATGTTTTGCAACTCATCCAAGCTGCTTCTTCAGTTCTGTTCAGCAGCTTGGATGAGCTGCGAAACGTCTTCAACCAAACTAACTTTTGTCCAGTCGACAAACAGATTTTTTTCTCCTCACCGTGGATTCTACCTGGACGACTGTGAGGTTCTTCGCACATATTTCATTCACCATGTTAAAGATGCATTTTTTTTTTTTTTTTTTGCAGATGTCATTTTTTGGTTGGGGTCCACTTGCTTGTTTCTATGGATATGCCATTCAATTACAAGTGGTTTTACAGCTCAAAAATACTAAGCGTTCTGACTGTGAACAGGGTTGCCTCTCCACTAGGGATGGGCATGATTAGTCGACAGTTGATCATTAAGAATTTCATCGATAACGTTCATGTTAATCGACAAACCGAATGTAGGTTGCTGTGCGTAGCGTAGGGTGACCAAACGTCTGTGTCCGGGGAAAAACAGGGGTCTGGACATGTAGCTCTCTGGACTCAGAAGGAGCGAGACACGAACAGTCAGTCAGTCTGCAACGTGCCAAAGCGCAAATGCACATTTAACGATGACTTGTACAAGAAATTCCACACTTTGCGTTGCTTTCCGGTCGGGACAAGTGTGAGTCCATGTGCACAGTGTACAAAGCAGCACATATGTTTCGTGTCCAGTGGGAAAAATTTCACCAGGACAACGAAAAACATGAAAAAGTTTTGCCAGGTGAGAGTCGCACAATGTCGATGACGAGGCCCCACCTCCCGCCCCCCGTACGGTGTCCTGGTTTTGACAAACGCAAATATGGTCACACTAACCTGTATTCCACTGAGCCGTGTCGCATCAGAGCACAGGAGCTGTTTTTTTCTTCGTTCTTAGTTTATGCAAATTAGCCATGTGGTTTTAAGTTTCAATTCTGTGAGAGTTGCGCAAAACTGCATTAAACACATTATAATGTCAAACGGGCTGATGTGGCTCTAGAGTCGTTACAGTTTATATGTCGTAGAGTTTAATTTATTTATGCAGATTAGTAGTGCAGATAGTAATAATAATGATGATAATTTTAATATAAAAACGTTAATGATTAATTGATAATCGATCGTTAACTCTCCCAACGATCGATTAAGAAAATTTTATCGTATGCCCATCCCTACTCTCCACAGATCTGACCTGTAACTTGGTCTTGGTCTTAGTTTGATTTGGTCTTGGTTTAATACCACACTGTGAAACATTTCAGACAAAACATTCTGACCCAATACCAGAAAAGTTACACAATGCACCTTTAAATCTTATCGTAGTACTGAAAACAAGTTTTAAAAATCCGCTCTAAACCATCCCACGCATTTTCCTCGTAAAAATGGCCTTGTTGAGTCCATAAGTAATACCTTTTCCTCTCCTTACGCTGCACTTTTCTCCGGCCTGAGTCGAGTTGTTTATGGGAATTAAACATGCCACCGCTGATCGATTATTAATGACTTTCTCAATTGTAACCGCGCAACTGCATCCCCTCCGGCTCCCGAAACCTCCACACTTTTCCCAAACATTTGCACTGCTCCTCAAACATATTTATCCGGCTCCGAACACAACGTAGTAACTTCTGAATCCGCTGATCCATGTTATTAGCTTCCACTTGGTCCTGACAGCCGATTAATCTTAAATGTTTCTCCAGCTTCGCGCGCTCTGTTTTCGCTCCCCGCTCCTATCAGCGACGAAATTAGCAGTCTGGCCGCTCCTGTGCTTGCACTTTACTATGAAATTGAGCGTCACTGTTGAATTCATCATCTTTAAAAGCGCTTATCTGGTGCCGAGGACGCGTCGCTCACAGGCCGGCGGAGAAAAAAAGGTGATAAAGAAGGAGAGGGAAAACAAAACCTCACAGTAATGGCCGCCCGCTGGTTGAGATGCGGCGATTTTCACGTCACCGATTTCTCTTTTATAAATGCGCCGCACTTTTGGACAATGACTCACGCGGTTTGTGTCGGAAATAAAAGCACCTCCGGGAGTCCGTGTCTTTTTGAGTTTATGGTGCTTAAGTGCGAGCGCTGGATTGTCCCTAAAAACGCAGCTGCTGTGGTGAACTGTCAGGAGCACGACGCTGAAGGAATTAAAGGTGCATTGTGTAACTTTTTTGGTGAAGATTATGTTTCCATGCTTATCTCTATGGAAACTTTCTTACTTTGCCTAAAATGCTCTGCAGTAAGGCGTTAATGTCAAGTCAGATCTGTGGAGAGATGACGCCGCTCACAGTGAGAATGAATGTTTTTTGGACTTTAAAACGCCCGCAATTGAACAAATACAAGATATATCAGTTAAATGCCGTACTGTGGAACATTCCAAGTAAAACAATAACATCTCAATCCATGGATCATTTGTTCATTGTTTGTTCAGTATAAAACTAAAAATAAGAAAACGAAAAAACAATAGCTTTTCTTCATTATTTGTCTCCAAAACCAAAATAAAAAAAACAGAAAACGATTTGTATTTTCAGTTTTAGATTTTGTCTTTCAATGAAAAATGGAAAAAAGTTTCCAGTTTCTGAGATGCCGGACTGAACCAGGACTGAACCAGGACTAAACCAGGACTAAACCAGGACTGAACCAGGACAAAACCAGGACTGAACCAGGACAAAACCAGGACTGAACCAGGACTGAACCAGAGACGAAACCAGGACTGAACCAGGACTAAAGCAAGACTAAAGCAGGACTGAACCAGGACGAAACCAGGACTGAACCAGGACTGAACCAGGACTAAACCAGGACTGAACCAGGACTGAACCAGGACTGAACCAGGACTGAACCAGGACTGAACCAGAGACGAAACCAGGACTGAACCAGGACTAAAGCAGGACTAAAGCAGGACTGAACCAGGACTGAAACCAGGACTGAAACCAGGACTGAACCAGGACTGAACCAGGACTAAACCAGGACTGAACCAGGACTGAACCAGGACTGAACCAGGACAAAACCAGGACTGAACCAGGACTGAACCAGAGACGAAACCAGGACTGAACCAGGACTAAAGCAGGACTAAAATAGGACTAAACCAGGACTGAACCAGGACTAAACCAGGACTGAACCAGGACGAAACCAGGACTGAACCAGGACTGAACCAGGACTAAACCAGGACTGAACCAGGACTGAAACCACTGACTAAACCAGGACTAAAGCAGGACTGAACCAGGACTGAACCAGGACGAAACCAGGACTGAACCAGGACTAAAGCAGGACTAAAATAGGACTAAACCAGGACTGAACCAGGACTAAACCAGGACTGAACCAGGACGAAACCAGGACTGAACCAGGACTGAACCAGGACTAAACCAGGACTGAACCAGGACTGAACCAGGACTGAACCAGGACTAAACCAGGACTAAAGCAGGACTGAACCAGGACTGAACCAGGATGAAACCAGGACTGAACCAGGACTGAACCAGGACTAAACCAGGACTGAACCAGGACTAAACTGGTCTCAGTCCTGGTCCTGGTCTAGTCCCAGTCTCAGTCCTGATCACCTGACAGTATACGAGGGCGCACCTCGGGGCCCGTCTTGACACTCCTGTTTCAGTCCTGTTTTAGTCCTGGTTCAGTTCAGCATCGCAGTTTAAGTTACACAAACGGAAAACGGCCTTTTTTTTTTTTTTCCCCCATTATTCACTTAAACACACAAAAAAAAAAATCATTATCTGTTTTTCATTTTGGTTTTGGAGACAAATAATAATAGTTGTTTTTTCGTTTTCTTGTCTTTGGTTTTATATTGAAAAACAAATGAACGAATGATACACGGATTCATCTCCATGGAGACAAACCAATGGTGGACCCTCAACCAGAAAAGTTACAGAGTGCACTTTAAAATGTTCTACATTATGCCAAATTGACCCTTGTGCGCTTTAAGCCATTTTATAACGCTGTTAACTCCTCAAAACTTACCTGGAGTTGTGTTTTGTTTCATTTCATTCATCACATATTTCAGTAACTTTATTATTGGTCTGTCTACATCTCCAAAGCTCAAAATGCTCAGTTCCACCTTGTGACGTCATGAAGCGGAAGTTTTCAAGTCAACAGCAACTTTTTAACTTTTGTTTAGTAAATACTGTCAATTCCAGGTGTGAAATGATCCAGTTCTAGTTTGTTTTGTGTGTTTTAATTTATTTTGCTGGTTGTCCTGAGTCCTGCTGAGGTTCCCAACCCCTGGGCCCTGGACCGGTACCGAGCCGTGGGTCGTTTGGTATCAGGCCGCCAAACTACCCCCATACACCGTGCGGACTGCGTCTTCTCACGTATGCTGCGTAGACTATGCGTCCTCCTGACTTTTCTGCATCTCTAAACCAAAACTAAAATCAGGTCTAAAATCAGGTCTAAAACCGGGACTACACCAGGACTAAAACAGGATTTAACAAGGACTAAACTATGGAGTAAGATAGCTGTCAAAAATATTTGAAGACGTCACAGCTAATGAAATGTTACACATTACAGTTTAATGCAGCTTCCAGCATCAATTAATGTTCGTGTTTACAGGCAACACCTTGGTATGTTTACAGTATTTACCGGTAAGTTTCGGTAATGTCACCGTGACGTGGATGGATTTGCTCATTATAACTCATTATAACTCATGAAAAACCCATTGTCTGAAATGCAGCTGAGATGAAGGTTCAGACTGACTGATGCTCGCTGTGGCTGTAGTCGTGAATGTTTTAATCTAAACATACAGAGAACCTGATATTTGTTAATTAGCCCTGGGATAACGTTACGTCGGATGTTCACCAACTGGCTCCACTATGTTTTCTAACATATAGGTGCAATTTCCCGTTCAAAGGAGGTGTTTCTACACAATATTATACAGCAGCGTTCGGTTCCCGAATTCAAGACATTTTTTACAATAGATTTTAATGAACCCACTTGTTGGTCGCTGTTGTAGCTTCTTGTGCTTTTACTCTGTTTTTACTCTGCTACAAACTTGAGCTGCACAGTCTTGATCTTGATCGATGTTTCTTCTGCTCGATGGATAATGTCTGTGAAGTGATGACGTATTTTTGACAGTAAAGTTCCGTCTGTGAATTCGTATTCGTACTGATGAAAGCGTAATCGTAAATTTTCATTTCGTGATTGTAATTCATGACGTCGTAATTTTTCAATTCGTATTCTGATGGATAAAATACACACAATATATTTTATGTACGACTGGACTCATTTTAGAGTTTACAAATATTTATTTTATGCGCAACTACAGCCAAATATGCACGGATTTCTATTTTATGCGCACGAATATTTTTGACAGCTTTCTTACTCCATACTAAACCAGGCCTCGTCCTGTACGCCACGTGGGCCGCGCTGGTCTGTGAAAATACTGCCCCACGCCTTGATCTGCAAAATATTGTTGAACATAAAACTGGTTTGTGGTGCCAAAAAAATTGGGGACCATTGATCCAAATGATTCTATTGAAGACATAGACTTGTGAGTTGAACATTGGACAGGATCACAGTGCTGTAAGGAGGAGGGTTTGAACAGAGCCCTGGAGAGACAGATTTGGATGTCAGGGTGTCAAGATGAATTGATTATGACTCGGATTGAATCATTTATTTCAACTCAACCCAATCCCAAGGACATACACTTGTCTCCTTTTTATTTTAGTGTCTTAGTCAAGGACACAACAGTCAGTTCTCTGCTCTGGAGGTCTGACACCACGGATATAGTTTCATAAAGAAATTATTAAGAGACAGCGAGTGGTCTACAAGGATAAAATGGTTCACGGTTAACTTCTTAACCTTTTCACACATAAACGTACAATAATATAGGCTCGTAACTGCCCTCCAGAGGTGCCGAGTGATGGATTCCTTGTTCCTTTTATTTGAATAATTTTAATAATAATAGGTCCGGAAGACGTGAAATCATCCATTATTTTCCAAAAGGCATAAAAGTTTAAAGATCCCCGCGGTTATGTTAACAGGCGAACACAAAGGCGACGGTTTGAATTGTAATGGGTGACGACAGACCAGAGCAGGGCCTTGGCTCAAGTACAAAATCTTCTCCATCAAACCGGAGCGGAGGGACCGGAGCGAGGAGCACGTGTGGAGATCAGGCCACGGACACTTCCACTTTGGTTTAAACGAATCTGAACAGTGGGAGAGATTTGAAGGAGACAGAAAAGTGAAGCTGAAACATCTCTGTTAGTTCCTCTCTGGAGCGGACACTGAGGCCTTGTCTCAATTCTTTTTCCTCGCTTCTTTTTCCTCGATGCCTCCATTTTTCAGCTGTCAGTCAAATGTGTCAAATTAAGTTGTCTCCCAAAGAAATAAAAGAATGAAGGAGTAAACATGAGAGGCTTCAGGAGCAAACGTCAGAGAAAAGAGTCAAACTGTATTGGTCTTGTGTTTACACGAGAACGCTTGTGGGTAAAAGCAACAAAATATTTTATCAGAAGTGCCTTTCGTTTAGACGGTGACGGTGTTTTTGGGGCTTAAAAATGTAAAAATCTGAAACCAGCCTCCAGAGTGGAAAAGTTGAACACACTCCACCGTTGCGTCACCGTATGCCCGCAGATTTCCTCCCGAAAACGCTCGTCAGTAAAAAGTGAAGACACAACGCCACTTTTGCATCTTCTGTTCAGATCTTCATCATATAAACGTAGCCTTAAACACACAGAACACGTCAGCAAACTAGAATCCTGGGGCTTTAACAAGGTGCTGCTGCTCAAGGTCACAATGACAGCATTCATCTGTGGGAGTTGGAATCACACCGCCAACCTGTGGGTCAGTGGATTTGACCACTCAGCCAGTGATGTTTACATCAAGAAGCTGGATTCGTACCACCAAACTTTGGATGAGTGGACAAAACTGACTGAACTAGTCCAAATAGTGGATGGGATACTTGACTGTCTAACCCCACATGACTGTCTGACATCAAGGCTTGGTTGGCCCAAAACCTTTTAAAACTGAACAAAGCAAAGACAAAGGTGATACTGTTGGATCTGGCAGAACCCTCATTGATGTGGGACCCCTCAAAAATGATGTTCGCCCCACAGTCACCAACCTTGGCCTCACCTTAAACAAGCAGATCAATGGCCTTTTAAAATTTA
The DNA here is from genome assembly GCF_026225935.1 of Boleophthalmus pectinirostris. NCBI lineage: Eukaryota > Metazoa > Chordata > Actinopteri > Gobiiformes > Gobiidae > Boleophthalmus > Boleophthalmus pectinirostris. The sequence goes on from NW_026571447.1 coordinate 36,876,858, forward strand.
AGTTTTTAATCATTTGCAGCTTTTATCTAAAGTCAAACCTTTCTTTCTTTTAAAATTTTTGAACAAGTTGTGCACGCTTTTTATTTCATCACGCCTGGACGATTGTAACGCTCAAAACACACTTTACCGACTACAGTGAGTCCAAAAACTCTGCGACTCTTAACGGGAAGCAAAAGAAAAGAGCACATAACCCTAATCCTGTTTGTTTGTGAAAGTGGATTGGATTGGAATGTTCCGCAGTATGACAAGCACATGACAAGGCCAAGTTACGGGTCAGATCTTTGAACAGATGAGCCGCTAACAATAAGAATACAGTTATTTAAAGTGTTTTTAAGCAATAAAATCTACTGTGGAACATTCCAGGCAAAACAGTAACATCTCCATCATGAAGAGCTTTAGAGGTGCACTATGTCACTTTTTGAGGTCCATCACCTGATTGTTTCTATGGATATGTCATTTCTCTGCCTGGAATGTTCCGCAGTATGACATTATACAGCTTTACCGTACATGTATTCATTTACAGGTGGTTTTATAGCTCAAAAACACTTAGAAAAAACAGGCACTCTGACAGTGAGTGGAGTCGCCTCTCCTGAGATCTACAGAGTAACAGATTACATGTACTGGAGTACAAATTATGAGTAACTGTATTCAGTTACAGTTACTGTTTCAGTGAGTGGTAATTAGATTACAGTTACTTTGTTGAAATAAATTGATTATACGGTGGTATTTTCCTGTTTTCACATTTTGGGCTATTCCCTTTTTTTTTTCTTTTTTTTTTTTTTGGTAATTCCACTCATTGCCAGACACTAAACCAGGTCTAAACCAGGTCTAAAACCAGGTCTAAACCAGGTCTAAAACCAGGTCTAAAACCAGGTCTAAACCAGGTCTAAACCAGGTCTAAACCAGGTCTAAAACCAGGTCTAAAACCAGGTCTAAACTAGGTCTAAACTAGGTCTAAACCAGGACTAAAGCAGGACTAAACCAGAACTAAAACCACATTTAAACCAGGTCTAAACCAGGACTAAAACCAGGTCTAAACCAGGACTAAACCAGGACTAAAACCAGGTCTAAACCAGGACTAAAATCAGGTCTAAACCAGGACTAAAACCAGGTCTAAACCAGGACTAAAACTAGGTCTAAACCAGGACTAAACCAGGACTAAACCAGGACTAAACCAGAACTAAAACCACATTTAAACCAGGTCTAAACCAGGACTAAAACCAGGTCGAAACTAGGTTTAAACCAAGACTAAATCAGGACTAAACCAGGTCTAAAACAGGATTTAACAGGACTAAACCAGGTCTAAAACAGGATTTAACAGGACTAAACCATGCTGCGCGGACGTGTCTCCTCTTCTTCCATTAATAATCATTTTAATCTGGTTGAGTAAAGTCTGGGTTTTTCTTTTTTTTTTAGCAGATAAAAATTCTCATGTGAAGATTTCCTCGTCTTTGCTTCTCTACAGCAAATCAAGTAATCCAAAGTATTCAGATTACATTAGTCACCTAAAGTAATTTAATGTTTTCCATTACAAACTACATTTTGAGGTATGTAATCTGTAATCTGTAGGGGAATACATTTTAAAAGTCACCTTCCCAACACTGTGTTTTGGATTTCATGAAGACAAAAAGGTTTAATGTCATAATACTGTGAAACATTCCAGACAAAGTAATAACATCTATGAAGAAAAATCATTTGTCGGACGCTCCACCAGAAAAGTTACACAATTCAACTTGTTTTTCGTGAATAATCCTGCATATTTAATTTGAGTCCCTGCTGAAGACTCATAACACTGTGGACTGATCTTTATCGGACTCGTTCTGTTCATTTCAGCGTCTAATTTGCCCCGGTGACAGATCTAATCAACCTCTGTGCTGTTGGCTAATGACATTTGCCTAATTTAAACTGCTTTACTCTTTGTTTTTTGATCTATGTTATAATCTTGTTTCCTCGTCACAAACACACCTGGAGTTGTGTTTTGTTTCACTCACACACGTTTAACACACAAACCCTGCAGATTTAAGATAAGTTCTTCTCTCAAACTGAAAAAACTCTGTTCCACTTTGTGATGTCATGTGGTAATACAGGAAGTGCTCCAGTGTGTTTTAAACTTCCATGCATTTTCACTTGAATTATAGACAGTGTTGGGAAGGTGACTTTTAAAATGTATTCCCCTACAGATTACAGATTACATACACCAAAACGTAGTTTGTAACAGAATCCAATAAATTACTTAAAGTGAGTAACGTAATCTGAATACTTTGGATTACTTGGTTTGCTGTAAAGTAGCAAAGACTCGGATATCTTCACATAAGATGTTTTGTCTGCTAAAAGAAAATAAAAAGATCAGACTTTACTGAACCAAATTAAAAACATTATTGACAGAAGACGAGGAGACACGGTCCACACGGCATGATTTAGTCCTGTTAAATCCTGTTTGAGACATAGTTTAGACCTGGTTTTAGTCTGGTTTAGACTGGTTTGACCTGTTTAGTCCTGGCTTTAACCTGGTTTAGACCTGGTTTAGACCTGGTTTAGTCCTGGTTTAGTCCTGGTTTAGACCTGGTTTAGACCTGGTTTAGTCCTGGTTTAGACCTGGTTTAGACCTGGTTTTAGACCTGATTTAGTCCTGGCTTTAGACCTGGTTTAGACCTGGTATAGTCCTGGTTTAGTCCTGGTTTAGACCTGGTTTAGTCCTGGTTTAGTCCTGGTTTAGACCTGGTTTGGACCTGATTTAGTCCTGGCTTAGACCTGGTTTAGTCCTGGTTTAGTCCTGGTTTAGACCTGGTTTGGACCTGATTTAGTCCTGGCTTTAGACCTGGTTTAGACCTGGTTTAGACCTGGTTTAGTCCTGGTTTAGTCCTGGCTTTAGACCTGATTTAGACCTGGTTTAGACCTGGTTTAGTCCTGGTTTAGACCTGGTTTAGACCTGGTTTTAGACCTGTTTAGTCCTGGTTTAGACCTGGTTTAGACCTGGTTAGTCCTGGTTTAGTCCTGGTTTAGACCTGGTTTAGTCCTGGTTTAGTCCTGGTTTAGACCTGGTTTAGACCTGTTTTAGTCCTGGTTTAGACCTGGTTTAGTCCTGGTTAGTCCTGGTTTAGACCTGGTTTAGTCCTGTTTAGTCCTGGTTTAGACCTGGTTTGAGTTTACCTGGTTTAGACCTGTTTAGACCTTTAGTCCTGGTTTAGTCCTCTAGTTTAGACCTGGTTTAGACCTGGTTTAGTCCTGGTTTAGACCTGGTTTAGACCTTTTAGACCTGATTTAGTCCTGGCTTAGACCTGGTTTAGACCTGGTATAGTCCTGGTTTAGTCCTGGTTTAGACCTGGTTTAGTCCTGGTTTAGTCCTGGTTTAGACCTGGTTTGGACCTGATTTAGTCCTGGCTTTAGACCTGGTTTAGACCTGGTATAGTCCTGGTTTAGACCTGGTTTAGACCTGGTTAGTCCTGGTTTAGTCCTGGTTTAGACCTGGTTTAGACCTGGTTTAGTCCTGGTTTAGTCCTGGTTTAGACCTGGTTTAGACCTGGTTTAGACCTGGTTTAGTCCTGGTTTAGACCTGGTTTAGTCCTGGTTTAGACCTGGTTTAGACCTGGTTTAGTCCTGGTTTAGTCCTGGTTTACCTGGTTTACCTGGACCTGGTTTAGACCTGGTTTAGACCTGGTTTAGACCTGGTTTAGTCCTGGTTTAGGTTTAGTCCTGGTTTAGACCTGGTTAGACCTGGTTTAGACCTGGTTTAGTCCTGGTTTGGTTTAGACCTGGTTTAGACCTGGTTTAGACCTGGTTTAGACCTGGTTTAGTCCTGGTTTACTGGTTTACCTGGTTTAGACCTGGTTTAGTCCTGGTTTAGACCTGGTTTAGACCTGGTTTAGACCTGGTTTAGTCCTGGTTTAGTCCTGGTTTAGACCTGGTTTAGACCTGGTTTAGTCCTGGTTTAGACCTGGTTTAGACCTGGTTTTAGACCTGATTTAGTGTCCGGCAATGAGTGGAATTACCGAAAAAAAAAAAAAAAAAAGAGATATAACCCAAAATGTGAAAACAGGAAAATACCTCTGTGTAATCCATTTATTTCAACAAAGTAACTGTAATCCAATTACCACTCACTGAAACAGTAACTGTAACTGAATACAGTTACTCACAATTTGTACTTTGATTATGTAACTCCGGTACTTGTAATCTGTTACTCCACAACACTGGTTATAGATTTGGATAATTTCAGGGAACTGCAGATCTTTACTGAATTAAAAGTAAAAAGTGGCGTTAATTTGAAAACTACTGCCTCATGACATCACAAGGTGGAACAGAGCATTTTGAGCTTTGGAGATGAAGACAAACTAATGATAATAAAGAGTTACAGGTCTGTTTTTGATGAGGTAACAACATTATCAAAAGAAACATAAAACGCACACCAAAATTTCTGCAGAGGTGTAAATGCAAGGAGCAGCGAGACAAAAGGGAAAAAATGCATAGCACATTCAGATGGCCGATGTCCAAAAGCGTTTTTATTTTTACATTTTTAAAAATAAAAAAGCCTTTGTCAGATATTTTTCTTGCTTTGGACCAGAGCACACAAAATGGTTGCCAGGCCAGGTGCTCATATCCCCCTCCAACGAACGGGAGGTCCCAAAGTGAGGTCACCCAGTGAGTTCAATCCATTCTATGACAACAGTTTAGATATTTAAACATAAAAAAAAAACTTTCTATTAAATACAGAAATAGTTTATCACAAAAACATCTTAGATCAAACTCTACATTCAGTTTCATGAGGAGCAAGAGTCTTAAGTTGTTGTACAGTTGTAGGGAGTATTATAGTATGAATGTAGTCCCGTAGCTCTCACTGTTTATGCGGAGCTGTAGGAGCCTGCTGGAGAATGAGCCTCTGTCCTTCTATAGTCTGGTACATTGGGTGAGATTTTGTACATTTGTAGGGAGTATTATCTGTTACTGAATCGTGAGTTGTTGTACAGTTGTAGGGAGCATTATCTGTTACATAAAGGTGAGTTGTGCAGTTGTAGGGAGTATTATCTGCCCCTCTATAGCCTGGCGCATCGGGTGAGTTGTTGTACAGTTGTAGGGAGTATTATCTGTTACATAAGGGTGAGTTGTACAGTTGTAGGGAGTATTATCTGTTACTGAAGGGTGAGTTGTTGTACAGTTGTAGGGAGTATTAGCGGTTACATAAGGGTGAGTTTGTTGTACAGTTGTAGGGAGTATTATCTGTCCCTCTATAGTCTGGTGCAGTGGGTGAGTTGTTGTACAGTTGTAGGGAGTATTATCTGTTACATAAGGTGAGTTGTACAGTTGTAGGGAGTATTATCTGTTACATAAGGGTGAGTTGTAGGGAGTATTATCTGTCCCTGTATAGTCTGGTGCTGTGGGTGAGTTGTTGTACAGTTGTAGGGAGTATTATCTGTTACATAAAGGTGAGTTGTGCAGTTGTAGGGAGTATTATCTGTTACATAAAGGTGAGTTGTTGTACAGTTGTAAGGAGTATTATCTGTGACATAAGGGTGAGTTGTACAGTTGTAGGGAGTATTATTTGTTACTGAAGGGTGAGTTGTTGTACAGTTGTAGGGAGTATTATCTGTTACATAAAGGTGAGTTGTTGTACAGTTGTAAGGAGTATTATCTGTGACATAAGGGTGAGTTGTACAGTTGTAGGGAGTATTATTTGTTACTGAAGGGTGAGTTGTTGTACAGTTGTAGGGAGTATTATCTGTTACATAAAGGTGAGTTGTGCAGTTGTAGGGAGTATTATCTGTTACATAAGGGTGAGTTGTGCAGTTGTAGGGAGTATTATCTGTTACATAAGGGTGAGTTGTAGGGAGTATTATCTGCCCCTCTATAGCCTGGTGCATCGGGTGAGTTGTTGTACAGTTGTAAGGAGTATTATCTGTGACATAAGAGTGAGTTGTTGTACAGTTGTAGGGAGTATTATCTGTTACATAAGGGTGAGTTGTAGGGAGTATTATCTGTTACATAAGGGTGAGTTGTGCAGTTGTAGGGAGTATTGTCTGTCCCTGTATAGCCTGGTGCATTGGGTGAGTTGTTGTACAGTTGTAGGGAGTATTATCTGTTACATAAGGGTGAGTTGTACAGTTGTAGGGAGTATTATCTGTTACTGAAGAGTGAGTTGTTGCACAGTTGTAGGGAGTATTATCTGTGACATAAGGATGAGTTGCACAGTTGTAGGGAGTATTATCTGTCCACCTGTAGTCTGGTGAAGTGGGTGAATTGCTGTACAGTTGTAGGGAGTATTATCTGTCCATTTATAGTCCGATGCAGTGAGTGAGTTGTGCAATTGTAGGGAGTATTATCTGTTACATAAGGGTGAGTTTTTTGAAAGACCTGAGCTTTGTCAGGAAGTCGAGTCTCCTCATGTCCCTCTAGTCCAGTCCAGTCGTTCACCTGGACTTTAAGGTACCTGCATCAGTCACTATTTCCACGTCACGGCCCTGATGGTGACAGGCTCCACTTGGGTCCAAACTTCGACGTTTTAATGAACCAGGTCCAAACTTGAATGACTTTGACTTGGATGTAACTTGTGTTTGCAGATTTGACCAGCGTCCTGTAACCTTCAGTGTGTTTTTCTCTGTCACTCACTGTCTCTCCTCTGAAGTCAAACACCGGAGCCAACAGAATAAATTGCATTATGTTTTCCAGATACTATCAGCTCTTAAGTCTCTACATGTTTAATTTCCGTGGGTTGACACAGATCCCAATCTCTCCATCACCTGCTGCTTATCGCGCGCCTATAAAATGGGATTTGGGTGAAGGATTTACAGGTGAAACTTTAAGTCTCAAAAAGCTTATCTGTCCTCAGGAGGACTCCATTTATGTTAAACAGACGTCTATGCAAAACAGACCTGGTGACATTGATTTTATACTGTTCCCTGATCAATTATTATATTATACATCAAACATTTTAGTCAAGTTTGCCCAAAAAACAGTTCCATTATGCATTCGCGTGACGGCCTCTCCACAGATCTGACTTTAAAGTTGGCCTCACCCGCTTGTCAATTACAGGTTCAACCACCAAGTTCACAGCTGATTTCTAGCTTTGTTTTTCATCAAACAAGAGACAATTAACTTTCAAAAACATATGTACAATCACATAGTAGAAGTAATAATCTCGATTACCAGTGTAGATGGTAAATGGTCACATTTTTATACAGCTCTTTTCAAAACGCTTCACAACAAGGAACCACTCACATTCACACACCAGAGTACACAGACACTGGGGGCGAGGTGGTTAAGTGTCTTGCCCAAGGATACAACGACAGCATTCATCTTTGGGAACTGGAATCACACCAGCCAACCTGTGGATCAGTGGATCAATCAATCAATCAAACTTTATTTATAAAGCACTTTTCATACAAAATGCAACACAATGTGCTTTACAGTGATTAAAAACAGTCCCACATTTCCAACCCCCACACCCCCAACCCCACACAATCTAACAACCCAAACACACACACACTCACACACACTAACATGCTAAAATACATAACCGGACATAGTAAAATGTGAGGCTGAATACAGGCAAACCAGTTGAGAAAGAACCACCAGAGGAGCCGTCTGCACCACCAGGAACCACCACAGGAGCCAGGGATCTGACCGCTCAACCCATGATGGTTTATGTCAGACCAGATCAGTGGACCACCGCTCTACCACCTGAACTTCTCCCACCCCAGTGTGTCGAACAGGGGGTCTCCAACCTGTAACTCGGGAGCCACCAGTACCTCTCCACCCTCTTCCAAGTAGCTCGCCAAAGGATTTCTGAATTACATGTATTGTTCTGAATAACTAAAACTTGATGAACTTCTATCATGTTGTTGTCTGACTTTGTGCACTCATAAATAAATAAAGGTTTATGTTGTTTTATCAAACTGTACCCCATCTACGTGACTCTTATGTATACTTTATTTCTGGTGATAAAATGAGCAGGTCTGTGCAGTTTTTGTTTTGTAAAGCTCGTCCAAGGAAAAAGGTTGGAGACCCCCAGTGTATAATTATCTCTCTAGTTCAGCCTAGACCAGCTTCATACCTTGTACACTCTGTCACATCTATGACCATGTTAGTCTTAAATGTCTCCAATCCCTTTTTAACGAGAGATGTGTCGTCAGATGGGTGTGATTGGCAGGTGGATTAGCCAATCAGAGACACACATGGTTTGTCCATACAAAAAAACAAATATTTCGTCTTCGAAGGAGCAAAATAAAGGGAAAAAATTGCAAGGAACTGAAAGTACACGGTGGATTTTTGCAGAATGAATGAGCAAAACAGTAAAATCTGAAACAAAAATGTTCTTTGTTAAGGATAAGTGTCACTGAAAAAAACATTTGATTGCAGGTTCACATTCGGTTGGACTCGAGAGGCAAAATACAAAAAATACAAAATAATGTGATTCTGGATCTGTCAGGCAACTATAAACCAGTAGCCAGGTTGGCGCCACCTAGTGCCTCTGGCTCAGTTTGAATTTTCTCCGGCAACTAGACCAGACATGTCAAACTCAGGCCCCGGGGCCAAATTTGGCTCACGATATACTTATATTTGGCCCGTGAGATCATATGAAATCTGTATTAGAGCTGCACACCGGCTACAGATAGACTATAGACATTATTTATTTAAAATTTTCTTCTTATTCTTATTTTTTGTTTTAGATTCAATGTTTGAGCAAAACTATTATTAAACATTTATTTGAATAGAAAAGGTTTAACATTACATATCTGGAAAGAAGAGAAAACATGCAGATGTTGTTGAAATTTTTCAATAAATATTTAGTTTCGCCCAAAACGTAGTCAATTTTTTTTTTATTTTGGCCTCTGTGAATTTGAGTTTGACATCCCTGCACTAGACGGTTTGCAAAAAAAAAAAAAAAACGGAAGTGCGAGTTCGGGCACCAGCCAATCAGAGAAGAGCCATATATTATTCAGTGTTGTCAACGATTCCTGAGATCGAGGATTTAAAGCCAGAACAAAGAGAATGTTTGGTGAATTTTATCAAGGGGAAAGACGTTATTGTCCTTCTTCCTACGAGATTTGGGAAACACTTAATATACATACGTCACGCCCAATAGCAGCGATTGGTTAAATGATAAAAAGTACCCGCCTACCGTCAAGTGAATGAATCCTAACACCGTGAGGTCAGACAGTTTCTACGAAGTGAAACCAGCTGATGAATCAGGCTAAAAAACCAGGTCACCAAATCTGAAATGTGACAGTCAAACAGTAAACTCTATTTTTATAACAAGCTTGAAGAGAAGTCAAAACAAATCCAGCAGCAACGTAAAGTATCCGAATGTGTCCAAAAACACCGAAAACATCAGTTTGAACAGCCTTGGCCCTGCAGATTTACGAGCACTTCCTCTTCGTCGCACAGACTCGTAACCTCCAGGCCGGACTGATTTGTGTTGTTTATCCCTAAAGAACGCTAAACGTCTGCGGCGCTGCTCAAATGAAAGAAAAGTGGAGGCAGAGTCCTGGAAATGGCCAAGTTTAGCATAAAGCAGGATATAATCACAGAGGTTTGGACAGTGGATCATCTCTATTGGTGTAAACTGCCTCCATAAACAAACAGAACGGAGCAGGGATGGAGAGAGTCACCTTTGTCATAAATATAGATTATAGAGGGGCACGCAGCTTTTGGCCAAGTCTGCCTATAAACGGAAAAAGGAAAGGAATTTGTAAAATATAAAAATGTCAAACTGTAATTGCTGAAGATACAGAAATTCAGTTCCCTGCCAAATCCAGAATGAAACCTCTTTAATAGAGAGATTCTAGTCACAACTTTCTCTGTCACGTCGGCCAATCAGGTTTGTTTATTTTACTGACACTTGTGAAACAAAGAAGCTCATTGGTCAATCATCATTTACAAACAAAATCACATTTATCTCACCTGAAATGAACAGAGTTTAGTGATTCTGCAGAAAATATGCAATGTTTTTCAGTCCCCTCTGATTTTTTTTTTTCTTTTCTTTTTTCTCATTTTTTTTTATATACAATCAACTCACTATAATGCGGTTCACCTTTTGCGGCCTTGCTGTTTTTTTTGTTGTTTTTTTTGTGTGTGTTCAGCTTCTCAAATTTACATAAATGTTGCATCTCTATCAGTGTGATTCTGAAGTGCTGTAAGTTTGCAAGTTTTCTCCCCGACAAAACCCACAATGTCGATGAAACGTTCTGCACGGTCAAAGGCTCCTGCGGTCGAACCCAAAAGGCAGAGGAAGATTCAAACCATCGCACAAAAACCTGGGAGATTCCCCTGTGCCCAGACTTGCAGCTTTGTAAAATATTGAAAAAATCTGTATCTGGATCCCAAGGAGGAAGTGTAGAGGTTAGGTTGACGCAAGGAATTAATTGAATTTTGATTGCAATTTAAATTTTTTTGTCAAAGGATCTCCAAACACATAATCGAGTTGAAATGATTTAAGCTTTAAAAAAAAAGTTTATTTTGGGATATTTTTATATAAATAAATTTATTATTATTATTATTATTATTATTATTATTATTATTATTATTATTATTATTATTATTATTAATGTATTTATTTTTAATATAGCGATTGTAGAACAGCTGGATATATAGTTTATTTTGGATAAATTTATGTTTTTATATTTGTAGAGTATATTTATTTAGTTTCAGTTTGAAAGTTTTATCAATAACAAAGTGTTGTTTTTTTTTTTTTTTTTTTTTTGTTTTTTTTGAGAGAGAAACACTGAATAAATGCATTGTGTATCTAAAAAAATAATCGTGATAATGATTTTTTCCATGATCGAGCAGCCCTACTTACTCATAAAAACAAACAAACCTGGAGTTGTGTTTTGTTTCTCTCACACATGCTCAAGTTATTGGTCTTTCTACGTCTCCACCTTGAGATGTCATGAAGCAGTAGTTTTCAAGTTAACACCTACTTTTTACCTTTCCTCTATAGAAATTGGCAATTCCAGGGCTGAAATTATCCAAATGATTCTAGTGAAGGCCTGTGGAGATTAAAAAGACAATGGAGCACTTCCTGTACTGCCACATGACATCACGAGGTGCAGGATTTGTGTGTTAAACATGTGTGAGTGAAACAAAACACAACTCCAGGTCTGTTTTATGAGGAAATGAGATCATAACGTAGATCAGAGAAAAAGCGTAATATGGGTCCTGTAAATCTTGATCTCTTTCTTTGTACTTGTCACAGTTTTATTTTTCTGTCTGATCATATTTTCAAACAGCGAGCGCAGTATTCTGCAGACGACACGTCGAGTTCCTCCTCATCTTTCGGAGCTCGTAGCCTTTGCCATCCGAGCTCGTCTGGTTGTGTTTTTGGGGCAGGATGTTGTAGAGGGGCTGTGTTTTCTGCCTGCCCGGGTGAAGGTCAGACTAATTACGAGTGTGTACGATCGGAAACACAAACCTTTAAACTGTGTGTGGAGAGAAGGAGAGGAAGAGGAGAGGAGGAGGAAGAGAAGAGGAGGAGGAGGTCTGGACCACTGTTCCGCATCAACAGGACAAATAACAGATTTTAGTTCAGATTTCAGCTACAACTAAAGGGGGCATGGGAAGTCTTATTTGACCGTTTTTTTCTGTAATACAGTTGTTGGGGTAAACTGTACAGCCGAGGCAGGATGTACTCACTTGTTTGACCTTTACTAAACCAGGACAGTCCCGCTGAGATGAAGAATCTCTTTTTCAGGGAAGTCCAGGCACCACAGGGGACCCTACTGTTCATGATTTTAGTGGTCGGAGAAACTGGTAGCCAGGCTGGTGCGACCTAGTGCATCCGCTCGATTTCATTTCTCTCCAGCGACTAGGTCAGGAATCGGAATATAATAGATGATTTGCAAGAACACCGGGAGTTGTAGACCGCGCACCGGCCAATCAGAGAAGAGCTGCGAAGCCATGACGTCAAACTCAAGCCCCTGTCTGGGTCCCTTTTGTGGAACAGCACAACAGTAAACAAAGCGTCGAGATGGAAGTAGACGAAGACAGACATTCTGTGTTGGCAACGATTCCCGAGATCGAGGAATTAAAGTTGAAACAAAGGCAGCGTTCAGACTGCAGCCTGAAGTGACCCAAATCCGATTTTTTTGGCCCCTATGTGACCTGTATCTGATCTTTTAATGACAGTCTGAACGACACAGATCCGATTTTTTCAAATGTGACCCAGGACACTTGGATATGTGCTCCTGAAACCGATACATATCTGATCTTTTGACATGTGACTTCAGTGTGAACGGCCAAAGTGCATTCATCCACCTACACGTTATCAACAAGCCACAAACGTCACTATTCTGCGCTGAATTAGGCGAAAATTGTTAATGAACTCCGTGTCACTGAAGTGAAGCACATCACCACTCACCACTCTTGGCTCCGTCTCCACATCCACACGTTCCTTTCAACGGACGTCGCTGCCGCTGTCCCACAAAACACCACGACCAAAAACCTCATCCTTCTCCTTCTCAATCTCCTCCTTAAAACAAAGTAAGTTGTTCATGTTCTGGCTCCAGTACGAGAGAGGAACTTTAAAATCTCCAGGTGCTCGATGCTCGATGTTTGGACAACTTCCGTAAACACAGAGACGCTCGCTGCGGTTGACGTCGTCGTGTCTCCAGTGTCACATGGACACTTTGTTCACACTGGAGTCACATAAATCACAATGTGAACGACCTCGCAAAAACATCGGATTTCACAAAACATAGGACACTTTCGAGCCGTTTAATGTTCACACTGGAGTCACATCATACACAGTACAAGTCACAATTTTAAAATGTGTGAACGACCTCACAAAAAAGATTTCACAAAAAAATCTTAATTAAGCATTAAGACCTGCAGTCTGAACATAGCCTAAGAGAATGTTTGGTGAATTTTATCAAGGGGAAGGACGTTATCATCCCTCTTCCTTTGGAGCACGTCACGACCAAATAGCAATGATTGGTTAATTTTTTAAAAAGTACCCACCTACAGTTGAACGAACGAACAGACGGTTTCCATGAACTGAATCCAGCTGATGAATCAGGATAGGAAACTGGAGTAGTAAAATGTGAAAGGTTTTCTTGGAAGGAAACATCGAAAACGAAACCTTGTTATTTACACAAGCACATGTCCAGAAATGTTGACAATAAAAGATTTTAAAGCTTTAAATTTCGTAAAAGGTGCAAGTATTTCATATTTAAACAGCGCACTATGTAATGTTTTGGTTGGGGGTCTGTCACCTGCTTGTTTCTATGGATACGTCATTGCTCTGCCTGAAATGTTCCACAGTGTGACATTAAATAGCTCTACCTTACATTATTTTTTTTCAATTTATAGCTCAAAAATACCTAGAAAACAAACATTCTGACTGTGAGTGGGGTCGCCTCTCCACAGATCTGACCTGTAACTTTTCTGGTTTGGTCTCCATGAAGATAAAAATATTTAATGCCACACTGTGAAACATTCCAGACAAAGCAATAACATACAAAAGTAAAAAAAAAAAAAAAGTGCACCTTAATATTCCAACGTTTCTCTTGCAAAGAAATATTATTGCGTTAATATAAAACGTTCCACAGTAAGACATTAAACTTATTCAGCTCCATGGAAACATCACCAGACAAAGACACAAGTCAAATCTGCGGAGAGGCGAGCACTTTCCTTGTAAGAATGGGGTTTTTAAGATATTATTTTGACAATAAAAGAGCTGTAATTGAATAAAAGTAGGATATAAACGTTTAAAAGTGACCTTGCGTCCTTTTAATTCCTTTTACGACCTATATTTTTCAGAGTACATCATCTTTCGGCTCTTTTTTCCTTTCTCCCGAAGACGGCATTTTGCCCGAGAGCGCCTCTGCCTGAGCTCCAGTCGGCCCCCGTCCTCCCGCTGTTTGCTGTAGTTTTTAATGAGGCCGTGGTGGAGGGTTTGGGGGATTATTGTCCACAGAATGAGCTCCTCTGAGGCCTGTGGACCGGAGCATCGCGCCCGGGTCGATACCAGGTGTGATCTGCCTCAGACCAAACAAACACACACGCGCACCTCCTGATCGATACCAGTTTAGAGCGTCCATTTTGGATCCAGCTCTGCCCCGCGCTCTGGTAAACGAGAGTCTGGCTTTCTATCGGGGCAGTGAAAATAGATGTATTGGTCATGACGGAGGAATTCAGAAGGTCAAAAATTGCCTCTTCTCCTTTCTACGAGTTGTGGTTTATTATTTATTTTGGTATAAACTATTTCTATTAGCCGTAACCAGTGTTGGGGAGTAACAGATTACATGTACCGGAGTTACGTAATCAGAGTACAAATTATGAGTAACTGTGTATTCGGTTACAGTTACAGTTTCAGTGAGTGGTGATTGGATTACAGTTACTTTGTTGAAATAAATGGATTACACGGTGGTATTTTCCTGTTTTCACATTTTGGGCTATATCCCTTTCTTTTTTCTTTCTTTTTTTTTTTTTAACCAAGTCTAAACCAGGAATAATTCAGGATTGAACCAAGACTGAACCCAGGACAAAAAACAGGTCTAAACTAGATCTAAACCAGGTCTAAACTAGATCTAAACCAGGGCTAAAACCAGGTCTAAACTAGATCTAAACCAGGGCTAAAACCAGGTCTAAACCAGATCTAAACCAGGTCTAAAACCAGGTCTAAACCAGATCTAAACAAGATCTAATCCAGGTCTAAACTAGATCTAAACCAGGACTAAAACCAGGTCTAAACCAGATCTAAACCAGGACTAAAACCAGGTCTAAACTAGATCTAAACCAGGTCTAAACTAGATCTAAACCAGGGCTAAAACCAGGTCTAAACCAGAACTAAAAGCAGGTCTAAACCATATCTAAACCAGGTCTAAACTAGATCTAAATCAGATCTAAACTAGATCTAAACCAGATCTAAACCAGGACTAAAACCAGGTCTAAACTAGATCTAAACCAGGACTAAAACAGGATTTAACAGGACTAAATCATACTGTGTGGACGTGTCTCCTCCTCTTCTGTCAATAATAGTTTTAATACGGTTAAGTAAAGTCTGGGCTTTTTATTTTCTTTTAGCAGAAAAAACATCTTATGTGAAGATTTCCTCGTCTTTGCTTCTCTACAGAAAATCAAGTAATCCAAAGTATTCAGATTACGTTACCCACCTTACTTACCTCCCACATTTTGGTGTATGTAATCTGTAATCTGTAGGGGAATACATTTTAAAAGTGACCTTCCCAACACTGGCCGTAACTCTCTTTTCATTACAGAGTTAACCACCCGAGAACAGGAAGTGTGCTGATTCCATGCTAGTTGTTGTTGTTGTTTGCATTTACCGATGACAGAACTCCGCTGTGGCTTCTGGAAATGAAAGGCACTTATAAACTCATTGTGGTGAATAATTAGGATAATTAGTGGCATCATCTGCTCGTCTCCATGGAGATAGAAAAGTTTAAAGGTCCAACATATCACACAAAATTGTCAAAATTGTTCCTTGGGTGTTTAAAGACATGTTATAATGCAGTTACTTCCAAAAACATAGCTGGAGTTGTGTTTTGTTTCATTCAACACATGTTTGATTTTTTCCTGCATTATTAGTTTTGTATCTCCAAAGCTCCAAAAAATGTGCTAGTTTTCAAGTTCACAGCTCCTTTTACTTTCTGTTCAGTAGATTGGCAATTCCAGGGCTGAAATCATCCAAATGATTCTAGTGAAACACAGTGGAGCACTTCCTGTATTACCACATGACATCACAAGTTGGAACAGTGTTTTCTTTTTCAGAGAAGAACTCAGCCAATATATGCAACATTTGTGTGTTAAATATGTGTGAATGAAACAAAACACAGCTCTAGGTCTGCACTGCATGCGTAATTATTAGGCAAGTTGTTTTTATGAGGATTAATTTCATAAATGAACATGTTAAATAATGGAGGGATGACTGACAGCCTACTGACACCCACAACAACACGGCGCGGACCTGTGCACTCCGGACTTTGAAACAGAGCAGACATTTGTGCGCTGATCACGCCGTTTCCCTTTTGTCCAGACACGGCGGGACATTGTGGTGCCCAGCGGTGCCAGGTAGGGGCGGGACAGAGAGGGGCTCCTCGTGTTCCGCCCGTAGACGCCAGTGTCTTTGCTCGACACGTATAACCTGCATCTGACTCACTGGTTAGTTAGTCACACGTTAGTTCAACACAAAAATTCAAATGTCCTGTCCCTAGTTGATCCTAAAGAGGCCGTTATAGACAGAAGTCATAGTTTTAACAAATATGCACTAAAATACCAAAATAAGGCCAGGGATAGAGATACACTTCTATTTTAGACACATTTACACAGATACTCAGTAGAAAAATAGTGATTTTTTTTTGGGTTACCGAGGCGGCTCTTCAACACCTCACTTGGCTGCTCGGTCTAATTCAGAGTGGAGGTAAAGCTATGAACTCATGAACTGACCAATTTGATATAAACCAGGACTAAAACAGGACTATCACAATTTTTGACTAATCTGATCCTCGCCAACAGTAAAGAGAAACATAAACTCATCATTTGTTGAGCCAAAATACAGAAAACCGTGTTCGCTAATGATAATAAAGCAAAAAAAATCTGCAACAGAAGTCCCTCAGATCATGACTGACATGAGAATGCAAAATGTTACACTCTCTTTTCACAATTTTATTTATACCTGGGTGTGTCCTAGTTTAAAATTTGGAAATCTGGTCATCCTAATCTAATCGAACACTCTATTTAAGGCTTGTCGTCTTTCTTACAGCGACTCAGAAAACTGGTCGCTCTCTGGCGTTTTTGTTTTGTAAAAGTAGCTCACCGGAGAAAAAAAGGTTGGAGTTCAAACGCCAAAACACAAAACTCGCTTTGTAATCAAAATCCATCTCTTGCGTTACTGTAATTGGGCGTCTTAATCGATTTTTTACGACGTGAAATATTCATGGTACGGGACTGGATAATGGAGAAGGCATGGACGATTTACAGTGGAGGCCGTCTCTGCTCCCTGCTCGCCTCGCATGTGTGGCTCGGGATCTTTGCTTTGGGCATGCTTCAGGAGGGCTACATAATGGGCTGTTTCTGATCGCGTTCCCGCTACAAACTCCTGCTAATAAGTGCGCCGAGTGCGGATGGACCTCAAAATGCCTAAATCTCTGCATGGACGAGGGGGGTGGAAAAAAAAAAAAAGGAAAAGAAATCTCCTCCAATTTGGCGGTGAGAGAGGCAGGACAGTGTAACGGTAAATGAGGTCCCCAGAGTGCGCGGTGCTACGGTCTTATCCCTCCCCGTAGGAACCGCGGGAAGTGCATGTAAACACAGCCAGGAACAACAAGGAGCAGGACTAAAGCGCTCAAAAGCAAATCCGTGTCCAGGTATTACGTCGGTTTGTGTTCGGAAGGACGTGGGGAAGTAAAAGTAGGAATCTACATACATTTACATCTGTTTTACACATTTCAGTGGACGCCGAGTCGCAGTGGTAAGATGATTAGAATAAGACGAGAGCACTTTGATTTTCATTTATAATTTTGAGGCCCATTAGCATTTAAGACTTCTCGCAACTCGCGGCGTTTGGTGAGGGTGTATTAGGCTGCTGAAAATGTTTCTCCGTGTTCTTATGTTACTGATTTGCCCAGAATGTTCCCGATTATGGCATTAAATGTTTCTATTTCCATGGAAACAAGGAGACACAGCTAGTCCCGCCCCCCAGGAGAGGCTGAAATCCTTCGAGACACTAGCATGACACAAGACCAGGGCTGGGCAATTTTTTTATTTAATTTTTTTTTCATGGGGCCACATGAGAAACAGAAAATATTGTGGAGGCTCCGGGTCAAAATGCTTAACTCGATTCTGCATGATATTAATTGTATTCTTTATAAAAAAAAAAAAAAACAGTAAATAGCAGTGTTTTGACGAGTGTATGTGTACAATCCTTCAGTCGTTCAGATAGAATCCTAACCAGGCTGGCGCCACCTAGTGCCTCCACTCAATTTCATTTCTCTGCAGCGACTAGGTCAGGAATCAAAATACAATAGATGGTTTGCAAAAACCCCGGAAGTGCGAGTTTGGGCACCAGCCAATCAGCGAAGAGACAGACATTCTGTGTTGGCAACGATTGGTGAATTTTATCAAGGGAAAAGACCTATTGCCCTTCTTCCTACGCAATTTGGGTAAAGCTTAATATAACAGTTAGCTCCGTTAGTGGTGCATTACATACGTCATGACCAAATATCAGCGATTGGTTAAATGAAGTAACATCTACCGTCGAGTGAACAAATTCTAACGCTCCGAGGTCAGACGGTTCCCAAACCAGCTGATGAATCAGGCTAGTAGAATCCATGGTAAAAGAAATTCAATTTGTCAAATGGGCAAAAGTTTATTTTGGTCGAAAACATTTCACAGCTCATCCAAGCTTCAGTTCGGGTCAGACGCTGGAGGACACTGCCTTATATCTGCCTGAAGAGAGGCGCTAACTACACTGAAAGTCCTCTGAAACTAACACACACATTTGTTTACAGTTCCTGTTAGTTTGCAACTTAACTACCTGTTAAGATGCGAAAGTTTATTTTCAACCAAAATACACTTTTGTTCAGTTGACAAATTGAATTTCTTCTTTTGTCATGGTAAGAGTTTATGTTATGAATAACCAATGAAAAAGGGAGGTTGCCTTACAAAAAATGTCATTTAAAAAACACCTTTAAAATAAATTCAAAGCAATTTTAGTCCATTATAAAATAGGTTTATTTTATAATTCCAAATGAACTTAAACGGGCCAGTTAGAGTCAACTGAAGAGCCGCATGTGGCCTGGGAACTGGACAATGCCCCAGTCTGTACAAGACAGAACAGCAGCTCTTTCTACAGGAGACATGCACAGTAGAACGTGAAGTCATGTCGTCTGATAGATAAGTAGACAGGAATTAGGTAAGTAAGGAAGTAAAAAATTCTAAGTGAATTCTTCACCTGAAAATTTCCTGGATGCACTTTTAAGATGTTCAATTTTTGTCCAAACATGTTTTTCTGTTTCCTGTGGCTCATTCACAAACCCACAATAACAGAAACCTCAAACATGTTTTCTATGGTTTTGTCCGATGTGCTTTTTGGTCTAAAGGCGGCGTTTCCATGGAAACGTGTATCAAAATTCCACCTCTGTTTTGAACAAAAATCTCCCAGGTCATTTTAAAGTAGTTAGGCTTAATATATAAATAAAAAGTAAGTTAAAAAGTACTTACAAAGTAAGTTTCAAGTACAAAGTAAGTAAGTAAAAAAGTAAGTTTTTAATAAAGGTAAGTAAATAGTAAGTAAAAAAAAATTAATTATAAAGTACAAAGTCAGTAAAAAAAAAAAAAAAGTAAGTGGGAAAAAAAGAAAGAAACATTTCTTGATGCACCTTTAAGATTTAAAAAAAAAATTTTTTTTTGTATAAACATGTTTTTCTGTTTCCTGTGGCTCATTCACAAAACCACAATAACAGAAACCTCAAACATGTTTTCTATGGTTTTGTCCGATGTGCTTTTTGGTCTAAAGGCGGCGTTTCCATGGAGACCTGTATCAAAATTCCACCTCTGTTTTGAACAAAGATCTCCCAGGTTGTTTTTTTAAATTCCAGGTGAGCACAGAGTCGCCGCTCACTGCTTAAATGAAGTGGACAGAAGGTCTTAAGATCGTAGACGACCTCGGCTCAAACAGACCCGCTGTTTACACGTGAGATAATTAATTCATCAGTCTTAATTAGGTGAGATTTACGGTGGAGGAAAAACAATCAACAGACTTCGCGCACGTGTGAGGATATCGGCGAGTCCAGCTTTAGTGCACGGTCATCGGAAATACTGGAGTTAATCAAAGGGTAATTAGAAACGAATGCAATTACAAGAGGTGAGGTGAGAAAAGGGCAAACAGCAAAACAGGGAAACAGACAAGAAACTCCGAAAATAGATTGGGAAATTGGTACGCTTTGACAAAATGTTGACAAAAAGGCAGCTCGAGGTCAAAATAAGTCTGCTGTGTACTGTCTGTATCTAATTAAATCATTTTATTGTCCAGTAATCAGGAAGTGCACGTTAGCCTGTAGTGGAAGGCAACGAAATAAAAGTAGTAACGTATTTTTCGAACTATAAGCCACACTTTTTCATGGTTTGGGTGTTTCCTGCGACTTATATATTAAAATTGTCACACTGAAGTTGTGGAGAGGTTCTAGTCTTGTGTGAGTATCTGCTGCTCCTGTTCCTCCTGTACCACTGTCACTTGACTCTACTGCGCATGTCTCCTGCAGAAAGAGCCTCTGTCCTGTCTGTATCATGTCAGTCCATCGCACCATTACTTCTGCACCACTGAACGATTTAACATTCAAACAAACTTATGAAGACGACTGAGAAGACTGAACACAACTGCCCCCACAAAGAAAATCTGATTTTGCAGATTACAAACCGCAAGTCGTGAAATCTGCAGCTCAAAACGGTAATCGAGCAGCAGAAAGAAAGTTTGGAGTGAGAGAGAAACTTGTGACACCGGGAGGATGAACCATGAAACTTTCCTGGAGTCACTGGATGGATGGACAAAGCCTGGACTTCAGTGACACTGAAACCATCCTGTCGGGATTCAGAAAGGGATAATGGAAGGAATAATTCTAACTGGAACTGATGCTGAGTCTGACGACAGCGACACAGAAGAGGAAGCGGCGCTCTGTTTACCTCTGGAGGTCGTGGAGTTGCTCAGAAGTGACACCGAGAATGAAGAACTGAATGGATTTAGTGATTTGGTAGTGAGATGGAGAGTTTGTTAAACTTGTTCTGTTCTGTTGTTTATGTTATAGTTTATCTGAAGAACTGTTCATATGTGACGTTAACAGTCTGTTGTTCTCTGTTTTTACTAGAATTTGACTTTCAGCATGTAATGTCGGTTCCTGGTCTCTGATTTTATAAAATAAATTTCCCCAAAAAAATGTGACTTATATATGTTTGTTTCTTCTTTATTATGCATTTTTTGGCTGGTGCGACTTATACTCCAGAGTGACTTGTAGTCCAAAAACTACAGTATGTGCTGTACTTAAGTATAGATTTTAGGTATCTGTACTTTATTTTAGTAGATTCTAAAATGTATACTTTTACTTCACTACATTTGAGAGTATGTATCTGTACTTTCTTAGCCAGGCTGGTGCCATCTAGTGCCTCAATTTCATTTCTCTCCAGCGACTAGAATAGGAATCAGAATACACTAGACGGTTTGCAAAAACCCTGGAAGTGCGAGTTCGGGCACCAGCCAATCAGAGAAGAGTCAAACATTCTGTGTTGTCAACAATTCCCGAGATTGAGGATTTAAAGCCGGAATAGAGAGAATGTTTGGTGAATTTTATCAAGAGGAAAGACGTTATTGCTCTTCTTCCTACGGGATTTGGGAAAAGCTTAATATACCAGTTATCCCCATTAGCGGCGCTTTACATACGTCACGACCAAACAGCAGCGATTGGTTAAATAAAAAAACTACCCACCTACTGTCGAGCGAATGAATCCTGATGCTGCGAGGTCAGGCAGTTTCTACAAAGTGAAACCGGCTGATGAATCAGGCTAGTACTTTCCATTCCACTACATTTTTTTTTTTAACTGGACTGAAAAGTAAAAGTATATTTTTTTATTCTTGTGTGGCACCTGCTGAAAATGCTGAGGGGTTTATTTTGAACACATTCGTAGTTCGAGCAAACAAAAATATACAAATAAAAATAAGACTGATTCAGTTGTTTCTACAGAACAAAATTCAATATGGGCCTTTTGAACCAAGCACAGTCCCTTCAAAAGTCGATGCTTTTCACGAGACGTTTCATCATGTGACGTCATCGGTCACGGTAATAATGGAAAAGCTTTGATAGAAAAGCCTTTGTTTACGTTGACCATAAACTAAGTCTGCAGATGCAAATGCACAAAGCCTAAATGGACACATAGGGGGTGATAATGGTGTGAAAAAGCAGGGTTATTTCAAACATCTCCGCGTTTGTGTGTGCATCTGTCTCATCTCGCCGCAGCAGACACGCACTCTGCACACAAACGCCGCTAACAAGCCTTCGCCCATGTTCGGCCAATTGTTATTCAACTGATGGCCGTGTTGTGTGAATCCATTCTCTCAAATCAAAGCCGGAGGAGAGTGCTCGAGCTGCTCGTTTCCCTCAAAATGGACTGTCTGGTAAGTAGCTGAAAGCAATGATTTAGAGGGGAGATTCGCACACACATATATAACCAGGCAATCGCGCCGTCGCCCTTGACGATGATGGCCAAAGGTTGGAGAGGACGCTGCAGATTGAAGTCATTTCGAATGTGGATCCTTGTGCCGGGCCCAGCGCTGGAGCCGCTTCTCTTTAATTGGGGTTTTGAAAAGTTAGATCTCCCACACGTACAGAGAATTTAAGAGTAGCTTTCCGTTTCAGTGTGGGTTTAAAGGTGCATTGTGTAACTTTTTTAGAGGAGGGTTCATTACTATGGCGTCTAAATAGTCCCATAATATACACGCACGATAAAACATGAGTATATATATAATATACAGTATTGTATTATCTCACACATGTAGATATTAACTGCGAGCGAGAAAATTACAACCACTAGGGGGCAGACTCCATGTATCATTTGTTCATTGTTTTTTTCAAAATAAAACCAAAAATAAGAAAATGAAAAGACCAACTATTTTCTTCATTATTTGTCTCCAAAACCAAAATGAAAAAAACAGATTTTTGAGTTTGCAATTTTGTGTTTAAATGAATAATAAAAAAAGATAAAATGATAACGACCGTTTCCCGTTTATGTGACTTAGGTCATTTTCACACCGCTAGTTCGATTATTTGGTCCGCACCAGGCAATAAAATTGTTATTATGTAGCAAATACACTCCAGTGTGGTCCGCGTTCACACCGGCAAACAAACCAAAACTGGTTCGATTGACGTGTCTCTGTTTCCCGGTAAAACAGCGATACTCCAGTTATCAACACCGATGTTCCTGTTAATACCGCGGGCCATCCTCATCTCAAATTATCACCATGAACTCATAAAACAGCAACATGTAGAACTTTGTACAAACTCACCGCATCAGCCCAGAGTTCGGGTAACAGCAGCAGCCAACAGCGCTCACAGTAGCGCGCAGCTCCTCAGGACGGGGCTGGGGTCTGGTCCTTGGTCTTCTGTTACAAGCTCGTTGGTCAGATGGTCCGGAGGCTCTGTCCTCCATGTGCTGGTTCCAAACGGTGGCGAGCAAGACCAGTGCGCAATGACTGGGTCCGAGCGGGTACGTTCAGTCGTCTGCGCGCTGTTTCCGTGTGGGAAAAGCGAGAATGCGCTGTGGACTACAGGTCCGGGCGCGCTGCTCCGGTTCTCCGCGCTCAAGAACCACGGCTGGTTCCAAGGTGGTGCAGCATCCGGACAGAAGCGTGAGTCCAGTTTGGTTTGTTATATGTTGTTCTGAGCGTCCGTCCTTCCGCGCATTTGGTTCTTCCCGGGGAAAGCGCTTCCTCAGGTCGAGGCTCCCCGCTCCAGCTCCTCTGAGCCCGGCCTGAACTGGAGCTGCCCCCGCTGGTTCAGGACTCTGGTTTGGATCTATTCCGACTGTATTTCTCACACTAGGTTAAAAGCAGGGACTTTTTTAAATGTTGGTTGCTGTGTGATCACGGGGGAACACCGGGTCGTCTCTGTGCGTGTAGGTCCCGAACAGGGGTGCGCACCTCCAATTTTGACTCACTCTGGAGCCACACGTTCGCACTGATACTTGCTCTGATCTTCGTGTGTTACATTCTCTGTATTGGCCATTGTTGGTAAAATGATTCGAAAATTAATCGCGTCTGCGTCTGGACAACAATCTGTTACTGCGCTGGAGTCGTACAGCGTCATTTCAGGCAGAGGAACGCGTTTCCTCCCATGTCTGGAATAGTCCGTTTGTCCATACTGTCTATGGTGGACCCGGGTTCGCGTTCACACCAGTCTGGAACCGCACAAAGTTGGTCATTTGGTGCGGATTTAAGCGAACTGAGACACCTCTTTTTTGCGGTCCTCGGTCGGTCCGCATTTGGTTCGGGTCCGAGTCCGATTCTTTCACACCAACGCAAACGAACCGAACTAACCACTTTTGGTTCGAATGGACCGTTTGGTGCGCACCAAATACTGTCGGTGTGAAAACACCCTTAAACTGTGATGTCGGACTTTTGCACCACATATGGACTGAAACCATTTTCAGTCCCGGTCTCTGTCCCGGTCTGGTCCTAGTCTGGTCCCGGCCTCAGTTCTGGTCTCAGTACAGGTCCTAGTCCCAGACTCTGTCCTGGTTTTAGTCATTGTCTGGTCTAGGTCTAGTCCTGGTCTGGTACCGGTCTCAGTCCCAGTCTCAGTCCTGTTCTCAATCACGGTCTGGTCCTAGCCTGGTCCCGGCCTCAGTCCTGGTCTCAGTACAGGTCCTAGTCCCAGACTCTGTCCTGGTTTTAGTCATTGTCTGGTCTAGGTCTAGTCCTGGTCTGGTACCGGTCTAGTCCCAGTCTCAGTCCTGTTCTCAATCACGGTCTGGTCCTAGCCTGGTCTTGGTCTCAGTCCTGGTCTGGTCCTGGTCTGGTCCCGTTCTCAGTCCCGATCTGGTTCTGGTCTGGTCCTGGACCTGGTTCAGACGTGATTCAGTCCGTATGTGGTGCAAAAGGTCGACATCACAGTTTAAGTCACGAAAACAGGAAACGTCCGTTATCCGTTTTTTGCATTATTCATTTAAACACAATTGAAAACTGAAAAAACAAATCATTATCCGTTTTTACATTTTGGTTTTGGAGACAAATAATGAAGAAAACAAATGTTTATTCATTTTCTTATTTTTGAAAAACAAATGAACGAATGATACATGGCTTCAGACACACTCTCGAAAAGACAACGAGCTCTAGAATTTGATTTCTGCTCGTGCGAGTTATAAAAACCACCTGTAATTGAATAAATGTAAGGTAGAGCTGTTTAATGTCACACTGTGGAACATTCCAGGCAGAGCAAGTGACTTAGAAACCTCCACAGAAACAAGCCAAAAAGTTACATAGTGCTTCCTGAATTATTGCTCAAACATTTATTGATTTCAACTTCCTTTTTCATGCAACATTTTGTGGACGTTCCACATTGAAAACAAAACAAAATTATGTTTTTTAATTTGCTACGGCAGCTGTTGTAATTTCTCATCGTTCTGAAACCCTCCACACGCTGGTTCTCAATCTTTTCTTCTGCGATCAATGAGTCGATCAATCAAAACTTTATTTGTTTGGCGGTTTTCATACATTTGACATGTTGCACAAAGTTTTTCACACGCAACAGAAAAATGACAATGATTAAAAACAACAGCCTCCCCGTGGTTTCTTCCATATGTACAGCAATTTAGACAAAAACATAAAACATGAAGCTCCTCAAGGTTATAGTAAAAAAATAAAAATAAAAACCTGAAGTACCACATAAGAAAATATCTATCGGCTTTAAATACTCAGTTGTTGTCCTTGTTTTAAAGAAGAACTGGACCAAAATAGAGCAGAACTGTGGATCAAACTCACCAGTGGTTTCACAGTTTACACTGCCTGAGCAAAGATGTGTTTTTACTGTGCGCAGGGTCACCTCTCCACAGATCTGACCCGCAGCTTGGCCTGTGGTGTCTCCAGTTTGTCCACTTCCAGATAAGTGAGTTTAATGTCACACTGCAGAAAATACAGTGGGTAAAGAAAGAAGATCTCCACAGAGACTCGACAGAGATCATAAAAGCCACGGCCAGTGTTGGGAAGGTGACTTTTAAACTATAATCCCCTACAGATTACAGATTACATACTCCAAAATGTAGTTTGTAACGTAATCCATTAAATTACTTAAAGTGAGTAACGTAATCTGAATACTTTGGATTACTTGATATTGTCCTGGTTTTAGTCCTGATTTAGTCCAGATTTTTGTCCTGGTTTTAGTCCCGGTTTTGTCCAGTTTTTTTGTCTTGGTTTAGTCCTGGTTTTAGTTCTGGTTTAGTCCTGGTTTAGTCCTGGTTTAGTTCTGGTTTAGTCCTGGTTTTAGTCCTGGTTTAGTCCTGGTTTTTAACCTGGTTTTAGTCCTGATCTATTCCTGGTTTTAGTCCTGGTTTTGTCCAGTTTTTTTTTTTTTTTGTCTTGGTTTAGTCTTGTTTTAGTCCTGGTTTAGTCTTGGTTTAGTCCTGGTTTAGTCCTGTTTTTTTCTCTTGGTTTAGTCCTGGTTTAGTCTGGTTTAGTCTTGGTTTAATCCTGGTTTTAGTTCTGGTTTTAGTCCTGGTTTAGTCCTGGTTTAATCTGGTTTAGTGGTTTAGTCCTGGTTTAGTCCTGGTTTAGACCTGTTTTAGTCCTGGTTTAGTCCTGATTTTAATCTGGTTTAGTCCTGTTTAGTTTGGTTTTAGTCCTGGTTTTAGTCCTGGTTTTAGTCCTGGTTTAGTCCTGTTTAGTCCTGGTTTAGTCCTGGTTTTAGTCCTGGTTTAGTCTGGTCCTTTTAGTCCTGTTTAGTCCTGTTTTAGTCCTTTTATTTAGTCCTGTTTTAGTCCTGGTTTTAGTCCTGGTTTAGTCCTGGTTTTTAGTCCCGTTTTAGTCCTTTTAGTCCTGGTTTTGTCCTGTTTTAGTCCTGTTTTAGTCCTGGTTTAGTCCTGTTTTAGTCTGGTTTTAGTCCTGGTTTTAGTCCTGTTTTAGTCCTGGTTTTAGTCCTGGTTTAGTCCTGTTTTAGTCCTGGTTTAGTCCTGTTTTAGTCCTGTTTTAGTCCTGGTTTTAGTCCTGGTTTAGTCCTGGTTTTGTCCTGTTTTAGTCCTGGTTTTAGTCCTGGTTTTAGTCCTGTTTTAGTCCTGGTTTTAGTCCTGGTTTAGTCCTGGTTTTAGTCCTGGAGTCCTGTTTAGTCCTTTTAGTCCTGTTTTAGTCCTGGTTTAGTCCTGGTTTTAGTCCTGTTTTAGTCCTTTTAGTCCTGTTTTAGTCCTGGTTTAGTCCTGGTTTTAGTCTTTTAGTCCTGGTTTTAGTCCTGTTTTAGTCCTGTTTAGTTTAGTCCTGTTTTAGTCCTGTTTTAGTCCTGGTTTTAGTCCTGTTTTAGTCCTGGTTTTAGTTTCTGTTTGTCCTGGTTTTAGTCCTGTTTTAGTCCTGTTTTAGTCCTGGTTTAGTCCTGGTTTTAGTCCGGTTTTAGTCCTGGGTTTAGACCTGGTTTAGCCCAAAATATGAAAACAGGAAAATACCGCCGTGTACTCCATTTATTTCAACAAAGTAACTCACTGAAACAGTAACTGTAACTGAATACAGTTACTCATAATTTCTACTCTGATTACGTAACTCCGGTACATGTAATCTGTTACTCCCCAACACTGGCCACAGCAGTGTTATGATTCTGACTTATTGGGATAAGATTTAATCAAACTATTTATGAAAGACGTGGGCAGAAAACAGAGCTAACAATAGTTTTCCGTCATTTATATTTTGTTAATTTAAATGCCTCTATTACCAATATAAATGTTTATTTTGTAGTTTGGGCTTTAACTGTTATATTTACATTTACTGGTTGATATTTTAGGAAACATTTGGTCACATTTGGATCAGTAAATTAGTGCAACTGATCTTCATTTGTGAAAGGATTATCTTTTCTGCCGGGCATCGAGGTCGATAATGAACTTTTCTGGTGGAAGGTCCATCAAATGCTTTTCTTCGTGGAGATGTTATTGGCATTAAATCTGTCTATCTTCATGGAGACCAAACAAGACCAAGTTACAGGTCAGATCTGTGGAGAGGAGACCCCGCAAAATATATAGCCCCATTCACACATGCACTGAACCAGGAAATTACCTGCATTTTGCCAGAAAAGGGTCAGAGTTCGGAACTGATTTTCCTGCGCTTTTTGTATTTTTATTTTTTTTTATTGACTGGCTTATTTATTTATTGTATACTTTATTTTATTAAATGTATTAATTTATATTGTGTTTAGTAAGGGGTTTGCAAAAATATTGAACTATCGATATATTGTATAGTTTAATGTGATGATAGAGTATCGATATCGTGGGAATATTATTTGGTATATTTTACTGAATTATTTTGTTACAGCGCTACAGTTTTGTTGCTTATTTAGAGAAAGAAAACTCATTTATGCAGTACATTTGACATTTTCACAGTTTTGATGATTTATTTCATGATTTAGCCATTACTTTTTTATTGAACTGTATAAAATCGATTTGAAATATATCGTATCGAATTGAAAGTGCACTGTATCGAGTTGTGTATCGTATCAGCAACTTCTTAATGATGCTCAGCTCTAGTGTCTACTCCGTGCTGCAGAGACTTGGAGACTTTGGAGACTTCGTGTTGGTAAAATGTGCTATACAAATAAACTTCGATTGTACTGGAATGGACAATTTCCCAGGTAAATTATCAGGATTATGCATGGAAGTCTTGTGGAAGTCTTACGTGTGAATAAAACCAGAAAATTACCAGCACCAACAACCTGATTTTTCCTGAATCCAACTACGGTCCATCCAAATTTTCCACTAATATAAAGGCCACAGTATATTGATCGTGAAATCCATTTGAAAGTGAGCCTTGATGTCAGGGCGCTCAGAAACCTCGGGGCAGAGTGTTTTTACCTGGTTGCCGTAGAGATCAGACTCGTCTCCATGGAAACTGAATACAAAACGTTTCAGTCTGCACACAGCTGTGGACCTGCGCCTCAGTCACAGCTCCTCAAAGCGCCAGGTACCTTCTTTTCTATAGCTATAGGTGACACTTTGAGGACTTTATTCCATTCAAAAGTGACAATAATTTGATTTAAATTATTGCATATTGTTTAATTGTTCTTACAGTCAAATCTTACAGAAATACCCAGAAGACTAGATCCATTGTCTTGAGAAGTAAACCATGACTATTCACTAAACACATGCTTTTCTTGGGCCAAGGGTGAAAAAAGGTGAGGGCCTGGGGGGCATTTTTTCTGATTAATGTTATTTTAGGCATAAAATAAGCCAAGCAAACTGTACTGCATTAGTCTGTTTCATCAGCCGGTTTCACTTTGTGGAAACCGTCTGATCTCGCAGCATTAGGATTCGTTCGCTCGATGGTAGGCGGGTACTTTTTTAATTTAACCAATCGCTGCTATTTGGTCGTGACGTATGTAATGCTCAAAATCCCGCAGGAAGAAGGGCAATAACATCTTTCCTCTTGATAAAATTCACCAAACATTCTCTTTGTTCCGGCTTTAAATCCTCGATCTCGGGAATCGCTGCCAGCACAGAATATCTGTCTTCGTCTACATCCATCTTGACGCTTTGTTTACTGTTGTGCTGTTCCACAAAATGGACCCAGACAGACGCTTGAGTTTGACGTCATGGCTTCACAGCTCTTCTCTGATCGGTCGGTGCGCGGTCTACAACTTCTGCGATTCTTGCAAACCGTCTAGTGCATTCCGATTCCTGAGCTTAGTCACTGGAGAGAAATGAAATTGAGCTGAGTCACTAGGTACTGTCCAAAAGGTGAGAGATTTTCATGCCTGTTTTCTTCAGATCAAATCAAATGTATTTGTATAGCACATTTAAAACAGCCAAAGCTTACCAAAGTGCTGAACAGTGAAATAAAACATACAATAGGCAAATCAACCAGAATAATAATAATGAAAATAATAATAACAGCAAGTTTTCTTTAACATTACCTTTTATTCTGATACGATCATAAACGATAAATTTTGTGCTTTTTTCATCAATATTATCAATTTGTAAAACCATAAATGAAAATGAAAACCAAAAAATCCAGACATTTTTTCATTCTCATTGTGGTTTATTTTGTATAACCATAAACGATAAACTTTTGTGCCTTCGTTAACAATATTATTAGTTTGTACGATCATAAATGAAACAATGCATCTTTAAAAAAAATGAAAGATAAGAACTAAGGAAAAAAAGTGACTGTATTTCTGTTCGAGGGGTTAGTGTGTGGAACAGTCTGAGTGAGTATTAAAAAACAAAAAAGAAGTCTAACACTGTTAAACCTTAAAAAAAGAGAGAGAATAAAGAGAAGAATTATGTTTTGAAAGATATAGAGCTCTGGAATGAATGAATTATGCATTAAATTTTGTTTATTTTACTTCATATTTTGTCTCCTAAACATACAGTAAGTCGTAAGTGAAATTATAAATGCAATCTTGCTGTTCATACGCTGCTTTTCTTATTTTCTTTTTTGGAATTCTGTCATTGTTTAATAGAGTTTGGCTTCATAAGTACTTTTTACTTCAGCCTACACCCTTTCGCTCATGATCCATTTTTCTTGCTGTGGTCCAAAGCAAGAAAAATATCTGACGAAGGCTTTTATTTGCCAAAACGCTCTTTAATTTTTATTCTTTTAAAAGCTTTTGAACATCGGCCATCTGAGTGCGCAATGCATTTTTTTTCACTTTTATTAAGATGCATTTGAAGTAATAATCACCATCCATTTTGATAACTGTTAACTGGACTCAAAAAGGACGTTATATAATAAAGAAAGCAGCATTATTATGTATAAGTGTTAAAAATAATGCACATTTTAGTTGCAGATGAAATGTGAAGCCTCAAATCTGCAGAAAAATTTACTTACGGGGACAAATAAAGCAACCTAACCTCAACCAGACCTACAATCTTGGGTGTAAATGCCGTAGTTTAGTATGCATTATATTCCTGACAGTGAATCCTTTGCCGTCTCTTCTATAAGATTGTGCATTCTCCATTCTTCTGTCAGATCGATGCATTGGAGTTCCCCGTTGCTAGCGGCGCAGGTGTTGTTGTTTTGTGTGCTACCCCTGAACGATCACATCTATTGGAGGTGAAAATGTCCGCCCAGCGTGACTCGATTTCAGCGCGCCACAGTCTACCCCATTCCTTCAGATGAGCTGCAATAAAAGTGGAGGCAGCCGCGCGATAGGTGGTGCCTTACAGACAAGAAAGAGGGCATAGTGGGCCCATTGTATGCACCGCGCTTCCAACTTTAATGATCGCAGTGCCGATAGGAGCCAGAAGCCAGGAGCCGTGCCGAGATCTGGCCTATTTTGACACCGGCGTTACAGTGAAGGAGGCAAAGGTCGCGATACCTGCTGTAGGAAAGTACACAACGCAAGGTAAAGTCCAAAAAATACCAGAAAGAATGAAAAATAATAGTGAATTTTTAGAGTGGACGAGTAATTTAAAGAAACAAGGTCACAAAGGTTTGAAGTGTTGGTTTAGGAGCTGAAAAATTTGCCAGGATGTCAGGAAGTTTGTCAAGGTTCACTCAATCTCTTGTTCGTACAACCGAAAAATGGTTCAAAAACATCAAACTAGCAGACACTTTCTTTCATTTGAGACCTTTACTGGAATTTCAGCTTTGTAGCTTTGTCTGAAATGTTTCTCAGTATGGCTTTAAAACTTGGAAACAATTCGTTAAGGAGCCGTGCTGAGATCTGGTCTATTTTGACAGTGAAGGAGGCAAAGGTTGCAATACCTGCTGTAGGAAAGTACACAACGCAAGGTAAAGTCCAAAAAATACCTGAAAGAATGAAAAATAATAGCCGATTTTCTAGAGTGTACAAGTAATTTTAAAGATACAAGGTCACAAATGTTTTGAAGTGTTGGTATAGGAGCTGAAAAATGTTGCCAGGATGTCAGGAAGTTTGTCAAGGTTGACTCAATCCATTGTTCGTACAACCGAAAAATGGCAACTTCAAACTAGCAGACACTTTCTTTTATTTGAGACCTTTACTGGAATTTTAGCTTTGTAGCTTTATCTGAAATGTTTCTCAGTATGGCTTTAAAACTTGGAAACAATCCGTTAAGGAGCCGTGCCAGAGATCTGGCCTATTTTGACACTGGTGTTACAGTGAAGGAGGCAAAGGTCGCGATACCTGCTGTAGGAAAGTACACAACGCAAGGTAAAGT
Source organism: Boleophthalmus pectinirostris (assembly GCF_026225935.1). Taxonomy (NCBI): domain Eukaryota; kingdom Metazoa; phylum Chordata; class Actinopteri; order Gobiiformes; family Gobiidae; genus Boleophthalmus; species Boleophthalmus pectinirostris. The sequence goes on from NW_026571447.1 coordinate 36,908,667, forward strand.
CCAAAAAATACCTGAAAGAATGAAAAATAATAGTGAATTTTTAGAGTGGACGGGTAATTTAAAGAAACAAGGTCACAAAGGTTTTGAAGTGTTGGTTTAGGAGCTGAAAAATTTGCCAGGATGTCAGGAAGTTTGTCAAGGTTCACTCAATCTCTTGTTCGTACAACCGAAAAATGGTTCAAAAACATCAAACTAGCAGACACTTTCTTTCATTTGAGACCTTTACTGGAATTTCAGCTTTGTAGCTTTGTCTGAAATGTTTCTCAGTATGGCTTTAAAACTTGGAAACAATTCGTTAAGGAGCCGTGCCTGAGATCTGGTCTATTTTGACAGTGAAGGAGGCAAAGGTCGCAATACCTGCTGTAGGAAAGTACACAACGCAAGGTAAAGTCCAAAAAATACCTGAAAGAATGAAAAATAATAGTGAATTTTTAGAGTGGACGGGTAATTTAAAGAAACAAGGTCACAAAGGTTTTGAAGTGTTGGTTTAGGAGCTGAAAAATTTGCCAGGATGTCAGGAAGTTTGTCAAGGTTCACTCAATCTCTTGTTCGTACAACCGAAAAATGGTTCAAAAACATCAAACTAGCAGACACTTTCTTTCATTTGAGACCTTTACTGGAATTTCAGCTTTGTAGCTTTGTCTGAAATGTTTCTCAGTATGGCTTTAAAACTTGGAAACAATTCGTTAAGGAGCCGTGCTGAGATCTGGTCTATTTTGACAGTGAAGGAGGCAAAGGTTGCAATACCTGCTGTAGGAAAGTACACAACGCAAGGTAAAGTCCAAAAAATACCTGAAAGAATGAAAAATAATAGCCGATTTTCTAGAGTGTACAAGTAATTTAAAGATACAAGGTCACAAATGTTTTGAAGTGTTGGTATAGGAGCTGAAAAATGTTGCCAGGATGTCAGGAAGTTTGCCAAGGTTCACTCAATCCATTGTTCGTACAACCGAAAAATGGCAACTTCAAACTAGCAGACACTTTCTTTCATTTGAGACCTTTACTGGAATTTCAGCTTTGTAGCTTTGTCTGAAATGTTTCTCAGTATGGCTTTAAAACTTGGAAACAATCCGTTAAGGAGCCGTGCCGAGATCTGGCCTATTTTGACACTGGTGTTACAGTAAAGGAGGCAAAGGTCGCGATACCTGCTGTAGGAAAGTACACAACGCAAGGTAAAGTCCAAAAAATACCTGAAAGAATGAAAAATAATAGTGAATTTTTAGAGTGGACGGGTAATTTAAAGAAACAAGGTCACAAAGGTTTTGAAGTGTTGGTTTAGGAGCTGAAAAATTTGCCAGGATGTCAGGAAGTTTGTCAAGGTTCACTCAATCTCTTGTTCGTACAACCGAAAAATGGTTCAAAAACATCAAACTAGCAGACACTTTCTTTCATTTGAGACCTTTACTGGAATTTCAGCTTTGTAGCTTTGTCTGAAATGTTTCTCAGTATGGCTTTAAAACTTGGAAACAATTCGTTAAGGAGCCGTGCTGAGATCTGGTCTATTTTGACAGTGAAGGAGGCAAAGGTTGCAATACCTGCTGTAGGAAAGTACACAACGCAAGGTAAAGTCCAAAAAATACCTGAAAGAATGAAAAATAATAGCCGATTTCTAGAGTGTACAAGTAATTTAAAGATACAAGGTCACAAATGTTTTGAAGTGTTGGTATAGGAGCTGAAAAATGTTGCCAGGATGTCAGGAAGTTTGTCAAGGTTGACTCAATCCATTGTTCGTACAACCGAAAAATGGCAACTTCAAACTAGCAGACACTTTCTTTCATTTGAGACCTTTACTGGAATTTTAGCTTTGTAGCTTTGTCTGAAATGTTTCTCAGTATGGCTTTAAAACTTGGAAACAATCCGTTAAGGAGCCGTGCCTGAGATCTGGCCTATTTTGACACTGGTGTTACAGTAAAGGAGGCAAAGGTCGCGATACCTGCTGTAGGAAAGTACACAACGCAAGGTAAAGTCCAAAAAATACCAGAAAGAATGAAAAATAATAGTGAATTTTTAGAGTGGACGGGTAATTTAAAGAAACAAGGTCACAAAGGTTTTGAAGTGTTGGTTTAGGAGCTGAAAACTTTGCCAGGATGTCAGGAAGTTTGTCAAGGTTCACTCAATCTCTTGTTCGTACAACCGAAAAATGGTTCAAAAACATCAAACTAGCAGACACTTTCTTTCATTTGAGACCTTTACTGGAATTTCAGCTTTGTAGCTTTGTCTGAAATGTTTCTCAGTATGGCTTTAAAACTTGGAAACAATTCGTTAAGGAGCCGTGCTGAGATCTGGTCTATTTTGACAGTGAAGGAGGCAAAGGTTGCAATACCTGCTGTAGGAAAGTACACAACGCAAGGTAAAGTCCAAAAAATACCTGAAAGAATGAAAAATAATAGCCGATTTCTAGAGTGTACAAGTAATTTAAAGATACAAGGTCACAAATGTTTTGAAGTGTTGGTATAGGAGCTGAAAAATGTTGCCAGGATGTCAGGAAGTTTGCCAAGGTTGACTCAATCCATTGTTCGTACAACCAAAAAATGGCAACTTCAAATTAGCAGACACTTTCTTTCATTTGAGACCTTTACTGGAATTTTAGCTTTGTAGCTTTGTCTGAAATGTTTCTTAGTATGGCTTTAAAACTTGCCATGGAGACAATCACTTCAGGAGCCATGCCGAGATCTGGCCTATTTTGACACCGGCGTTACAGTGAAGGAAGCAAAGGTCGCGTTACCTGCTGTAGGAAAAGACACAACGCAGGGTGAAGTAAAAAAATAAAATAAAAAAATACCAGAAAGAATGAAAAATAACCAATTTCAAAAGTGGACGAGCAATTTAAAGATACAAGGTCAGAAAGATTTTGAAGTGTTGGTTTCTAGAAGCTGAAGTTTGTCAAGGTTGACTCAATCTACTGTTCGTACAACCAAAAAATACCAACTTCAAACTAGCAGACACTTTCTTTCATTTGAGATCTTTACTGGAATCTTATGTAACTTTTCTGAAGGAGAGTCTTTTACCTGCTTGTCACCATGTATGTAGCTTTGTCTGAAATGTTTCTCAGTATGGCTTTAAAACTTGCCATGGAGACAATCCGTCAAGGAGCTGTGCTGAGATCTGGCCTAGTTTGACACCGGTGTTACAGTGAAGGAGGCAAAGGTCGCGATACCTGCTGTGTGGACAGAGTGGACAGATTTTGAAGTGTTGGTTTCTGAAAATGTTGCAAGGATGTCAGGAAATTTGTCAGGGTTGACTCAATCCATTGTTTGTACAACCAAAAAATAGCAAACTCTTAACTAGCAAACACCCAGAAAAAAAACACCTTCTTTCATTTGAGATCTTTACTAGAACCTTAAAGGTGCATTATGTAACTTTTCTGAAGGAGAGTCCATGGAGATGTAGCTTTGTCTGGAATAATTTGACAATGGTGTTACAGTAAAGGAAGCAGAAGTCTTTAGTACTTGTACTTGTCACCATGGAGATGGAACAGTGTGTAAGAGAATTTAAGTAATTTATCTTCCAGGTACATCTCAGTTTAACACTGACTCACAAAAGCTATATTTACACCTTCCCTTGGCACCATTGGCACTGTTATCTAAACTGTGGCATATTTCTGACTAACCGGTGCCGACTGGTCTTCATAGTCTCACCACACTTACTTTATAAACCTCCTCCTTTGGAAGCAGAGTCAAGGGGTTTAAACACTCAAAGATCACACTATTTTCACTTTTGAAATCTACTATGTTGACTTTTCAAGTTCCCCTGGGCCGTATTATTGATGATAAATAAACTTCTCCTGCTTAAGACGTCCAGTTGGTTTCCAGCCTTTTACTTCCACCCTTTCTTGGACAAGCAGAAAACTTTTACAACACAGTGTTGTCTGTAATGTTCCTCAATATGGCATTAAAACTTGCCATGGAAACAATCAGCTCAGGAGTCGTGAAGGAGGCAAAGGTCGTGATACCTGCTGTGAAGGAGACAACGCAAAGTAAAAAAAAAAAAAGAAAGTGTCAGAAACAATGAAGGTCATCAAGAAGTGTTTCTGAGACCTGATAAATTAACTCAATATAAACTTGTGCTTGTTAATGGTCCAATGAGATTCATTTGGTCTTCCGATATTTTGTTATTAGGTTCTTTTTTGGTATGAAACTAAACTCTAGGTCTGAAAAAAGAACCTAATAACATATTGTGCTTGGTTAAATAGATAGAAAGGTCTCTCTATTGCATCTATGGTTAGTACGACCGAATAAAATGCTACTTCTTCTTACTTGGATCTTAAAGGTGCAGTCTGTAACTTTTCTAATGCAGCGTCCACCACCTGCTCACCATGGAGACGTTGTTCATTTGTCTGGAATGTTCCAATGAAGAGAAGAATCCATGCTGAGATCTGGACTACACGGTCCTGAAGGTTTTGAAGTGTTGGATTCTAGGAAATGAGAAATTGGCCAAAGTGTCAGGAGGTTTGACAGGGTTAACTCAGTAAAAATCTGTGCTTGTTAGTAGGTCTACCGTTGTTATCTTAAAGGTGCACTCTGGATCGAGAATCTTTCACCGTGGAGATGTTATAGGTTTGTCTGGAATGTTCCTCATTGTTAACAACTGGTAAAGCTTGATAGAGAATCTTTTATTCTGTGTCCTACTGAAACACTTTGGAAAATGTTGTATGTTAAAGACAAATGTTACATTTCTTGACTTACGGTTTGATGGGATAATGCCAAATATTTATTATAGTTTTACATCGATCAAGAGGCAGTTTATGGGGAAAATCCTGAAAAGAAAAATACAAAAATACATGAAGTAGCAGTGAGTTCTAAAACTAAAAGAAAACTAAAAACTAAAAAAAGAATTTGTCTGCCAAAATTCCAGTCAGGCCTTTTTCTGGCAGTTTAAACGTTCATTTAACAAAATAAACAGGTTATCATTCATTTTTATTAGTCTAATCATAACAATCGTGCACTTTGGCCCTTGTTAAAAATTATAATTATAATAAATATTATAATTCTCAACTAAAAAGGCTTTTGGCAAAATCTTAAGCATAGTTGTGTGTTAGTGTGTTATGAGAAATCTAATCTGTCTTGTGCACTTCACTAATAAAATGTGCTGTATAAATAAAGTGGATGTGGATGGTTCAATCAGATTTCAGATGCATGTGTTCACTCTGAGTCTGTGCGCAGCCGTCTGCTGTCTCACAACGCTAATGTAATTATCCAAATCAGAGTTGGTTCTAACGCAGCAGTGGTCTTTATTAATCAGGCCAATCAAACTGAGCAGCCCCCACCGCCTCAGCTCTACCTGGGCTCAGAACACAGCGCTGCTTTAGAACGGTTAGACGGAGAAAAGGAAACTATCTCAAATCAGAGTGTGTTTATTTAATGCAGCGCCGTGTACCGTCCTGGTTCATCAGCCGGTTTCACTTTATGGAAACTGTCTGACCTCACTCTGTTCACTCAACGGTAGGCGGGTCCTTTTTATTTAACCAGTCGCTGCTGTTTGGTCGTGACATATGTAATGCGCTGGAACACTAAGTGGTGGTAATTGCCGGCAAAACAGCAAACAAAGCATAGAGTAAAACCTGACAATGATCACTGCTGTTTCTGTGAAGTGAACTTGGAAATTGAAGGTGCAATAAAAAATGCGAAGTTTATATCGTCTACATCCATCTCGACCGCTTTGTTTCCTGTTGTGCTGTTCCACAAAAGGGACCCAGACAGATGCTTGAGTTTGACGTCATGGTTTCACAGCTCTTCGCTGATTGGCCGGTGCGTGGTCTACTTTCAAACTGTCCAGTGTATTCCGATTCCTGACCTAGTTGCTGGAGAGAAATGAAAATGAGTGGAGGCACAAGGTGACACCAGCCTGGTTAGGTACGTCATGAACATTTACTTCTTTTATTGTCTTAATTTGTCTGCAGAACTTTGGAAACCTGTCATATTTATAAAACGTGCTGTATAAATAAAGTGGATTGGACAAATTCTCTCTCTCATGTCTCCTTACTACATCATCCATCTCCATCATTTGGCAAGACGATGCTCCCTGGTGAAGCCAGTCCTCATATTAAGTCTATCAAATATTAATTTCATGATATTTAATGTTGTTTATCAGGTCTCATCATCAGTAGCATGTTAAAGCGGAGGTTTAGTGGTCCTAACCTTGCATCGCATGAATCATCGCATGTTGAGGGACTATTTTCTGAGCAACAGCTGAATTTTACTTTGCCAGTAAGATAGGTGCTCGGTGATATCAGTCCGCCGCTGCCAAACTTTCTATCAGGACGTCCAACTCACTGCTGCTGCTCAGACATAAAATCTTCAAATGCAAAGTTGGTTTTACTTCTAAAATTATTCTATCAACACAGACATTGTCACATTCTGGTACGTACACAGTCTGGTGTAATAACAGATTTGTTTCGGGTGTTTTGTGGTGTGGGTAAGACTGTTTTTAGTGGCAGGATAACTGTGGCCATTGACATGCACTAGCCTAACACCAGTGGCCTCTGCAGATACAAGGACTGGATGGAATAATTAACTCGTGTCTCCACACGTCTCCAACACTCTGGATCATGAGGAAATGAGGCCCTATGTCCATAATTCCGGGTTGTTCCTTTAAAGTGAGATTTTAATGCTAACGGCTACAGTATAAAACTCAGAGGACTGGCTCTGCCAGATATTGTATTGAATACATCATTGTGTGTAAGCGATTTTATTTTATAAAGAAGCATTTTATGAAGCTAAATTATTCCCTGATTGTGGGAAAGATGGACTGGCGTGGGCAGAGTTGTGTTTTAGTTTTAGTTTTTCCTGGAGTGATGGACAAATGAGGAGCCCCTGTCTGTGAGACTCTTCAGTATGCTTACATGTCTTAGGGGTACGGCACCTGCACAGTGTTCCTTGTGGTTTCAGCTCTGTCTTTGATGGCCTCAGACTTGCCGTTAGTCCGTGTGCGATCAGAGGAGCAGAGGTTGCGGGTGAGATTCTGCAGAGAAAGCCTCAGTGGGGAGTGCAGATGTGAGGAGCCGAGTGGAGCCGTCACAGCTGGAGTTTTGACCCGCGTGTACATACGTGATCACACTCACAAAAGCCTCCATACAGTACAAGCTGCAAACAGGTACGTGCACTTCATTTATGAATTAAAAAAATGCCCGCAGAAGGACTCCAGGACTTTTTATTTTCAGCTTTTAGAGTGAAACTTTTAATAGGTTTCAGCTCGTGTTATAAGTGACATTGCGAGGACGTTTTTTCATCATTAAAAGCTAAAATATATTTGTTTTGAAGATTAATCGGTATGGCAGCGGTTCTATTTTTCATCTTTAACTCTTTCCCCTTGGACGCAGACTAGGAACAACCCATACATGTGTTACTAGGGCTACACAGAGCATAACTGCATAAATGAAAACAGACTTCCACGAGTGATTATAAATGATTTTCACACTCATGAACTTAATTGTAACACAGACATATTTGTATCTCTGGAAACTTTAGACTCTGAACTCTTCATTTATGGATGTTTAAATGTGATTCAACTCATTTACAGGTTTATAACAGCTCACTGAAAATGAGAGTTTACCTGGTCAGGTGCAAAATCAAAAACAAAAAACTACTTTCAGCATCTGATATTTGCATGTTCTGAAAACTATATTCATAAAACCATGTTAAAAAAAATATATTTGTCAAAGTATTTAAACAGATTTCATATCACCAGATGCAGTATAGACAAGTGTAGACTGTTTTTACCAGTTGTACACCTGTGTGGACCTAATTTGTTTTTTCCATTTAACTTATTCAACTCATTTAACTTATTATAATATAATAATATAATAATAAAACTCTTCCTCGTCAGTGTGTGTCCAGTATTTGTCATCTTCGTTACTTTCTGGTGCGCAGAGCTCCACATAAACGTTTGTTTCTGAAGCAGTTCTGTCATACATCATCTTGGAAAAAAGACTGAAATATTTTAAAGGACTATTTTAAAGAAGAGCAACATCCAGATTTAAGGGCAATTTTGGTTCATAATCGAGTATAAAGCCTGGATAGTTTGTTCGGATATCGCAGGACTCCACACAGACGCATCAGCTGCATTCTCACCTTCATAAGTTTCACTCTCTGAAAGTCCATCTCTATCGCTGTTTTCCATTTTATAATCAACTTCATCATCACTTTGAAATCTATAAACGTCACTTTCTCTAAACTTATCCATAAAATACGTCAGCTCCTCATTATTTCTAAAACTGTGCGCCGCAACACTGCAGTCTTTCCATCGCATGTGTTTCGTGTTGTGCTTTTTCCAGAAGCTACAATCGTCACTACTTCGATTAACTTTGGAAAAAAATCGGCAAAATCGTATCCTGGAATCCTCTTGGTCAGTCTAGTGTGGGTTGTAGTGGCCCCCACCTATCGAAGCCTCTGTTTACATGTGAAAAACAGGAACCGTTTCTAATGGTCGTCAAATCCCGTCTTTAGTGACACAACGGAGGAGTCAAAACACGTCGTAAGGAAACAAGAGGGGTCGTCAAATGTCGTCAACTACAGATAAGACGTAAGAGACGGGGGATAGGTGAAAACGGCGCTTTTCTGAGCCCTCACAGAACACAACAGGATCGATCAAATATGCACGAATCACTCATAAAACTTTGATTGGGATAATGACGAGGGAACGGTGTTGTAACACGGTTAAAAGCTCATTTTACAGAGTCGAATTTGCATATACGTCCCCTTTAAACATTCTTTTTGATGGTCCAGTGAGTCATCGAGTGAATAATGTATCCTACGTCCAACCGTTTGTCTCTGGGTCAAAAAACACACATTTAAAAAAACATGATTAAACCCGGGAAAAGAGACAGTTTTGCATAATACGTGACTTTTAATTGTTTCTAGTCTGACATGTCCCTTTGCCCCAGCGTTGCTAATTGGCTACAGTGGATTCAAACGGCTTTTGCACGAGAGTCTTTAGCACAGATCTGCGGTACCAGAGGAGCAGATTGTGGCTGTGTTCTGAGCAGTGACCCTTTTAAAGCAGGTAAACAGGCGCGTTCTAATTAAGCGCTGAGTTGTGACATATGTAGGATCATCTGTATGCAAACTGTGGCCTATTTATACAGCAGACTCACCTCGTGCGCTCACCTGCTCCTCGGTACCAGAATTAAACTCGGGGCTGAGCAGGTATTATGATTTAATATGCAAAACAGTTCTGTGCTCCACACGCTTTTGTAATTTATGTTATGTGCCCAAAAATGTGCTTAGTTTTGGGGGAAAAAAGTGTCCTAACAATCAAAATTTAGACACTTTTTTAGACACACATGCCGTCATAATGTTGTTTCCTCGTCCCAAACAGACCTGGATTTGTCTTTTGTTTCATTCTCACATGTTTAAAACACAAACCCTGCAGATTTAGGCTGAGTTCTTCTCTCAAACTGAAAACATTTTGAAGTGTATGTGTTTTGAAAACTCCACACAGCTTCACTAGAATCATTTGGATGATTTCAGTCCTGGAAAAGCTCATCTCTACTGAAATTAAGGTTAAAAGGTAGCTGCACTAAAAAACAAACAAGCAAAACAAAACAATATCTAAGTAAGTCAAAATGACTTAAATTAAGAACATTTGACTTTATTTGAGTTGATTCAACTTGACAAGTCAAATTATCTACCAATGGAATAAGCGTGTTTTTCTTAATTCAAGCAACAATTTGATTTTGTTTCTTATTTTAAGAGCAAAAAGTTGTTTTCCGCCGTTCTTATTTTAAATACAGCAAGATATATTTTTATATTGAAAGTACAAAAAGTCTTATTCCACTGGCAGATATATTATTTTGAGCTTTGGAGATGTAGGCAGACTAATCATAAAGGATTACTTGAAAGTGTAAATGAATGAGTCAATTTTGTATAATCTGTCATATACAGGTTTAAACCAGAACTAAACCAGGACTAAACCAGAACTAAACCAGGTCTAAACCAGGACTAAACCAGGTCGAAACCAGGACTAAACCAGGTCTAAACCAGGACGAAACCAGGTCTAAATCAGGTAAAAACCAGGTGTAAATCAGGAGTAAAGCAGAACTAACCCAGGACTAAACCAGGTCTAGAACAGGATTTAACCCGGTCCGCGAAATATTGTTGGATATAAAACTGATCCGTGCTGCAAAAAAAGGTTGGGGATGACTGTAATATAGGAGCTTTTAAGCATTTTCACTTTGCTTGGGTTAGGGCTGCCAGAAATGCTCACATTATGGCATTAAACTTATTCAATATTTATTCAATAACAAGTGTTTTTATTGCTCAGATGCACATTAAAAAACATGCACTCTTACTTGAGAGTGGGCTTGGCTCTCCTTAGATCTGACCCACCACTATTTCCTGGTAGAAATACCTGTGTGTTTCCATAGAGATAGAAAAGTATAATGAAAGACTGTGGAACATTCAGGCGACGCAATAACATATAGAGATTGAGGGATATGGGTTTTTTCATAATGATACTGATTATTTAGAATACAGAACAAATGATGCCCAATTACCTCTATTTTTGGGCCGATATTTAGACTCGATTTTAGTTATTTTCACCACATTATGTAATTTATCTTCACTAAAAACTCACCCACAGCCTAAAAGAGAGTTGTGTAGTCACATTTCATGCAGTTATCTTTACGCACTCAAGTGTTCAGATAAAACTTGATGGATATTTTTATGCAGCGAGTCGACCATAACAAAGTATCAGTTTGTGCTTTTAAGATCGATACATATGCTTAAAGGTCTAAATATCGGTCTGATATATTGCCAACAGATATATTGGTCTTTCTAATAACATATTCATCATGGAGAGAAGCAGGTATTGAACCCTCTTCTACTTCTTTGTCTCTTCTGCCCCCAATCTCTCTTCCACCCACACTCTCTCCATTCTCTTTATCTTTCTCTCTCGCTCCCTCCGTTCCTCCACATATCGAGTGTAATAATGAGCTTATCTGGCTGTGGCTGGTGCGGGTGACGTGGACGTGGCACAGATGCGTGGAGCCGTGACAGGCTCGTGTGCTGTGGTCTGAGGCTGACCTTGGCTTCTCCTCGCCTCCACTCTGCTGCCATATGCTAATACACTCAACTAAAACGCCTTTTATTTCCACAGCTCGTCTCGTCTATAAAACCCTTTTTAATTTCACAGTAAAAAGAAAATGTTAAAGCTGCTCTGTGTAAAGAGGGTATGCCACCTGCTTGTCTGCTTTTCTGCGTTATGGGTGTTTTTATTGGTTGTAAAACACTGGAAACACATGCTTTCTTACTGTAAGAGAGAGAGAGAGGAATTTAATGCCATACTGTGGAATTCTAGGCAAAGCAGTAACATCTCCATGGAGACAATGAAGGACCATCCACCTAAAAATGTACATATTGCCTTAAAGGTGCAATATGTACATTTTGGTGTGGAGGGTGCAGCACCTGTTTGTCTCCAGCCTAAAAGTGAATTAGACTCAAGTTAATTAAACTTCTCTATCGCCATGGAAACAAACTGATGCCACCAGGTGAGACCAGGACCAAAGTAAAGAACTGTTCACACCGGAGCGTCGAGGAGTCCAGTTTACATGAAAAGTCTATGTGGACGCGCATCCAGGGCGTCGGCGTCAGAAGTTGAAATGCTGAACTTTTGCCGTCGGTCCAGCTGTGTCAACCAATCAGGGACGAGTATCCAGTGACGTAGTGACATTATTATCCAGAAGAAAGAGAAAGACCCAGGGTCAGACTGGGTCAGGAGCCACAAACATTAGTGGAGTATAAATATATACACACCGCAACCACTGAGCCGGACTGAACCAGGACTACACAAGGACTAACCAAGACTAAACCAAGACCGGATCAGGCTTGATACAGGATTAAACCAGCACTGAACCAGGTCTAAAACGGGACTAAATCAGGACTGAAACAGGTCTAAACCAGGACTAAACCAAGACTGGAACAAGACTAAACCAGGACTGAACCAGAACTAAACCAGGATTGAACCAGGTCTAAACCAGGACTGAACCAGGACTAAACCAGGATTGAACCAGGTCTAAACCAGGACAAAACCAGGACTAAACCGGGATTGAACCAGGTCTAAATTAGGACTGGACCGAAACTGGACCAGGACCTGAACTAGGACAAAACCAGGACTAAACCAGGTCTAAACCTGGTCTAAACCAGGACTGAACCAGTTCTAAACCAGGTCTAAAGCAGGACTAAACCAGGACTAAACCAGGACTAAACCAGGGCTAAATCAGGACTGAACCAGGACTAAATCTAAGTCCATCTACAAGCGTCCAGTGTTTTTTTGACACTCTGGTTTGAACAGGTTTGAACTGATAAAGAGCAGTTCTGTGGAGAGGTGACCCCACTTGGAGTAAAAATTCATTTTTTAATTTTTTTTTTCTTAAATAAAAATATGTGTAATTAATAAAATTATAAATAGTTCCACACCATACTGTGGAATATTCAGAGCAATAACATCTCCATGGAAACACGCGGACGGCAGACCCTCCACTGAAAGCTTACATCATGCACCTTTAAGAAAAATGACACAGCAGGCTCAAAACAATCAAAACTATCCACATGACATTAGACGGAGGGAGACTCTTTTAATTTTCTTCAAATCCAATATCTCACTCAGACTATCTCCCCTCTCCTCCTCTGTTCCTCCGCGTGCTGTTGGCGTATGCTAATATTTCCCGCTGCTGAAAAAATGCAATCTTTTTCCTCTCTCTCCCCCCGTCTCCAGCCTCCTCTCCTGATCGCTGGGGCCCGGTTGTGAAGCATCAAGAGGCATATATTCATTATCTATCATCATATTCATTTCTATGCTAATGAGCCCACCGTTTGGCTGTGAAAATCTGCTCCGGCCCCTCAAATACCAGTAAGTGGCAATCACGCGCTGTTTGTTTTTCCTGCTCTGCTTTTAAATGAAAGAAGACGTCTCCGAACTGCAGCCATGTGTCCGCCAGCTCCCATAAATCACATTGTGTGGAAGGCTGGGCGGCTTATATCACAAAATGTATGGGTACGGGCGAGATTGACAACAGGGATATTCAAATGCAATTGTCCTTCGTGCTAAAAGAAATCATTTGTCTACTGTATAGTTAGAGATGACTCAGTAGTGACTAGACATGGGGTACACCTGGACTAGTCACATGTTTAGTTTAAAGGTGCACTTCGTAAATGGTCCGCTACCTGCTTGTTTCCATGGAGATGTTATTGCTTTCACAAATGAATCAATCAAACTTTATTCATACAGTCGTCCCTCCCTATAACAAGGTTCACCTTTTGCATTTATTTTATTTTTTTTTTTTTTTACAGCATATGAAAGCGCATTGTGTTCCTCCCCCTGCGTCCTGATTGGCTGTAGACCACTGTCAATCAATCTCCTCCGTGCTGTGTCTCCTGTACAGTACAGAATGTGTTCATGTGGGGAAGCTGGCCAAAGTGGTCAAAGTAGGAGGCAGATACAACAACAAAAAAGGTGTCCTTAACCAGACAGAATTTATTTTAAAACAGACTTCTGGAGTTCACCAACAAAAGTACAAATAGACAAAAAAATAAGTAACTCAAAGCAAAAACAGCAAACACCTGCACAGAAGTCTCTCCCTAATTGGTGACACCTGCTTTGCTTTTATAGCCCGCCCAGCAGGAAGTACCTCCCCCCAGGTGAGTATCCAGGTAACTCCCAAAGCAAAGCAAGTCCCCTTTCAAAATAAAAATGTAAACTAAACATAAACTAACATGAATTTAAAATGAGACAAAGGCTCACTTTGTCATAGTTCAGTTTGACAAATTTACATAAATGTTTGATCTCTGAATCAACATCTGAAGTGCTGTATGTTTGCAAGTTTTCTCCTCGACAAAACCCACAATGTTGACAAAACGTTCTGCACCGACAAAAACTCCTGCGGTCGCACCTGAAAGACAGAGGAAGGTTCAACCATCGCACAAAAAGTTGGACTTCTGGACATGCTGAAGGAAGGTAGAAGTTACACGGCTGTAGCAGAGTCCTGCACCGGGTCGGGTACAGGCAAATTGTTGCTGAAACGGGCGGGTTTTAACGTTCTGGAATTTTTTGGCGGGTATGCAGGCGGGTCAGGACTAAACCACGACTAAACCAGAACTAAAACAGGACTAAACCAGGACTAATCATGAATTTCAGAGAGAGAACCCAGCAGGGTGTCTGCAAAGTGCGATCGGGCGATGGCCGTGTTTACCTCCGTGAGGTGAGGAACTCGGTCCTTTCTCCTGTGGTCACCTCCGAGCCTTTCCCGACAGTGAGTCCTGTTTCAGTTCTGGTTTAGGCCTGGTTTACTCCTGTTTTAGTCCTGCTTTAGTACTAGTTCAGAGCTGGTTAGTCCTCCTTGTTCAGTCCTGGAATCAGTCCTAGGTTAGTCCTGGGTTAATCCTGGTTTAGTGTTTGTTTGATATAATCTCGGGTTAATGGGCAGGTGCGGTGCTGTACTGCGGGGGTGCGGGTTTCCAAAAATGGACGCGTGCAGGACTCTGCGCTGTAGGCTCCATTACGGAATAAGTTAATCTTCAGTTCGTTACATAAAGAAGGAGGAAAATAACGAAAGGATGACGGCAGCAGTAAGTTTTAAGAAGGATGCAAAAAGGGTTGTAAGTGTCTTGTGTGAGATAAGTGTATAAAGTTTGTGGTGAGGGGATTTACAGCCTTAAAACAGATATAATAATTGCAAAAGTTGACTACTTTGTGGATTTCACCAGAAAAACAGAAAAATTACAATAACTATAAACAGCAGTTTAGACAGAAACAAAACATAAATCTCCTAAAGGGCATGGTAAAAAAAAAAAAAAAGAAAGAAAGCTAAAATTAGTAGTAAGTAAGTAAAATATAATAATTTATTTTAATTTAAAAGAAGCAAAAGGTTAAAAGCAAAATTGAAAAAAATATGTTTTGAATTTACTTCCTCAGATCCCACAGACGGGGGCGTAAAAACTGAATGACGCCTCATCGTGAGTTTTAATTTGGACTCTTGGGACAATTAAAAGATGACTCACATGAGGCTCATATGATTAAAACAAATCAGATAAATAAATAAGACTAAGACCATTAAGAGCTTTATAAACCAATAAAAGAAAATCTATGAATGGAATGTTCCACAGTGTAGCATTTACCTTATCAACACCAGGCAAGCAAGAGGAATTCTTTTGATATTTGTAAGTTGACAAACTCACGAGAGTCTGTCTTGGCAGGATCTCGCTGGTGCTGTGGGGTCTGGGCGCTGCAGGGCAGGAGACTGGACTGGACTGGATCACAGAGCAGCTCTGAGGTTTGGGCAGAAGCCAAAGGTGAAGTGCCCAAGTGAACCAAAACAAACATGGTGACAGATGCACTTCAGAACATTTTAGTGAAAATACAGACTATTTTGTTTGTGTAAAATGTGCAAAGGAAAGAGCTTTGAGCATCTGTGGATTGAAAGATGTGTGTCCTTTTCTCAACTGGATGTAACAAACGTTAGATTTTTTTTGGCTTGTTCCGCTGTCGAGACACGTCAATCAATCAGATTCAAATATTCATCATGACGCCCAGGGGTGTAGTGGGCGTGGTCCACGGGGGGTTCACCGTCTGCCCACTTCTCCTGACGTGAGATATAAAAAAAATAACAAATATAAAAAAGCTACAACTTAAATATCAAACTGGAGCTACTGGCACTAATGGAAACAACCTAAATAGGCTCATGATATCTGCAGGACTGTTCTATAGTGACCTGCCACATGGGGGAACCAGGACTAAAATAGGTCTAAATGAGGATTAAACCAGAACTGAACCATGACTGAGTGTCAGGACGGCCCAGAGGTGCGCCTGCGTAGACCGTCGGGTGACGGTCTCTATCGCTTTCAAGTCCAAGATTAGTCCAGGTGTAGTCCTGCTTATGACCTGGTTTAGACCTGGTTTAAACCTGGTTTAGTCCTGATTTAGTCCTGTTTAATCCTGGTATAGACCTGGTTTAAACCTGGTTTAGTCCTGATTTAGTCCTGTTTAATCCTGGTTTAGTCCTGGTTCATGTGTTGAAGCCTATGATTTATGTTCTGTAGGTGATTATAAACAGGGTTAATGTTAATAACATGATTCCACAAAAAAAATAAATTACTGATTTATGATCACGAATCATGTTCCCTCACTGAAAAAAAATCCCCTCTACACCACTGACGATGCTCCACCTCTTCCCAATCATTTTCAGTGAGCGTCGTTCCAGATCGATAATGTTTAGAACTCAAGGTTAAACAGGAAAGATTGTGATCAAATCAAAAACAGTAAACAGAACACCAATTAAATTATTGAAATGGTTTGGAAACTAGTATTTCTCTTTGTATTCCATGTTGCCTTCCTCAAATATTAATGTTGATATCCGAAAACACAAACTGAAGCAAGAAACAGGTTGTACTTGGTCAGTCAAAAATTTGAGAACTATAATTTGGTTTTAGACCTGGATTGTGATGGTACTGATTCAGTCCTGGTTCCATCCAGCTTTAGGTTCACAACTCCAACTGTTCTGTTATGTTGAAAAGTACAGTGCATATATAAATAAGATATTACATACCTTGTACCCAGACCCTGTTCAGAACTTGATGCTGTTTCACTGATTAAACAATACTCGAGTCAGACAGAAGAGAAAAAGCCGCTGTGATATCCAGTGATTGATGGGCAGCGCAAAAGCAATATAAAATGTTTCTGTATTTTGTGTTTTTTTTCAGTTTAAATGAATAATGTTTGTGCAGAGAAAGCTCAGTCAGCCCGATGACACTGTGACATTAACATATTCAGAAGAGCGAGGAGTCTGTGGCAGCTCATTTCTAATGTGCGACTGTTTTAATGAGTGAGACACAATCCATATTGTTTTCATACACTCTGCTTCAGCCATACAGTTTATGTTAAAACTCCACTAGACTGGAATAAACGTGATCAGTCTTCATGGACAATGTTTCAAAGTTTGGTTTTAACTTTCTGTCTCAGTGGAAACTGGAAAGGAAACTAGAAAAGGTCAATTTGCGAAACTTTTTTTTCATTTTTTCATCTTAATTTGCACCCTGTGTTTAAACTTTCACCCATGCTGGAGTTTTCAAATGTATTTATTCTATAATTTTGAGGTAATCCAAAAGTGCTCCTCAGTCTTTTTAAATTCTATTCTTCAGATTCATTCTGATCCTCTGGGGTCTTTGCTTGCCAGCTTTACTGTTCATAAGTCTGTCCCAGGGCAGCTGCGACTCGCCTTTCATGTAACTGACGGATGAAAGAATATTTGAAAATGAATACTTTTACTGAAAAGAGTCTCCTGTGCCCCATGGAGAAGAAAATCACTCTTGGAAGGTGGAAGTGAAGATGGAATCATAAGAAAATTATGAAGGACTGTAAAGATATAGAAGCTCCATTTGGTTTTATTTATTTATTTAACCAGGATAATCCCACAGTGAAATAAAAATCTCTCTTTTCTATCTATCTACTGTATCTATCATTGAGGGGAGCCCTAACCCTGGAGGGACCCTATTTTACATGTTCTTAATTGAAGGGGAAGTTCGTGAAAGCCCTCAGTCGTCCAGGTAAATTCAGTTCTGTCAACTGGACTTTTTTTTCGAATACCTTTCACAGCTTGGACAGAATTGAATTTCACTTTTGCTTGAAGGTGGAGGACGAAACCTACTAGCCAGACTGGCGCCACCTAGTGCCTCCACTCAATTTCATTTCTCTCCCGCAACTAGGTCAGGAATCGGAATACACTAGACAGTTTGCAAGAACCCTGGAAGTGCGAGTCCAGGCACCAGGCGATAAGCGAAGAGCCATACATTTTGTAGAACAGAATGGACTCCAGGTGCTCCAAAATAGTAGAAAAAGTAAAAAAAATCGCACAAGGAAAAATGTAGTTAAAAGGCCTTTATTTGAATGACCAAAGCCAACATGTTTCGACCTTAACTGGTCTTCATCAGGGCTTAGTACTACTACTACTACTACTACTACTACTACTACTACTAAGCCCTGATGAAGACCAGTTAAGGTCGAAACATGTTGGCTTTGACCATTCAAATAAAGGCCTTTTAACTACATTTTTCCTCATGCGATTTTTAACTTTTTCTGCTTCTTTGGAGTGCCTGGAGTCGGTTGTGTTTTACTTTTGATTCTTTTTTCCAAGAGCGCCCTCTTCCTGCTCCCACTGACTGGAACACCTGCAGCGAACAGCCACATTTTTGTTCTTTCTTTCAACAATTCCCGAGATCGAGTATTTAAAGCTGGAACAAGGTGAAAGTTTGGTGAATTTTCTCAAAGGGAAAGACGTTATTCTCCTTCTTCCTACGGGATTTGGAAAAAGCTTAGTATACCAGTTAGCCCCGTTAGCCCCATTACATACACCACAACCAAATAGCAGCGACTGGTTAAATTAAAAAAGTACGCACCTACCGTCGAGCGAACGAATTCTAATGCTGCGAGGTCAGACTGGTGAATCAGGCTAGGCAGGATCCATAGCAAAGGAGAAATTCAATTCTGTCAACTGGATTTTTTTTCAAATACCTTCCTCAGCTCGAACAGAATTTCACTTTTGCTTGAAGGAGAAGGATGAAACCTACACAGACACACGCAGAACATTCAAACTCCACACAGTAAGGTCCTCCGCCGCCTCAGAATCAAACCCAGGACCTTCTTGCTTCTTGAGTAAGTCATGGTGTCACAGTAGTTTGCTCTCATGTCTCACAGTTTGGGTTTGAATACCCAAAGCACAAACCATCCATCTGTATCGCCCTGTTGTACTGTGATTCTTTTTGTGCGGTTGTTTGACATAAATCTTTTAACCATAAACCACTCTACCTCCTCCTCTCTGCCTCCACCTTTCTTCTCTGACAGTTTCTCCGAAAGCTTTCACATTGTCAGTCGTGTTTGAATTCAGCGCACACGGACTGTACCTGGGGCCGTTTAGCTTTAACATTGTTAGTGAAATGGATCTGCACTCAGCACTGCTCTGCCGCGGGCTCATTCATAATTATTTCTATAGCACTTGGCCCCAAACTGAAAGAACCAGCGGCGTGCCTATATTTCCTCTGAATGCTGCCATTTAAGTGGGTTTTATGTGGGTAATAATGCCGAGCCGCCACCCTGTGTCACTGTACGGAGCAGGCCATTTGACGGGGAGGGAAAAACAGCTGTTCCCAATTCAAGAGCCGACACTGCAGAGGAATCGCGCCTTTGACGTGATGATATGCGAGCTGAATGGGGTCCGCGGTGTAGAGGAAGTGGAGAATAATGATCAGATATGTACAGTGTGGGGCTATTGAGAACGACATGGACGGAGACAGAGAGAAGGGAGATAGTTCCTCGCGTGGTGATGTTCTGTCCCTCCTACTTTCTGTTCAAATCCAGGAACTAGAGCATAAAGAACTGTCCTTATTTGAGATGGTCCAGTAACAGCTGCTAGTTTATAAAATATTACCTTACCAAAAAAAACCCCACATGCTTTGACAAAACAAACACAGTGACTTGCTCCTTAAAAGGTTTGTGGTCAAGACGGGTAGAGCGGCTGGATTGCAGTAAGATACACGAACAGATGAAGAGGCAGGTTTGGTGTGGTCCACAATTTTATTTTATTTTTTCAATTCTCCAAAAGTGCTGGTGCAAAAGTGTGTGGTGTAAACAAAAAGGTGCAAGGAGGATAGGGAGCAACAGGTCTCTCCAGCAGCAGAATACAGACTGGAACAATCAGGCGCCTTATATATTACTTGATAAAACCATTTTTAGCACGTAAAATAACCCTAGCTGTATAAAACTAAGTTAAAATCCTCCAATAAAATACCCATAACCAAATAAACCATATAAAACCCCAAAACAAAAGATAAAACTGGAAAACTAAACTCCTAATAAAACACAACGTGAATAACCCAATTAAAAACAATGTCCGACGTTGTGAGTTGGCCTGGAACTCTTAAACGATGTCTGGTACCCCGGGGAATCATTTAGTCAGACACCGGGACACAAGACACAGGTAAGTAAAAGCACCGACAAATAACACACATACACGCACATATCACTTTCACACTCTAAAATATTGACACGACACAGATGCAAACACACACAAGACACAACTAATTTAAAATACGGCACATATGTTGCACGGTTTTAATTGTAATGTTTTGGTATGTTTCCACCGGAAGTGCCCATCCGACCGGACCACACCAGGTTAAAGTATTCCAATAAATATTTTTAAAACAATACAAATGTGTGCAGTTTTTTATTATGTGCAAATTAGTTTATCTTGCTATAAAGGTGCAATGTAAATACAAGGTCCATTGTGTTAAGTTGTTTTAACGCAAACATACAATGCATTTCTCTGATTGGTTAATACACCTGTCAATCACGGACATCGAAAAACATGACAGTTCAACATCAGGCCCATATCTTTGTAAAATATTGTATAAAACGTGTGGTATTGGTAAGTCCAACCCTAGCCCCGATCCTAAACCTAACTCTAGCCCTAACTCTAACAATAGCCCTAACCCTAATCCTAATCCTAACCATAGCTCCAAGCCTAGCCCTAAACATAATCCTAGCAATAAACTGAACCCTAGCTATATCCCTAACCCTTGCCATAGCGCTAATCGTAGTCATAGCCCAAACTCTAGCCCCAACCCTAAACCTAACCCTACCCCTTGCTCTAACCCCAGCCCCAATCCTCACCCTAGACTCAGCCCTAGCTCTAGCCCAAACCTAACAGTACCCTAACCCGATCCCCAACCCTAAAACACTAACCATTACCCTAGTCCTCACCCTAACAGTAGACCCAACTCTAACCCTAGCCCTAACCTTAACCCTGCAATAAACTGAACCCTAGCCATAGCCCTAACCCTAGCCCCAACCTTAAACCTAACCCTAGCCCTCACCCTAACAGTAGCCCCATCCCTAACTCTAGTCCTAAACCCAACCCTAGCTCCAGCCCTAAGTCTAGCAGAACCGTAGTCCTAACCCTAACTCTAGCCCTAAACCAAAACCTAGCCCCAACCCTCACCCTAGCCTCAGCCCTAACTCTAGCCCACCCCTAACCCTAACAGTAGCCCTAAACCCAATCCCCAACCTTAACCCTAGCTCCAGCCCTAACTTTAGCCTAACCCTAACAGTAGCCCTAACTCAATCCCCAACCCTACCCCTTGCTCCAACCCTAACCCTAAATTTAGCCCTAACCATAATCCTAGCAATAAACTGAACCCTAGCCATAGCCCTAACCCTCGCCATAACACTAACCGTAACCCTAGCCCGAAATCTAACAGTAACCCTAACCTGATCCCCAACCCTCACACTAAACCTGACCACAACCTCAGGAGGTTCCCAAACCAGCAGTAAGGAGCTATGAGACATCCCACAATCCACAGCGCAGATCAAACCCAAAGTTTCCAAATATACTTCTTTGTCATGGCAAAGGTTCCTGGTCACTATGGGACTTCATTTCCCATCAGTTCACTTACCGGCTACTATTAGCATCAATTTGCGATAGTAATAGGCCCTAAGCCAGCGTCTGGCACACTGCCCTAATAAATACATTTTAATTTTGCAATGCCGTTCCGAGCCAGATGCAAGTTTTTTTGGGGGGTCCCGATCTGAAAACTCTGGGCAAACAAAGCCTATAGTACAGAAGAGCCAAGCAATTATGAGACCGAGCAGACGTCAAACAAACTTCTGACAGTACTGGTGCTTGAGCTGAATGAGTTTAGTATCGGTGAGACAGGTGTGAGGTAGTCAGCCGTTTAGTATTTGTCAAAGGAATCTTTAAAGCACTAAAGTGTAACGCTCCATGTGGACACAGAGGACTAAAGTCAATGTTGAGACGTCAATACCTGTCACTGCTCGCTGCACTGGGACTGTGGACCTAAAGGATTCAACATTACGGGGGAACGGACTGGGAACATGCATATTTTAAACTAGTCAATAGCCTCTGGTTTGCGAAAAGGTGTAGGCTCCCTCGTCATGGTTTATGCTTTTGGATCTCGATAGCCTCTGATCCAGTGTTCCAGTCCATGATGTGGTTTTGTGTCTTACAGTGGTCAGATATGGTTGATTTCAGATTTTCTTGCTCTCCATGTAAGCAGCCTGCAAGACACTGAAGATGTAATGAAGTGTGTTGCTCAAGGACACAACAGCAGCACTATTCTGACTGTAATACTACTGCCACTAGAACCTTTGGAGCAGAAGAGATTGTACCTTTCTTTGTCCATAGATCAGGAGTCACCAAACTGTTTTCTCTTGGGGCCACATTATGGCTCCTGACTGTGACGGGGGCCGGGGTCGGGTCGGCCGTACATGTATGACCCTGACAACGCAGATTATATTCTTTGAAAACCGCCACACTTTTTTACATATCAGACAAAACCGGCTGGTCCTGACACTGAACAAAAAAATAATCGGTCATCCACTGTTCTTTGAAACTCAGCACTCTGTCAACTTTTCGTACTTTAACACTAGCCATTTTTCTGTCCTTAACTGCGCTACAGAACTCTGCATGTGCATCGACTGTCACTGTTTGATTTCGAGTTTGTCAGGTGAAGAAAATTTGGCAGCAAATTCGGCAGCAAATATAAATATGTCATATAATTATTTAAATATAAATATATCAAAGTCATTTTAAAAAATAGGCCATGACGACTTTTGAGGATTGCCTTGTTCAAGTGTTGGGGGGCAGAGGGACTGGGGGGTGGTCAAAGGGATGTGGAGGGCCAGAGTTGCCCAGTGGGCCTTAGTTTGATGACCCCTGCCTTAGATAATACTTTACAGAACTCATATTATGCAGTTTATTTTAAAGAGATTCTTTTTTCAAACCATGGTTTAGTTTGTTTTCATACCTCACAGTTTTGTCAGGTCCTTGGATTAATGAAGCAATGTGGACTACGGACTATGAACCAGGATGAGGGTTTTTTTTTTTTACTCTCAAACACCTGGGAAACTGTCCTGAGGAAGTCAAACTGCAGATGGCGCTGTCGTCCTGCCTCCACCGGTAGGAAGACAGAGTCAAAGCCTGTTTATATCAGCTGATTTCACACTTCACATCAACATCAACACCATGTCCACTCTGAGGAAGATCACTGGTGACCAGTCGAAACTGTCAGGTATGAAAACAAACTAAACCTTGGTCTGAAAAAATCATCTATTAAAATAAATCAGAAGACCAAATGAACCTCACTGGACTACACATGTTGCAAAATTTATTTTTTTCAACTTAGAACGAAGTTATTTCATTATTTCGCTCTTTATATTTTCATTCGTGCTTGTTTCATTAAGAAGCTAATCCAAAGTCGTCTTTTCTGGGCATCAATAATGCTCCGTTTGCATTTTGTCTGTTTAGTTGCAAATTAGATCAAATCAGGACTATGTATTTTTAATCCAATAAACCATCATCGGGCTCATTTTGTGATCAAATTGTAAACAACAGACACTCATGCCTTTAGTAGCAGAACATTCGCCTAAGGACTTCATTTACCTTCTAAATATTAATTCCTCTTGACAGAAGAGGGAGTTCCGGTGCCTAAACACCTCATTGGCAATGAAGCTGTGGTTTATAAAGTATGTTTTCCAAAAGCAGTCATTAGTTTAAATAGAAAATGAGAAATATTTAACCCCAAAAAAGGGCATTAAAGCCACAAGAAAGCATGACACGTGTTCTTCCAACCTGGGTGTAAATCGTGTCTTGAGAAGAACAGATTATAAGTGGTGATTATTTGAAAGCACTCAGCCCCTCCCGCTTCCCCCGGCAGACGTCCCACCCCCTCCCTCGCTGTTTCCTGTCCGGTGCCTCCTGTCAATCACCGGAGCTCTTCCCGCCTCCGATGGTTTGTGGAGACAGCAGAGGAGGAATGGGCCCAGTGAATCGGTAAAGCATGAAGCTGATGAGGAGTCCATAAAAATGTCATCCACAATGTTACAGAGCGGTGGGCGGTGGGCGGTGGGCTGTGGGCTGGACTCTCGCTCACAGAAAGAGGCAAATACTGAATCCACATTTAATGGTTTTAACACATACTTTGGCCCTAATTATCTAATAAGCCACTATAGCAAAAGAAAAATGTCTTTTGCGATGGATCCTACCTGGACGACTGAGAGATTACACAGACGTCTAATAAGCCACTATATTTTTAACTATCACAGTGTTTGTAAAAAGAACAACTCCATTCTAATGAGCATTTTCAATCTGAGTGAGCTATAGACTCCAAACATAACAAAACATCCAAAACCAGGGCTCTTTTTGGAGACTGAAAACCCGTCAACCACAAGAGCCTTACTAGAAACCATTATTGTTTGTAAGTGTTAAGCTTAATTCATTTTTAAATCACCGTTGGATTTCTATAACACCTTTCAAAAGGGCAAAGTATTAGAAGCGAATCTGCCAATCTGCGTCATCAGCCGTTCCCACTAAAACTCACACATTAATGAACTTTAAACGGTGCTCAAGTTAGACGTTGACTACACACTCACTGACAAAACATTAAAGATATGCATGTTGCCTTTTTATTAGTTTTGACAAGGACCATGTGTGTCCCCGATTCTCTAATCCACTTTTTCCCAAACTTTTTTTTCTGAGGACCCATATTTGCTAAGTCAATAGACATTGTTCGTAATTCACAAAATAAAGGTGGATTTGATCATTATTGAACATTAATGAGGATATTTTATTGTTGACTGAGTGATCGTGTCTCTCTGAATAATAAGCATTACTCATGTTTTAGGGCTCTTGTCGGTAAAAATCGACAAAATATTTTATCGGAAGTGGCTTTTGTTTAGACGGGGATGGTGTTTTTGGGGGCTTAAAAATGCAAAAATCTGAAACCACCCTCCAGAGTGAAAAAGTTGAACACGCTCTGCCGTAGTGTTTCCGTCTACACTGCTCAAAACGCAAAACTCTGGTCAGATCTGCTCAGGTTGCGTACGCGTTTATGTCACATACATCACCACCTCGCCGCCTGGCATGCATACACAATCGAATTCTGCACACTTTTGCATCGCCGTATGCGCGCAGATTTCCTCCCGAAAACACTTGTCTAAGGACAAAAACAGTCACTGAAGCAGCAATAAAAGGATCCATAAGTCGCCTATATGATTATTAAATGTAGCCCATTTCTTTTTTCTTTTCAACATTCAATTGAACCAGCAATATTGGAACAAAAGAATCAATAAAATAATTACAAAAAGATCAGAAATTGTACAAAACATGTCTTAACATTTCTAATGAGACAGATGAGCTTGTTTATGTTTTAGTAGCTCGTTCCAGTCCGGGTGCAGGAGGAGAGCGCAGCAGCAGATGAGGCGTGTAGGTGGAACTGTGTATTTCAGACCAACATGCAGATCTTTTGTGACCCACCGGAGGCTCTCAACGCAGTCTTTGGGAAACAATGGTCTAATCCACCTGTCAATCACGCCCATTTAAAGTGAGTATTGAAGAAGTGTATTCTGAGGCTACGTTTCTGAACAGAAGACTCAAAAGCGGCGTTGTGGCTTCACTTTTTATTCCGCGTTTAGACAAGCGTTTTTGGGAGGAAATCTGCATGCACACGGTGACGCAAAAATGTGTGGAATTCGATTGTGTATGTTTGTACTTAAAGCAACAAGGGCGTCTTTGGACATATGGAAGTTTTCACGTCACACATTTTCACATTTCACCACAAAGTCGTCCCACCATCGACTGGTTCTCCAGGTCTCGTCCGGATCCGTCTGACTCGCCTGCAATGACCTGGTGCATTCAGAATTTGACATAGGTGATTGCAGATCCTTCTCTGTTCACTAATAGTATCTCTGCAGATTCTGTATTTGTTGGGAGCCTCCTGTAAGTTTATTAGAGCTGGCAGACATGTTTGTTTCTGTGTACTGTATGTATGTGACGTAAACGTGTACACGACGTGAGCAGATCTGACCAGAGTTTTGCGTCTTGGGCAGTGTAGACGGAAACACTACAGCGGAGCGTATTAAACTCTGGAGGGTGGTTTCAGATTTTTGTGTTTGTAATGACACGCAAACTCCACTCAGCAAGTTCGTTATCAAATCGTAAAAACTTAAAAGAATTCCCTAAATATTACAAATTTTCTGATCTGTGCTTTAATGTTTCCTCATAAAACAGAGCTGGAGTTGTGTTTTGTTTCATTCCCACACGTTTAACTCACAAACTCTGCAGATTTAAGTCTTCTCGCAAACACTAAAACACTCTGTTCCACCTTGTGATGTCATGTGGTGGTACAGGAAGAGCTCCACTGTGTTTTTAAACCCCATACACCTTCAGTAGAATCATTTGGATAATTTCAAATCTGGAATTTCCAATGTCTACTGAATTTAAACATGCACTGTGTAACTTTTTTTGAGTGGAGGTGCGACATGTCACCTGCTTGTTGCTATGGATATGTCACTGCGCTGTCTGGAATGTTCCAGAGTGTGACATTAAACAGCTCAACCTTAGACTTAGACTTAGATAAACTTTATTGATCCGCAAGGGAAATTATTTGGACACAGTAGCTCAGACATGACAATAAAATATAATAATAAAGAGCAAAAATATAAATGGTAATAATAAATTCTAAATAAGCAGCAACATTATTGCTTACATAAATAAACATTATTTATTTAAAATTTTATTATTTCATATTTTGCTTGTTCTGGATTCAATGTTTAAGCAAAACTATTATTAAACATTTATTTTAATAAGAAAAGGTTTAACATTACTTATCTCGAAAGAAGAGAAACCATGCAGATGTTGTTGAATTTTTTCACTATTTAGTTTGGCGCACAACTCAGCCTCAGTTTTTAATTTTGGCCTCTGTGAATTTGAGTTTGACACCCCTGGTCTAAACGAAAGGCACTTCTGATAAAATATTTTTCTCGTTTTTACCCGCAGGCGTTCTCGTGTAAACAGGCCCAGGCAGCAATCTGCTAGTAAAAAGCTGTTTATCTTTAGTTGGCAATTATCAGAATTATACAAAACGCACCACAAACGATTATTATCAACCCTTTTCATCACAATAAACATTATTATTGTTTATTGTCCCATCGCCTCTCGTCAGACCGACCCCTCCAAGCGTTCTTACTTTATTTTGACTTTCTTTTTTATCTGCCCAATCCTCTGTCCAGTCTTTACAGGTCTGTGCAGGTGGATATCTCTTTCAGATTATGGCGTGATTCGTCTTTTGTGTTGGGGGCTCCTCTTGTGACTTGTTTGCTGGCTCTCTGCGCGGAGATGTATGGCTGCGGTTACCACTGGAGACAAAGTGAGCGTATTGACTCCATGAATCGTCCTGTGCAGCTCAAACACCTTTAGTTCTCTCTTTACGGCGCTGCTCTGGTGTTTTCCCCAAGTCGCTGTCAGATATTGATGCCACTTGCTTCTAAAATTGCAGTGTCAGAGTGGTTAGCCCGTCTCCTCCTCTTTGGGCTCTGCAATTTTTGAAACAATCAATTTGAGATTTTTCTGATTCCTTTTAGATTTCTGTTTGTTTAAAAAGCAGGATTGTGTTCGGAGTGCACACTGCGAACAACTCCAAGAATATTAAAGATACTATACAGATTTTTACTCTTAAAGGTGTAACTGATAATACTCCCTACAACTGTACAACAACTCACCGTTATGTAATGGATAATACTCCCTACAACTGTACAACAACTCACCCTTATGTAACAGATAATACTCCCTACAACTGTACAACAACTCACCCTTATGTAACAGATAATACTCCCTACAACTGTACAACAACTCACCCTTATGGAACAGATAATACTCCCTACAACTGTACAATAACTCACCCTTATGTAACAGATAATACTCCCTACAACTGTGAAATTCACTCTTATGTAACAGATAATACTCCCTACAACTGTACAATAACTCACCCTTATGTAACAGATAATACTCCCTACAACTGTGAAATTCACTCTTATGTAACATAATACTCCCTACAACTGTACAATAACCCACCCTTATGTAACAGATAATACTCCCTACAACTGTGAAATTCACTCTTGTGTAACAGATAATACTCCCTACAACTGTACAATAACTCACCCTTATGTAACAGATAATACTCCCTACAACTGTAAACAACTCACCTTATGTAACAGATAATACTCCTACAACTGTACAACAACTCACCCTTATGTAACAGATAATACTCCTACAACTGTACAACAACTCACCATTATGTAACAGATAATACTCCCTACAATTGTGCAACAACTCACCCTTATGTTGTAACAGATAATACTCCCTACAACTGTACAACAACTCACCATTATGTAACAGATAATACTCCCTACAATTGTGCAACAACTCACCCTTATGTTGTAACAGATAATAGGGAGTATTATTAAACAGATAATACTCCCTACAACTGTACAACAACTCACCCATTATGTAACAGATAATACTCCCTACAACTGTACAACAACTCACCCTTATGTAACAGATAATACTCCCTACAACTGTAGAAAACTCACTCTTATGTAACAGATAATACTCCCTACAACTGTACAACAACTCACCCTTATGTAACAGATAATACTCCCTACAACTGTACAACAACTCACCCTTATGTAACAGATAATACTCCCTACAACTGTACAACAACTCACCCTTATGGAACAGATAATACTCCCTACAACTGTACAACAACTCACCATTATGTAACAGATAATACTCCCTACAATTGTGCAACAACTCACCCTTATGTTGTAACAGATAATAGGGAGTATTATTAAACAGATAATACTCCCTACAACTGTACAACAACTCACCATTATGTAACAGATAATACTCCCTACAACTGTACAACAACTCACCCTTATGTAACAGATAATACTCCCTACAACTGTGAAATTCAACCTTATGTAACATAATACTACACTGTACAATAAACTCACCTTATGTAACAGAATACTCCCTACAACTGTACAACAACTCACCATTATGTAACAGATAATACTCCCTAACAACTGTACAAACAACTCACCATTATGTAACAGATAATACTCCCTACAACTGTACAACAACTCACCCTTATGGAACAGATAATACTCCCTACAACTGTGCAATTCACCCTTATGTAACTGATAATACTCCCTACAACTGTGCAATTCACCCTTATGTAACACATAATACTCCCTACAACTGTGCAACAACTCATGCTTATGTAAAAGATAATACTCCCTACAACTGTACAAAACTCACCTTATGGAACAGATAATACTCCCTACAACTTACAACTGATAATACTCCCTACAATTGTGCAACAACTCACCCTTATGTTGTAACAGTAATAGAGTATTATTAAACAGATAATACCCTAACTGTAGCCTTTGTAACAGATAATACTCCCTACAACTGTACAACAACTCACCCTTATGTAACAGATAATACTCCCTACAACTGTACAACAACTCGCCCTTATGTAACAGATAATACTCCCTACAACTGTACAACAACTCGCCCTTATGTAACAGATAACCCTATGTCTTCCATATGACCTCTTGTATAAAGCTGAGATTTTATATTTTATTACTTATTTTTCCATTTTATTTTGACTTGTACATTTACATTTATATAATTATGTCTTATTTGACTCCTGTTTCTTGCTATTTTTTGCTACTTATTTAGTTATTATTATTACAATTTATATTTTTGCTCTTTATTATATTTTATTGTCATGTGTGAGCTACTGTGTCCAAATAATTTCACTTGTGGATCAATAAAGTTCGTCTAAGTCTAAATCTAAGGTTGAGCTGTTTAATGTCACACTGTGGAACATTCCAGACAGAGCAGCGACGTAACCATAGCAACAAGCAGCTGACACACCTCACCCAAAAAGTCACACAGTGCACATTTTAATTTTTAATTTCAGTAGACGTTGGAAATTGGCTTGACATTATCCAAATGATTCTAGTGAAAATGTATGGAGTTTAAAAACACAGTGGAGCTCTTCCTGTACCACCACATGACATCACAAGGTGGAACAGAGTGTTTTCTGTTTGAGAGAAGAATTAAATCTGCAGAGTTTGTGAGTTAAACGTGTGGGAATGAAACAAAACACAACTCCAGGTCTGTTTTATGAGGAAACATTAAAACACAGATCAGAAAATTTGTAATATTTAGGGAATTCTTTTAAGTTTTTACGATTTGATGACCGGTTTGCTGAGCGGAGTTTGCGTGTTCTCCCTGTGTTACTGCAGCGGGTGCCTCGTCTCTCCTGGTCTCAGCGAGGAGGTTGTGGGTTTGATTCCTCGCTGCATTGAAATCCTTGATCTTATTAATGCGATGCAAATATAAGCCGCGGCATTAAGTGTGTGAATATAAAGGCCATTTGAATCGGCTCCGTGTTGTGTTGTTGTTTGAAGTGATGAGATTCTCCCCGACAACGACGTCAACACTCCTCCCTCTCCTCCGTCTCTCTCTTCTCTTTCTCTTTCTCTTTTCCCTCTCCTTCTCTGTAACATCGCTTTTAATCTCTCCTCATCTCTCTCTCTCTGTCTATTCTCTTTTACTCTTTCTGCTCCCTCGTGCTCTTTATCCTGCTGCTCTCTCTTGCTCTCTCTCTCTGCACCGTTCTTCCTCCGTCTATCTCAACTTTATCCCTCGCTCTCTCCCTCTTTGTCTCTCTCTCTACTCTTTGACTCTTTCTCCTCCTTCACTTTTTTTTTTACGCTGCGTCTCTCTCTCGCCCTCTCTCCCCTCCTCGTCTCCCTGTGTCTCTCTCCACCTTTTCTCCCCCCCCTCCTTCTCTCTCTCTCCTCTTTTACTCCTCCTCTTTCTTTATGCTGCCTCTCTCTCTCACCCTCCCTCTTCTCCTTGTCTCGCTCCATCTCGTTCCCTTCTTCTTTCTCTCCAAACCCCCCCCCAACACTCTCTCCCTTTCTCTCGCCATCAATTTTCCTCCGTCTCTCTCAACTTCTCTACCAATCTCTCACTCTCTCTGTCTCTCTCTCTTCGTCTGTCTCTCTCTTTTCTCTTTGACTCTTTCTCCTCCCTCTCCTCTCTTTATGCTGCCTCTCTCTCTCCTATCTTCTCTCTCCCCCCTCTCTCTCCACCTTTCTCCCTCCATCTCTCTCTTCTTCTCTATCAATCCCTGTCTCTTTCTTCTCCTCACGCTCTTTATGTTGTCTCTCTCTCTCTCTCACCTTCTCTCCTCCTTGTCTCACTCCCTTCTTCTCTCTCCCACCTTTTCTCCCTCCCTTTGCTCTCTCTCCCTTTCTCTCTCCACCTCTCTTCCGCCGTCTCTCAATTTCTCTACCAATCCCTCCCTCTCCCTTTTTCTCTCTCTCCTCTTTGACTCTTTCTCCTCCCTCACTCTCTTTATGCTGCGTCTCTCTCTTACCCTCTCTGTCTCGCTCCCTTCTTCTCTCTCTCCACCTTTTCTCCCTCCTCCCCCCTCTCTCTCCTTCTCTCTCTCCCCTCTACTCCTCTCTTTCTTTATGCTGCCTCTCTCTCTTACCCTCTCTGTCCTTCTTGTCTCCCCTCTTTTACTCCTCCTCTTTCTTTATGTTGCCTCTCTCTCTCACCCTCACTCTTCTCCTTGTCTCCCTCCATCTCGTTCCCTTCTTCTCTCTTTCCAAACCCCCCCCCTCTCTCTCACTCTCTCCCTTTCTCTCGCCATCATTTTTCCTCCATCTCTCTCAACTTCTCTTCTCTTTATCTCTCTCGTTGTCGGTCTCGCTCTCTCTTCTCTTTGACTCTCCTCCCTCACTCTCTTTATCCTGGTTCTCTCTTTCGCCCTCGCTCTTCTCCTTGTCTCTGTCTCACTCCCTTCTTCTCTCTCTTCTTCTTCTCTACCAATCCCCGTCTCTTTCTTCTCTTTTACTCCTCCTCCTTCACTTTCCTTATGTTGTCTCTCACCCTTGCTCTTCTCTTTGACTCGCTCCCTTCTTCTCTCCCCACCTTTTCTCTCTCTCTCTCTCTCTCTTTCTCTGCTCTTTTACTTTTTCTCCTCTTTTTCTCCCCCATCTCTGCACTCCTCTCTCCCTCTCCTCTCGCTCTTCCTCTTTTTGTCCTCTGTCCTCTCTTTCCCTTTTCCTCATTCCTCCCTCCTCTCTTCTCTCTCTCTCTCTGACTCCTTCTCTCTTCCTCTTCTTTTTCTGTCTGTCTCCCACTCTCTTCTTCTTCCTCCTCCCCATCTCTCTCTGTCTCCCTCTCTTCCTCCTCTCTTCTCTCTCTCTGTTTTCCACTCTCTCTCTCATCTCTCTCTTGCCTCTTCTCTCTCTCTGTCTCCCTTTCTCTTCCTTCTCTTCTTTCTTTCTTTCTCTGTCTCCCTCTATCTTCCTCCTCTCGTCTCCTCTCCTCTTCTCTCTTCTTCCTCTTCCCCTCTCTTTTTTCTCTCTCTCTGTCTCCCTCTCTCTTCTTCCTCCTTTCCTCTCGTCCTCTCGTCCTCTCGTCCTTTCCTTGTCCTCCGTGTGTCTGTCGTCTTTCCAAACGCACAAACACTTTTACAAACGACTCACAACAACTCGCCGACAAACTCTTTTAATTAGTTCTCATGGCCCCGGCCTCCCTCTCTCCCTCCCTCTCTCCCTCCCTCTCTCCCTCCCTCTCCTTTTCTCCTCTTTCTCCATCTCTCTCCCTCTCTCTCTGACTCCCTCTGCTGGTTCACAGGAGGAATGAGGCTGCCCCCTAGTGTCGGGAGTCTGCACTGAGAAATGGAGAAGTGGAGATTTAACCTGGAGGAAAAGTTATAATAAATAAATAAAAATAATAATAATCAGCACAAACAGACAAAAATATAACAATAAAAAAAATAACAATAATCACAAACAGACAAAAAAAAAATATAACAACAATATTACAGCAAATTATTTAAATGAAATAAATCTAAATCAGTTAAATCCATGTCAAATATTGTTAAAGGTGCACTTTGTAACTTTGAAGCTTGTGGCGTCCATGGAGACAAACAGGTCGTGTACACAGATTAAGTTACAGGTCAGATCTGTGGAGAGGTGAGCTCGCTTACAGTAAGACATGCTTTACTTTAGTTTGTAGATTTTAGCGATGTTATTACTATTATTATTAATTAAATAAGTTAAATGATGTACCATGAGACATTTGCAAAACAATGACATCTCCAGAAAAGCTCCGCAGTGCTGCTTTAAGGTTTGTTATTAAAGGTCGTAGAGTGAAAATAGTTTGAGTGCTAAAAGTTGTGTTGTGTGAATGCGAATACACTTCTTAATTACCTCCTAATGACATCACAAAGTGGAAAACATGCAAAGAAAAAAAAAAGAAAAGCAAAACTAAAAAACAAATCGGAAAATGTTTTGATGTAGAAACACCATTAGGCCTTTAATATACTCTAATAATACAGAATTATATCTCTGTATACAATAAAAAACAGAGGGATATCAGATGTTACCCTCTCTCTGTCACATTGCAAACATGATCGTCCAATCAGATTTGTTTTTTTGTCAGTAATGCGTATGAAACAAAGGAGCTCATTGGTCACTTGTCATTTATACACAAAATCACAGCGCATAAATCTGCAATGTTTTTTGGCAGTGTCACGACCCCTGTTGTGACATGTTTGTAATAATTATTGTTCTGTTTTTGATCTGATGCACTTGGTCCCAGCGCATCCAGCCACGTATAAAAGGGACTCGCCTCTACAACACACTTTGCACATATTTATTGTGACTTTTCAATAAATGCTCCAGCAGAGCTTAAACTTTTGCCGTAGTTGTGTCTGCCACATGTTCTCTGTTGATGTCTTGTAGGCTGCCATATTTGTTTTACTACGGATAGATCATGTGTGTTTCTGATTGGCTAATCCACCTGTCAATCACTCCCATCTGAACTCAAGGAGGTTCACTGGTGACCAGAACATAGACTATATATATAGATCATTATATAAATCGTGGATCTGTAATAAAATATGGATAAGACCCTCCCCCTCTGTCCTGGCTCCAGACCACAGGTGTCAAACATACGGCCCGGGGGCCAGATCTGGCCCTCCAAGACCTTTAATCTGGCCCTTGGCTGATTTTCTACAAAAATATTTTTATTATATTTTCTAATAAAATATTGGTAATTTTCTGCATCGCTTAGCATAGCAGTGTCTCCAGCGCCTCAGTGCATGGCCCCTCCCACCAGTGTAGCATAAACGAAGACTTGAATATTTCCAAACGCTCTTAAAGGACAATTGTTTTGACTGTTGACCGTGACACCCTCATCA
Source organism: Boleophthalmus pectinirostris (assembly GCF_026225935.1). Taxonomy (NCBI): domain Eukaryota; kingdom Metazoa; phylum Chordata; class Actinopteri; order Gobiiformes; family Gobiidae; genus Boleophthalmus; species Boleophthalmus pectinirostris. The sequence goes on from NW_026571447.1 coordinate 36,942,803, forward strand.
GCAAAATGTCAAAAATGAGAAAAGCGGACGCAGAGTGCAGAATTTTCCAAGAAAAATTGACTTATTCCTATTTACATACAAGTTAAAGTTAAAACATTGTGTTGAAATTGGATTTTCCTTAAAGTTTCAGGTTGTTCATAATATTATAATATTTTGTAAAAGAAAGAGTTCATCAATTAAAAAATATTTCTGTAATAGATTTGCTCTGATTTCTAGATTTCTCTGCACAAATATTTGAACTTACTGTTATTTTCGAGGTTTATATGCCATGAGTTTTCTGATCCGGTCCCTTTGGGATCAAAGTAGGTTGGATACGACCCCCGGAACAAAATGAGTTTGACACCCCTGCTCCAGACAGACTAGTGGCCGCTCCAGGTACTGCAGCTCCAGGAGCTCAGGCCCAGAAAGAATTCTCCCAAAGAGCACAATGCATTTTTGGGGATTCATACTGCCGTTGTTCAGCTGAGCATCCACAAAGGTCATATTTTATAGAGATTCTTTTCTATTTTCACAACATGAACTTTTTAAAATGCATGTTGTTCAAAGTACCTAAAGCTTAGCTTTGTAAGACTTATCCTCATTCCGCTCTGAGCCTCTCTAGCTTAGGGTGACCACACGTCCATTTTTTCCCCAGACATGTCCATTTTTCACGTTCTGTCCTGGCCGTCTGGGTTTTTTTTTTTTTTTATAAAGTGATGCAAATGTCTGGGTTTTCATTTCCTTTCACTGGGCGATTAAAGTGAGTGACTCTCGTAGCCTCTGTGGACGGTCAGGTCTGAAACATGCCGAAGCGCCAATGTGGTCAGGACACGTGGGAGGCCACGTGCACAGGTTGCGAGGTGAGAGTAGCTCAATGTCGAGGCCCCACCCCCCCACCTCTACTCTAGCTCCGCTCTAGCAGCTCTCGCTTTGATCGATCCAAACTCTCCACGCCATGCACGTTACAGATGTCACACAGTGGGAGAAGTAAATGTGGAAGAGAAAAGTATTTTTAGACCCCTGCGCCAATGAGTACAGACCACTGAAAACAATACGAACGCCATCTTGGGTTCACCTTCAGATTTTATTATATTTCTATGATATAAATGGACATAACTTACCCACTAGCCACTGTGTTCCAAATAGGAAGTTAGAATATTGTGGTCCCTCTCTCTGTAACTGCTGCAGAGAGCCTTGTCATTTTGGTCTTAAAATGTCCATATTAACATACATGATCCTGGTGCTTGAAAAAAATCCTATTCATAATATAAAGCCTGTCTCCAAATTCACTCCTGTAACCTTGAACATCGAGAACTTCATCTGACTGGAGTCAAACGCTGAGGGCGATGTCACACTCACTCAGTCCACTTCTGTACAGTTTATACCCGGAGTCTCCAACCCCGTCCAAGTAGACAAGGGGTTTCTGAATTATACCAATTGTGTTGAACAACAAAAATCTGATTATTTTCCATTATAAATCTATCATTTTAATGCCTAACTTGTGCAAGAATAAATGGACAATGGTTCATGTTTTATAAGCGTCCAACTGTCCCCTGTCTAAAACCAGGGCTCTTATACTTTCTCAGTACTGCTAAAATTAGAGCCTCTCTGGCATTTTCATTTTGTAAAGGAGCTCACCAGAGGACAAAGGCTGGAGATCTCTGCTCTGTACACACTCTTTATACACACTATACACACTATACGGACTCATGTTTCATAAAGTGTTGGAGAAGTTTGTTTTGTGGATCCAGGCAAAACTCAACATCACAATCAGGTTTAATGTGTCTCATGTAGAATATGAATGTAGAAGTATGAGCAGATACTGTATGGGCTTAGTGTGCGTGTGTGTCTGTATAGAGGTGTGTGTGTAGAGGTGTGTCTGCGTGTGTGTGTGTTTGTGGGGGGGGGTCTGTGTGTGTCTCTGTGTCTCTGTGTGTGTGAGTCTGTGTGTGTCTGTGTCTGTGTGTCTCTGTGTGTGTCTCCCTGTGTGTGAGTTTCTGTGTGTGTCTGTGTCTGTGTGTCTCTGTGTGTGTCTCGGGGTGTGTGTGTGTGTCTGTGTGTGTGTGTGTGTCTGTGTCTCTCTGTGTGTGAGTTTCTGTGTGTGTCTGTGTCTCTATATGTGTCTCTGTGTGTCTCTATGTGTGTCTCTCTGTGTGTGTCTCTGAGTGTGTCTCTGTGTGTGTCCCTATGTGTGTCTCTGTGTGTGTCTCTGTGTGTGTTCTCTGTGTGTCTCTATGTGTGTCTCTGTGTGTGTGTCTCTGTCTCTGTGTCTCTGTGTGTGTCTCTGTGTGTGTGTCTCTGTGTGTGTCTCTGTGTGTGTCTCTATGTGTGTCTCTGTGTGTCTCTGTGTGTGTCTCTATGTGTGTCTCTGTGTGTGTGTCTATATGTGTGTCTCTCTATGTGTGTCTCTGTGTGTGTCTCTATGTGTGTCTCTGTGTGTGTCTCTATGTGTGTCTCTATGTGTGTCTCTATGTGTGTCTCTGTCTCTGTGTGTGTCTCTATGTGTGTCTCTATGTGTGTCTCTGTGTGTCTCGTGTGTGTGTGTCTCTGTGTGTGTCTCTGAGTGTGTCTCTATGTGTGTCTCTGTGTGTGTCTCTGTGTGTGTCTCTGAGTGTGTCTCTATGTGTGTGTGTTTCTGAGTGTGTCTATGTGTTTCTCTACGTGTGTCTCTATGTGTGTCTGTGTGTGTGTCTATGTGTGTGTGTCTTTGTGTGTTTCTGAGTGTGTGTGTGTGTCTGTGTGTGAGTCTGTGTCTCTCTGTGTGTGAGTTTCTGTGTGTGTCTGTGTGTCTGTGTCTCTATGTGTGTTTCTATGTATCTTTGAGTGTGTCTCTATGTGTGTGTGTGAGTATGTGTTTGTGTGTCTCTATGTGTGTCTCTGTGTGTGTCTCTGAGTATGTCTGTGTGTCTGTGTGTCTCTATGTGTGTCTGTGTCTGTGTGTGTGTGTGTGTGTGTGTGTGTGTGTGTGTGTTTGTGTGTATAGGTGTGTGTGTGTGTCTCTGTGTGTGCACACTGTGGAGTGACTGTGTGTGTGTGTGTGTGTTTGTGTGTATAGGTGTGTGTGTGTCTGTCTCTGTGTGTGCACACTGTGGAGTGACTGTGTGTGTGTTTGTGTGTTGTGTGTTTGTGTGTATAGGTGTGTGTGTCTCTGTGTGTGCACACTGTGGATGCGGTGTGTGTGTGTGTGTTTGTGTGTATAGGTGTGTGTGTGTCTCTCTGTGTGTGCACACTGTGGATGCGGTGTGTGTGTGGAGCATATGGTGAGCCTCAAGCAGCATCTTTCAAACTAGTTTATTTCTTTTCTCTCTCTCTCTCTCTCTCTCTCTCTCTTTCTCTCCTCAGCTCATTTTTCATACTTTCTTCTCTCATCCTTTACTCATATTTCTCTCGTCTCACCTCCGCCCTCTCTTTCTTTTCCTCTCTTCCTCAGTACATCTCCTCTGTCTCTCATCCTCCGCTCACTCTCGTATTCCCTCCCTTCTTCTCTTTCCCGCTTTTTCCCTTTGTCTACCTCTCTATCTCTCTCTACCTTTCTCCAATACCCTTCTCTCTCACCCTCTTTCTCCTCTTTGTCTCCCTTCTTCTCTCTCCCTCCCTCTCGCTCTCTCTTTTTCTTCCTTTCTCACTAGTCCTTTCTTCCTCCGTCTCTCTCCCTTCTTCTCTTCCATTCCCTCTATCTCTCTCTCCCATTCTCTTTCTTCCCTTCATCCCTCCCTCCTTCTCTACTGATCCAACTCTCTCTCCCTTCCTCTCTCCCTTTTTCTCTCTCTCTTCTACTCTTTTCGTATCCCCCCATCTCTCTCTCTCTCCCTTTCTCCCTGTTGCTCTCCCTTCTTCTTTTCCTATCCCTCTCCCGCTCTCTCTCTCATTCTCTTTCTTTGCCTCTCTCTCTTTCTCTCTCTCTCCCTTCCCTTCCCTTTCTTTCTCTCCCCTCTCTCTCTCTATCTCACATTTTCTCCTCTCCGCTCTCCCTCTTTTTCTTCTCCTCTCTCTCTTTCTCTCGCTCTACCCTCCCTCTCTTCCTCTGTCTCTCTCCCACCCTTTTTCTCCCTACCTCATTCTCTTTCACTCTTTCCCTCCTGCTCTCTCTTTCTCTCTACTACGTTCCTCCCTCTCTCCCTCCCTCCCTCCTTCTTTCTCTCGTATGTTCTTTTTTTACCAAACATCGCTCAAACTGCAGACTGAGAGAAGTCGTTAAATGCGATCGGGCTCAGACAGCAGATTCATCACAGGAAAAAAAAAGAAAAGAAACTAAAACAAAACATTTATTCTTCTGTGGAATCTGCATCTGAGAAACTTTAGAGAAGTTTAAAAAGTTTTGATTTCACGTTTTATTCCACTCAGCGGCAGAGCATCGCTGGGGCAGGAATCAAACTACCGACCGTTCATATTGTGGACAAATACACGCAGCACGAATACTGGGAAGGATGTTTGATTTTCCAGTGGGATGCGTTTATTGTCAAAGCCGATTTTTTCTAGTCTTCTGAACCATATCGCTTTTGTTTCTGGTTCTGATATTGTCTCATTTAAACGGCTCGAGAAATGGGCTTCGGAAGTTTGCGAACTCCATAGATGCAAAAGGGAATCAGATCTGTGTGAACATTTTGTATGTGGAGTGACAACAAAGCAAATCCTGTTTGTTAAGCGAGACGTCCAGAAGACAAACAGACTGAGCTGCACTTTCTTGCTCTTGTGGTTTTACAGAAACATCACGTCTTGGTCACTTTGCAGTGGAAGGTGTTTCTTGGTGAACAGCTGGTGCCTTTCACTTTGGCGTTGACATTTTAAATTCGTAACCAAGGTTGAGCGCGGGATCGGGATTTTGCTTTGGTGGCGCTCCACATACAAAATGTTCCCTGCAAACTCGCGATGGTTTCTTAGGCAGCCACAGGTTTCTTCGTCCTTCCTGTGGATCAATCCTGCCCAACGCCTTCACCTTTTACTATTTTTCAATTCCGTTGGGAAGGGAAACAGTTTGAACGGAGGTTTGCAGTCACACACATCTGATTCCCTTTTGCATTTATGGAGTTCGCAAACTTCAGAAGCCCATTTTCCGCTGTTAGGATCCAGCAACCACACAATTACGATGTTCAAATCCCAAAACTAAAATATGACAATATCAGAACCAGAAACAAAAGTGATATGGTTTAAAAGACTTGAAAAGATCGACTTTGACAATAGAAAATCAATCATGGCGGTTTGATGCTCACTTTTTCAAAGGATCTTTCCCAGTATGCATTGCGCTATGACTGGAAGTCTGAAATTTGTGATGCACGTATACTACTTTCTCTACTGATAAAAAAACAAACAAACTTATTTTATGTGAAGATCCAGCTTGTGATTTTCTGGTGGAGAATGCGCAGCGTGTTTGTCTCCATGGAGATTTTCTTGCATTGCCAGGAATGTCCCACAGTATGGCATTAAACTTATCTTTTTTTTTGTTTACCTCTCCACAGATTTGACCTGTAACTGCTTGTCTTTATGTAGGAGAAAAGTCAGTTTGTCAATTGGACAAAAGTTAGTTTGATTGAAGACGTTTCGCAGCTCATCCAAGCTGCTTCTTCAGTCCTGTTTGTCTTTATGGAGATATACAAGTTTAATACCATGGAAACAAGCTGCTGACCTTCTACCGTAAAAGTAACACTGTGGAACTTTATAACAATGGATACACTTTTGTTGTTACCATGGTAAAAAAACAAAAAAAACAAAACAAAGGAAAACAAACAAAAACACACACACACTGCACAGTCATGAAATGAAAATTTACGATTACACTTTCTTCAAATATCGATCGAGATCAAGACTGTGCACGTGTCACAGCTCCGCCGTAACTTCAGTTGTGGCAGAGAAGGTAAAAATGAAGTAATGGCAAAACAAGGAACTACAACAGCAGACGAACAGGTGGGTTCATTACAATTTATTGTAAAAATATACTTGTCTTGTCTTGCCACAGTGAATTTAGGAACTGAATGCTTCTTTGTAAAATTGTCTAGAAATATTTACTTTGGACCTTTATCTTAGTAGATAACGTGGTGGGAGCCAGTTGGCATCAGATGTAACGCTATCCCAGGACTAATTAGCAAATGTACCTTTTCCCGCATACAAATGCTCAGATTTTTATCCTATGCACACGAATATGACATCTGACACACAGGGACATTTCTGAACGTCTCTAGAGTGAGCAGCTTTTCCTCAGAATAGAACCACAACAATAGAGTCCTGCACCCGGTCGGGTATCCACGAGTACCCGACCAGTACAAGCAAATAGTTGCAGAAACTGGTGGGTCAGGACTAAATCAGGACTAAACCAGGACTACATCAAGACTAATCTTGGACTCGAGAGAGGGAGAACCTTGAGCCTGTGGAGCAGGGTGTCCGCAAAGCATGATCAGGTGGCTGCGCTTACCTCCGTGTGGCGTGGAGCTCTGACCCAGCCTTTCTCCTGTGGTCACCCCACAGTCTATGTGGGCACACCTCCGATCCTGTCCGACCTCCGACAGTGAGTCCTGGGTTAGACCTGGTTTAGTCCTGGTTCAGTTCGTGGCTTGTTTCTTCTGCTCAGTAAATAATCCCTGTGAAGTGAGAACAGTCGAGTCGCGTCTGTGAATTCGTGTTCGTACTGAAGAAAGCAGAACCATTTCTTTTCATTTGGTGATTGTAATTCTTGAAGTTGTAACTTTTCAATTCATATTCTGATGGATTCTTCAGTTAGAAAGCTTTTGATTTATCAGGGTTCGAGTGGAACGTTAACGGATCCAGGCGGGTGCAGATCTCCAAAAATGGACCCATGCAGGACTGTGACGGAGGGCATCTGACACACAGGGACATTTCAGAACGTGTCTCTAAACGACAGGGTTATCAGTTTTTTCCACGACCTCATGCAGACAGAACAGTTAACTCTCTGCAGAGGACTTTATAATTGCACCATTTTTTATTCACTCATTCAAAATGGTGATTTATTGAGATGAATGTTCCGGTCTTAACCTGTCAGGTGGTCCCAGTTTGGTCTGTGGTCCTCCTGTTCTCTCAGCCACCTCTCGAAGTCCTTCACAGCCAGAGAAGGCGCCTCCTCTCTGGGCTAATCGTTCAGCCGACAGTCCCCCCTGCGTGGAGCTCCACCTCTCTCCACTCAAATGCAATTACCACCGAGCAGCGGGACATTAAAAGCCTTATTCATCACTGTCAGGGAGGGCAGGCAAGACGGCCGCCGCTCTTCTACGTCACAATGTCAGATTTTAGAGTTAAAGGTGCACTGTTTAACTTTCCTGTTGTCTCCATATTCCACATTATGACATTAACTTAAATCTAACTAACATTTATTCGATTAAAAACAAAAATACATTGAAAACACCCAGATTCAACATGTAACTTGGTCTGGTTTAATGTCATGCGGTGGAACAATACGGTTAAAGCAATAACATCACCATGGAGACAAGCAGGTGATAGAAAATTAAAGAGAAATGTTCCATAATGCACTTTGAGTTATATAAATTGAGGAAGGATTATTGTGAATTATTGGTGTAAGTTTTCTGCTGGAGGGTCAGTCAAATGCTTTTCTCCATGGAGATTTTATTGCTTTGTATGGAATGTTCCACAGTATGGCATTAAACCTTCTATCTTCAAACCAGACCAACTTACAGGTCAGATCTGTGGAGAGGCGATATCGCTCACAAACAGATGTCCTGTTTTGCTTGGTATTTTTGAGCTCTAAAACCACCTGTAATTTAATAAATGTAACTTAGAGCTGTTTAATGTCACACTGTGGATCATTTCAGGCAGAGCAATGACATCTCCATAGAAACAAGCGGTGACAGACCTCCAACTGAAAAGTTACATTGTGCAGCTTTAAAAAATATATGACTTTACTAAAATGTACTCAAATCTGTGCCGAGTTCTGTCAGTTTTTTAATTTAATTCCGATGAATCACACTGTTACCAAGGGCCAAAATATAAAGAGTCTAAATTCAATTCAGTTCAAAAAGTTTATTATTAAATTTCCATGTGAAAAATTGAAATTATGTTCCAGACGATTGAGCATACCTGAATATAAGCCGCATCAAGTAAATTTTAAGAAAATGTAAAAATTTTACATCAATAGGTCGCACCTGAATATAAGCAGCAGGTGTCCACATCTTCAAGAATGTTTTCAAGTTCAGGTCGTCTGCTTTTATCACCTCTGAAAGATTTTGTCATCTTTTTGCGTTGAGTCAGTTCGTCACGCCGCCGTCACCAAAATCTCACCATCGACTCACTGATGTCGAGCTCACGTGCAGCAGCTCTGTTTACGTTAACTTGCATCATCTGCATTTCTCCGTGTGTTTCCCATGAGGAGGGTGCGTGTATGAAGCGCAAAATAACTGTTCAAAACACAATCCAACGAGCTTCTTCCTCGGCGCATCAACCCCGTCTCTCCCTGTGCTCTACTGCGCATGTCTCCTGCAGAAAGAGCCTCTGTTCTGTCTATATAATCATCACTTTTGAGCAATAACAACAAGTGACTGAATAAATGCAAGATGTTTAATGTCACACTGCGGAACTTTCTAGATCTCCATGGAGACAAGCAGGTGTCAGAAAAGTTACAAAGTGGATTTTTAAGGTAGTCAAACTCTTACCTGATCTTATTTGTCAGTCTCTTACAGTCTTTATTTTCTCCTGTAATGTCCCCTCTTGCTGTGGATCAGACAGGCAGGTGGTCGGCCTCTTCTTCCCCAGCCCCGAGGCTCGCTCCCGGGCATTCGTGCTGCCTAACCTCCCTGCTCACCGCCGGGACCTCCACATCCATCAATATTACACAACGTGAAGCCTATTAGTAAATGAAATGTTCAGGAGGACCGAGGAGGAGGTTTAGGCCAGGAGCTCGGGCAGGAGCAGAGCCAGAGGTGCAGAGACAGAGGAGCAGACAGGTGCAGGCAGGAGCAGGCAGGTGCAGACACACACAGACCAGGGGGAAGTTGACCAAACAGAGATGAAGGTGGACAAAGACTGGACTGGGGTCAAGAAGAATCAAAAGTGAAGGTTGAAAAAAAGGAAAAAGTTCAGATTTTGACTGGTGAAAAATACAGACAATTTTAGATTCACATTGGTGTTAAAATACACACATTCGTGAGAAAAAAATAATAATCTTCTTGAATTGTGTAGACTTTTTACATGTAATTAAGGTGGTGCAGTTTTTGAAATTTTCTCTCTTATCGGTCTTCATCTGGAAACCAAAAAAAGTCCAAGATGTTCTAATCTATGTGTCATTCATTCATTTGTTTTTTAAAATAAAACAAAAAATATGAAAACAAAAAAGCAACCATTTTCTTCATTATTTGTCTCCAAAAACAAAATGAAAAAACAGATACTGATTCATTTTTTTCAGTTTTCAATTTTGTGTTTAAATGAATAATGGAACAAAACAAAAAACAAAAACAAAAAAAACAGATAATGGCCATTTTCCGTTTTTGTGACTTAAACTAGTCTAGTCCTGGAATCAGTCCTGTTCATTCCCCGGTCTCAGTCCTGGTCTGGTCCAGGTCTTAGTCCCCGTCTGGTCCTGGTCTGATCCTGGTCTCAGTCCTGATCACCCGACAGTCTACACAGGCGCACCTCTGACCTGTCCTGACACTCAGTTCTGGTTTAGTCCCAGTTTCAGACCTGGTTCAGTCCTGGTTTAGCTTTGGTTCAGTTCTGGTTTAGTCCTGGTTTAAACCTGGTTTAGTCCTGGTTTAGTCCTCATTCAGTCCTGGTTTTGTCTTGGTTTAGACCTGGTTTAGTCCTGGTTTAGTCTTGGTTTAGACCTGGTTTAGACTTGGTTTAGTCCTGGTTTAGTCCTGGTTCAGTCCTCAGTTCAGTCCTCAGTTTAGTCCTGATTTAGTCCGTATATGGCGCAAAAGTTTGGATTATTATTTTCGGTCAGTGACAGTTATTTTGGTGAGAATATTTTAAAAGTACTGCAATAGTTGTGTAATGTTTAACATTGTAAAATGCAAATTACTTTAAAATTACAGTAACAAGTCATAAATAAATAACACATCACAGTTTTGAAGTAACTTGCCCAACAGTGAACACAGACAGTTTACATCTGAATACTTTGACCTCTGGAGCTGCTTATGATAAATCTGTACTCACACATGGACACAAGCTGACAGTGTTTTTTTTTTTTTTTTTTTTAAGCTGCAATATTGTTGTTACCTCCACCAAGGAGGTTATGTTTTTGCCAGCGTTTGTCTGTTTGTTTGTTTGTTTGTTTGTCTGTTAGCAACATAACTCAAAAAGTTATAGACCGATTTTGATTAAATTTTCAGGATTTGTTGGAAATGTGAAAAGGAAGAACTGATTTCATTTTGGGGGTGATCCAGAAGAAATCCTGGATTCTGGATCACTTTGAAATTTTTGTTAACATTGTGGTAAATGGGGCCAAAAATTTTGTTTCTCAATATCTCGGTTAATTATTGACCAAACCCCATGAAATTTGACTCAGGGATGGACAATGGGATCCTCTTTCATATTCCAAAGGCTGATCCGGATCTGATCCAGAAGACTGATTTTATCGCAATTTATATAAAAAATGGGGGTAGTCCTTGGCGGAGGTCTGCGCTCTCTGAGTGCTTTTCTAGTTAAAAATGAAATAAAATACCGCTGTTGCTCGCGGCTTTTGAATCCTGAGGCTCCGTAATATAATTAGAATGAATAAATGGATTCGTCCAAACTGTGCCCCTCGTTTTATCGAATCACAGAAACAGCATTTTGTCTAAACCTGGACCGTCGAGAGGGCGTCTGGTCCGGTCTCGTTCTAGTTGCTGGTTCAAAGCTCAGTCGGTTATAGACGTGTCAGTGACAGCACATCTCAGGTCTGATTATTCTTCTCATTTAACACATGAGAGAGTCCTAAACATCCATTATGCCCTGAGACGCTCCACTGTTTACTGCTGAGCTCAGACCTGCTCCATGCTCCACGAGGCTCACACCGGCTGGCATTTTAGTTTACTATCAGACTACAGCAGACCTGGGCATTGTGCAGCTCCAGGTCCTTTGGTTTTACTCTGACCGGCACGTATAAGATCACGTAACCTTGCTTTTTCATTGTATAGTCATAACATAAACTCCATAAACTCACCAACTCGTCAAAACAATGATATTTACCACTTTAAACGCTTTTTCAATTTGAGTACTTTTGTCCTCCCTGGATTTTTTCCTTAATTTTGCTATTAAAACTCCCAATTTTACCCCCTATTAAAGAGTTATACATCCTTTTTTTCAGTACAACCTCATATTTCACAATCTGCTGCTGTAGTTGTGTCATATGGCTGTAATAAAAACTATAGGACCAGAAATACAAATGAAAAAACGGAAAATAAATTCACACTCTTTCATACAAAACACACAGCAAACGTGTATAAACAAGTTTTTGGACATAAAAAATGCTTAGTTTAGGGCCTTAGCTATAAATGTGCAAAATATCTGTAAATAAACTAAAAATATATTTATTGCCTCAACAAAAATGGTTCCTGGTGTCAGTCATGGAAACAGCTGGTGTCTCAGGTCCAGGGCACAGAGCCACATCACTTCCTACATTTTGGATTTGGACATTTGGACTGAAATAAACCTGTCAAATAAAAAATAACAAGGGATGCGCAATTACACAGACCGAGATGTATAATTTGTCATTTATTTGAGAAATAACTGCACTTAGAGCAACTTTTTTAATTGTTACAAACACAGACGCTCAGAGCATTGACCATTTTGACTCACTACACTCTTTGACAAAGTTTGGGCCGATCAGAATGGACGGAGCACGAGTTTGGTGGAAAATAAAGTTCCTATTGGACACTCGTTTTCCCAAAGTTATCATGCAGCATGCGTGTGATGTAGGATAATGCTGAAAATATGCTTGGAGAGCCACTTTTGTCTAGCCGGTTTCACTTTGTGAAAACCATCTGACCTCGCAGCATTAGGATTCCTTTGCTCAACGGTAGGCAGGTACTTTTTTTATTTAACCAATCGCTGCTATTTGGTCGTGACGTATGTAATGTGCCAAATCCCGTAGGAAGAAGGGCAATAACGTCTTTCCCCTTGATAAAATTCACCAAACATTCTTTTTGTTCCGGTTTTAAATCCTCGATCTTGGGAATCGTTGCCAACAGAGAATGTCTGTCTTCATCTACATCCATCTCGACGCTTTGTTTACTGTTGTGCTGTTCCACAAAAGGGACCCAGACAGACGCTTGAGTTTGACGTCATGGCTTCACAGCTCTTCACTGATTGTTCGGTGTGCGATCTACAAATTCCGTGGTTCTTGCAAACTGTCTAGTGTATTCTGATTCCTGACCTAGTGGCTGGAGAGAAATCAAATTGAGCGGAGGCACTTGGTGGCACCAACCTGGCTAACTTTTCTTAGCCTTTCAAGGGAAAAAAAGAACGTTTTTATCTTTATGGTTGGAAATGCGCGGTTATATAAAACATTTTCCCAGGTATCATATGCGATATCGTCGGTCTGGAGGGTTTTAAAAAAGAAATACTATTAATATTATGCAGAATTTAGTTAAACATTTTGTCCCAGCCCTCCACAATATTTTCTGTTTCTCATGAGGCCCCATGGAAAAAATTATTGCCCACCTCTGTTCTATAGTGTCCACAATGAATCATCTGCTCCATCTGACTCTTCTTCATCTTCTGCTCCATCTGCCTCTCTCCTCTTCATCTTCTGCTCCATCTGACTCTCTCTTCTTTTCATCCTCTGCTCCATCTGACCCTCTCTTTTGCATCTTCTGCTCCATATGACCCTCTTCTTTTCATCCTCTGCTCCATCTGACCCTCTCCTATTCATCCTCTGCTCCATCTGCCTCTCTCCTCTTCATCTTCTGCTCCATCTGACTCTCTCTTCTTCATCCTCTGCTCCATCTGACCCACTCTTCTGCTCCTCTCCTCAACAAACACTGACTGTTTGTTAAACCCATTACAGAATTACACAACAGCCTCATAATCAAAACAGCAGTTTTATTCTGTCTTGCTTACCTCATCTGTTCATCATCTCTCTCTCTCTCTCTCAGCGCGTCTTTTTTAACCTTGACCCCCTCATAATAAATAACATTATCAAAGCACAGCGTGGTGGAGTTCTCTTGTTTCGCTGGAGGCGGAGGTGCAGATGCCAGGTACCTCTCGTGGTCTCACCCTAAGCCCACTTTTTAATTAGACTCCGGCAGATCTGCAGCGAGGTGGGAGTCTGGTAATGAGCCTGTTTACACTGCACACAGAAGAGGGTACGAGAGGAGCTCTGCGGGTCACAAATGTAAATGTGATTTCAGATAAGCACAAAACATCAATACTCATAAGGAAGAGTGACTTTCTTTACTACTTTGCTGTTTTGAGTTGCTTGGATTTTGGATTTAAACATAGTTATAAATACAAACCAGACCGTATACTGTTGTTAAGTGGTGATTTCACTTCTGTAAATTGTATAAAATATGTAAATAATGTCATAATATTCCTATTTTAATGAGGCTGGCCTTGAGTGAGACGTGCTGTCGCTATAAAATACAAGAAACTGTAAGAGTGTCCATTATCTTTTCTTCATACAAACACAATTAGCACTGATGGACAAGTTACTTTAAAACTGTAATGTGTTATTTAAAACGTGTTACTGTCATTTCAAAGTGATTCTTTACATTATAATATTACTGTGTTTATAATGTAAAATATTACATGACTATTGCAGCACTTTAAGTTACTCTCAACAAAATAACTGCGAAGATGCTGAACTTTTGCACCGTATATGGACTGAACCAGGACTAAACCAAGACTAAACTAGGTCTAAACCAGGTCTAAACCAGAGCTGAACCAAGAATGAACCTGGAGAGAACTAGGAATAAAACTAGGTCTAAACTAGGTTTAAACCAGGACTAAACCAGGACTGAACCAGGACTGAACCAGGACTGAACCAGGACTAAACCTGGACTAAACTAGGACTAAACCAGAGCTAAACCAGAGCTGAACCAGGAGTAAACCAGGACTAAACTAGGTCTAAAACAGGTCTAAACCAGGTCTAAACAAGGGCTGAACCAGGACTAAACCAAAACTGAACCAGAGCGGAACCAGGACTAAACTAGGTCTAAACTAGGTCTAAACCAGGACTAAAACAGGACTAAACCAGGACTAAACCAGAACTAAACTAGGTCTAAACCAGGACTAAACCAAGACTAAACCAGTTCTAAACCATGTCATTTGCATAAATATAAACACACCGCAACTACCGAGCCGATCTTCAGGACTACAACAGGACTGGACCAGGTCTAATCCAGGTCTAAACCAGGACTAAACCAGGAGTGCAGGAAGCGAGCCAATCACCTCCACTGATGGTTTTATGAAGTAAAAACCCTTAAGTCTCTCTCAGTTTGGTCCATCGTTCCGGGAAAACACCTGGAAATGGGACTTGTTTCCAGGGCAACGAACGTCCTGGATGCGCGTCAAATATTTTTCTCCTGTTTGTGGTTCATTTGCTTCACCTAACCCGCCCATGTGTAATCCCTACCCACCTGCTTCTGCAACTATTTGCGATTCCAGTGAGTACCCAACCCGATGCAGGACTCTGATGTGATTTTTTGTGTCATTTTTTTTTGTCTTGATTGCAAACAACTTCACCTTGGTTCCTTTGTTCCTTGGTTTTAAGAGCCGCTTTTGCAATACATCTGTAAACTAGAAAAGCACTCAGAGAGCGCAGACCTCCTCCAAGGACTACCCCCATTTTTTATATAAATTGCGATAAAATCAGTCTTCTGGATCAGATCCGGATCAGCCTTTGGAATATGAAAGAGGATCCCATTGTCCATCCCTGAGTCAAATTTCATGGGGTTTGGTCAATAATTAACCGAGATATTGAGAAACAAAATTTTTGGCCCCACTTACCACAATGTTAACAAAAATTTCAAAGTGATCCAGAATCCAGGATTTCTTCCGGATCACCCCCAAAATGAAATAAGTTCTTCCTTTTCACATTTCCAACAAATCCTGAAAAATTCATCAAAATCGGTCCATAACTTTTTGAGTTATGTTGCTAACAAACAAACAAACAAACAAACAAACAGACAAACGTCAGCAAAAACATAACCTCCTTGGCGGAGGTAAAAATCAGGTACAGTCCTTTTAACCCGATCAATTACCGCGCAAACCTAATTGGCGAATCGATCACAGCGCAACATGTAGAGAAATCAGACACAAATGGAGCCATTGTAATTTTGTCTATACGGTTTAGGCTCTTGTTCCGTGCCAGTATTGACTGAATTCGCTTAAAATTACTCAAAGAAAACAAACTGACCGTCCAGCTGCATAAATCTCTATTATCACTTGAATACATTGTCTCTTCTAACCTCGGCCCGGCTCTCTTTCTGTTCTGAGTCTTTACCCCCCGACTGTGTCCCCGCGGCGCGAGCTGACGTCGCCATTAGCATTCATTCACTCCGTACCTCTGGATTTGTATGCAGCGGCGGCTAAAGCTAAAGCTAACCCAGCACCTCCTCTGTCCGGACCCATCTCCTCGGCCATAAATCACATTGGAGGCCATTAGCGCGTGTATCGCTCTGGGTTTAATAATCAAAAAGCAGGTTTATTTCATTACTAAAAACAGACAGGCCCGGGTCACGTTTCACAGAGGACAAGATGTGCTTTTAAAAGAGCGGCCGAAGCATTTAATCAACAGGCAGTGGTCATTTGTACTGTGTCCTCTAGAACTGACACGTCCTATAACAACACGAGGCAGGAATCTCAGACAGGAAAATAAAGAAAAAAAACTGATTTTAATACAGACGAAAGTGGTGAACTAAAAATCTCAAATTTCATTATCAATTTTAATAATAATAATACATAACACTTGTACACAGCAAAAACTGGAGGGTTACAATTTCAGGGTAAAATATTTCAGAGTTGAAAAGTGTTATTTTGACTATTTGAAAGTTAAATGGGGGTTCGAGTTGGGGTTATTTGCCAGAGTTGATATGGTTGAACTTAAAGGGTCCATCTCATACAAAATAACTCTTTTCACATTGTATCTTCTGCACATATGCAAGCACAATTTGGGTTTTGGAACATCCATTACACAATAGTTCTGAAATCTTACTGATTTCTTGGAGTCAGTCACAGACTAGGAACTATGAAAGTCCGACTATTGCTCATCCCCCCGGCCGTCCTGAGAAAGCACAGGCTCCGCCCTCCAAACGTGACGTAGGCTCTGAGTGAGCCGCCCTTCCTCCGTCCATCTCAGGGAGGGAGGGGGAGACAGATGTGTGCCCTGACAGTGGTAGGAATAAACTTTTATTCATCATGGTGATACAGCGCGTTCATGTGTTGGACCTGGAATCGGACGAGGACTTTGAAGTGTACGAAGCTCAAGCACCGTGTCCACATCAGCTGAACATTACTGATTGGTAAAGTATTAATAAACACTAGTAGATAAACTTATTATATCGTGTTCACTGCAGAGTAGAACAATGAGCGTATGCTGTCGCTTTTGTTTAGGTGTTTATGTGGGAATTGTCAGATGAGGCGGGGTGGAGCGGGGGAGGGGGACGGGTGCGAAGCGCTTTCTGCTACGTCAAACACGTCATAGGTGTATCTGCCTCGTCATCGTTTTAGCAGTTTTAGTTCGTTGTCACGTGGGAGGGTGGCAGAAATACACTGCATTTCATTACTGCAAATTTTATATAATTTATTTATTTATTTTCTTTCTTTCTGTGACATCTGCTTTAGGTGCACTAAAAAGTAAAAAAAAATAAAATTTAAAAAATCTAAATACAGATGTCACACGGTTGGGAGGAGCTCGTCCGTACTGGGGAAGTAAATGTCGAAGAGAAATGTTTTTTTGGGCCCGTGTGCCAATGAGAACAGACCACTAAAAACAATACGACGCCATTTTGGGTTCACCAACAGATTTTATTATATTTCTATGATAAGATTCTGTTGTATGAAGATTTGAAAATAAACTTGACCTTTGACATTTAAATTGTGCTTAGAGAATATTCCGTGCTTTGACATCAGGCCTGTTGCCAGACCCTATAAAGGTCACACGACTGCATGTATGCATTTACAGTTAGACCCTCGAAGAGACAGGCTGCGTTTAGACTTTCTCGTCGTGTTACTGTTGTTTTAAGCGTTTAATCCGGCAGTTTTTAGCATCTGAGCTAAGTATTAGCTTCATACTTTGTTCAGTTTATTTCATTTTTAGTCTAGAGCTACAAATTCGCCATGGGCAGTACACCAAGCCGCGTTCAGAGAAAGGCTACCACACACACGACTTTACCAGTTTGACGGCTTTTTCGGGCTAAGATTTTTGAGACCAGGCAACATAAGTAAAGGGGAAAGTCACTTCAAACTGGAAAGGTTTTTGTGGTTGAGGTTAAACTGTTTACAATAGTTTAACTAGGGTGAAACAGGGTCACTGTTTACACACGGGACAGTCCCAGGTTTGAGCCTGTGTCCCCTGTCTCAGCAGATTTACCCAAAACCAGTGATTTGTTGCAGTTTTATACAAGAAATGTCCCAAGTGTCCACATTTTGGACCAATCTGATCCCTGCCAACAGTAACAAGGAGCATATATTGCCATTTGTTTAACTAAAATACAGAAAACAGAGCTTGAACCATAAGAGAAATGCACCAACAGGAGTCCCTCAGATTAAAACTGACCCACAAGTGACTCGAGAACGGACAATGTTACGAGCTCTTTTCAGTTTTATTTCTACCAACCGTCCCAACCCGGGTGTGTCCCAGTTTTGAATTTTGAGAGTCTGGTCACCTTAAGTTTGACAAAACTAATGACAATAGTTTGACAAGTAACAAGAGCCTTTAAAAGTGACCTGGGTTAACAAAGTGAATACTGTGCTGTTAATCTGGTATTGTCAGTGAAATTGTGACTGAATAACCATTTTATTTTGGGCAACTATGAACACACTAACTCTTTAAAAGCTAAACGAGCTGCACAATAAACTGCTATTTACTTGAAATTGCAGTTTGACGTAACACAACCATCAAATCACAAAGTCTGCAACAAAAACTAGACCACGACTGTAAGACTCATTAAAACTGGACTACAATGTACTGACAACACATTTTACATATTTGACTGTCAACTACAACTGTATTCTAGTTTTGTATCTGTCATTAATAAAACTTACATATAATTTTCAGGATCGAACTCGCCACCTAACAACACCGAGAGTGGCAGTGATGTGTCCAGTCCTCAACCAGGGCCGAGTGGAGTCTTACCCTGGACTTATACCTCCACATTTCCAAGCTGCGAAAACCTTCAAACCACCGAAAGAAGGTCTCCATGTAGCGAGGAGGAAGAAGAGAGCGGCCAGAGGAAGAGGAGCAGGACAGATACCGCTCCAAAGAAAAGAACAGCCAAGTTCAAACATGCCATGGCACTTAGGAAAATAGTCCGAAAGACAGGTAATTTAACATATAATTAAACACATAAGTTTAACTACATGGGCCAGTTTGTACTGTGTTTGTTATTGTGAGATATATCATGTGCCTAATAGAGTGACAACCTCAGATAGTACCAAAAATTATCTGGACACTGCTGAAATCAGTTTGTTTCCAGGAGTCATTTTCAATCTGATGGGGCTGGTTTCAGAAACTAGTATCCAAAACTAGTATTTCCTAGTGTCCTGCGCCGAGTTAGATAAGTCCTGCCCTTAAGGCAGGTGTTTTGTTCTGAAAATGCTCTGTCTTGGTTTATAGAGAAGCATCATTATGGATTGTTCTGAAACTTCTGATTTGTTGAACTCTCGTACTTGATCCAGGCGCAGGATACTGTTGTAAAACATTAGGCAGACTGTCCCTAAACCCACCATTTTAAGTTTATAAGTTAAAACTGCTTTGGAGTCATATGAGTTTCAATGTTCAAACACACTAAATCTCACTATAATAAATCTCACAATTAATTTAACCATTCTTATAGAACCAGTAAAAAGAGGGACAGGTGCTCACCTTAGTACCTGTGTCACCCTGTTCTTTTACTTATACTTAACAATAAACTTAAAAACAAATGAAATGTTGACATATTGATATTTAAACATTTGTTATGTTTTTTTCTTGAGCAGACAGTTCAAGACTGAGCTCCTCGGATGTGGACGAGAGTAGCTCGGAGGCAAACAAGCGACTCATAGAAGGTAAGAGGCAACACAAAACTAAATAACTACATCAATAGTAATTATAGACAGCAAAAATGAGAAGAAACTGCATACCATTAATTCTCCCTACATTTTATAGAGGGACTTCCAACGAGAAGATCCGTACGAGGGTGTAGCAACGAGGCCTCCAGTTCTACACCAGGGCCTAGTGGAGTTTTATCCACCTCTGGTCTCTCCGTGGCATCAAGCAGTGGGATTAAGAGAAGGTCTTCGAGCAGCGAGCAGGAGGACGAGGAGCAGAGCAGTCCACGGAAGAAGAGCCAGCCAGACGATCTTCCAAAGAAAAGAAAGTTTAAGTTAAAACACCACATGGCACATCTGAAGAGAGTCGGGCTGACAACGACGGGTAATATAACATACACATTTAACCGCATTGGCCAACTTGTAATGTTTGTTTGTTACTGTGAGGTTTATCATCTACCTAACAGTGTGACAACCTCAATAGTAGGAAAGGTTTCAAAGGTCGTCATCCTGGTTGCTGTTTGTCAAATCAGCATTGTTATTTGTCGCTCTAACCCTATCGCGATCTGTCAGTCTCACCAGGATTTGATTGGTTTAAACTTTCACTTGACTGAGCTGTGAGGATACTGTGGTTCCTTAACTCACTATTTCTGTCCAACATGCAAAATTACCTCTGGATGGAAGTGGAAATGTCTTGTGTCCAGATGACTCCCAGAGAAACCTTTTCTATCTTAGACCAATCCTGGACGAACGACAGATCACACCGACTCACCTCAAACAGTAGTAAAAGTTGTGGTGAGGAGGACATGATAAATTAAATGTTTCTTTATTAAGAGAGCTCGGAATAACAACAGGTCACGTCATATCACAGCGCTGAAAGACAGGACACCCCAAAACAGTGTTATTATTTGTGTGGCACCAGTTAAAGTGTGGGACGTTCTCCAAATAAGTGGGAGGAGGGACAGGGGCCTGAATGACTGGAGAAAATGGAGAAAAAAAGACACTGATGTGATCTTACACTTTGGCCAATATGTAACAGTATAACAATAACATCTTGTTATTTCAATGTCTGTCATTTTTTTTTTATTCTTGAGCAGATTCGTCCCGGCTGAGCTCTTCCGATGTGGACGACAGTGGCTCTGCGACAAACAAGAGGATCTTAGAAGGTAAGAGGCAACACAAAACTAAAAACCTGAAAAAACTACATTAAAAGAAAAGATAGTGACCATTAATTTATCTTATTTTACAGAGCAAAAGAGGCAGGAACTTCAAGACTCTGCCTCAAAGACGAAGGAGACGGGGACAGGTAATATAACCTACACATTTAACCACGTGGGTAAATAGTACACAATGGGACACAGAACTAAACTGCATTAAAAAAATTACAGATAATAAGAATGTGACACTAACATACCATTCATTCTCCCAACATCTTATAGAACAAATGGAGCAGGAAACTGAAGCAGAATCCATCTCGAGCGGTGTACAGGGTAAGTGAAACAATGTTTATTATGTATGTAGAAATCTGTTGGTAAAGGCTGTTTTATTCAAATCAAAATCTTTTACAGAGTTCTGCAAAAAGTACACGTGCGCTGGGAAGTTGCAGGATGGAGGCTGTTCACAAGTCTTTGGTTGAGTTCACATTGAGGACAATTTACCAGTAAGTCTAACAAATGTATTTGAATCTATTGGTTTAAGTAGAACTAAAGCATCCACTAACTGGTTAGATTTGAAAAGCATTTACAATGATTTTTAATAGTAACACTGACCTCAAATTTTGACTCTACAGGTGGATTTCAAGTTCATCCATAAGTCTGAAGTGACGTTCATAGATGTGGTAAGTAATATATTTTGTATTTTTAAGTATACAAGTATGTCTCCATCATTATTACTACTGTTCATTGTGTGGTTCAAAGGAGATGGATGGAGTCGCGGTCACACTTCCTGATGAGGTCTACCTCCTGATTAGGGCAGGAGCAGGTCCCACCTCCTCAGACTCCAGAGTGACTCCACAGCTGCTGGACTGGTACGACCTGGACCAGGAGATCGTGTTGGTGCTGGAGAGACCAGTGCCCTGTCTGGACCTTCGGAACTACTTGGATGAGGAAGACATCAGCCCTGAGCTGAGTAAGTGTCTAAAATCAGACTTCTCTAAAAGTAGTAATTATTGAGAACTTCACTCATCAATGTTGTCTTTCAGATCATTTTCCATCAGTTGGTGGATCATGCTATCGAAATGGCGTCTAAAGGCATTTTTCACCGGGACATCAAGTGTGAGAATGTGCTGCTGGAGACGGGCTCCGACGTCCCCAGAGCCAGGTTCATAGACTTTGGTCATGCCACCCTTTTCTTACCTGGAGAAGAGTTTGATGATCCACAAGGTAAAGTGATGAAGTTGTACATTTACTGCATGAAATATACCAGTGCTCTCCTAAATAGGTTTGTTTTTCAGGCACTTTACGTTGCTCCTCTCCGGAGTGGTTCCGTGGGCAAAGCTACACAGCAGGACCCACCACGGTGTGGCAGCTGGGTGTGCTGCTGTTTGTCATGCTCTTCAATAGGCTTCCTCTGTTTCGAGAGGACTCCATCGGGTCAATGGAAAGTGTTCCGATCCCAAACTGTATTCCACAAGGTAAGTGCACATCTCCAAACATTTGACTTTGACTGACACAGTGTTCCTGACTCTAACCTCCTGTCTGTGTGAATGCAGGATGCAGAGACCTGCTGAAGGGCTGCTTGAAGAAGGACCCTAAACAACGCCTGACCCTGCAGGACATCAAAGACCATCCATGGTTAAACTCGGAGTAATGGCTCTGTTCTAGCACTAGGGATGAGCATGATTAGTCCACAAATTGATAATTGAGCATTAAGAAAATTTTATTGAATTTAATTAAATGCCAATCCCTAAGCAGCACATGCAGGGCTTAAAGAGGAGGCATCACCAGGGCTGTGCTCGTGATGGACTTTGTTTAACGGGCTGAAGATGTAAAGCACACGCACAGCAGCAGTGAGCTGAGTGTGTGTGTGTGTGTGTGTGTGTGTGTGTGTGTGTAGGGTGTTAGCTCTGTTTCAGTGTGGAATAAAGATAACACCATGAGTGTGAGGAGGCATCTTTGGCCCTATAAATGGAGTGTATCATAACAGCCCTGCACGTCAAGAACTCTGCATGTGCTGCACTATTACCAGAGCTCACAGGTAAGGTCTGTACGACTCCTCAAACGCAGGTACAGTGTTTAAGGTAAGCATTCAGTGCCATGTGTTTTTACAGCATGTAACATCTGTTTCCTTGTTTATTTAGGCTCAAACGAGGGTTCTTCCAAAAGGTTATTCATACAGAGGGATACCAGTCTGGTCTCCACACCCTCCATCACATCTTGAGCCAGAACCAAACAGGATTGTGTAATTCAGACATGTCAAACTCAGGCCCGGGGGCCAAATTTGGCCCAGGATACAATTACATTTGGCCCACGAGATCATATCAAATCAGTATTAGAGCTGCCTGCCGACTACAGATAGACTATAGAGACATTATTTATTTAAAATGTTGTTATTTTATATTCTGCTTGTTCTGGATTCAATGTTTAAGGAAAACTATTATTAAACATTTATTTTAATAAGAAAAGGTTTAAGTGAAAATATGCAGATATTGTTTACATTTTTCAATAAATATTTAGTTTGGCCCACAACTTAGTCCCAGTTTTTAATTTTGACCTCTGTGAATCTGAGTTTGACACCTTTAGATAAAGGATGAAGGAGAAAAAATACAATCAAAACAGTCACTTTTGACAGGAAGACAACAGGAGGGTTAAACCTATTTTAGCAACAATATGGACATTTGAATTTCTGAATAGATTTTTCAGCTTGTTTTACTGTTGTGACGCTTCGACCAATCAGCTTGGAGTATTCATTTGAAAGTCTTGATGGGTTCTGATCATTTTCATGGTCACATTTTTATATAGAGCTTTTCCACCTTCAAAGCACTTTATAACAACGATTGACTCACCCATTCAAATACCAGTGTACGCAGACACTGGGGCAAGGTGGGTTAAGTGTCTTGCCCAAGAACACAATGACAGCATTAATCTGTGGGAACTAGAATCGCCAGCCTTCAATCAGTGGCCAAACACTCAACCAACTGAGCTTCTCCTAGTTTGATAATGTGTAAACCCACTGTTGGGCAAGTTACTTTAAAACTGTAATGTGTTATTTATGACTTGTTATTGTTTTTTCAAAGTAATTTTTTACATTTACAATATTACTATGTTTAAAATGTAAAATATTACACAAATATTGCAGCACTTTTAAGTGACTCTCACCAAAAAAACTGTGAAGATGCTGACTAAACCAGGTCTAAACCAGAACTGAACCAGGATTAAACCAGCACTAAACTAGGTCTAGACCAGGACTAAACTAGGTCTAGACCAGGACTGAACTAGGTCTTAACTAGGTCTAAACTAGGTCTAGACCAGGACTGAACTAGGTCTAATTTAGGTCTAGACCAGGACTGAACTATGTCTAAACTAGGTCTAGACCTATTTTAGACCTAGTTTAGTCCTGGTCTAGACCTAGTTTAGACATAGTTCAGTCCTGGTCTAGACCTAAATTAGACCTAGTTCAGTCCTGGTCTAGACCTAGTTTAGACCTAGTTAAGGACTAAACCAGGACTAAACTATGTCTAAACTAGGTCTAGACCCGGACTAAACTAGGATTAGACTGTGTCTAAACTAGGTCTAAACCAGGACTAAACTAGGTCTAAAATAGGTCTAGACCAGGACTAAACCAGAGCTAAACCAGGACTGAAATAGGTCTAAACCAGAACGGAACCAGGTCTAAACCAGGTCTAAACCAGGACTAAACCAGGACTAATCTTGGACTAGAACTCGGAATCTAGGACCACCCCTGAGAGAACCCCGACTCCGTGGAGCAGGATGTCTGCAAAGCACGATCGAGCGTCAGCTGCGTTTCGCACCGTGGAGCGCTGAGTTCTGCGCCGGTCCTTTCACCCGCGGTCACCCGATGGTCTAAGCGGGCGCGTCTCCAGCGTTTCACCACTGCTGATATCGCGGTTATTTTAGCGAATTTGTACGAATAAAAACCCACCACTTCAATCCAAGTTAAAGAAGCACTGTAACGCGCGACACTGACATTTATACCAAGTAAAATATTAAGATTTTTTTCCCTGTAATGCCGTAACATTACTGTGTTACAGCAAAAAGGAATGCATTACAGTAATTCGTTACTTTTATAACACGTTACTCCCAACACTGCGTAGACCTGGATTCAGAGTTCACTGGCGTAAACACTCAACTAATCAATATGCAAAAGTGTTCACATACTATAAGACCACAGTTACTACGGCGACCCTGAAAGCAAAATAGCCAAAGGGAAAACAGAGAAATGTGTTCCTGCAGAGGAGTTCTCAAACCTCAAACTGCGTGACTGACTTGTATCTACATTCACTTTTAACCTTTTGGTCCCTCGTTCTTTGACTTAACACATTCAAAAGTTGTGCTATGCTAAAAAACAAACTGCTTTTCAACATAGCCCATTAGCCGTAATGACTTCCTATTAAAAGAAGAGCGCCGCTTCCTCCACTCTGAGACCAACAAAAACAACAACGCGTTTAGGAAAGAACATTTGCTCTGATTGGGTATAATTGAACGCATCTCACCTCATTTATCGCAGGTTGAAACAGATAAAACCAGAGATAGACTTGCTAAGAGAGATGCCCACACGCCATTAGGAGCTCTGTTGTTTGTTACTATTGAATATACATAGGATCTGACCCTTCCTCCGCCTCCCACACGCCGCCCACGCACACACGCATACCCACAATGCCGTTTGGCCTCTGGCAGTCCTCCCGACGAGCTGATCTTACAGGCTGCAGTTTGAGAGCCGAGCGGAGGATATTAGCAGTTCAAATACGCTGTGTTTTGTGATAAAGTGAAAGAGGAAAAAAAGGAGATGGGAGTGTGTGGTGAAGGGTTTTTAGAGCGACTACAGCAGAAGAACGGGATGTTTGTCACGCAGTTTAGGCGGTGGGACATCATCGGTGTTGAACAGTAATGTAATGTGTTATTTTTATGACTTGTTACTGTCGTTTCAAAGTAATTTATTACATTACAATATTACTGTGTTTAATATTGGATTACTTTTAAGTTACTCTCAACAAAATAACTGTGCGAAGATGCCGAAGTTTTGCGCTGTACATGGACTGAACCAGAACTGAACAGAGGATTTAACCAAGGACTAAACCAGGACTAAACAGGGACTGAAACGAGGACTGAACCAGGAAGACTGAACCAGAACTGAACAGAAGATTTAACCGAGGACTAAACCAGGACTAAACCGGGACTGAAACGAGGACTGAACCAGGAAGACTGAACCTGAACTGAACCAGGACTAAATCAGGACCAAACCAGGTCAAAACAGGACTAAACCAATGTTGAACCAGGAGAACTGAGCCAGGACTGAACCAGGTCTAAGCCAGGTTTAAACTAGGACTGAAGCAGGACAGAACCAGAACTGAACCAGAGCTGAACCCTAACCCTAACCCTAAAGCAAGACTGAACCAGGATTTAACCAGGTCTAAACCAGGTTTAAACCAGGACTGAACCGGAACGGAACTAGGACTAAACCAAGACTGAATCAGGAGGACTGAACCAAATCTAAACCAGGACTAAACCAGAGCTGAACCAGGACTGAACCAGGTCTAAACCAGAAGTGAACCAGGACTAAACTAGGTGTAAACCAGGTCTAAACCAGGACTAATCTTGGACTAGGACTTGGAAACTAGGAGAGAACCCCGAGCCCGTGGAGCAGAGTGTCCGCAAAGCATGACTGGGCGTCGGCTGCAATTAGCCCCGTGGAGCGTGGAGTTCTGCGTCAGTCCTTTGATCCGTGGTTACTCGACGATTTACGTGGGTGCACCTCCGGGCCCGTCCTGTCATTCGAAACCGTAACGATGGCGTTTCACCGCTGCTGATATCGCAATGATTTTAGCAAATTTGTATGAAGAAAAACGAAAAACCCATCACTTCAATCCAGGTTAAAAGCATTATAACATAACATAACATTGTAACGTGACTGACATTTGTACCGAGTAAAATATTACCATTTTTCTCCCTGTAATGCCACATTACTGTGTTAAAGCAAAAAGCAACACATTACAGTAATTTGTTTCTTTCATAACGCGTTACTTCCAACACCGTTGAAGTACATTTGAAATGTAACACTCCAGTTGTTTTTAAAGAAGGAATATTTTACTTTTATGGGGTATTAACATCTGTATCTGTAGTAGTGTCATAGTACTCGAGACCGGCTTCGAGACTGCTTTTTTATGGTCTCAGTCTTGTCTTAGAATCCAGTTTATTTGGACTTGGTCTTGTCTCGGTCTTGATGGCAGCTTGGTAACAGCCCAGACACCACATGTCTTTGGCTTCAGTAAGACGTAGACCTGGGCTAACCTCTGGAGCCTAGAAGGGAAGTGGCTGCACCTGCATTCCCAGTTTCAGCTCTGACTTTGGGTAGGCTAGACCAAAGTCAATCTGTTTTGAGGTCCATGTGAACCACACCCAACTGTTTGAGGCCCCAAAAGTCCACTAGAAGCTGCTGAGTGCTGCTCTTATCTCACTCAGAGGTAAGTTCTGCAGTTTGTTCAGCATGTCATGAAGACTGATATCCAACCTTTCAAAATCCAGGCATTTCTGTTTTTTTCCAAACAAAAGAGAATTTGACAGTGTTGTTTTTGTCAGAATCCAGCTGTTCGACATGGTGGTTCGACTCTCCGTCCTCGATGATTTTGAGAGCCACAGCCTCTCGAAGCAGAGCAGGACTTTTTCATAAACCTCTTCACCGAGGAGGCGCAGAGTTGTACTTCTGAATAATATATGGCAGTGGTTCTGACATATTTGTGTACGTTTTACGAGCTTGTGTTAAGTGACCTTCTACGTTTGATCCATTTTCTCTGTTTTTTTCCTTTGTAAATATAATAAAAATGTCCATACAACAAATATATGTGCATCACTTTATTGAAAGTCATTTTAAATTACCGTGACAGGGACTTCACTGTCACACTCCCATAGGCCTCATGAAAGTCAGAGTCTGAGGTTCCGCTACTGATTTGTCTTTCATCATTTTTTTCGAGACATTTGCTCAAAATCAGAGCTCACTGAGTTTGCTTGATTTTTGCCCGTTTTTGTGCTCCGGACATGGTTTTAATTAGTCCCTCATCGGGGTTTTGTCCCTCAGCTCGGGCCTAATTAGGTACCACCTTTTCTGTCATAATACGTGGTCCTTACTTTACTTTACTACTACCCAGGTCTCTGTCTGTCCTCACAGTAAATAGAAAACGAGAATTGTTGTGGAGTTGTGGGTGTGATTCCCGTGGGTGCTTCTCTCTCCAGGGCAGTTTCATGTTCCCTCAGGCCCAAACGCTTTCACAGGACGCCCCATTCATCACAGCCGTTTGGAGCGCTTTACAGCCGTTAGGTAGAAAGAGAGAGAGCGGGAGTGCACCTCTCTGTGGAACAAACAGATCTACAGATTTTTACCCTCACAAGTTTTCACAATCTATGGGAACCCGAATGAACACAAATGAACTGTACAGGGATGGAAAAAGTGCCAAAAATATTCAGTGTTTACATTTGGGCATGTGAATAACAACCTAGATATTATTGTAAATCATCTGATATTTTTTAACGTGCTGCGCTGTTAACTTCTTGGGTTCTTTTTAAAGACAATACAGTAAAGTGTGTTTACCTTGTTGCAGCGAGCAGCCGAAACATGTCAACAAGGTAAACACACTTTACTGTATTGTCTTTAAAAAGAACCTAAGAAGTTAAAGTATATAAGAAGACAAAATGAACATCTTATGCTGCTCTGTTAGTTCAGTTGTCGAGGCCAGTGTTTCTCAAACCGTGGTGTGAACCCCAGTTCTTGTGATTGTTTATTTTAAGAAGCTTTTAGTTTTTTATCCTTTGAGTTAGTCCTGGTTTAGAACTATTAGTATACTCATGTCATGTCATCCTACTTTACACGAGAGCGCTTGAGGGTAAAAACGACAAAATATTTGATCGGAAGTGCCTTTTGTTTAGACAGTGATGGTGTTTTTGGGGCTTAAAAATGCAAAAATCTCCCCTCCTATCCAGAGTGGAAAAGTTGAATACGCTCCACCGTAGCGTTTCCGTCTACACTGCCCAAGACACAAAACTCTGGTCAGATCTGCTCAGGTTGTGTGCACATTTACATCACATACATACAGTACACAGAAACAAACTTGTCGGGTTATTTCCATGCGTCGGACCTTCAAGCTGCTCTGGAGGCTCCCAACAAATGTACAGAATCTGCAGAGATACTATTAGTCTACGTTCAGACTGCAGGGCTTAATGCTCAATTCCTTTTTTTTTTTGTGAAATCCGATGTTTTTGCGAGGTCGTTCACATTTCCAATTAAATGCGACTTGTATTCGATCCCCTGTGTGAACGTTAAACGGCCCGAAAGTGTCCCGCATGTGCACTGGAGACACAACGACGTCAACCGCAGCGAGCGTGCTCTGTGTTTACGGAAGTTGTCTAAACATGGACACAGCATTGAGCACCTGGAGATTTTAAAGTTTCTCTCGTACCGGAGCCAGAACATGAACAACTTACTTGTTTTAAGGAGGAGATTGAGAAGGAGAAGGACGGGGTTTTTGGCCGTGGTGTTTTGTGGGGCAGCGGCAGCGACGTCCGTTGAAAGGAACGTGTGGATGTGGAGACGGAGCCAAGAGTGGTGAGTGGTGATGTGCTTCACTTCAGTGACACGGAGTTTATTAACAATTTTCGCCTACTTCAGCGCAGAATAGTGACGTTTGTGGCTTGTTGATAACGTGTAGGTTGGATGAATGCGCTTTGGCTGTTCAGACTGAAGTCGCATGTCAAAAGATCAGATATGTATCGGTTTCAGGAGCACATATCCAAGTGTCCTGGGTCGCATTTGAAAAAATCGTATCTGTGTCGTTCAGACTGTCATTAAAAGATCGGATACAGGTCACATAGAGGCCAAAAAATCTGATTTGGGTCACTTCAGGCTGCAGTCAGAACGCAGCCTTCGTGAACAGAGAAGGATCTGCAATCACCTCTGTCAAATTCTGGATGCACCAGTTCGTCGCAGGCGATATGGATATGGACGAGACCTGGAGAACCAGTCGATGGTGGGACGACTTTGTGGAAGGAGGAGCTGATGAAAATGTGCGGCTTGAAAACTTACGTATGTCCAAAGAAGCTCTTGTTGCTTTAAGTACAAACATACACAATCGAAATCCACACACTTTTGCGTCACCGTGTGCATGCAGATTTCCTCCCAAAAATGCTCATCTGAATAAAAAGTGAAGATGCGACGCCATTTTTGCGTCTTCTGTTCAGACCGTCACCATATAAACAGAGCCTTAGACCAAGTTTATCCTTTATTTAGATCTGGTATAGTCCAAACATTGGTACTTGGTGTGAAATGTTTGAGGACTACTGAGAATATCTAGGCTGCAACACATATGCTGGGCTCTGTACAGACCTCAGCACTGCGGGTTCAATCCCCTACTAAATGTTTGCAACCCTGTCCTTTTAAAGTGGATTCAGTAAAACTAATGTTGTGTATTGTCTACATTTATAAACCAGTGTCTTCTCCCGTAGCGGCAGGTGTGTGTCTTTGTAAATCTGATCCGTGGTTAACCTGCTCATTCACCCTCTCATCTCGCGCTCTCACCCCGCTCATCAGGCCCTGTGTTGGGGGAGCTTAGATCGGACCCTGCCTCTCTCCCCGGCGCCTCCAGACACAGCGGACCACTCACCCGGAATAATGACTTTCAAAGCTCCACCTGAACAAAACGCGAAGTCTCTGAGATGTCCTCGCGCCGATCCAATGCATGTGTGATGTGTGACGTGAGGGACGGAGCAGGAGACAGACCAGACAGCTACACATGGGACTGTTTTACTCTGTGAGATGGAAAGAGATTGAAAATAAAAGTGTATGGGAACATTTTCCAACACTGTATTTTGTGTTTACATTTATGTTTTTTCATCATTTATTTATGTCTCACAGGAGTTATAATGTGTTTTGTTTCATTCACTCATATTTAACACACAAACCCTGTGTATTTGACTCTTTGTCCCACCTTGTGATGTCGCTCCACTGTGTTTTTAAACTCCATACACCTTCACTAGAACTGTTTTGATCATTTCGGCTCCACTAAAGGTAAAAGGAGCTGTTTACTCGAGAACTACAAATTGCCACAGAGTATTTTGAGCTTTAGATTTTAAGACAGATTGATAATGCAGGATTACTCAAATATGTGGAAAAAAAAAAAATCTCCAGGTTTGTTTTTGGTGAGGTAGTGTCCCCAGATAAAAGTTAGACACATTTAATTCAGATCTTTTACTGATAACAAATCTAATGCTGATTTATACTTTAAAAAAAGTTGATGGCCAAGTTGTTTGTTACAATTTGGTGTTTTGGTTCTCAAATCAATTATCCAATCAGAATGAGCCTCACATGTGGGTTGCCATTTTCAATGCTGAAATCCAGTTGGTTTAAACCTAAAAGAACTCTGTGAAGACGCCTTAGAGGTGGAAAAGTGCTAAATGTGACCATTAAAAGTACAGGGTTTCCAAGGTCATGGAAGTCCTGGAAAAGTCATGGAAATTGAAAATGTCATGAAATTTTGTAAATTCAGTGAAAGTTTTGGAAAAGTCATGGAATTTTAGTATCTCTTTCACACAACTACAGCGTTCTGTTAAATTCTCATGAGGCTATTATGATTATTTTGTTTAAAAGAGACAACAGTAAATGCACTGACAGGATTTTGAATGTTAGGGTGTTTTCACACCGACAGTATTTGGTGCGCACCAAACGATCCATTCGAACCAAAAGTGATTAGTTCGGTTCGTTTGCGTTGGTGTGAAAGCGTCAATCGGACTCGGACCCGAACCAAATCAAGCGGACCGAGACCGCAAAAAAGAGGTGGTCTCGGTTCGCTTGAATCCGCACCAAATGACCAACTTTGGTGCGGTTCCTCTGGTGTGAACGCGAACCCGGGTCCAAACCATAGACAGTATGGACAAACGGACTATTCCAAATGCATCATGGGAGGGACACGCGTCACTTCAGGCAGAGGAGACGCTGTACGACTCCAGCGCAGTAACAGATTGTTGTCCAGACGCAGCCGCGATTCATTTTCGAATTATTTTCCCAACAATGGCCAATACAGAGAATGTAACACACGAAGATCAGAGCAAGTATCAGTGTGCGAACGTGTGGCTCCAGAGTGAGTCAAAATTGGGGGTGCGTCCCCCTGTTCGGGACCTACATGCACAGAGACGACCCGGTGTTCCCCGTGATCACGCAGCAACCAACATTTGTTATTTTAGGCTTTAATTAACCAAATAATTTCATGGCAATAGGCAATCGCCCATTCAATTGATACAACTTAAAAAAGTCCCTGTTTTTAGCCTAGAGTGAGAAATACAGTCGGACTAGATCCAAACCAGAGTCCTGAACCAGCGGGGGCAGCGCCAGTTCAGGCCGGGCTCAGAGGAGCAGGAGCGGGGAGCCTCGACCTGAGGAAGCGCTTTCCCCGGGAAGAACCAAATGCGCGGAGGACGGACGCTCAGAACAACATATAACAAACCAAACTGGACTCACGCTTCTGTCCGGATGCTGCAGCACCTTGGAACCAGCCGTGGTTCTTGAGCGCGGAGGACAGGAGCAGCGCGCCCGGACATTCTTGCTTTTCCCGCACGGAAACAGCGCGCAGATGACGGAACGTACCCGCTCGGACTCAGTCATTGCGCACTGGTCTTGCTCGCCACCGTTTGGAACCAGCACATGGAGGATGAAGCCTCTGGACCATCTGACCAACGCGCTTGTAACAAAAGACCAAGGACCAGACCCCAGCCCCGTCTTGAGGAGCTGCGCGCTACTGTGAGCGCTGTTGGCTGCTGCTGTTACCCGAACTCTGGGCTGATGCGGTGAGTTTGTACAAAGTTCTACATGTTGCTGTTTTATGAGTTCATGGTGATAATTTGAGATGAGAACGGCCCGTGGTATTAACAGGAATATCGGTGTTGATAACTGGAGTATCGCTGTTTTCCTGGGAAACAGAGACACGTCAATCGAACCAGTTTTGGTTTGTTTGCCGGTGTGAACGCGGACCACACTGGACTGTATCTGCTACATAATAACAATTTTATTGCCTGGTGCGGACCAAATAATCGAACTAGCGGTGTGAAAACGACCTTAAAAAACTATAATCCCAAACCATAAGGTGAGTGGAAAGAGTTAACATTTCATATTTAACCCTAAAAGTTTGATCAATTCTACACATGTAGATGCAGTAAAGCATTCTTTCCCAAAGACTGGGTCGCGACCCTCAGGTGGGTCACAAGAGATTTTTTTGGGGTCACCTGATCCGCTGTTGTGTTCTCCTCCTGCACCTGAATTGGAACTCGCTACAAAAACACAGACAGGTCCACTTACCTCATTAGAAATACTGAAATGTTAAGACATGTTTTGTATAATTTCTAATTTTTTTGTAATTATTTTATTGAGTGTTTTGTTCCAATATTGCTGGTTCAATTGAATGTTGAAAAGAAAAAGAAATGGACACATTTAATATTCAAATAGATCGACTTATGGATCCTTTTATTCCTGCTTCAATTACTGTGTTTCTTAGTTTAAAACTTGACTAATCGATATCTCAGTCAACAATAAAATATCCTCATTAATGTTCAATAATGTTCAAATGCACCTTTATTTTGTTATTTATGAATAATGTCTATTGACTTGGGTTGCAAAGGTTTGTGAGTTTTAAAATGTGGGTCCCCAGAAAAAAAAAAAAAAAAAAAGTTTGGGAAACACTGTCATAAAGTCATGGAAAATTCAATTTAGTTCATGAAAAAGTCATAGAAAAGTTTTGAAATGTTGCCAGTGAAAAAGAGCAGGAACCCTGAAAGTCTTAATAAAATATTTTTGTCGGAAAATATACACTTTCTGCTCAGAATTAAATGTTTGTGACTCAAACAAAATCGATTCTTGCAACAATCCAGTCTGCGGTGCGAGGATACATATGGACTAAACACTACGCACAGAAAAAATGAAGAATGAGAACGCTTCATGTTGTTTAAAAGTCCCTCGATTACAGCAGGTAACATCGCGCCGGGCCGGAGACTGAACCCGGGGGCTCGACGGCGAAGAAGAAGGACGAACTATTACATGATTACAAACATAAATGATCGGTATAAACTTCAACTGAATTTCATTGAGGTATTTTCCATTAAAATTCCACCTAAGCAGCACAAGCCCTGCTCCTGTCTCGTGTGATGGAGGGTCGTCGAGGGCGTTCTGTCTGAAAAGTCCCTCTGAGAGAAAATGAAACCAATATCATGGAACATTTGGGCCCCTGTATCACTGATGTATTGAATCTTGCTGTCTCATGTCCAGCGCATTGGTCATTTCGCTCTCTCTCTCTTTCCTTTTACTCTCTTTCTCTCTGTTTCCCTCCCTCTTTCCCTCTTTTGTCTCTGCATCTCTCCGTCCCTCCCTCCCTCCTCTCATGTTGATCACACATTTTGGTTTGAATCACAAAACCAGCTGTACTCGCGGTGTCTGTGAATTCCAATCTTTGGGCGGGCAGAGCGTCTCCAGACTCAGAGTCTAATGAAAAACAGATAATCAGAGTCTGTGCTCCTGTCAGCTCGTCTTCAATTACAACCAAAATCTCTCCTCCACCTCCTCCCCTCTCCTTCTCTTCCTGTCCTCGAGCTCCTCCTCTCCATCCTCCTCCTTTCCGTCCTCTGTCCATCCTCCACCTACACTCCTCCCCTCTCTCCTCCTTTTTTTCCTCCTCTCCTCGGCCTCCTCTTCTCCCTCCTCTCCATCCTCCTTCTTTCCACCTCCTCCTTTCTGTCCTCTTTCTATCCTCTACCTCCTCTCCCATTCCCTCTCCAGCTCCTCTTTTTACTCTTCACCTTCTCTCCTTCACCCTTCTTCTCCTCTTTAATCTTTGACCTCCTCCTACCCATCCTCCTCCTTACCACCTCCTCCTCTCCTCCTCTGTCTATCCTCCACTTACTATTTTCACCCTCCACCTTTTCTCCTCTCCTTCTCTACCCTATCCTCGACCTCCTTCTGTCCATTCTCCTCCTTTTCACCTTCTCCTCTCCACATCCTCCTCTCGTCCTGCCCCTCTCCTCCTCTTCCTCTCCTCGACTTCCTCCTCCCTCCTTTCCACCTCCTCCTCTCCATCCCCTGTAGAACCTCCACCTCCTCTCCTCCACTTCTCATCCTTGACCTCCTCCTTTCCACCTCCTCCTCTGGCTATCCTCCACCTCCTCCTCCTTTTCTCCCCATCTTCTCCTCCTCCACCCCCTTTCCCTTTCCTCCATCTTTTCTTTCCATCCTCTCATCTTCTCCCCCTGCTCTCCGGTCTCTCTTGCACCTCCTCCTTTTCACCCTCCACCTCTTCTCCTCTTCTTCTCTTCCTCTCCTCAACCTCCTCCTGTCCTTCTTCTGTCCATCCTCCACCTCCTCTCCTCCTTTTTCTGTCCTCGACCTCTTTCTCTGCCCCCTCTCCTCCTCCTCTCTCCTCTCCATCCTCCTCCTTTCCACCTCCTCTCCTTCCTTTGCTCATCCTCCACCTTCTATTTTCACCCCCCAACTCCCCTCCTTCTCTTCCTGTCTTTGACCTTCTCCTCTTCATCCTCCTCCTTTCCACCTCCTCCTCTCCATCTTCTGTCCATCCTCCACCTTCTCTCCTCCTCTTGCTGTCCTCGACCTCCTCTCCCTTTCCCTCTCCTCCAACTCCTCGTTTCATCCTCCACCCCTTCTCCTCTCCACCTCCTCCTGTCCTCGACCTCCTTCTCTCCATTCTCCTCCTTTTCACCTTCTCCTGACTGTGAGCGGGGTCGCCTCTCCACAGATCTGACCTGTCACTTGGTCTGGTTTGGTCTCCATGGTAGAAAGGTTTAACGCCACACTGTGAAACATTCCAGATGAACCAATAATATCTGGAGAAAACGATTGGATGGACCCTCCACCAGAAAAGTTACATTATCTTTGTAATCTCTGTAAATTCTCATATCCTCAGTATTTCCAGCAAACCCAAGCTGTCTCCTCCTCTTCATCCTCCTCCTCCTCCTCCTCTTCGTGCTTCTCCTGTCTGAGTTGTTTTCAGATGATTAGCGCTCTCCTGTGGAATCGTCGCTGTGTGAAGGCAGCAGACCAGAGGGAAGCCCCGAGCTCTGTTTAACAAGCCCAATATTCACTGTCACAAGAATCAGTCTGGAGCGCGAGGCTGAGGCGGCTTCAGTCTGACAGCTCAGGAGGCCTGCGCCCGAATACAAACACTGGATATGCTTCACGTTCATGTTATAGAACGGACTTAAGAGAAGATTTCACTGTGTATTTATACATTTGTGGAAATAGTATTAGGATTATTCAACACCACAGCTCTGCATAGACCTGTAAAATGTAAAAATGCACTGTGTAACTTCAGTTCAGTTGGCTGTCCGTCACCTTTTTGTCTGTTTTTTTCTTAATTTTGCGATTAAAACTCCCCCTTTTACCCCCTAATGAAGTGTTATACATAGTGATGGGCGAACGGAGCCTCGTGAAGCATTGACACCTCATATTGTCTCAAATGGTTGGACGTGTCTGAGGCCTCGGAGAAACACTGACCTCTAGTGGACAAATTTAACCATTGGCACGCAGGTGTCTCAGCATCGATGAAGTATTGTTAGTGTAAGACAATACTTGTGTGCAGAGCGACACCGTACCTAACAACAACAATAATAATAATGATTTAAAATAATATGTAAAGAGCAACATAAATAGCAGCTGTAAATAAGAAAACATGTGTTACCTTGTTAGGTGGAATTAGATCAAAGTGATCCCAAACCATGGATCGCTTTTTTCCACTTGTAGATGCCATCAAAAATGAAACAAATGCCAAAAGTCGCCAAAATCACCACTAACGTCACACAATACTCCTCACTACCCAACATTTTTAAGAAATATTGGTGCATCTTTTATACTGTAGCAGTTTAGCGCTGAAGCACTCTGTACCAATCGCAGAGTGGAACATTCGCTGAGCCAATGAAATGCTTCAATACACTGAAGCGACTGACACGCAGAGCGAAGCAGTAGGGGGAGGGACCGACACTTCCACACTTTGGTCACGTGAGCGGCTGCTGCGAGACGAGCTCCGAGGCAGTGCTTCGGAACAATTTGTTTCAG
Organism: Boleophthalmus pectinirostris; assembly: GCF_026225935.1. NCBI lineage: Eukaryota > Metazoa > Chordata > Actinopteri > Gobiiformes > Gobiidae > Boleophthalmus > Boleophthalmus pectinirostris. The sequence goes on from NW_026571447.1 coordinate 36,979,172, forward strand.
AAAGAACGAGACGTGCTCCGGAGCTCCGTCTCATTTTCCCATCACTAGTTATACATCTTTTTTTTTCAGTACAACCTGTTATTTCACAATCTGCCGCTGTAGTTGTGTCATATGGCTGCAATAAAAACTATAGGACCAGAACTGCTAATTAAAAAATGGAAAATAATATTCACACGCTTTCATACAAAACACACAGCAAACATGTATAAACAATTTTTTGGACTTAAAAAGCTTAATTTAGGGCCTTAGCGACAAAAGTACAAAATATCAAGTGTAAGTAAACTTAAAATATACTTATTCCTCTCAAAAACACAAACAAAAAACAAAAAAGTGCAACGGCCCCATGACTTTCCTGGTGTCAGTCGTGGAAACAGCTTGTGTCTCAGGTCCAGGGCACAGAGCCACATCACTTCCTGCATTTCTGCGATGTTTATCACATTTGGATTTGTTCATTTGGACTGAAATAAACCTGAAAATAAAAATAGCAAGGGATGCGCAATTATGTAGACAAAGATTCGTAATTTGTCATTTATTTGAGAAATAACTGTACTTAGAGCAGAAACACAGACGCTCAGAGCAGTTGACCATTTTGACTCACTACACTCTTTGGCAAAGTTTGGGCCGATCAAAATGGATTAAGTGCATGCGTTTGGAGGAAAATAAAGTTCCTATTGTACACTTGTTTTCCCTATGACATCATGCAGTGTACGTGTGATGTAGGATAACGCTGGAACTGAAACTGTCAGCTATTCAAGAAAACAAAAAGTAAGTTTCTATCTTTTATGGTTGGAAAGTTATGTGTGGTTATGTAAAACAGACCAACGGTGTTAGGGTTCTGGAAGGGTTCTCAATAAAAAAAATAATTCTGCTTTAAAAAGGCCACGTAAACACTTTAGTCCTTATGAAAATTCCTTATGAAACTGATTATTCGGATTTAAACTTAATTCTGAAGTCTGTGGGTGGTTTATTCCAATTTTAAAGCCAAATTAATCTATTCCTCGATCATGTAAACGTTTATTCTTCTTAGAAATAATTCCGGTTGTTCCGCCGCTCTGACGCGATCCGGACGATCCAGCTCCACCAGTCCTGACTTCGGACTTTCCTAACACAGCAAAAATGAAATACAACGCATAGAAAAAAAACAAAAAAACAGATATATTTCCTTCCACAAATGCAGATAACGCTTCCATCTTCACGTTTTTGACAATCAAAATATTCTCTATTTATGTTAAAACAGGTTGAAGTACGTCTTTTGGGGCCACCATGTTTGTTTTGGTTTGTTTGGGCATTTCTTCTTCTTCTTCTGCACATTGGCGCTCGGGCTCGATCACAGCAGTGGGAGCCTGTCCTGAATGATCATCGTGTGTTTGTGAACTCAAATCTCCTGAGAATTCATCTTGGTGGTTTTATTGTTTTACCCCATGTTGATAATCACACTTAAACTTAGACAAACTGTGTTGATCCACAAGAACATCACATTACATTATGATAACAAACACATCTGTAACTGTATATTCAATAAATCTGTCTAAACTCATGTTGGTGTTTTGCCGTGGGGACCCGGTGGACCCCGGTGTCCGTGCCCCGCGTGTTGAGAAGCCCGGTGCAGATTGCTTTAGGATCACGTTTGTGTTTCTCATTCATGAGTCTTGTTACATGTGAGTAAACCTTTAGATTGTGCCATTTCCCGTCTTATTGAACACTGAACAACAGCCAGCAGCCCCTCCAACATAGATTAAGTGTCCCCCTCTCTCCCTCTTTCTCCTCCCTCCCTCCCTTCTCCCCTTTTCTCTTTCCTATCGCTCTCTCCTCTAGCTCTGTAACCTCTTCCCTCTCTCCTCTCTCCCCTCTTCCCTTTTCTCTCCCCTCACTCCCCCTCTCTCTCTCATCTTGCTTTGTAACCTCTTCTCTCTCTTCTCTCTCCCCCTCCCATCTCCCCTTTTCGCCCTTCCTCTCTCTTCTTTCTCACTAACCTCTTTTTCTTCTCTCTTGTCTCTCTCACCCTCTTTCCATCTCTCTCCCTCCCCACTCTCTCTCTCTCTACCCTGTCTTTCCATCCATCCCTCACTCTCTTTCCTCTCCCCGACTCTCATCTTCCCCTCTCTCCCTCACCTCTCACTCTCCCCTCTTCTCTCTCCTCGCTGTCTCTCTCGCCTCTCTTTCATCTCTCTCCCTCTCTCTATGCTCTCTTTCCTCTCTCCCCTCTTTCCCTTGCCTCTCTCTCCTCTCTCTATCCCCTTTTCTCTTCCCTCACTTTCTCTCTCTTTGTTTCTCTACCTCTGTGTCTCTTCCCCCCCCAACTCTCTCCCTCTCTCTGTCTCCTCTTTCCTCTGCCCTGTCTCTTCCTCTCCTATCTTCCCCTCTTTCCCTCACCTCTCTCTCTCCTCTTTCTCTCTCCCTCCCTCTATGCCGTCTTTCCTCTCTCTCTCCCTCTCCTCTATTCATTGCCTCTCTCTCCCCTCTTTTCTCTCCTCTCACTCCCTCTCTCTTTCCTCTCTTTCCATCTCTCTCCTTCTCTCTATGCCCTCTTTCCTCTCAACCTCTCTCCCTCGCCTCTCAGTCTCCTCTCTCTCTCTCCCCTGTTCTCTCTCCTCACTTTCTCTCTTTCTCTAACCCTCTATAGTTCTCTCTCCTTCTCTCTATGCTCTCTTTCCTCTCCCCCCTCTCTCCCTCTCTTTCTCCCCTCTTGTCTTTCCCCTCCTCCCTCCCTCCCTCCCTCTCTCTACCTCTCTAACCTATCTTCCCCTCACTCCCTCTCTCTTTCCCCTCTTTTTTCCATTTCTCTCCCTCTCTCTATGCCCTCTTTCCTCGCCCATCTTCCTCTCCCTCCCTCGCCTCTCACTCTCTTCTCTCTCTCCCCTCTTCCCTCCCCTCACTTTCACGCTCTCTGTCTTTCTCTACTCTCACTCTCTCCTCTCTTTCCATCTCTCTCCCACTCTCTATGCCTTCTTTCCTCTCCCCCTCTCTCCTCTCTTGTCCCTTCACTGTCTCTCTCTGTTTCTCTTCCTCTCTATACCTCTCTCCCCTCTCTCTCTCTCTCCTCTTGCTCACAACCTCTTCTCACTCCGTCTCTCTCCCTTGTCTCTCTCTCTCTCTCCCCTTTTCTCTCCCCTCACTTCTCTCTTTCTCTCCTCTCTTTCCATCTCTCTTTCTCTCTCCTTCCCCAGGACCAGTGAACCACCTCAGTCCCTAAATGAGGTGTCAGGCTGGATTAGGGGAGCACCTGGGCCCCGTGTCTGTCCGGCAGGAGGCGCAGGGACGGGGGGAAGAGGAGGAGGAGAGGCGGAGGGCAGAGAAAGAGAGGGAGGAGGAGGAGGAGGGGTGGCAGGAGCAGATAAGTGACACAGATTGGTGCTGATGTGGAGTTAGAGAGCGGAGCAGGAGCCCGAGACAGCCCTCCCCCCGACTGTTTATACACGGATCAGAAAAGAACAGAAATAACATTCTGCATTTTCTCTGGTTTTAGACGTTAACCAATGTTTCCCAAATATTTCTCAGACTAAATACATATTTGTTTGTCTTCTAATGGAATAATCTGTTGTATTTTTACATGTAAAAAAGCTCTTTGAAAGACTTAAAGTTGCTGTGTCTGATTTTCAAACCTATAAAGGAGCAAAGTGGGTATTTAAATCTATCTAACATTCATAGCTCTGAGGTTTTTTCAAGTTGTGAGAGTGATTAACAATTTCGTCTCACAATAAGAAGGTTCTGGGTTTGATTCCTGAGACCTTCAACTGCTACCGGCTTTTTTGTCATCTTGGTTTGTGGTTAAGCTTGGGGATACGCCCATACAAACTGCAGAACAGTGGTCCAAACCAGAGTCCTGAACCAGCGGGAGCAGCTCCTGAGGAGCACATTCCCCATGAAGGACGGACCGATCAGAACAACATAACCAACCAAACGGGTTTCTGTCTGGAAGTTTTGAAGATCCCATGCTTAAAAGGGCCTAGCTCCACTGCACACGTATTTCACCCTACATGAGCGTAAAATCTGCAGCTTTGGGATGTGTAACTTTTAGAATGTATGGAAAGTGAGCAGAGTATGGAGCAGTGCGTCCTGTGCACGTAGATTTCAGAAAATAGGATCCATCTAAACCAATCAATAGAATCTGTCTAAACCAAGTCTAAACCAGGACTAAACCAGGACCAATCCAGGACTAATCTTGGACTAGAACTTGGAAGCGCCTTGCAGACAGGCGTCAGCTGCGGTTAGCTCCTTGAAGCGTGGAGTTCTGCGTCGGTCCTTTCGCCCGCGGTTACCTGAAGGTCTATGCGGGGGCGTCTCCGGCGATTCACCGCTGCTGATATCGCAGTGATTTTAGCGAATTTGTATGAAGAAAAACGAAAAACCCACCACTTCAGTGCAGGTTAAAAATGCATTGTAATGCACAATATTGACATTTGTACCGAGTAAAACATTACAATATTTTTCCCTGTAATGCTTTACATTACTGCGTTACAGCAAAAAAAGCAACGCATTACAGTAATGTGTTACTTTTATAACGTGTTACTCCCAACCCCCCGACCCGTAGGGCGTGGAACTCTGTGCTGGTCCTTTCGCCTGCGGTCACCCGATGGTCTAAGCAAGCGCACCTCCGGGCCCATCCCGACACTCAGTCCTGGTTCAGTCCCGGTCCTCATGTCTCAGGTCACTATAGGACCAGTACTGCAGATATCATGAGCCTATGCAGGTTGTTTTCATCGTTGCCAGTAGCTCCGGTTTCACATTTAAGTTGTAGCTTTTTTATATTTGTTATTTTTTTATATCTCACATTCGGAGAAGTGGGTGGACGGCGAACCCCCGTGTACCACACCCACTACACCCCTGTTTGCACTGTTTCGAATGTTCCACAGTGTGACAATAAACAGCTCTACTTTACACTTATTCAATTACAGGTGGTTTTATAGCTCAAAAACACCTAGAAAAACAGGAATTCTGACTGTGACCAGTGTCACCTCTCCACAAATCTGACCTGTAACTTGGTCTGGTTTCGGCTCCATGAAGACAGACAGAGTTAATACCACACTGTGAAACATTCCAGCCAAAGCAAACACATCTCCATGGAAGAAAGAAACCACACATTCTGTTAAAGCCGACCGTACACACGCTGATATCTTCCGTTTAGTATTCGTGCATCGGTTTAGTCGTGTCCTGGAGCGGCTGAATCCTACGCTCCGACGCCCCCTCTCCCTCCCCTCGTCCTCCCCCTCGCCACTCCTCCCTCCGCTGCACAGTAAGCCTCTCATTTTAAGGCGATAAACGATCCTACCCACGATGCCTTGCTCCACTGACACACCGACAGGCGGACGGGGATATGAATCCATTGGCGGCACTATCTCTCATAACTCTAAATCCCCAAACTGCGCCGGGTTGCTCCACTCCTCGCCGCCTTTATCCACCGGAAATCTCAGCGCGATCTGCTGTTTTCCCGGCTCTGATTTTGCAGTCTCTCATTACACACATGATTGAGGTCTAATTAAACGCTCAGTGATACAGTTTTAATTAATAGGAATTTAAAATGCACAAGTGAGGAGTTAATACAGTTATTTTTAACCAGGGAACATGCAGATCGAGCTGATGAGATGATTATCCACTGTTCAAACAAGCTGAGTCAGGATTAAAGGTACATTGTGTAACTTTTCTGATGGGGGATTGATACTTTGCGGCTGATGTCTGAGGTTTATTAGACTTTAATCTCAGCTTTAATTTAACACAGTGTGGCTTAGGTTGACCGTGAGCGGGTTGGGGTTGAGTGAGAGAGGTTAAAAACGAAGATAAAGGCGAAGGTGAAGATGTGGTCCACAGTTTTAGTTTTTTGGTTTTGAATCGTTACAAAAAAAGTGCAAGTACAAAATGGAGTCAGGCAGCAGTTTCGTCTCCAGCGGCAGAACGCAGAATAACGTTTGGACGCGCCGTTTATCTGGTCTGAATGATTGAGTAGAACTACAACAGCTAAAACAGGGATGGTAAAAGTTAACATTCGCTTAAAATGTTGCCCTAACACTCCATAAAACCAACCCAAAACCAAATAACTATAAAAACCCCAAACTATACACATAAAAACCCTAAAACCAAACACCAAGTAAACTTTAAAACCCATAAACGAATAAAACACTCTGCACAATATACAGCTACGTTCAGACTGCAGGGTTTAATGCTCAATTTGGATTTTTTTGTGAAATCCGATTTTTTTGCGAGGTGTTTCACATTTCAAGTTAATAGCAACTTGTATGTGATCTCCAGTGTGAACTTTAAACGCCCCAAAAGTGTCCCGTATGTGCACTGGAGAACACGACCAGATCACGAGGTGCCTAAAGGCTTGTCTCCCAAAATACGGTCCAGTTCTTCGTAAAATGGACAGATTAAACGTCCACGGCCGCTGCGTTTGTTTGAGTCTTTAGTCTCCTTGTATTTGGCTCGCAGACTCTTTATTTTTTGTTGACATTGGAGCGAGTACCACCTGGAACTGCACTCGGACATTTCTTTTGCAATCATTTCAGAAACCGCACGTTTCCGATAAGACTGCTCCAATTTGGCCTGAATACACTCATACATACATACTGTCCTCCTAAATATTAATAAACTCGCTAACCTCGTTTTCCCTCCATTGACGAGACTCCGAGCCTGACGTGTAGGTGGGATGAATGTGACCTGACCGTTCAGACAGAAGTCGCATGTCAAAAGATCAGATATGTATCAGTTTTAGGAGCACATATCCAAGTGTCCTGGGTCACATTTGAATAAATCTGATCTGTGTCATTCAGACTGTCATTAAAAGATCAGATACTGGTCACATATGGGCCAAAAAAATCTGATTTGAGCCACTTCAGGCTGCAGATTGAACGTAGCCTAAGTCTCCTGAAAATGTGTTTGTTTAAATCCATGTTATATTTCTTCATTTCATTTCTTCATTTTCAGACGATCTTAAAACTTTCTTTGGCATATGTGTGGCATATGTGTACAGTGTGTCTCTGTAATAACCGGTGAACATTCCACCAGTACACATACATGTAGAGCAGCCCCAGAGTGATGTCACCAGCAGCAGAAAAGTTACAGTTCATCTTTAAGCTGTTTATTTTAAATTCAGCCTTGAGTCCAGGTGGTGCGTCTTAATTGGTTCTAAACTCCAGCAGAATCATGAACAGAATCACAGTCTGTGCCTGACTCTATCTCCACTGTGTTCATGCATTTCACTCCATACGTGTGTGTAACTGTGTGCACTATACAATATGTGTGTTAAACCATGAGTGTGTGTGCATGTATGTGTGTTTTAAACAGTGTATGTGCGTGTTATACAGTGTGAGTGTGTGAGTTACATGCGCCTACTCAGACATTGACGTCTAATTGTAGTGGCATAAACATTATTTTTCAAGTGTCCCACAACTTCAACATTGTTTTTTTTCATTGTCGGTGTAACGGCACTGTAATATTTTTCAAACATTCCGCTTTTCCGACGTGAATATTATTAATGTGAGAGCCTATTGTGCTTTGCGCTCACATATATTATAAGTTGCTTGATGAAAGAATACAATGGCCTCAGGGAATATCAGACAGTGGGAAAATGTCCTAACTGAGCCATGGGAAACAGTCATGCATTTTAAAAAAGAGCATAGGTCAGCCTTCGGGAAAATATCTAATTTAAAATGGATGCTGCATGGACCCTTTGTGCTTCATTCATTTCATCATGTAGACCATCGGTGGAGAATACCATGTATGACGTGTCAGAATAGTGTTACTAAAAAGTATTGGAAAACTGACACGTCTAAATAGAGGCAGGTCGTAACAAAGGGATGTCTGAATAGGCAGCGGACTCCAGTGTGTGTGTATGTGTGTGTTATACAGTGGGGGTGTGTGTGTGTGTGAGTGTGTGTGTGTGTGCGTGTTTGCATGTATGTGTGTTTTAAACAGTTTGTGTGTTAAACGGTGTGCACTGGGGTGGAGGATTGTGTCTCCTCTTGATGCTCTGTGACACTGGACACATCAGTCCCTCCACACAGGATTAGGCTGACGCCTGAGCGCACAGCCCCAGATAAAGCCCTGTCCCCGGGCAGCAGAGCGAGGGGAGGCCTGGATCACAACTTTAACACTAAACCTATGGTTTTATTCAACTGTCTGAATCACCATTATAATATGTAAGTTTTATTTTCAGCGCTGAAATGTGTTACCCTGAGAGAAAACGCCGAAGAAACCCACGAATGTTTTAACACATTTAACACAAGCACATGGAGGAAAACATTCGTAATTTATGTACTCCATATAAGGGATACATTACTTTACTACTATTACTACTCATTTTCCTTTAGATAAGTTAGCTTTAAAAACTAAAATGATTATAATGTGCATGTCTCCTGCAGAAAGAGCCTCTGTCCTGTCTGTATCATGTCAGTGTCTTGGAGGATTCAGCAGATTTCAGACTCTCTCGGGGGCGGGGACAGGTGTATGGATCAGGTGTGAGTAGATGTCCGACTACTGAAGTTTGAGATGTTTCTTCTCGTGATTTACACACTCACCTGCATTTAACACATACGAGTCATTAAGACGTATCCCCCTCACTAATGCTCATTTAGCATCATAACTTATTTTATTACAGGGATAAACTGTTTTAGTGACAACAGAGCTAGGTAAAGTTGCAGCTTCATTGAAACCACACAGACAGTGGCGCTTTTTGTACTCAGGCTGTACGTGCACCCGCTGTCTTCATGCACAAATAATCCGTCTGTAGTTTGATAATAAAGGTCTATACTGTAACTTTTCTGGTGGAGTGTCCTGGAATGTTCCACAGTACGTCACAGTATTAAACTTCTCTATCTCAGCTGATGCCAGAACAATACATTATAGGTTAGATCTGTGCAATGGCAAGCTCACTCACAGTAAAACTTGTTCAGTATATTTAAATAAATTTAAAAAACTGTATCAATTACTGCAACTTCAGTCTACTTTGTGCACTACTTTATGGCATTGCAGGCAAATAAACAGCACTGAAACATGGAGGTGATAAACCCTCTACTAGAAAGGTGACAAAGCACATCTTTAAAGACGAAGTATTATGCAAAATCGACTTTCTACTATGTTATAATGTTGTTCCCTCATCAAAAACATGCCTGAAGAGAGTTTCTATGTCATCTGTGTGTGTTTCAGTAATTTAGCGATCTGTCCTGGGCCCTATTCAAACCCTCCTTACAGTGAGAAGCACAATCCAGAAGATTTATCCAAAGCTCAGCCCATAATCCTATGTCAATATGATCCTGCATAACAATTTTTCAATAGAATGCACTACAACTTCACAAACCTGATGCAAAGTGGAGTCGTTACAGTAACAAGATGCACACTGATTGCAATGTGATAGCGCTCTGAAGGGGGAGTGACACTGTGGGGAGCGAGGACTCAGAGCATTAAAAACTAAAGAGAAACTTAATAAACATGTTTATATTTTGTTTTCTGCGAATATATTTGCATTTTCAAAACAAAAAAGGTAACATGATGATCTAAATATTGTATGTTAGCAATTAATAAAGTAAAATTAAACAAATTACCAAAGACATACAATGAATATATTTAATGCATCAAATATCTGAGCAAAAAGTAGATTTCTCTTTATCCAGGAGGTTATTTTAATGTACCACATAAACCAGACCTCTCTGTGATGGACAAAAGCCTGACTGACACACTGGCACTCCTTCAGTAATAATTCACAGTTTCTATGAGGACAAACAGCGATGAACCACCATTATTTATTGATGCTTTCTCTATTGAAGCTCCTCTTTCAGCGGGCACAGAGAAAATGGTGCCTCCAGCTACAGCCGCGTGTGACCTCCGGAGGGCATCCACACGTTTGGAGCGCGACACTTTCAAATCTGATGTCATCATTTCAGATGGAGGGCAGGGACACAGAGCTCGATGGGAAATTCACTGTTTTTGACAGAAATACATAATCCACAAATGTTGAATCGCATCATTATTTATTGTCCCCGTGGGGAAATTGGACCTCTGCGTTTTACCCAGCCTCATCAGGAGCAGCGGGACTCATCTGCAGGACTAAAAAGGGACTAAATCAGGACTAAAACAGAAATAAACCAGTGCTGAACCAGTACTAAAACATGACAGAACTGAACCAGGACTAAAAATTTACTTAACTAGGACTAAAACGGGACTCAGGACTAAACCAGGACTCTAGCAGGACTTAACCAAACAGAAATAAACCAGTGCTAAACCAGTACTAAAACATAACAGAACTGAAATAGGTCTAAAGCAGGACTAAAAATGGACTAAACCAGGACTTTAACAGGTCTAACCCAAGAGGACTAAACTATCAACTAGTTAAACCGCCAGTTCGATCTTGTTGGAAGGCTCGGTCAGAACTATCTCAGCTGGAGAATTGTACCTGTATAGTGTATGTTTTGGGTTAATGGAGGAAAATTGAGTGCCCAGAGGAAGCCCACCCAGACACAGAGAGAACATGCAAACTCCACATAGAAAGACACTGGCAACAAAGGAGACAAATCTGGAACCTTCTTGCTGTGGAGCGTGAATGCTCGTCTCTCGACTATGGGTTTGGGTCCACAAATTTGTCCATTTAATTATATGGCTAAATGTTTGTGTGGCTAAATAATGACAAAAGTTGTTGCCTTATTGATAGTTTAAAAAAAAGTCCCTTTATTTATTTGAGCTGACAGAGAAGACCTTTTAATTTTAAGGAAGTTTTTCTTTTAAGCAAGTTTGTTGCCTAAGGACACAACCGTGGTTTAATTTGGTTAATTTGGTCTTCATTTGATTTCAGGTGGTTTAATTTTGAGTTCAGTTGTACGATGTCTTAATAACCTAAAATCTTAATGTGGTGAGTCCGATGGAAAAAATCAGAGACAGGACTTCTCCTGATCACCACGTCAGTGATCTACGACAGGTTGTAAGCAACTGTAAAGAACCTGCTTCACAGCCAAAGAGCCTGAACTAGAAAACCTCCTGCTTTGCCCTGGTAAGTTTTAGGGACCTTGGAGTTGTAAGATTGGAGGCATTGGCTCGTCTCTGGGATGGAGGTGCATTTCCAATAACACAGACCTTGGTCATTCCAAGTTTAAGTTTGAATACATTCTTTAACAAGGGGGTAAACTCCAAAAACATGACTTCTGATCCAAGAGAGGTGATTGGTAGCCAGGCTGGTGTCATCTAGTGCCTCCGCTCAATTTAATTTCTCTCCAGTTACTAGGTCAGGAATCAGAATACACTAGACGGTTCACTAAAACCCCCGGAAGTGCAAGTTTGGGCACTAGCCAATCAGCGAAGACCCATACATTCTGTGTTGGCAACAAGTCCCGAGATCGAGGATTTAAAATCAAAGAGAATGTTTGGTGAATTTTACCAAGGGGAAAGATGTTATACAGGATTTGGGAAAAATTTTATATACCAGTTAGCCCCGTTTGCGGTGCATTACATACATCACGACCAAATAGCAGAGATTGGTTAAATAAAAAAAATACCCGCCTACCGTGGAGCAAATGAATCCTAACACTGCTTCACTGTTTCACTTCGTAGAAACCGGCTGATGAATCAGGTTAGGTGATTGGAGTTCTCATGTTTCAATGACGCCGTTAGATAAAAGCCAAAAACTGAACCTTCTGAGTTTGGTCCAGGTTACGGGGAGAGACCTCATGCATCATGTAGAGACTGCTTTCTAACCATCCATAACCTGTAAACCTTTTTCTTTGTACACAATAAATCTTTTGAAAGAGGTTTTTGTTTACACCGTCCTGCCTGTCCCTAGTTTAATATTCAGTCAGCCCAGATTCAGAGAGGTACTTTTACTGTAATGTGCTCATCTCATTGGGACTGTTGCCTCTGAACTGGATGAACTGAAGTCGTGTTGAGATAAAAAGTGATCATGAGGAGTTACCTTTGACTTATCTTTATCTTTGACACTAGAACCAACCTGGAGGAGAAATGTTCAGCTAAAGGAACTGATTTACTGTAGACACTTTATCCGGAAGGGAAGTTTGATCTCGAAGACCAAAATGAGTTACCCAAGAGGCGATTTATAGTTATGTGAGCGCAACGCAAGTTATGGCAAGACTCTAACTATTAATGAAACCCAGTAAACGCATCAACAGTCCCAACTTCAAATATATACTGCCTCACATATCTCAGTTTTCTATGGCCCAAAGAGGCATTGATTTTGTTACGCTATCACATAAAAAAAAAAAAAAAATACTTGACCACCAATTCAAACACCAAAAGACAAACCACTTAGCCATAAAAGTGCTCCACTCTTTCCACCTGCTGGCTCTCACCTCCCACAATGCTTTGCAGCTGTAATGAGCGCGGCCCTATCTCCCTCTCTGTTTGATTGTCTTTAATTTCTGCGCAGTGGCTTTGTGTGCCGTGCATTAAATCACTCTCCGTCAAAGGGTCTTTCGGGACCAGATAAGCATGTAATGTAATCCAACATTCAGCCCGAGCTCCGGGAGGAAAAAGCCATTTATCGCGAGGTGAGGGGAGCGCCGCCATTTGAGTTTTAATATTCTCCAAAATGACATCAAAACGCGGCGCTGTAATCTGGTCTGGTGGAGGAGAGGTTTCATTAGGAGTTTTCATTGCACCTTCCTGTGTTTTCAATCTGCACTTTTATAAATGAAAGACGCCGCCATAAATCACGGTTGTATTTAAACTGCTCTCTACAGTCTGCTCCACAAACAGGAGGAGGTGAGATCAGGTTAGGGGCTACGAGTGGGTTTGGGAATGTTAAGAGGGACCAATCACGGCTTATTTAACAACGATAATACAGTTAAAGGCCCTGTAGCTGTTTTTTTACTGTCTTTCAAATTATTCACCGCGATGAGTTTAATAAAATGGTCCCGAGGTTTGGGTAATGACCGACTGGACGAGATTGCAGATACAAGCGGTCGAAATGAGTTTGCTCTACAGAGTGGTTGGGTGCTCCCTTAGAGATAGGGTGAAGAGGGAAGATGTCTGGGAGCTGGAGGCAGTGTTTGGGAGTCCCGGCTTAGACTGCTGTCCCTTAGCCTGATTCATCAGCCGGTTTCACTTCGTGGACCTCGCAGCATCAGGATTTGTTCGCTCGACGGTAGAAAAGTTTTTTATTTTTTATTTAACCAATCGCTGCTATTTGGTCGTGACGTATGTAATGCTCCAAATCCCGTAGGAAGACGAGCAATAACGTCTTTCCCCTTGATAAAATTCACCAAACATTCTCTTTGTTCATGCTTTAAATCCTCGATCTCGGGAATCGTTGTCAACACAGAATGTCTGTCTTCGTCTATATCCATCTCGATGCTTTGTTTACTGTTGTGCTGTTCCATAAAAGGGACCCAAACAGACGCTTGGGTTTGACCTCATGGCTTCACAGCTCTTTATTTATTGGCCAGTGTGCAGTCTACAACTTCCAGGGTTCTTGCAAACTGTCTAGTGTATTCCGATTCCTGACCTAGTCGCTGGAGAGAAATGAAACTGAGTGGGCCTCCACTCACTAGGTAAGTAAGTAAGTCTTTATTTATATAGCGCTTTTCATAGACATTTGTTACAGAGACGCTTTACAGAGCATTATCCAGCATTATTCATTCACTCCATACCTGATGATGGTAAGACACTATTGTAGCCACAGCTGCCCTGGAGCAGACTGATGGAAGCGCGGCTGCCATGTCAGTCGGCACCATCGGTCCCTCTGACCACCACCATCACTCACACACACACACACTTTCATACTAGGCAATATGGGTGAAGGGTCATGCCTAAGGACACAATAACGTTTTTTTTGTGACTGGCGCCCCCTTGTGGCCCCTGATTTTCCCAGTGTCTCCCATCCAAGGACTAACTAGGCCCGGCCCCGCGGAGCTTCTGAGATCTAACAGGATCAGGCTCTTACAAGTCGGTATGGCCACAATGGTATGATGGCACCAGCCTGGCTAACTGCCCCCACAACAACTGCAGATCTGATGGGCCTAGATTTTTAAAGCTGAACAATGGCTACATTGCTGAAGCTTATATGCATCATCAGGAATCAGTTTATGGTCTTTTTTAATATTTGAAAAAGTCTCTCCACACATCTCCAACACTCTGGCTCACTAGGAAATGAAGTCCTATGTCCAAAATTCTGGACTGTCCCTATAACGGTGACATCATTTCCCACTGGGCACCAGAGTTTTCTAATGCGGCAGCAGAACTTTTTCTTTTATTACGTTGTTTTGGATAAATATTAATCCTGTGTCAATCACTATTTCATATTTGCATTGTTTCTCCTTCCCACGTCTTCTTTATAGCGCAGATATAACTGATATTTTTAGATATTTACTTGTACATACACACTTCTATATTTATTTGACACTAATCTCTTGTTATTTTTCCTACTTATTTAGAATTTATTATTATCATTTATATTGTTGCTCTCTGTTATTATATTATATTGCGATGTGTGAGCTACCGTGTCTAATTAATTTCCATTGTGGATCAATAAAGTTTGTATTAGTCTAAGTCTATTGTGATTTGAAAGTCCAAATTCTAACATAATGATCTGAGCAGATATAGCAGATATGAGCTCAGTATGTCTTCTCCAAACTGTTTTGCATAGACGATGTTGGAACCAATCAACTATAGACAATATTTTGGAGATAAGCAATTTTGAAACAAGCTTCCAAATCAAGAACGTAAATGATCTAATCTTAAATTCTCTTAAATTCCCCGAACGTCTGATCCGCGCCATATTGTGTCTTTGCAGGGAGCGGACGTGAACGCAGCCCACTGGTTCCCGTCTGCTCTCCTCGCTCCGCACCCCGCAAAAATATGCTCCAAAAACGATTCAATTATGCTTTTTTTGTGTTTCCTAATATCGTGCATCTGCGTTCTGACGGCGCACCAGCTGACAGCCACTGTACACGCCGAACAAGTCTTATGTTCAACCAATCAATTACAAGGCCACAGTCGCTGCTCTGTGCTCTGGGAACATTAGCTGAGAGGAGCGGGGAGGCGCGCCATCCGAGCAAATGTAGCGCACAGACACAAGCTGCTCCAAAAGACTACGCGAGCACGAGTTAAAAAAAAAAAAAAAAAAAAAAAGCATTCTAGTTAAATAGTAAACCAAAAAGACTCAGAAACTTAAGGTGGTTAAAGGATGCGATGGAGTTATTTGTTAAGATTTTAGAGAATGAGAGGACAGAAGAAACAAAACAGGAGGAAGGCCACAGGAGTAGACCCAGAGCAGCAGATGCACAGAACAAGGACAGAACAAGACCAGCAGACAAATGCAGGGTCAGAGCAGTAAACAGGTGCCCAGCGTGAGGAGCAGGGCCATAGAAGCAGATCCCAGAGGAGCAGGTAAAAGAAGAGGCAGCAGGAGCAGACAGAGACAGAGCCAGAATATTTAAGGGTCTCCAACCTTTTTTCTTCGGTGAGCTACCTGTACAAACTGAAAATGCCAGAAAGGTAGATGAGGTACAGTCAGACACCTATAAAACATAAACCATTATCCATTTATTAGTGCACAAAGTCAGGAATCAAAATGACACATGTACAATGGTAAAAGGCATTTCATTAATTAGATTAGCAGGAGCACCATGGCAGAGAGGAAAGCTCTGCAGAAGGTAGAGCTGCGGAGCGCATCTGCGGCTGTAGTCTGCCCTGCATTGAAGACATTTACATCAGCAGGTGCAGGACAAAAGCCTACAGCATCATGGAAGACTCCACCCATCCAGCACATGGACTTTTTACAGCTCTCCTATCAGGCAGAAGATTGCGCCACCTACAGGCCAGCACCAACAGACTACGGAACAGTTTTTATCCTGATGCCGTGACACAGATCAATTCTGTCAGAAAGCCCAGACACTAATGCACCTTACAAAACAGCACTGACTTGGAACAGACTTTAGAAAATAGGGGCAGGTGGGGACTGTTTTTTTTAAAGTCTGTGTTTGACATACAGTATTTTAACTATGTATTCTTATTATTTCATTTCTGTGCATTTTTTTTATACTGAAATGACAAATAAATTCTGATTCTGATTTTTTTTGATTCAGCACAATATATGTAATTCAGAAATCCCTTGGAGAGCTACTTGGAAGGTACAGGTAGCTCCCGAGCTACAAGTTGGAGACCCCTGATATAGAACATAAACTTTTTACAAAAGATCCACGCCTTAAAGCATTGTTTCCCAAAGACTGGGTGGCGACCCTCAGAAATTTTTTTGGGGTCGCCTTGTCACAATCTGACTGTCTGTACGCCCCCCTCCCCCTGCTCCTCACCTTTTCTACCTAATTTTCTGTGGGAAACACTGATTACTGTTTTTCATTGTTTAAAACTTGAGTAATACCAATTGTTCAGAGACACGATCACTCAGTCAATAATAAAATATCCTCATTAATGTTCAGTAATGCTCAAATCCACCTTTATTTTGTGATTTATGAATAATGTTTATTGACCTGGGTCGCAAAGGTTTGTGACTTTTAAAATATGGTTCCCCAGAAAAAAGTTTGGAAACACTGATTTAAAGTGTCTGTGCCTGATTTTAGTCCATACAGTGTGTCCTTGAGATCGCTTCGTGCCGTCTGCATCTAATTATAAAGCATTTTATTATCCGATAACCAGGAAGTGTGTAGTTAGCATGCTAGTTATTGTTAGTATTACCATAATGGCAAACTCAATCTGACCTGGAGTTGCGTAAGAGTTTGTAAATGTAAATAAATGAATGATAAAAAATTTTAAAGACTTATTTATTTATTGCTCATGATATTATTTTGTTGGCATCAGCTTAAAAAGAACAACAACAACAACAAAATCTAACAATTATACATAAATACATATTTCTACCATTATTTGTCTTGTCTTTGCTGCATGAACAAAAGAAAAAGGAAGAAAATAAATCTTATAAACCCTGCTCCTTGGTTTCCTGCGTTAGGAAAGTGAAGATAAGTTTGGACGGATGCAAACTCTTTAAAAGAAACAAGCTCAGTTTTTCATTTTTTTTAAGACGAGGAGAGTAAAACGAAAAGGCGAAATCAGGTACAGCACATTTAAACCGCACTGTGAGGAAGTCATTACAACAACATTAATTTATTTGAGCCGTATTCCGTCTTGTCATGATCAACGCCAAAGCAAAAACAGCCATCCGTATCCTCCGTCCTCTCACATCCACTCTCGCTTTATAAGATCAGCATCTAAACTCGTTTGTTTTCAGGTAAATCAGCGCATTACTCACAGCTAATTACCTTTCGCTCTTCTATCTTCGGCTGCATCCATCACTCACGTCAGCCCAAAGAAGACACATCTGTATTTCGCCTGTCGTTTCACCTGTCGAATCCAACGCCGGGTCTCCGAGTTTAGCTGTAGGATAATGAGCAGTTGTAGCAGGTTTGGTAGCGCGCGTATAAAAGTTGCCGTAGCTTTCGTTAGCGGTGTTTTTTTCCATGCACTCTTGGCCTTACATCTCGACGGGCTGAGCAGAGCGGATGAAAGTGAAACTAAAATGGCATTTGGCAGTTTCCAGTCCGTGAGTTGTAGAGTTGCTCTTCTACACGGCAGCTTTATCAGATTTCAAACCGTGACAGTGGAAGGTAGCAGAGTTTGAACTTTTCTAACTGGTTTCTAGCTCTCACAATCCTTCTGCACGTCCTGATTCGTCATGTGTACAAATCTGTGTTCATATTTAAAGGTGCGTTATGGAACTTTTCAGGTTTGCCA
This sequence comes from Boleophthalmus pectinirostris, assembly GCF_026225935.1. Taxonomy (NCBI): domain Eukaryota; kingdom Metazoa; phylum Chordata; class Actinopteri; order Gobiiformes; family Gobiidae; genus Boleophthalmus; species Boleophthalmus pectinirostris. The sequence continues at coordinate 36,996,848 of NW_026571447.1, forward strand.
CATGCTTGTTGGCCAAATCTCCAAATGCCCCCACCCGACCGTCTCAGATTTGACTGAAAAAATTCTAGGAGGTTCACACACTTTCCAATAAGAAAAGTCCCAACTCCTTATAGTTTTGTCATTAAAATTTTTTAAAATATAAAATATTAAATATTTTGTCATTTCTGCTGCTCGATTACCGTTTTCAGCTGCAGATTTCACGACTTGCGGTTTGTAATCTGCAAAATATGATTATCTTTTTGGGGGCATTTGTGTTCAGTCTTCTCAGTCGTCTTTATAAGTTTGTTTAAATTGGTCCAGAAGTAATGGTGCGATTGACTGACATTAGTGACGGGCAAATGAGACGGAGCTCCGGAGCACGTCTCGTTCTTTCTGAAACAAATTGCTCTGAAGCACTGCCTCGGAGCTCGTCTCGCAGCAGCCGCTCACGTGACCGAAGTGTGGAAGTGTCGGTCCCTCCCCCTACTGCTTCACTCTGCGTGTCAGTTGCTTCAGTGTATCGAAGCGTTTCATTGGCTCAGCGAATGTTCCGCTCTGATTGGTTCAGAGTGTTCAGAGTGTTCAGCGCTCTTCCGTGGTTTGACAAGCGCTAAACTGCGACAGTATAAAAGATGCACCAATATTTCTTAAAAATGTTGGGTAGTGAGGAGTATTGTGTGATGTTAATGGTGATTTTGGCGACTTTTGGTATTTGTTTCATTTTCGATGGCATCTACAAGTGGAAAAAAGGTTTGGGGTCACTTTGATCTAATTCTACCTAACAAGGTCACCTATTTTCTTATTTACAGCTCCTATTTATGTTGCTCTTTACATATTATTTTAAATCATCATCATTGTTGTTGTTGTTAGGTACGGTGTCGCTCTGCACACAAGTATTCTCTTACAGTAACAATACTTCATCATGGGTTGTGTGCTGGTTTGCAATGTTTACATTTGTCCACTAGAGGTCAGTGTTTCTCCAAGGCCTCAGACACGTCGAACCATTTGAGACAATATCGCGACTGAGGTGTCAATGCTTCACGAGGCTCCATTCACCCATCACTAACTGACATGATACAGACAGGACAGAGGCTCTTTCTGCAGGAGACATGCGCAGTAGAGCCAAGTGACAGTGGTACAGGAGGAACAGGAGCAGCAGATACTCACACACAAGACTAGAGCCTCTCATGGCTGTCAGTGCGAAAATTTTAATCACAGGAAACACCCAAACCATGAAAAACAGTGCAACTTAAAATCCGAAAAATCCGGTAATAGTTAAATATGCCTCTTGCCCTCCATACTGGGAGAATAGAATCTGGAAACCACCAGTACAACACACAGTCATCCTCTTGTACATGTTTGGATTGGATGAAGAGAAGCAGAGACAGGAGCAGGAGGAGGCTGAGGAGCAGATCAATGTTCTTGTATCTCTGTGTCTTTATAATGGAAGCTTTGGGGAGCAGACTGCAGGTGATCGCTCGATACGAACCACTGCTACAGCTCGAGTCCTGGAGCTGTGCAGTCTCTGAGCCGGTCTGTGTGTGGGTAAGACAAAGTAAGGTGCAGTCACTATTTTGTTCACTTACCTCTTATTGATACGGGGGCAGTTATCACGGTGATACAATAGGCACACTACAAAATACAGCCAGATGCAGTTTGAGATGATGTGAAAACTCAAGAAGAAAGACTAAATTGATTTAAACCAGTGAGTGTGTCTGACTGAAAAACACTTGACTAATGTGTGTTATTTGAGATGAACTTCTTCGAAAATCAGCTCTCCTGTTCTTTATGCTGAGATTGTGTTAAAACAAAACATGAATTAAAGTCCAATTTGTATAACAGAGCTTCAGATGGAAAACAGGGACGTGCAGAGGTTGGGACTTGCAAGTCGTGATGTGGACTCGAGTCAGACTTGAGTCACTATTTTTAGGAGTTGAGACTTGATAAAATGGACTAAGACTTGGGACTCGACTTGAAGGTCAATGACTTGGGGCTTGACTCGGACTTGAGGCCGGTGACTTGAGAAGACTTGATGCTTCTGCTAAAAAAATATGTTTTTAGAAAATACTTTTCACTTTATAGTTGATAAATGCAGTGCTTAATTTTACAGGAACAAACTGGAACATGTCCCTCCGACTTCTCTCTTTGGTTAACTGAAGTACTGTGATGTGGTATCCTCCAGTGTACTACAGTAATACACAGTACAATACAGTAAAACAGAGGGAACTACAGAGAACATGATCCTTCCATTTCACTGCAGACTACATGGGAAAATAATTGTTATTAAGCATTTTTAAATCTGAATTCTTTCTGTTTTGACTGTAATGATTCAGACTAAGGCCCCGCCCACACTAGTTCGTATCTGAGTCGTTGTCGTTTTAGATGCAGTGTTCGTCCACACTAAAAAACGACTCCATGGCTCCAGAGATGGAACGATCTGGTGCCACCAGCTCCCACGAATTCATCTGAGTATGGATCTGATCCGGCACTGTGTGGATGCCTGAAAACGTTGACGTAGATCTATGCACCTCAAAGTAATTCACCGCCAAAACACTAAGAGGCTAGAATATATGTCCATTCATATATACGGTCTGTGTGTACGACCTGCAGACGTATAATCTCTGAAAAGATTAATATGAACCATCTCCAACCCGACAGAAGCACAGGACAGACTCACCATCAGCAGCACATCCCTCTGTCACAGAAAGAAGACTCATATTCCACTGAGTCATGTCCTTTAGTCCGACAGAAGCTGAACCGCATCAGCGCACAATAGTGAGCTGTTTTTTGATCGCATAGTTTATGCAAAGTAGCCAAAACTTAGATTTAAGTTTTGTTTCTGTAAAATGTAAAAAAATATGCTCAAAGCTGTGTGGATAGGGAAGGCTTGCGGACATAGAAACAACGTGTCTGGACACAGATCGTTTCTGATACGGTGATACACAGATTTGTTTCAGTGTAAACGTAGTCTAAGATCTTGTCAAGATATTTAAAAAGGAAAAATTAGCATTTCTACAACTTTTATTTGAATACTCACATATAAATATACCATCACTTTTAAGTAAAATTTAGCTTAAAATTCATATAAATTGCAAAAATCTAAGCTATATTTGGTATTTTGGTTTAAAGACTTGAAATAACTTGAAGCTCAAAGCAGACGACTTGGATTTGACTTGGACTTATGGGCCAGTGACTCGAGATTCGACTTGGACTTGCTTGATTTTGACTTGGGACTTGCCTCAGACTTGAGGTCAAAGACTTGAGACTTACCAGAGACTTAAAAAAACAACGACAAAATAAGAGCACAATGAATATTTTGTTCACTTGATTACAATAAGCACACTGGAAAATACAGACAGATATGTTTTTAGATGGTTTGAAAACTCAAGAAATAATACAAAATTGATTTAAATAACAAGAAGTGTGGGTGTTTTGTTTATTTGTTGTTATTTGAGACGGACTTCTTTACCACTAAAAAACAGTTCATGTCTTGTAGTTCCAGGAAAAAACAGATGTTCAGATTGTGTGAAAACAAAACTCAGATTAAAGTCTACTTTGTGTAACAATTTGAGCCTCTAGTTTGCTTTTAGATGGAGGACATGCAGGGGTTTATATAACTCTGGGAGATTCACTGTTGGTGAAAGAAATACCTAAATACCCACAAATCTTTAACCTTAAAAATATTTGACTCTACAGATCTGTTTATTAAATTTCTCTCATGGTTAAGATCGTTCAGTGGGAAGCATCACGTCTGCTGTGTTGATTAATAGCACATCTTTCTCAAGCTACTGTGAAAATAAAGTTTCAGTTTTGTTTATTCATAACAACAGAGAAGACACAGTTTTTATTTCAGTGGAATAGGCCCAGTAATTACAAAGATATGAACCATAAATCAAGTCACAAATCTGCAATCTGACAGTTACACAGAATTAGCTCTTGTCCTCCCGCTCAGTTTAAACTAAAGATGTATAAAGGGTTATAATTTTCAGCACATTGTTTAGTTTATCTTAAATATTTAGCTTTAAAAGGCCCATATAAATGAAATCCTAGCGTTGGAGTTTGGAAAGTTACCTTTAAAGGAACTGATATTCACCTGGAGGAAGTACCATATTTTCCGGGCTATTAGGGGCTCTGGATTATAAGACGCACTGTCATTAAATGGTATATTTTCGAACTTTTTTCACAAATAAACCGCACTGGACTTTAAAGGAAACACAACAGTTGGATGGGTGAGTGGTTTTGTTTGTTTGTTCGTTCACGGTGACTCTGGGCTTTGTTCAGTTGTGGCGTGTAGGAAGGGTGCTGTCTGGGATCGCTGGATTGTCGGCGTGTTCGCAGTGACTCAGTTGTTCAGTCGTGTCTAGAAGTGGCACATTGCACTCGCCTTTTCGGTTCGTTCCTCCGTTCCGTTCCTCGTCGGCGTGGAGTGATGAGTGTGGCTGTGGGTGTGTTTCGCTGTGCAGTCGCTGTCTGCTCCGTGTGTGTTTGTGTGTTCTGCGGGTGGTGCGGCTTTGTAGTTTACTGAAGTCGTGCTGGGACACCCGAGTAGATTCGTGTATAGGGCTCTCGGGATTGCGGGGCACGCAGTTGTTTTTTGATGCGGTTGGAGGCTTAATAGCCCGGAAAATACAGTACTTCCTGCTGGAGGGTATAAAGCGAGCACGTGTTGTCAATTAGGGGGGAGATTTCGGTGCAGATGGGTGCAGGTTTTTGTTGCTTTTGATTTAGGCCCCACTCTAATCCGATGGAAAACGGCTCCAGAGACGGAACAATTTGAGTACGGATCTGATCCAGCACTGTGTGGACGCCTGAAAACGTTGATGCTCTGACATAGGAGCTCTAGTTGTGTCCTTATTGGACCACGTTACTGTGACTTGCGCCTTCCTGATTCGCTGGGTTCGTAACATCGGTCATGTAACACTATAGACAAACGGGAAACAACGGAGCTAGAACTACTTTCACAGAACAGACTCAGCATCAGCAGAACACCCCTCTGTCACAGAAAGAACACTCATATTCCACTGAGTTGTGTCCTTTAGTCCGACAGAACCTGAACCGCATCAGCACACAAGGAACGAGCTGTTTTTTGAGCACTTAGTTTATGCAAATTAACCATGTGGCTTTAAGTTTTGTTTCTGCAAAATGTAAACTAATGTGTGCAAAGCTGTGTGGATAGGGGAAGACTTGCGGACACAGAAACGACATGTCTGGACGCAAATCGTTTCCGATACGGTGATACGGCGATTCATGTCAGTGTAAACGTAACCTTAATTTGTTTGAACAGTTTATTTGAACTTGATTTTGCACTACACCGGAAGTCTGTTTTAAATACATTAATTTTGTTGAAATCTGCCTCCTACTTCAACCACGTCAGGCCGGCTTCCCCACACAGAGCGTCTGGTAGACAAAATAAAATAAATATTTACTAAATCTTAGTTCAAATCATTTCTAAGAATCAACATTATCGGGAATTTTGATGCTAAACGTAGGCACTGCTCTGTCTGGAGCTCTGTTAGACTTTAATCTGTGCTTTATTTTAACACAAAGTGACCAGATTGAGCCGGTTTAGTTGGAACTACAACAGGTGATCTGATTTCTACTGTTAAACAAGTCTCTCTTACACATAAAATTATAGTCACAAACAAGTTTTTCGGTTTCAGTCTCACCTTTTTGTTGAAAATCAAACTCAAACAGAACCATGAATGTTTGTGTTGCTCAGACTCCTGAAAACTTTCTTCTTGAGTTTTAGTTTTAGTCTTAAAACTTTTTGACAGTGTTTGCTCATGTGTACATTGTGTCACTGCTGAACATTCCACCACAGAGACACATGAAAAACACCCCCAGCGTGATGTCACCGTAAAGTATCAATACACTGTTATCAGAAGCATTTCACATCGTCTAGTAAACAGCACTTCTCTCACGCCCTTATTGATGTTTTTGTTTGCTTCTTCCTGTTGATGCGTCTGAGCCGTTTGCCGTGGGCCGTCGTAGTAAAAACACCGCGGTGGAGCTCGGAGCTGCCCCAAATCCACTAAAACGGCATTTCATTTTGTTTTTACGGCTCGTCTGGTCGGTCCCTGGTGACACCAGGAATAGCAGCTCGGAGGCGCCTGCTGCCGGCTTGAAGGGTGTAATTAAGCGGCGCCTTTTGGACTAAAAATATCCTGTTTAGGTAAAGGTACGATGAATAATATCCAGGGGGTTTTACAGTGTCTTTCAATGTCAGGCACTAAGATCACTGCACAACTAAATCTGATAATTTTCAGATTTCTGCATCTTTAAGTGACATGCAAACCACATAATTTGACGTGTGTAAGAAAAGGGACCATTATCAGAAAGAAACAACATGATTTTGTGTTTTGTTTTGTGTCAGTTTAATAAGCTTATAACTGTAAAATTCTAATAATAATAAAATTTTGAGTGCATACTAAAACCAATAAAAGACAGAAACCAGTAAAAAAAAAACATAATACCAGATTGTTTTTATATTATAACTCGCTCTGGAGTATAAATCGCACCAGCCAAAAAAATGCCTAATGAAGAAGAAAAAACATAAACAAGTCGCACTTTTTGGTGGAAATGTATTTTATAAAATCAGAGACCAGGAACCGACATTTCATGTTGACACTTATAGCCCGAAAAATACGGTATTGGAAGTGTAAATGTAAAGGGAGAATGAAAAATAAGTTATGTGCTGGTGTTAAGTTTTGCATATTCAAAATAAATTAAACATGCAAGAAGATCAGATAGATTTCCTGCAGGATCAGATTTATATTAAAGAGCTTCATAACAAAAACATTCAGATGACATTATGCTTTGAGACTAATTTCTCCTCCTCTCTTGTGCCTGTGTCTCGTCACTGATGCGTTCTTAACACTGGGGGAGTAAGAGCAGACACACATCGTCACCACTGGGACTGTACTTGTGCTGCAGAGGCACAAACTTGTTCAGACATCATTATTTCTGTGTTTTTATCTGCTCTCACCAGACTCGAGCACTGCGGCCTCTGGATCAATGTAATCCCTGTCCTCCTGTTAAGTCTCCATTGTGGAAGTGAAACATGGAGCTGTGACCAGACTCAGGGCTAATAGTGGCACAAAGGCTGCTCTGATGAGCCTCTCACCGGGCATCACTTTCACTCAGGCGAGGCACACGGGGGGCTAAAAGGTGTTTATGCGGAAGAAATATCCAAGACTTTGTGGCATATAACTGTTTCCAGAAGATCATTTTGTTTTTCTAATCAGACAGAGCTAAGGAAGGAGACTCCTGTTACTAAAATGACACTGTCACTGTTTCTGAAAAAAAAAAAAAAAAACGATAAAATGCAATGTTTGTGTAACTTGAAAGCTGCAAAAATAGGGGTATTTTTATACAAAGTTTGAGGCAAAGTGGGCCTAAACCTAATTGCTAACGCTAATCTCATAACACTAAACCCCCAACCCCTAACAGTGTTGGGGAGTAACAGATTACATGTACCGGAGTTACATAATCAGAGTACAAATTATGAGTAACTGTATTCAGTTACAGTTACTGTTTCAGGATATCGTAACATAAGATGTTTTGTCTGCTAAAAGAAAATAAAAAGTCCCGATTTTACTGAACCATATTAAAAATATTATTGATAGAAGAGGAGGAAACACAGGTTTAGTCCTGTTGAATCCTGTTTTAGTCCTGTTTTAGTCCTGCTTTAGTTCTGGTTTAGTCCTGGTTTTAGACCTGGTTTAGACCTGGTTTAGTCCTGGTTTTAGACCTGGTTTAGATCTAGTTTAGATCTAGTTTATGACTGCACATCGGCTAAGGGAATGTGCAATTAAAACTGCACATAGGCTTAGGGAATGTGCAATAATTATAATTAAAACTGCACATAGGGAATGTGCAATAATTAATAGAACAGAAGAATGCAAGGGTTTGCCTGTTAAGGATAATTTAAGGGTCCTGTTGGTGCATCACTCGTGGTCATACTTGGCCTCATATTTACTTTGTTTTATGGTGTTTGTTTATGTGGTGCTTTGTGTTGTGTTGTCCTGTTTTTTTTTGATAAAGCATGTTACCCCCTGTCCCAAGACAAGTTTCTCCCATGGGAGACAATAAAGGATTATCTTATCTTATTTTATCTTATCTTTAGACCTGCTTTTAGTCTTGTTTTAGTCCTGGTTTAGTCCCATTTTAGTCCTGGTTTAGTCCTGGTTTTAGTCCTGGTTTAGACCTGGTTTAGATCTGGTTTAGATCTGGTTTAGACATGGTTTAGTTTCCAGGAATGAGTGGTATTACCAGAAAAAAAAAAAAAAAAAAAAAAAAAAAGGGATATAGCCCAAAATGTAAAAACAGGAAAATACCAACCGTGTAATCCATTTATTTCAACAAAGTAACTGTAATCCAGTTACCACTCACTGAAACAGTAACTGTAACTGAATACAGTTACTCCTAATTTGTACTCTGATTATGTAACTCCAGTACATGTAATCTGTTACTCCCCAACACTGCCTTTAGATGAACAGAGTCCATTTAGTGTAATATAGGACCTTTAAGATACAAAGGTTTTATTTTAAAAGTATTTATTCACCACATCGTGCCGTGTGATGCAAAAGTGTATTTCGTCCCTGCGCTTTTGCTTTCAGCGCACAGAAACACAGCGCCCCGAGTGACATTTCCAAATGATCAATACTTCGAAAATCAGCGGCATTACCATCAAGTTTACAGAGCTCTGGCTTCTTTTAGCTGCAGGCACAAGTCACATTACAGCGGAGAGCGGCGTGAGCTTTGGCGAGGGCAGAGGCGCGTAGAGCCGACTGGTAAAACATGACCATTATCGTCATGCTATAATGCCGAGCTTAGCATTCACCACGGCGACGGCGACTGGGGATCCATTGAGCTACAGTTCAGTTTTCGAGCGAGACGGAGAAGAGGGACCAGCCAGGCAGAAAAATAAACACAAACAGGGCCTCAAGGCGAACATGGAGGTAATGGTTGTAATTTGTGCCACATACTCGGGCTGTTTCGGGAATGTTAGGGTAGAAATATGGTGTTGTCTTTGATGGTTTGGCTTGAACGGGAGTGAGAGTGATGCCAGGGAGAAGAAACAAACACAATGTAAATATCACTGTGAGATTATTAACGAAACAAAATCACAATCTGAATGGTTGCAATTAATACATCTCAAAAACAAGCAAATATGTATTAATGTTAAAGCCATGTGCGGAAAATTTCTCAATGGAGACAACCAGGTGGAGCTACCAGGCTAAGGTTACGTTTATATGATGATGGTCTGAACAGGCGACGCAAAAGTGGCGTTGCTTCTTCACTTTTTTTTCCGCGTTTAGATGAGCATTTTCAGGAGGTGCAGATCTGAGCAGAGTTTTGCATCTTGGACAGTGTAGATAGAAATGCTACGATGGAGCCTATTCAACCTTTCCACTCTGGAGGGTGGTTTCAGATTTTTGCGTTTTTAAGCCCCAAAAACGCCATCTAAATCACCATCAAACTCAGGCCCGGGGGACAAATTTGGGCCGCGATATAATTATATTTGGCCCGCGAGATCATAACAAACTGGCCCGCCGGCTACAAATAGAAATGTGAAAATATGAAATATAAATATTAGTGAAGTATGCCTCGGATCTCCTCGTACATCCAGTAATTTATTTGCCCACTTTGGATCTCTGAAGAACACCTGATCGTTATTTCACTTCATCGTTGATCCAGCGAGCGCTCCAACTACATCTATTTCTTTGCAGACCTGGAATTGTGTTTTGTTTCATTCACACGTTTAACATTTAATGCAGAGCTACGCAAACAAAACACACAACACAAAACACAACTTTGATTATGTTTTTGAGGAGGTAACAGCATTCTAACATGGCTTAAAGTCAAAATTTTGCAGAATATAGAACCTTTAAATGCATTTGTAAGTCAGTCACGTGTCCCACTTTAATTAAGACTTGCTTGTTCTTCATCTGAGATACCTGGCTTTTCATAATCACGTTTAATGCACACGCGTGTAAGCCACGTCCAAATGTTGATCTTTCCATATTTAAATTCACATCCTGTTTTATCCGCCGGGACTAGGAAATCTCACAGCTTAATGAAGGATTTTATTGAGAGGACGTGGTTGAAAAGGTCAGCGTGCACTTGATAATTCAGGAGAAAAACGTGTTTCCGGAAAAATCCACGTTCCAATATGGCCGACTGCCGACAGGTTAATGACACATGATTAATGAGAGGGAGAGGGAGTCATGTGATTGACAGTTTTATGGTTGTCAGGGGCAACTAATGCTACATCCCTGTGCATAAACGACAGTGTGTTTATGTGCTTTTAGCTGCTGTGATGTGACTTCTGTAATATATATGAATACTGATGGGGTAATTGTTCGTACGGGGAGCTCAAAGTCACCAAAGCAGCAAAGGAGAAGTGTGTCATTAGTTAAAAAAAGGTTGTTTGAAAAGTCTAGATATAGTGTTTTGTATATTTTGGTGAAAAAAATTGACAAATAAGACCCATTTTTATTCTCTAGCTGAGTTGTGTGGTTCTGTGTGTCTTTTATTCATTTTTATGTTTGTTTTGTTACATTTTTATTATGTATTGGTGTTCGTTTTTACTAGTTTTATTGTCGTAACCAGGACTAGTGGAGTTAGAAAGAGCTTTATTTTATATTTCGATTGGATATGTTTTATTTGTATTTGGAAACGGTTTTGTTTATGAAATGTGCTATAGAAATAAAGTTGATTCAAATAAAATTATGCTTTCAATTTCAAACAAGACAGTGAATAAAACTGATTGAGTGGTATCATGAGTTTTTTTCTTCTTCTTCTTTTTCTGGTGGAGGGTTCGTCAAATGCTTTTCTCTACGGATATGTTATTGGTTTAACTGATATTAAACCTTTCTATCTTCATGGAGACCAAACCAGACCAAGTTACAGGTCAGATCTGTGGAGAGGCGACAGTCAGAATTCCTGTTTTTCTAAGTATTTTTGAGCAATAAAAACACCTGTAATTGAATAAATGTGAGTTAGATCTGTTTAATATTAGCCAAGCTGGTGTCAAATAGTGCCTCCGCTCGATTTAATTTCTCTCCAGCGACTAGGTCAGGAAATGGAATACACTAGACGGTTTGTAACAGCCCGGGAAGTTGTAGACCGTGCGCCGGCCAATCAGTGAAGAGCTGAGCCAACCCGAATTGCGATATCAGACTGCATACATTATCCTCCTTTGGACTTCCTTTGTCAAATACACACATTTCAGTTTTTATTGCACCTTTAATTCGCAAGTTCATCTCGCAGAAATGACAATGATCGTTGACAGACATGTTCACTCTCTGCTTTCTTTGCTCTTGTGCCGGAAATTGAGCATTCTGGCACATTGCATACATCACGACCAAATAGCAGCGATAGGTTAAAAAAAAAGTATGCGTCTACCGTCGAAGGTCAGACGGTTTCTACAAAGCGAAACCAGCTGATGAATCAGACTTGTTCAGTGTCATACTGTGGAACATTCCAAGCAGAGCAAGGACACATCCATAGAAACAAGCAGAAGACAGACCTTCCACAAGAAAAGTTACAGAATGTACCTTTGTACCTTGTACCTTCCATCACTAGTTCCTGTTATAGATGCCATTTTAAGAACTTCAGACATTCAAAAGACAGATTTTTATTTTTTTTTTTCATAAAGAGAGATAGCAACCACACCCATTTTTGTATAAATATGTATTTGAGTGAGTTTTAACTTAGTCCCTTTTGTAACTTTTGTAAATATTTTTCTATTTTTGTGATGGTGAAATAGGCAAAGCAAAGAACAATTCGTACACAAAGTAAATAAAAGCACTTTACAGAATAAGAAATACATTAAAATCACAATACAAACAAATCAAAACATAAATAACTATCATAAAATGAAAAAAAAGAGAGAGATTAAATGAGAGAGAAGAGTGCAGATTGAAAATCTCGCAGTCATATGCAGCTAAACAGAACTGTTTGTAAAAGCAGAGATCTGTCTCACATGTTCGAACTGTTCCAAGTTTTAGCTGCAGAAAACTAAAACACTGACTCCTCACGTTCAGTCTTGGTTTAGTTCTGACTCTGGGCACCAGCAGGAGGTCGATCCCTGAGCTCCTCACAGTGCAGATGGTTCATATGGCACTAACATGTCAGAGATATTCTTTGGTGCTAGGCCGCAGAAATAAATAAGCAGAACCACTTTAAAGTTTATTCAAGAGACCTGAGACCAAGACTTATACGCTTATCTTACGTGCTTGTACTTTTGTTGTGACTATGAGAACCTCCTTGAAAACGAGACGGCGAGACATCTCAAGGGGCTTATCTTCCAAACAAATAAATTCAAGTTATCGGCTCAGCTCTACTCTGTTCTTCTTTAAACCGCTGAAGTTGCTATCCGAGCTATTACAAATTAGCCAGACTGACATCACCTACTACCTCTGCTCAATTTCATTTCTCTCCAGCGACTAGGTCAGGAATCAGAATACACTCGACAGGTTACAAGAACCCTGGAAGTTGTAGACTGCACACCAGCCAATCAGCCTCACAGTACAAGCACAACAGTAAACAGAGCGTAGAGATGGATGTAGACGAAGACAGACATTCAGTGTTGGCAAAGATTCCCAAGACAGAGGATTTAAAGAACAAAAAAAATGTTTGGTGAATTTATAATGTGGAAAGACGTTATTGTCCTTCTTCCGACGGGATTTGGCGCAATACATACGTCACGACCAAATAGCAGAGATTGGTTAAATAAAAAAAAGTACCCACCTACCATCGAGTGAACGAATCCTAATGCTGTGAGGTCAGACGGTTTCCATGAAGTGAAACTGACTGATAAATCAGGCTCATTACAAATACTATTAAAAAACAATGCAGGCACGATGCATGCTCTGGCCCAGGGGTGTCAAACATACGGCCTGGGAGCTGGATCCGGCCCTCCAAGACCTTTAATCTGGACCTCGGCTGATTTTCGACTAAAATATTTTAATTATATTTTCTATTAAAATACTGTTAATTTTCTGTGGTGCTGAGCATAGCGGTGTCTCCAGCATGTCTCTGTACGTGGCCCCTCCCACCAGAGCAGTACAAATGAAGACTTGTCTCTTTCCAAACGCTCTTAAAGGACGATCGTTTTGACTGTTGACCGTGACACCCTCATCAGCAAAATGTCAAAAATGAGAAAAAAGGAGCCGAGTGCAGGATTTTCCAAGAAAAATTGACTTATTCCTGTTTGCATACAAGTTAATGTTAAAACACTGTGTTGAAATAGGATTTTTCTTGAAGTTTCAGGTTGTTCATAATATTATAATATTTTGTAAAAGAAAGAATTCATCAATTAAAAAAGATTTCTGTAATAGATTTGCGTTTCTCTGCACAAATATTTGAACTTATTGTTATTTTTGGGGTTTATATGCCATGAGTTTTCTGATTCGGCCCCTTTGGGATCAAAGTAGGTTGGATACGGACCCTGGACCAAAATGAGCTTGACACCCCTGCTCTAGCCTCTCCACAGATCTGACCTGTAATACGCCACCTGCTCGTCTCTGTGGAGATAGATACACTTAAAGTCTTACTGAGAATCATCAAGTGCTAATATCCTTATGGAGAAAGCAGGTGACGGACCTTTTAAACCAGGTTCGGTCAAGTGCAGCGCTGGAGATTTGGCCGATGGTGCATGTTTTAAGTCAACCGCTGCTTCCCACCACATACGTAACATTCTCATCTATTAATAACGCCATAAAAAGTTGCAGCTTGCACATTTGAACCTGACTAGTGTGAATTTTCAGCTGTGAAGGCGAGGTACAGAGAGAGCCTTTCATTCATTAGTAAAGAGCCGTCAACTTTGAATAATTTAGGTTTTAACAGCAGTCACAGCGCCGCACTCGGACTTCAGAAACAAGAGCGCACTTCAATTAAAAGCGATCAATACGACGGAGCAGAGCAGATGTGCTGTCCACTGCATTTAAAGTGCTCCAAATGCCACACACATAAACTAGTGAGGAGAGTGCTAATGATGGATATCGGCATGTATTTAAATCAGGCAGAGGTGGGAGTACTCGGATACATTTCCCCAGTTACATTTACTTGAAAGAAATTAAGCTTTTCAGACTACTTTTCTAGCTGTGTACTTTTACTCCTGCTTGAGTCATATTTTTATTGAAGTAACAGTACTATACAAGTGACAAAAGCTTTTAAAAGAAATGATTTGAACATATGTGTTTCCTGTTTCTTTTTGTTTTCTTTTTTGTATATGTTTTAAAATTTGTTTTGTTTTCCATTAAATTAGAAATCATATGTTACATCCTGACATTTAGTTTTTAAGTTACTCTTACCTGAGTAGTAGTTTTCTAACATACTTTTTTTACTCTTACTTTTGACTCCTTACTCTCCTCACTGAGTAATTTTTTGGGCCACTAATTTGTATTTCAGTGTGTTGGAGCCTACCTGCTTGTCTCCATGGAGAAAGACATGTCTAAAGTCGTACTGTGGAACCTACAGCAACAACAGACAAATGAGAGGAGGACAGGGCTATGTTCAGACTGCAGGGCTTAACGCTCAATTCAAATTTTTTAGTGAAATCCGATGTTTTTGCGAGGTCGTTCACATTTCCAATTAAATGTGACTTGTATGTGACTCCAGTGTGAACATTAAACGGCCCAAAAGTGTCCCGCATGTGCACTGGAGACACGACGACGTCAACCGCAGCGAGCGTGCTCTGTGTTTACGGAAGTTGTCCAAACATGGACGCGAGCATTGAGCACCTGAAGATTTTAAAGTTCCTCTCGTACCGGAGACAGAACATGAACAACTTACTTGTTTTAAGGAGGAGACTGAGAAGTAGAAGGACGAGGTTTTTGGCCGTGGTGTTTTGTGGGGCAGCGGCAGCGACGTCCGTTGAAAGGAACGTGTGGATGTGGAGACGTAGCCGTGAGTGGTGATGTGCTTCACTTCAGTGACACGGGATTCATTAACAATTTTCACCTACTTCAGCGCAGAATAGTGATGTTTGTGGCTTGTTGATAACATGTAGGTGGATGAATGCACTTTGGCCGTTCAGTCTGAAGTCGCATGTCAAAAGATCAGATATGTATCGGGTTTAGGAGCACATATCGAAGTGGCCTGGGTCACATTTGAAAAAATCGGATCTGTGTCATTAAAAGATCAGATACAGGTCACATAGGGGCCAAAAAAAATCGGAATTGGGTCACTTCAGGCTGCAGTCTGAACGCAGCCGAGGAGGCCGAGAAAAACATGATCCAATGTTTTTCCATCTTATTCCATCCCGGCCACGTTTGTCTCTAAATGCTTCTAAACCTTGCTTTTTTGTGGTGGCAGTTCCGTTTAAATGGGAATCCCATTCATGTCAATGGAGAACTTGGTAAAAGTTTTGCCGCTTAGATATGCCATAAAGTCAGTTCATGTGTCTAAAATGTTTAACAACAAGTCACACAACAACAACAACAAGTCACACTTCACTGATTCTTTGTGGGGGGGCTGTAAAGCGGTTTTATCGTCCGTGATGAACTTATCTGTTGTCAAGATCAGCCCCACACAAAATAATAATACCACTTGAATGATGATGACGATGCATTATAAATACTTTAAAGATGCACTGTGTGACTTTTCTGTTGAATTGTCCAACAACCGCTTTTCTCCATGTAGATGTTATTCCTTTGTCTGGAATGTTCCACAGTATGGCATTAAACCTTCCTATCTTCATGGGGTCCACACCAGCCCAAGTTACAGGTCAGATCTGTGGAGAGGTGACCCTGCTCAGTCAGAATGTCTGTTTTTCTTGGTTTTTTTGAGCTTTAAACCCACCTGTAATTGAATAAATGTAAGGTAGAGCTGTTTAATGTCACACTGTGGAACATTTCAAGAAGAAACCAAGAAGGTAATGGACCAAAAAAGTTCAAAATTACTCCTCAAATATATAAGAGGCCTTTCAGAGGAAACATTAGAGGTGTTCAGATACAGAGGTGATGAATGATGTGTGTGTGTGTGTGAGGAGGACTCTAAGATGGATGCTCAGGAACCACCTGCTCTGCTCGATCTGAAGCAAATGATGTGCAGTGAAATAAACACGAGGAGCCAAACAGGATTTTAGATTAGACTCCTTATATTATTTTAAATGTACGTCTTTGGAGCTCTTATTCCTTTATAATGTACCTTTCTTTTTCTTATAAACTTAAACCATATCATTATTTAGTAACCAGGTGCTCCATTATGTTCTTTTATACATTACTACTTTAATAATTGAACATTTATACATTATTTTTGCTTTTTTACAATTCTGTTTGAGTTTATAGGAATCTATTCATGATATTTTATGTTATTGTATTATTCTACCCTGGCATATAATGGTTTCTTTGACTTATTGTTACTAAAACTCCATACAGTCTATTTCAATCATGGATCTATGATAAAAACTGGATAACATTTTACATTTTACAAAACCAAAACTTTAAATCACATGGCTCATTTGCATAAACTTAATGCAGCTGAATGCAGTCACCTTCTTAAAAAGGACACAACTCAGACAGTAAAAAAAAAGGTGAGCAGTGTTATCCTTATTTTAGAGTTAACAGGGTTTTGTGGCATCAAATGCCAGGTTAAAATCATATCCTCCTAGCGTTGTGGCAGTGGATTACTTCACTTCGTATAGACGTCGACGCAAACCCATAAATCAAAAACGATAAGCGACAAGACGATGGTGGCAGTGTGCTTAGAGTCGACGCAGAACTATACTTCACCCTTTAGCCTAGCCCTGCTCTAAGCCCGCGTGTAACCCAGGTGATTTTCGGGGTTCTCTGCGCCTCTCTGCCTTATTGCTTGCGGCATGAAATATCGCGGTACTTAGCAGCGTTCCCGCAAATTACTTCCTTTTAATATGGCGCGCTCCATATACACCGGTGTTGTGTGGTGACGCCTGCTCGGAGCTGCTACTCAGGCGCCTCTGCCATTTGTTTGATGCAGAGTATCATCCTGTATATGCATGAAAAACTGGCCAGGTTCTTTTCTCCTTTCTCCTCCCTTCATACATCCATCCATTCGTCGATCATCTGTGGCTATACTCTCAACTCATGGGTCCGTCCACTCCATGGTCCCACAGAACCTGATGGCGAGCTGCCCAAGGCCTCGAGCCTAAAGACTTCTAACCATCACTAGCTTCTACAGTGCGGTCGGAGGCGCGGTAGCCTGCTCCACACACAACACTCTATACATCAATAACCGAACAGGACTTGGTCAAACTCTATTCATTACTCCTTCGGACTATAAACTTTACCACTCCAACCTTTTACCATACTGAATTGTGAATCTGTAAACGGCAATGCGCTGTTGATCGCTTAATCTATTTTTGTCAATATTGTAAATATCCCCTGTCTTTATAACCATCTAATACAACTCACATCCTGCACTATAGTACCGTCTCCTGGTCTGTGTGTTTTAAACTGTCTCAATCCCCTCCTAGAGTCGAACCAGATCTTCTGCAACTAGCCTATACCCAGCTTCCCATGTAGTATATCCCACCAATCATACATGCTACACGCGCTTGCTCCGCTCTAGCAGCTCTTGCTCTGACTGGTTCAAACGGTCCACGTTGTGCATGTTACAGACGTCACACCCGTAAGTACTCACCCGTATTAAAGAAGTAATGCAGAAGGGAAAATTATGTTTGGACCCATGCGCCAATGAGCACCGGCCACTGAAAACACTCAGGTTCACCTTCAGATTGTATTATATTTCTATGATTTCATTCACATTTGATAGTATACCTGGGTACCATTTATTTTTTTAAGTCATTTAAATGTATGGATTTATTTTTCCACTTCAGTAAAGTTTAAAAATTTAGATAAATGCAGCCTCTTTTATTCTGTTCTATCAAACCTCGTCCCTGTAGATCCCATCTCCTCTCGACCTTTACCCTTTTTGCTCTTGTTGTTCAAATCCATTTCCTGTGATATGTTTCCGGGCGAGTTTGTGAAACACAGTCGAAAATATACTTCATCAGCGGCCCATCCCTCCGCTCTGTCAACCAGGGGTCATGTCCGTGCGGGGGCCCTATAGAAGTCAACACATCCCAATCACAAAACACACGAATCTTCTCTGTCAGGGGCGATAATTAGAGCTCCGTCATCTTAATTAAAACTTCACCCGATAATTAGCAGACTTTGTTTACCTTGCAGGGGCCCCATTGATATGCATGTCACCGCCGCCTCTCGCTTAAGGCTTGAGACCTGTCGCGAGCACTTTCACTTTTCATGACACAAAGGGGGGGGGCCGGGGCCAGAGGGCTTCGAGGGGACCCAATTACAGATAGTCCCGGAGACGAGCCCGATTTTGATGTGGCTCAGACCTTCCCAGGAGCAAAGATGGAGGTCTAAAAGGAGCAGAGGTCAGATGGACGAAAGGATGGAGCGACGGATGTGGGGGTGAAAAAGTTGTAGAGGAACAGAGCGGGAAACAGTGATACGAGGTGGTTTAGGGTCTCATGAATGCAGTGGCGTACATGGGTTTGTTAAAGGTACACTGTGTAACTTTTTGGTTAGAGGTCTGTCACCTTCTTCAAAATATACCGTATTTTTTGGACTACAAGGCGCACCGGATTAAAAAAGGCAGTATCAATCATGTTGAATTCTCTCGTCTCTTTTCATACATAAGGTACACCGGATTAAAAGGAGCAAAACAAACGGACAGTTGAGCCTGATCCTTTAGTCCAGGCGTCCATGATCCATCAGCAGATCGTGGCGTAATTCGCTCGGAGTCGCCTCCCTGTCTTGGTGAATGTGTATTATGAATATAAATGTGGGTGGATACCGTATTTTACAGGCTACTGGGTGCTCTGGATTATTAGACACACTGTCATTAAATGGTCTATTTTCGAACTTTCATGTTTAACCAATTTAGATTTCCTTTTATACTGAGGGGCTGTTGGTTTAACTCTTAAACTAATGATTTTGAACTTCAAATGAACTGTTTGAAATTAATTGTGTGTATAGTGAGTGTGTTGTATGTATAGTGAGTGTGCTGGTGTTGTTTACTTTTGTGTGATTGTTGCTGTACTTTTCTCTGTCGTGTAGATGATTTTACATCAACCTGCCGAGGGACTGAAGATGGAAATTAGCCACGTTGGCTATAATCTTTATTACATTTACATTACCATATTTACATTTTTAATGTTCATTAATATGTGCTGTCCCGTTACAAATAAATAAAATAAGAAAAAACTTTTCAAGTTCAGGTTGTCTGCTTTTATCGCCTCTGAAAGATTTTGTCGTCTTTTTGCATTGAGTCAGTTCGACACGCTGCCATCGCCAACGTCTCACCATCGACTCATTGATGTCGAGCTCACGTGCAGCAGCTCTGTTTCCTTCTTCCACAGCCACATCAATCGCCGTCAACTTAAAAGCTGCATCATCATACACGTGTGTTTTCCATGAGAAAGGCGTTTGTATGAAGCACAAAATAACTGTTCAAAACACAATCAAAGTAGAATGTTCCTCGGCGCATCAGCCCTTCTCTACCCTGTGCATGTCTCCTGCAGAAAGAGTCTCTGTTCTGTCGGTATCAGTGTCTTGGAGGAATTCAGCAGATTTCAGACTCTCTCGGGGCATTGATCAGGTCTGAGTGGATGTCCGGCTACGGAGGTTTGAGATGTTTCTTCTTGTCATTTACACACACGGGTAAGAGGTATCCCCCTCACTAATGTTCATTTTGCATCAGAACTTATGTTATCACATGGTGATAAACTACTTGAGTGCGCTGACAATATCGTGAGCTAGTGTAGCAGCTCCATATGAACCCTAGATCCATGTGTGAACCGCACAGACAGCAGCATTTTCTGCACTCAGGCTGTGTGTATCCGCTGTGTTTCCAAACCATAGACTGTATATATGAATGGACAATGTGCCAAACAGGAATCCATCCATATATTCACCGCATTGTTTTATTAGCTGCAGGGTTCAAAGTGTGAGAAAAAAGTAGCGGCTTATAGTCCACAATTTACAGTAGAATGAATAATACTGTGTTTAAAGCACCACTGTATGAGTTTAAACAGCTCTACCTTACTTTTTTTTTTTATTACAGGTGGTTTTATAGCTCAAAAATTCTTATATAAAAACTGAGGCGTCACCTCTCCACAGATCTGACCTGTAACTTGGTCTGGTTTGGACTCCACGAAGATAGAAAGGTTTAATGCCATACTGTGAAACCTTCCAGACAAAGCAACAACATCTCCATGGAGAAAAGCATTTGACAAACCCTCTACCAAAGTTACACGATGCGCCTTTGACTGGTTTGAGTCAGGATCAGGAGAATATCTGGAATAACAGTCTTTTGTGCTTTGTGTTTTAGAATCAAATACATAAAATAAAAGTGAAATACTCAGCGGTGCCAGTCTCGGGCCCCTCAGCTCGGAGCAGCCGCGGCGGTGAGGGGAGGAGAGCGAACCGTTTCTGACTTAGCTGCACAAAAAGCACTGGTGTGGAAAATTACGTCTTGTCATTTAATTTCTAAAAAAAGAGAAAAAGAATCATTGTTTTCTCAGGATTAATCTTTGTGCTGTGAGACGAGGCCGAGCTGAGGGAGAGGAGGAGGAGGAGGAGAGGAGTGAGGAAGAGTGATCACATGTCTGTCTGTGGCATTCACACCTCAAATCTACAGCCTCAAGCAGCATGTACTGTGTTAGAATTACAAAAGCTATTAAAGAAATCATATACTTTAACAATACTACACTATGTTTTTTTCAGGTATTTGATATGAAACTGTAACATACTGATCATTATTTTATATTTTGTTCATTGTAAAAAGTAATATAGGTCTAAAACAGCTCAAGAATTGATCAGGTCCATTGATTTCCTGTTCAAAACTATAAAACTGCGGAGGCATTTCACAGCAACAAGCAGTGGATTTTCAATTAAAATATTTTTATTGTTGAAAAATTTAATAGATGTTACACTTTTGAACCCTAGGAGTAAGTTCTGTGTTAGAATTTTCTGCTTGAGCTTACAGAAATAGTGGGTGGAGATAGGGGGTAGGTGAAAACGACAACTTTCTGTGCACTCAAACCTTGAATGTAAGATAATACAAGATTTCTTCCATTTTCATCATATGAACAGCAAGTTAACATTTACAATTTCATTTATGACATAAAATATAAATTAAAACAAACAAAATTTAATACATAACGCTTTATACTCTTTATTTAAAGGCTTATATAGTGTTAGACTTTTGTTTTAGTTTTTTTTTTTTTTTAAATCAGCACTCAGATTGTTCTATATACTAACCCCTCTAACAGAAATACAAACATTTTTTTCTTTGTTCTTATCCTAATTTTTTTTAAAAGATGCCATTTTTATTTTTATTTATTTTGTTTTTTAAAGGTATTGATATTAGTTATCAATAAGCTTCTATTGTAATGACGGGACCAGTCACAGTTAACATATACTAATAACATTGTATATATCTGCGTGTCCACAGATCTGACCCATAACTTGGCCTGGTACCAGTTCCTACCTTCTTACCTTCAGCAGAAAAGTTACATAGTGCTCACTTTTGCAGTTTGCCTAGCTGTCAATCAAAGTGTGGTCCTGCTCAGCTTCATTAAAATTCTACCACTTTAATTTACTGCTACCACTTTTAATGCCACTACTAATACAATTTATGTTACTACTAATGCAACTACTACCACTAATGCTACTTCTGCTACTACTGCTACTACTACTACTGATACTACTGTTTCTAATACTGGTACTACTACTACAGGTAGTAGGCTAAAGGCTAAAACATACCTTGTAAAATAGTACTACCACTTCAATTTAATGCTGCTACGTCTAATGCTACTACTACTATGACTTATGCTACTATTAATACTACTATTAATACTACTACTAATGTCACTGATACTGTTACTACTGATACAACTGCTTCAACTGCTACTACTACTTATGAAACTAATACTACTTATGAAAATGCTCCTACTCCTCTACTACTACTACTACTACTACTACTACTACTAATGGTAGTAGTAGTTTTGCAGTTTGCCTAGCTGTCAATCAAATGGCCCTTCACACCTTTATTAAAATACTACCACTTTAATCTACTGCTATTACTATTACTACTTACAGTGTTGGGAAGGTTACTTTTAAAATGTAATCCCCTACAGATTACAGATTACACACCCCAAAATGTAGTTTGTAACGTAATCCATTAAATTACTTAAAGTGAGTAACGTAATCTGATTACTTTGGATTACTTGATATTGTCATGTTTTTTTAAACGACATGAATGTAGCAACCACATCCTGAAAATTCTTGTTTGTTGTCTTCAAATTGTCTGAGCCCAAGTCTCCATGAATAAGCAACTGTTTACTGTAGAGAAACAAAGACCACGACATCTTAATATAAGAGGTTTTGTCTGTTAAAAGACAGAAACAAGATCAGACTTTCCTTCACCATATTAAAAAATATTATTGATAGAGAAATTATTTTTTATATGACATCACCTTTAATTATGTCAACCTACTGTTAGGTGTCATGTTGTTTAGACCTGGTTTAGTCCTGGTTTAGTCCTGATTTTTAGACCTGGTTTTAGACCTGGTCTAGACCAGGTCTTTAGTTCTGGTTTAGTCGTGGTTTAGTCCTAGTTTAAACCTGGTTCAGTCCTGCTTTAGTCCTGGTTTAGTCCTGGATTAGTCCTGGTTTAGTCCTGGTGTTAGTTCTGGTTTAGTCCTGGTGTTAGTTCTGGTTTAGAGGTTCACAGGAGGAAGCGCGGTTTACGCGAGAAAACACGTTCCACACGCGGCGCACGAGACGTCGGTGTCCGCGCTGTAACTACGGAAGGAGACGTGGTCCACGGGTTCTCAGGTTGATGACGATGATGAAGGTGTGTGTGTGTGTGTGTGTGTGTGTTGTGTGTGTTTGTGTTGTGTTTGTGTGTGTGTGTGTTTGTGTGTGTGTTTGAGTGTGCGTGTCCCCTCATGTGGCAGGTCACTATAGGACAGTAGTGCAGATATTATGAGTCTATGCAGGTTGTTTTCACCAGTGCCAGTAGCTCCTGTTTCACATTTAAGTTGTAGGCGATTTTATATTTGTTTTTTGTTTTTTTATATATATATCTCACATCGGGAGAAGAATTTCCAAGACACAAATGCGTTTTTACCAATGCACTGCTGCTTCCACTGTGTGACTGACACCGCCAACTTTAACATGACGTTTACATCGCTCTTATTGCGCGCGTTCTGTTTGGGTTTCCGGCAATGAGTGGAATTACCTAAATAAAAAAATAAATAAATGGGATGTAGCACAAAATGTGAAAACAGGAAAATACTGCCTTGTAATCCACTTATTTCAGCAAAGTAACTGTAATCCAATTACCACTCATTGAAACAGTAACTGTAACGGAATACAGTTACTCATAATTTGTACTCTGATTACGTAACGGCGGTACATGTAATCTGTTACTCCCCAACACTGACTACTTATGCTACTAATACTACTTTTGAAAATACTACTCCTGCTACTACTAGTTTTGCAGTTTTGCAGTTTGCCTAGCTGTCAATCACGTGCAGCCCCTCTCAGCTTCATTAAAATACTCACACTTTACTGCGATTACTGCTGATACTGGTAATGCTACTACTACTACTGCTGCTGCTGCTGCTACTACTACCACTACTACTACTGATAGTATTGCTTCTACTGCTACTATTACAACTACTACTACTATTACTTTTGCAGTTAAAGTGCGGTCCCTCTCAACTTCATTAAAATACTACTTTACTTTACTTTACTCTACTGCTACTACCTATGCTACTACTACTACTTATGCTACTGGTACAACTTATGTTACTACTTTTACTACTACTACTACTACTACTGCTGCTGCTATTATAGCTACAACTACTACTATAACTATTACTACTACTACTACTTTTGCAGTTAAAGTGTGGTCCCTCTCAGCTTCATTAAAATACTACTACTTTAATCTACTGCTACTACCTATGCTACTAATACTACTTATGCTACTGGTACGACTTATGTTACTACTTTTACTACTACTACTACTGCTGCTGCTGCTATTATTGCTACAACTACTACTATAACTACTACTACTACTACTACTTTTGCAGTTTGCTGAGGTGTCAATCAGGTGCGTTCCGTCTCATCTTCATTAAAATACTCGCACTTTAATCTGTGAGTGAATCGATGGTGAAGACGTGCCGCTCGGTGACACGTGGACAGATGCAGATGAGCCGCGCTGGCGCCGGGTTTACGGTGTGAGCAGAAAAAGCAGGTTTATTCAGAGTCTAACCTTTCGCAAACGCCGGCGAGGAGGGTCTGTATCGACGGCCGGCGTGATGAAGCCGCCGAGGATCCTCTCAGCAGCTCAAATCAAAGGTTAAAACATTCATATTAATTACTGATGAGGCCTCGTATTGACTTTGGCTTAGAGCTGCAGAGGAGGAAACTTCGCCGACTCCCGCTCGCCCTCCCAAAACAACTCCGCAACCTGCCCGAGTGTGTCATTCATCTGACCGCATCCGACCGCAGACGGAACTAGAGCCAACGTTTACAGACACTATAACGTAAAGCTGCACTGTGGAACTTTTCAGGTGGAAGCTCTGTCAAACGCTTTTCTCCATTCAGATGTTGTTGCTTTTTCAGGTATTTTTTTCGTATTTTTTGAGCTATAAAACCACCTGTAATTGAGTAAATGTAAGGTAGATCTGTTTAAAGTCACACTGTGGAACATTCCAGGCAGAGCAATGACATATCCATGGAAACGAGCAGATGACAAACCCCCAACCGAAAAGTTACACAGTGCACCTTCAAAGTATTTCTATAAAGGTGCACTGCATAACTTTTTTGGCGGGGGTTGCCTGGAATGTTCCATATTATGGCATTAAACTGAACAATCACGTTACTGGTTACATGTCAGATCTGTGGAGATGTGAGAATTTAGATTTTTTTTATTTTAAGGTGTTTTTACCACCAGTAAGAATACCTTTAATTATGGATACCTGAATAAATGTGAAGAAGTTTAATGTCATACAGTGGAACATTCCTGCCAAAACTATTTCTATTATTACTTCTACTGCTACTACTACTACTACTACTACTACTACTACTACTGCTGCTGCTACTGCTGCTGCTTCTACTACAGCTACTACTACTACCCCTATGATTATTACTACCACGACTACTAGGATACTATTACTACAACTGATGCTACTACTAAAACAACTACTAGTACTACTACCATGGCTACTACTACTACTACTACTGCTGCCACTATGGCTACTAACACTACTAATACTACTACTACTACAGCTACTACAACTACTACCCCTACTACAACTACTACTACTACTACTACTACTACTACTGCTACTACTCCTACTACAACTACTAATACTAATACTACTCCTACTACAACTACACCTACTACTGCTACTACTACTACAATTACTACTACTACTACTACTAGTATTACTACTACTGCTGCTGCTGCCAGTACTGCTGTTACTATGGCTGCTACAACCACTACTACTACTGCTACTACTACTACTACTACTACTGCAGCTTCTACTACGACTACTACTATGACTACTACAACTACTATTATTACTACTACGGCTACTACTACTACAACTAATATGGCTATTCCTCCTCCTCCGCTGACAGATATTTTCTCTGTTTCTGTGTTGAGTTTTGTTTAAAGCAGTGACTCAGACCTGAGAGCTCAATGTTTATGTGCTAATGTAAATGTGTGTACAATCTGATGTGTGTGTGTGTGTGTGTACGTATTGGTGTGTATGTAACGTGTGTATATGTGTGTGTGTGTGATTTTATTCATAGAAAAGCTCTGAAGTTCGTACCGTCCCGCGCTCTGGCCTGATGATTTAAACATGAGCTCTTCACACACAGGATCCATCAGAGTAGCAGAGAGGCGACTGTCACCTCTCACATCAACAACAAACTTTTACTCCACTGCTTTTGTCTTCAGCACTGACAAACTTAAAGCCGCACTAGGTAACATTTTGAGAGCGGGTCTGCCACCTGCTTGTCCCTCAGAGGATGTGGGGTAACTGCTTTGCCTATTCAGGTTGTAACACAAAGGTTTGGGACCCGTTTTCAGCTTCCAGTATTTTTTTATGATTCAAATAATAAAATTTGTTGAGCTTCATTTGACTGGAGCAGAACATCGTGGATGATGTCCCTTAAGTAAGTATTTATATAGCACTTCCACAGACATTTTCTGTCCCCAAAGACACTTTACACAGCACTATTCATTCAGCATTATTCATTCACTCTATACACTGGTGATGGTAAGCTACTATTGTAGCCACAGCTGCCCTGGCACACCGCCACCACCACCGTCACCTCACTCACACACACCACTTTCATATTAGGCAATGTGGATGAAGTGTCTTGCCTAAGGACACAATGATTGAACTGATTGTATATAAATGACCATGACTATCAACTGTTATGGAGACCTGTAGCATGTTTTGGGTTGATGGGGGAAACCGGAGCACCCGGAGGAAACCCATCCAGACACGAGGAGAAACATGCAAACTCCACACAGAAAGGCCCAGGCGACCTGGGGATCGAACCCAGAACCTTCTTGCTGTGCTAGCCACTCAGCCCCCGTGCCACCCTTAGTCCACTTCTTTCTACAGTGAATAGCAGGGGTCTCCATGCTGTAGCTCAGGGGCTACCAGTAGCTCTCCACCCCCTTCCAAGTAGCTCACCAAGGGATTTCAGAGTTATTCCATTGTGCTGAATAACAAAATTTTGTCAATTACATGCCTATTATTTATTGTAAATGTATAATTTTTAAGCTTAACTTTAGACTCTAATAAATGGACAATGCTTTATGTTTTATAGGCATTTAAACTGTGCTCAGAGGCTTGCTCTCTTTGTTCTAATCATCTCAATTTGTTGTACCTCCTAAAATAAGTAGCTCTGTGGCATTTTTGTTTTGTAAAGTTATAGCTCACCTGAGGAAAAAGGTTGGAGATCACAGGTCTATGGTTTCAAGTCAGAAAAGAGGCAGTTCTACTCCCAGTAAGTGCATATTTTTGAAGGTCACTTTTGAGAAATGGAAACACCTGTAGTAGATAATAATAATAAATAATAATGCATTAGTCTTATACAGCACTTTTCCAGAAGCTCAGAGTCACTTTACAATTTGGTGCATTATTCATTAATTCATTCTATACCAGGTGGTGGTAAACTACTAGTAGGTAGTAGGTTACTATTCTGCAGGCTACTATTCTGCACTCAGTCCCTCTGACCAGCACCGATGCTCACGCTCACACCATTTTCATACTAGGCAATGTGGGTTAAGTGACTTGCCTAAGGACACAACAACAGTTTTTAATTTTTATTTTTTTCCGCCAATGGAGTCCCACTTTGGCACCTGATTTTCCCAGCAGTCTCAGTTCCAAGTACTAACAAGGCAGAGCCCTGCTGAGTTTCTGAGATGTGACGGGAGGTTTGTCCACACGATGCATGTCTCACCTGCTCGTCTCCATGGTGACAGATTGAAAGTGCATATGAAAGGTTATCATGTTTATTATAACTTTGTGTGACAGCACCAATGGTAAATATAGCTTTACAACAGCGCAAAAAAGCTGAAAATACAGGGAGTAGAGACGAGTTCTAAATCAAAATATCTCTCCTAAAAAGAAAATCTGAAATATATTGACTATGTTTTTGTGAACTTAGTCGTGTAACTTTTCTTACTTTAAAGCACACATATTACGCAATTTTCTGATCTATGATATATCATTTTTTCCTCATCAAAAACCTGAAAAATACCGCTAAAATTTCAGCCCTGGAATTGCCAATCTCTACTAAACTAAAAGTTTAGTAGTAGTTTAAGACTAAAAACTTCCACTTCATGACATCACTAGGTAGAATAGAGCATTTTGAGCTTTGGAGATGTAAACAAACTAATAAAAAAGTGTACTTAAACATGTGTGAATGAAACAAAACACAACTTCAGGTCTGTTTTTGATGAGGTAACAAGATTTTAACATGACTAAAAGCTCATGGGTCAATTTTGTTTAATATAAGACCTTTAAAGCTACATTATGAAACATTTTCTGGTGTCATAGTCCAACTTTCTTCTTCCTCATCCATAAACAGATGAGTACGTTCTCTCCAGTAGTTTGAATCCCACTCGGAGCTGCTGCAGAAGCGTGTAGATGCAGCTGTGATCTGTGTCATGTCCTCCTCCTCCTCCGTCGCCCCAGAGGTTCAGCCCACATTTAAATCGAACATCTCTCCAATCGTGTTCCTCGTGTTTACAAGCTCCTCTGCGTCCCACCGCTGAGCTGAGACAAAACAGCAGACAGGAGGTGGCACAGCTGGGTTAGCACTTTACAGGGACGGATACAGTCAGCTATGTCGAACGCTTTTAGGCCAGATGCCCTCCCTGTCGTGGGGATTTAGTTATTTGGTTTATTTAACAGCAGCAGTGTACTTTAATCTAGATTTTAGTTGAGTTATAACCTGGCCACAGTGATAACCAGATGAAGTATCATAATATTTGTGATTTTACAAACTCTATTTCAGCTCACACTACAGCGTTCAGGCCTGAGACACCAATGGTTCTGACCCGTTTATTCCCATTTACATGTTAAAGCAGGGGCCCCCAACCCCCGGGCAGTGGACCGGTAACAGGACGTGGGTCGTTTGGTACCGGGTCGCAAAAGCGTGGACCTCCCCTCCCATACACCGTGGAGACCGCATCTTCTCCAGTGTTTCCTGTGCCTCTAAACCAGAACTAAAACCAGGACTAAACCATGACTAAAATCAAGTCTAAACCAGGTCTAAACCAGGTCTAAACCAGGACTAAACCAGGACTAAAACAGAACTAAAACCAGGAGTAAGCCAGGACTAAAATCAGGTGTAAACCAGGTCTAAACAGGGTCTAAAACCAGAACTAAAACCAGGAATAAACAAGAACTAAACCAGAACTACACCCAGGAGTAAACCAGGAGGAAAATCAGGTCTAAACCAGATCTAAACCAAGTCTAAACAGGGTTTAAAACCAGAACTAAACCAGAACTAAAACCAGGACTAAAACCAGGAGTAAACCAGGACTATAATTAGGTCTAAACCAGGTCTGAACCAGGTCTAAACCAGGTCTAAAACCAGGACTAAACCAGAACTAAAACCAGGAGTAAACCAGGACTAAAATCAGGTGTAAACCAGGTCTAAACAGGGTCTAAAACCAGAACTAAAACCAGGAATAAAAAAGAACTAAACCAGAACTACACCCAGGAGTAAACCAGGAGGAAAATCAGGTCTAAACCAGATCTAAACCAAGTCTAAACAGGGTTTAAAACCAGAACTAAACCAGAACTAAAACCAGGACTAAAACCAGGAGTAAACCAGGACTATAATTAGGTCTAAACCAGGTCTGAACCAGGTCTAAACCAGGTCTAAAACCAGGACTAAACCAGAACTAAAGCCAGGAGTAAGCCAGGACAACAATCAGGTCTAAACCAGGTCTAAACAGGGTCTAAAACCAGGACTAAACTAGAACTAAACCAGGATTAAAACAGGATTTAACCAGGACTAAACCATGCAGGACTAAACCTATATGCCACCGGTCTGTGAAAATATTGTTCTGAAAAGAGCACCCCCCAGGTCTGTGAAATACTGATGAACATAAAACCGGTTCTTAGCGCAAAAACTTTGGAGACCACTGCATTAAAGGACCATTTTAATGCAGAATATCTGTATCTGTAATTGAAGTTTTTTCACTGTGATCTGATGAGCACCTGACCTGAAACTTAACTGACCCACTGAAGCGCTCGTCTTCCTCATCTCAATCACAGAACAGAATTGTAGTTTGGGCAGAGGTCAAAAGTGAAGCGCCCAAACGAACCAAAACAAACATGGTGACTCCAAGAGACAAACTTCAGCCCATTTGGACAGAAAAACAGACTATTTAGTTTGTGATAAATGTGCAGAGGGAATTGATTTGTGCATTTGTGGAGGGAAAAAAGTCTGCTTTTCTTTGTTTTCTTTTTCTTTTTTTTTTGTTCCTCTACTGAGATTCTTCAGTCAATAACATTCAAATATTCGTCACGTTTTGCCTTTTTTCTGATCACTTTCATAGAGCCATCCCAGACTGATAAATGTTTAGAGTTTTACATGCATGGAGAGACAAAGATGGTAGAAGCTTCCACCAGGGAACTTACATCGTGCATCTTTTTAAATGAAATTCAGAGCTTATTCCATTCACCACTAAAGGGTGCCCTGCATTTAGATAATTCAAATGTGTTACTAATTTTAACTTGAAAACGTGTGAAATATTTATAGAAAGTACTTACTGCCGAGTATTTCGATGCTAAACTCTTCGCCTGTCTGTGTACGCACACAGGAGGGAGATGTCAGTCACGGGGCTGATGTTGTGATTAGCTGGCGTCTCTGCGTGGTGCGTTCACTGCTCATCAGGATAATCAGAATAATGGCTTTAATCAGGTTGTTTTTCTCACCGGGGAGTGCGCCCAGACACAGGCTTCCCGTGCGGGCCAATGAGCCTCCAACGCAGCCTCATCACGGACACATTTACATGTCCTCATACACCAGAGCTTATACACAACCAGGACTTCGATCAGGACTTCATCTTTAAAGCTTAAGAGCATGACAGGTTCATGTTTCTCTAATTCTGACTTGGTTTGGTTTGTTGGGATAGTTTCTCTCGTCAGTGTTTATCATAGTTTCACACCAGCCAAGTTGCAGTTTGTGTAAAAAAAAGCTGAAAAGAAAAAATATTTAAAAATACTGGAAGTAGCAGGGAGTTCATGACAACTTTTGGAACTTAAGTGACTCTTAAGTGAGTGGCAGCACTATATGAGGGCCAATAGTGAGAGATAAAATGTTCACATGTAAAAGCTCAAAACACAGCTAAAATGTGAAAGCTGCTGCTCCAAAAATATAATCTAGAGTGCTGCTAAATATTTACTTAGTACCTGATAACAGTTAAACCACAGGGACACTGCAGACACTGATTAAAATACACATGTATCACTGAAACAGTCAGAAATAGTCACACACAACCTTTCTCTTCTTAAATGTTTCTGAGTTTGTGTGTTGAGGAAAGAAACACATTTAGTTTACGTTTACACTGAAACGAATCACCTTATCACCGTATTGGAAACGATTTGCGTCCAGACACATCGTTTCTGTGTCCGCAAGCCTTCCCTATCCACACAACTTTGAGCATATTTGTTTATGTTTTTCAGAAACCAAAACTAAAACCACAGGGCTCATTTGCATAAATAAGCGCTCAAAAAACAGCCCGCTATTGTGTGCTGATGCGGTTCAGCTTCTGTTGGACCAAAGGACACGACTCAGTGGAATATGAGTGTTCTTTCTGTGACAGAGGAATGTTCTGCTGATAGTGAGTCTGTTCTGTCATGTTGGAGATGGTTCATGTTAAACCTTTCAGATATTATATGTCTGCAGGTCGTACACACAGACTGTATATATGAATGAACATATATTCTAGCCTCTTAGCGTTTTGGCGGTGAATTACTTCACGACGCATAGACCTACATCAGAGTATCAGCGTTTTCAGGCATCCACACAGTGCTGGATCAGATCTATACTCAGATGAATTCATGGGAGCTGGTGGCACCAGATCGTTCCGTCTCTGAAGCCGTTTTCAATCAGATTAGTGTGAACGAAAGCTGCATCCGCAATGAAAACGACTAGTGAAAACTAGACTAGTGAAGACTAATAAAGTAAAAATATATAGTATTAAAACCCATTGGTGGTTTTATAGCTCAATAATACCTAGAAAAACAGGGATTCTGACTGTGAGCATGGTTGCCTCTCCACAGATCTGACCTGTAACTTGGCCTGGTTTGGTCTCCATTCCAGACAAAGCAATAAAAAATGCAACTCTACTTCCTGTAACTTTTAACATATTTTTCAAAACTGCTATTTGACTAGTGCAGAACTAATTTATATTTACGACAGGTATTATCCCGCCAAATTAAGTTAGAATTAGAAAGTAAAAGAAACTGCTATAGGCACTTAAAAGTCTAGTCATTTTACCTCATGTTTTTCGATTTGATGTTTCACCTGTTTTTCTTGAAGGATGCGTTGACGTGCAGAGTTCCAGAGGTCCAAACCTGACAGAACACTTAACGGGTCTTTGGGGTCGGGAGGCCGGAGCCGCTCTCAGATAAGTGCCATCAGCGCCACATTCACAGGGAAACAGGAGCCACGCCAGAGAACGCAGTGAGCTATTTAGCCCGTGAGTGCTCGTAAACGATGAGCTAATTATGATCATGTGACAGGAGGTCGAAGAGGTCAGAGGTCAAATAGGCTTTTAAAGACACAAGCTCGTCTGAAAGCGCCGGGGTCGTACGCGAGAGGAGGAGGTCTCTTATAAAAACATCATTCAACATAATCAGCAGCAGCAATTAGAAGAAGGAGGCTGAAAAGAAAGTGAACGCTTTGGATTTATATGGCGCCTGTCAAGACTCTTAGACGCTGTACTCTGCATTATTCATCCACTCTCACTCATGTGGTGTAAATACTTTAGCCACAGCTGCCCTGGGGCACACTGATGGAAGCAAGGCTACCAGACCACCTCTAAGACTACGTTCAGACTGCAGCCGGAAGTGACCAAATCAGATTTTTTCACCTCTATGCTCCTGTATCTGATCTTTTAATGACACAGATCAGATTTTTTTCAAATGCGACCCAGGCCACTTGGATATGTGCTTGTAAAATTGATACATAGCCGATCTTTTGACATGCAACTTCAGTCTGAACGGCCAGGTCGCATTCATCCCACCTACACGCCTGGCTCGGAGTCTAGTCAATAAAGGGAAAGGGAGGTCAGCGAGTTTATTAATATTTGAGGGACTCGCTGTATTTAGGACAAACTGGAGGAGTCTTATCGGAACCGGGCAGTTTTTGAAATGTCCGAGACTCAAACAAACAAATCTGCCGTGGACGTGAGAACTGGACCGTATTTTGGAAAACAAGCCCAGTGTTTAGGCAACTTCCGTAAACACTGAGCACACACGCTCGCTGTGTGTGACGTTGTCGTGTCCTCCATTGCTCATGCGAGGACACTTTTGGGGCGTTTAAAGTTCACCGTGGAGATCACATACAAGTCATATTTAATTAAATGTGACCGACCTCGCAAAAAAATCCAATTTTACAAAAAATCCAAACTGAGCATTAAACCCTGCAGTCTGAACATAGCCTAACACTTATGCAAGCACCAGACTCATACTAAGCAATGTGGGCAAAGTGCCTTGCCTAAGCACTAAGGACACAACTGCTGTCCTGTTGTGAGACCTGGTATTCGCAGTTGTTTGCCATCCAAGTACTAACCAGGCCTGGCCCTGCTGAGCTTCAGAGATCAGGTGAGATCGGATGTTGCCAAGGTCGTTTGGCTACACATTTAATGCCATATTATTGAATATTCCAGGCAAAGTGATACCAGCAGGCAGGTGACTCCACCAGGGAAAGAGACTGTTTAGATCTGCGGAGAGGGGACACCACTGTGTTAGAATACATATTTTAAATGCATTTTTTCATCAACAAAAACATATGTAATTAAACAAATACTGTTACAGTTGAATATTCCAGTTAAATGAATAAACGTCATAAAGACCAGCAGGTGACAAACCCTTCATCTGAAAGGTTACATAGTGCACCTTTAAAGGAACAGTGTTGAATTTTCATAAACTGTGTCTCTAGATGTAAACATTGTTTGAATCAAATATAGATTTTACTGAAAAAAATTCTAATGTTGATTTATTCTTAATGACAAAACATTTTTGTCATCAAACCCACTTGGTGTAAATGACTCTATCTTTGGTGTAAAGGACTTTATTTTTCTGATCTTAATGGTCTCTATCTAAACCCCAGCACCTGCAGGCTGGCATAAGTCAGTACTAGTGCAACCTCTGCAGCTCAGGGAGTGAATTCTTGAGGTTCTGAGGTTTCACATGAGGCCCGTCCATATACTGAGAATGAGACAACCTTATATGTGTCCTCTATCTGTAGGTTAAAACATTGGCAACACAGTTCCCTTGTGATTGCAAAACATTAAGAGTGCAGGCTGCATACAGTTCTATAAGATTAAAATGGCAAATATGTAGACCAGTGCTAAACAAAAAGTGAAATGGTTTGGTGGTTTGGGATTTTCTGCTTGGTGATTTCTTTCAAAACCCGTGAATTGCTCATGGAGTTAAGTAGGCCCCTGCCCTCCAACTGAATTTATCACTATGTTGTTGTGTGGGTAGCCGTTCTCCGTCCGCTGTAACTCCTCTCACCTCCTGTATTTGTTTATCATCATTACCATTACCCATGAGTCCTTTGGAGTGGGATAAGAGCTTTAATTATCCAGTGGTGGCACACATCAATCATGTGTCCACAGGACCTTGAGAAACGCAGAGAAAAGAGGGAAATCCTCTGGCCCTGTCCACCACTAAATTAATTATCCAATTACTTGTGGACTGTGACTGTGGCGGACAGATAACTGCAGCACTATTTACAACAGAGAGGCTGAGCTGATAACACAAGAGACGCACAATCAGCTCCAAACTACGACAAAACTCACTGCTCATCAGCTTTGTGGACTTTTCACTCACATGAGGAAACACATAATCAGGTGATGGATTATGAGAAGAAAAAACACAAAAGGAAACTCTTCAGCTAAATGCTACGATAGGGCTATTTTGAGATCGAGATTCAGTAATTTCTCATGGTCAGTGATCAGCAAAAAATAACATTGAAAACTAGGGATGTAACAAAAACCGAAATATCATGATATCGTATCGTCAAAGTTCTCTCAATAATATCATGGACCATCACAATATATCGAAATACAAGTCTCTTTGCTTAAATGAAGAGTTATGGTGCCCCAATAGATTAAAAAAAGACAAAGGAACTACATAGACCATGATCCTTTGCTCCTTTTCAGTGCAGACTACAAGAAGAAGTAACAGTTATTTACAGTAGTCTTATTTTAAGGCATTTTAAGGCATATTAAGGTTTTGTTTGCCTCCACAAAATATCACAATAAATATTGTACTGTGAGATGTGCATCGTGAAAATATCATACCGAGAAATATGGATATTGTTACATCCCTAATTGTGAGCCCCCCCACCATATCGTGAGTTTTCCCACGATATTTCAATAAATATCATACCCTGACGATATCATATTGTGATACTTGGATATCGTTACACTCCAGTGAAAACACATTTTTGTTTCAATGGGTTAAAATAAAATAAAATATCATGATCAAACTTTTTTGTTGTTACTATAGTGGAGTAAACTGTGAAGTCTCAATATATTATGTGAGTAAATGATGTAGGAGGAGGCAGATATGGATGAAGTTGACAGGCACATCTGTCAGTCGATTCTGGATCCTGTGGAAGAAGAAAAGCGTGTCCCTCCTCTGTGTCCTGTAACATCACAGCAGTGTCCAGGGGGAACCAGGTGAACACAATAGGAAAGGCCTTTCCCTCAAAGTGTTTCCTCTGCCACATTTACTGCCACATATGTTGTAAAAAGCCTGTAGCATCTCAAATGTTTCAAAAACAAGACTTCTGTTTCTCAGAAATTGTATTTTTAAAGTTGAACCAAGGAACCTTTTTGTTCCACCATTTGCTGGCCTCTGAAATTGCCATGTTCCACTGTATGGCATTAAACATTTATCATTTATTTTATTCCAAGTGTTTTTCTTGTAGTAAATCAGTAAATTAGTTTATCAATTTACTTGATTTACCGCTCAATCTACGTTCCTCCCCTCAACTATGGTCATGAGCATTGGGTAAAGACTGAAAGAATAAGATTGTGGATACAAGCGGACGAAATGAGTTTTCTCCGTAGGGTGGCTGGGTGCTCACTTAGAGACAGGGTGAGGAGCTCATTCCCCCCATCAGGAGCTCAGAGTAGAGCTGAGGTGGCTCGGGCATCTGTTCAGGATGCCTCCGTTGGGAGGTGTTCTGGGGAGTCCCACCGGGAGAAAGTCCCAAGGAAGACCCAGGACACACTATCTCTCTGGGTTGGCCTGGGAACGTCTTGGGGTGAGCTGGAGGAAGTGTCTGGGGTAAGGAAAGTCTGGGAGTCCCTGCTTAATCTGTTGCCCCCACGACCCAGGCCTGAAGCAGAAGAAAATGGATGGATGGGTGTCTTTCTTTCTCAAAAATACCTAAAAAAACAAGTACTTGGACTCCCTTCTGCACAGATCTGACTTGTAACTTGGCTCGGTGTGCTACCTGCCCTCCTGCTTGGAAATAGACCACACAACATCTTAAGCATAGCAAATCCTCAACCAAAGTTACTATCACTGACTTGAACATATCCATTTCCTTATTTCATCAATTTAAATGATGTAAACATATAGATTCATAGATATGTTTTTGCACCGTCTCTTTAAATTTATTCCATAATCTACGTGGAATCTCACCAGCACAACACTGGTCCTGGAGCCTATCTCACTGTATGCATCCCACCTGCTCCGCTACCCCCATTTATTCTGTTTTATCTCTTTTCTCGGCTCACATGTTCACGGAAAGGCCTTCTTGGAAAGCCGAGCCTCTCCTCTTTCCAAACCGCAATTACCAACTCGCTCCACTCATCACCTTGGAACGGCAACGCCATCTTTTAAACCAGATTTTTTTTTTTTTTACCAGGCCAAGGACGGAGACCAAAAAGAAATTCATCAACAGCCTCCACAATCTCAATGGAAATCACTATAGATAATATGTTTCACCTCTGTTCCCAGGGAGGATTGGAAAAACAAGACAGAAGAAACGTGCGCATGTGTTTTTTACTCGGGAATTCGTGTCAAAGGTGGTTGTAGTTTTGGAAGCACTAAAGCTTACGCAGTTTCTTACATATGCTAATGGGATTTGGTGTCCTTGCCGAGTCGATGCGTGTGGTTTTAGACTTGAAAAGGAGGAAAATGCAAAAGCGGTCGATGGGAGATTGTGCAATGTTGAGGTGACCTTTGAGTGTCTGCTGTAGTCAAAGTTATGGATTAGATTAGCACAAAACAGTGTACCAGTATTGATATGGTAACTGATGGCCCTAGAGGTGGTAAAGTAGCCAAAATTGGGCTCGAGTAAGACATTTAAAGCAGAAGTACTATACAAAATGGACTTTTCAGAGCTTCTAACCATGCTGTAGTTGTTTCCCCTTCTCATTTCCCCTTGATTTGTGCAGGTTTGAGCAATCTTTAATCACTTCATTTTCATATCTCAAAACTCCTTGTTTATGTTTTTAGTTTTTTTGTTTATATCATTGTTATGTAATCCAATCCAACTTTATTTGTATAGCACATTTTATAAACAAAACATTTTCCAAAGTGCTTTACATAGGAATTCAAAAAAAAAAAAACTGCAGAATTATGTTTCAACCATGAGGAAAATAATTGAATCAATATATAAAATAATAATAATAAAATCATTGAACAAAAATAATAAAATCAATACATAAAAGCAGCACTAAAAAAATTAAATACCTAAAATAAATAAATAAAAGACACAGAGGACCACACGACTCACACGATGTTAAAAGCCAGAGAATAAAAGTGGGTCTAAGAGAACGTTCCAGAGTTTGGGGTTGGTAATGTATACTCATGTTCGTTTGTCGGGGTGTGTGTGTGTTTTGTAATGTAAACCTGTATGTTTTGTATTCAGGTTAATGTATTGTAGTGTACAGTATTGTATTGTATTGTGTATTACTAATGTTTTGTGTTTGTTGGACCCCTTCAAGCACATATATATATATATATATATATATATATATATATATATATATATATATATATAATATATAATGCAAGGCCTGAACCCTCTGCCAAAATCGAATGGCTATGGATACGATCAGAAACGGGCCACCATCAGTCACCTCCTCTACATGGATGAATCAAGCTGTACGCTAAATGAGCGAGACATCGACTCACTGATCCACACCACAAGGATCTAAGTACAGACATTGGGATGTCATTCGGGCTTGAGAAATGTAGCAGGATGGTGACAAAGAGAGGGAAGGTAGTCCAACAGAGGGGGTGTCACTCCCAGGAACAATAGCAGACGTTGAACAGTTACAAGTACCTTGTATCCACAAGCAAATGGCAACCTCGAAGAGGCAACAAGGAAAGCGGCTACGGCCAAATACCTGCAAAGAGTGAGGCAAGTCCTTAGAAGCCAGCTCAATGGCAAAACAAGGTGCAGGCAATCAACAGCTACGCCCTGCCAGTGATCAGATACCCTGCAGGATTGTAAGCTGGCCAAAGGAGGAGATACAGACCACAGATGTTAAGACACGAAAGCTCCTGACCATGCATGGAGGGTTCCATCCCAAATCCAGCACCCTGAGACTGTACGCAGGCCGGAAGGAAGGGGGCCGAGGACTAGTGAGTGTGGGAACCACTGTCCAGGATGAAACATCCAAGCTCCTTGAGTACATCAAGGACAAGGCCCCGGCAGATAGGTGCTCAGAGAATGTCTCAGACAGTGGGGTCAGAGAAGAGGTACTGGAGGACCATCATGGCAGGACAAACCCCTACATGGGGCGTGAACATAACTGAAGTGGCTGATATCAAGAAATCCTACCAATGTTTGAGAGGGCTGTGAAGGACAGCACAGAGGCACTGATCCTGGCTGTCAGGAGCAGGCCCTGCACTCGAGCAATAGAGGCCCAGTACCACACCAGACAAGACCCACGGTGTAGACTGTGCAAAGAGGCTCCTGAGACAGTGCACATAACTGCGGGGTGTAAGATGTGGCAGGGAAAGCATACATGGAGCGACATAACCAAGTGCATAGTGTACAGAAACATCTGTGCAGAGTACGGGTGGAGACCCAGGATCAAGGTGGGTCCAAAGGTTGTGAATGACCGAGCCAAGATCCTGTGGGACTTCCAGATACAGACTGACAGAATGGTGATGGCGAACCAACCAGACATAGTGGTGGTGGATAAGATACAGAGCAGAGCCGTGGTGGTGGACATGCAATTTGGTAATATCAGGAAAAGGAACACGAGAAGCTAGAGAAATACCAGGGGCTCAAGGAAGATGGAGAGAGCCTGGAAAGTAAAGGCATCAGTGGTGCCTGTGGTATCGGAGCACTCGGCTGTAACCCCCACTATGGTATACCGGGAAAAACAACGGACATCTATATATATATATATATATATATATATATATATATATATATATATATATATATATATATATATATATATATATATATATATATATATATTATATTGCCGATAATCCCT
The DNA here is from genome assembly GCF_026225935.1 of Boleophthalmus pectinirostris. Taxonomy (NCBI): domain Eukaryota; kingdom Metazoa; phylum Chordata; class Actinopteri; order Gobiiformes; family Gobiidae; genus Boleophthalmus; species Boleophthalmus pectinirostris. Next base: position 37,036,109 of record NW_026571447.1, read on the forward strand.
GTTTTCACCGTCACCATCTTATGCTCTCTGCTCTGTACTTACATCGTTCTCCAATTAATTTTTTTAATCATGAAACTTGTACGATTCGGCAGCGTAGCTTAATCATTTCGGTATTCGCTAGTGTGCACAGCTCTTTGTTGTGACATCAGCTCCCGCTAAGCGCCACAGTTTTGTAAAGCTGAAGTCAGCGGACATGTTTCTTTTATAAGTTAATATGATTAACTGAGGCTATGTTTATATGATGATGGTCTGGCGTCACATCTTCACTTTTTACTCCATGTTTAGACGAGTGTTTTCAGGAGGAAATCTGCGTGCATACAGTGACGCAAAAGTGTGTGGAATTCGATTGGGTATGCATGCGAGGCGGCGAGGTGGTGCTGTGATACACTATCACGCAACACCTGTTGTTTCTGTGTACTGTATGTATGTGATGTAAACGCGTACGAGACATGAGCAGATCTGATCAGAGTTTTGAGTCTTGGGCAGTGTGGACGGAAACACTAAACCAGGACTAAATCAGGTCTAAAACCAGAACTAAACCCAGGACTAAACCATGCCACGCAAACCTTCTCCTCCGATATGCCGCGTGCACTGGTTCTCCCGTACACCACCGGTCCGTGAAAATATCGTCCTTAAGAGCGCCGCCACAAGCCCCCGGTCTGTGAAATATTGTCGGACATAAAACTGGTCTGTAGCACAAAACAGGTTGGGGACCACTGATATAGATAAGGCCATACTGTGGAACATTGCAGGCAAAGTAGTCACATTGCCATGGAGACAGGCAAGTGGTTTATCCCCAAAAGAAATGTTGCATGGTGTACTTTAACGTCACCAAGAATATTCATCAATATAATGCTCGTATTTACAATGAAAACAGCATAGACTGGAAAAAAAATTAATCTAGATAGAACAGATAATGCTGTACTGTGGAATATTGCAGGTAAAGCAGTCACATCTCCATGGAAACACACTGATCATCACACCAGGGAAGTTACATAGTGCAACTTTAACAGTTTTCACTTTAATTTGTGCAAAGACATACCGTACATTCTCCCAGCTGCCCCTTAAAGTCTAAACAAACAGATCGACTTCCACAGTAAATGAACTCAACTGTTTCCGAGCGAAATAAACCCAAACCTAAAGTTATCTGTGAGTGTTTGTGCTGCTGGAGTCTGCAGTGAAATCCTCAAATCTGTCTGAGCCTCGTCTCTCGCTCTGCAGAATTATGTAAAGCAGAGACAAACCAAAAAAGAAAAACGTACAAAAACAAGCCAATTATAGACAGTGACCCGCAGCCACATCTGTCAGTCTGACCCAGGGCAGCTGTGACCACAAACAATACTGTAACTACATGCTAAAGGTGATCTGATTCACAGGCACAGTCTTAAAAACATCAAAAACATCAAAAACAGTTAATTTTCACAACTTTCAGAAGCCATTTTCAGAGGAATTTTGCTGTCACGGTAATGCTATCAACAACTTGCATGCTAACAGCGCACTTACTGATTATCAGGCAATAAAATGCTTTATCATTATGATTAGCAGACACAACAAAGCTGATCGATTTTTATCTCAGGAGCTGCAAAACATAAAATTCCAGGTGTTACTTTTGTGCAAACATTATAAACTTGCATTATTACAGTCAGTGTGGCTCGCCTCTCCACAGATCTTAAAAACTTGTTACTCTGGATACATCATTGCTCTGCCTGGAATGTCCCATAGTGTGACTTTAAACTGCTCTACTTTACATTTATTCAATTACAGGTGGTTTTATAGCTTAAAAATAGCCAGAAAAACAGACATTCTGACTGTGAATGGGGTCGCCTCTCCACAGATCTGACCTGTAACTTCACCTGGTTCTGTCTCCATGATGATAGAACAGGTTTTACATTTCAGACAAAGCAATAACATCTTCATGGAGAAAAGTATTTGAGGGAAACTCCACCAGAAAAGTTACACAATGCATCTTTAATGTGGGATTTTTACTAGAAATTTACAAAATACAAACTTCCACAAACTTCCACAAACTTCTGCAAATTTCCTCACTTCTCGTTTCTCTGAGCACAGATTTCTTTTGCCTCATGAGCACTCTGAGCAGCAAAAGTTCAGATTTTTTCCACATCAAGTTGTCTTTTTACAGATCGTCAAGTTAACATGGAAAGTACAGAACTTTTTAAAGAATTATTATTATTATTGTGATATTAGAGACAACACAACATTAGACATTTTGACTTAAATTTGAATATGAAGTGAATACATCAAAGTTTATAGGGAGTGATGAAACAATAAGAATGGTTGTGTGTGTGTGTGTGTGTGTGTGTGTGTGTGTGTGTGTGTGAAGGAAAATGATAAAGCAGAAAGAAAGAAATAATGATAATCCATGTATCATTCCTTCATTCGTTTTTCAAAATAAAGACAAAAAGAAGAAAATGAAAAAAAAAACAATTTTCTTCATTATTTGTCTCCAAAACTAAAATGAAAAAACGAATAATGATCAGTTTGTTCAGTTTTCGATTTTGTGTTTCAATGAATAATGAAAAAAAGGATGATGACAGTTTCTGTGACTTAAACTGCGATGCCGGACTTTTGCGCCGCATATGGACTGAACCAGGACTAAAACAGGACTAAACCAGGTCTAAACCAGAACTGAACCAGGACTAAACCAGGTCTAAACCAGGACTAAACCAGGACTAACCCTGTCTCAGTCCTTGTCTCAGTCCCTGTCTGGTTCCAGTCTCAGTCCTGATCTGGTCCTGCTCTGGTCCTGGTCTCATTCCCAGTCTGGTCCCAGTCTGAGTCCTGGTCTGGTCCTGATCTCGTCCCAGTCTCAGTCCCAGTCTGGTCCCGGTCTGGTCCCGTTCTCAGTCCCTGTCCTGGGCTTGTCCCAGTCTGGTCCAGGTCTGGTCCTGTTCTCAGTCCCAGTCCTGGTCTGGTCCCAGTCTCAGTCTCGGTCCTGTTTCCATTCTCAGTCCTGGTCTCAGTTCTGGTCTGGTCCTGGTCTAAGTCCCAGTCTCAGTCCCAGTCTGGTCCCGGTCTGGTCCTGGTCTCAGTCCCGTTCTCAGTATTGGTCCTGATCCCATTCTCAGTCCTGGTCTCAGTTCTTGTCTGGGCCCAGTCTCAGTCCCAGTCTCAGTCCCAGTCTGGTCCAGGTCTAGTCCTGTTCTCAGTCCTGGTCCTGGTCTGGTTCCAGTCTCAGTCTCGGTCCTGTTTCCATTCTCAGTCCTGGTCTCAGTTCTTGTCTGGGCCCAGTCTCAGTCTCAGTCCCAGTCCCGACACTCAGTCCTGGTTTAGTCCTGGTTTAGTCCCGTTTTAGTCCTGGTTTAGTCCTGGTTCACAATCGATTACATGTGGATAAAGATGTAAACAAAGCCAAAACTGTGACACAGATGGATTCTAAATAATCGTTCTTGAAAGTTTATCTATTGACTTTTTACAATCCCAACTAAACGAATGAGACAGATTGAAGGAACATATAATTAATCAGATCTGACAAGGCGTCGTTTTAAATTGTAAAGTTGAAGCTGCAGTTACGGCCTTGACTTATTCAGATGTTCGCTCACGTCCTCTGATCTCGCTCCTGCTCTTTATGCACAGAGCGCGGAGGTTGTTTTTTTATGGCTCTCAAAGCGTTGGTGTCAGGGTCAAAGCTCAAAAGTCAATCTCCTCTCTCTCTCATCACGTCTTCCTCTCACTTCTCTACAACATCACTCTTCCACATTGAACACAACAACACCGAACTGGACTTTGCTTTGTTGCATGATGACATTTTCTGATCTATGTTATGTTTTTCTTCCACAAAAACAGCCCTGGAGTTGTGTTTTGTTTCATTCATGCATTTTAAGCACACAAACTCTGCAGATTTAGGCTGAGTTCTTCTCTCAAACCGCAAAAACATTCATCAATCATTTGGACAATTTCACTCCTGGAATTGCCAATTTCTTCTCAACTAAAGGTAAAAAAAAAAAAGCCGTTGACATAAACTACCACTTCATGACATCACAAAATTGAACAGAGCATGTTGAGCTTTGAAGATGGAAACAGACTAATAATAAAAGATTACTTAGTTTAGTTTTAGTTTAGTTTATTGTACTTATTTAGTGTCATGCACCATTTAGTTGGAGCCCAGCCTGCATGGGCTTATAAGACACATAAAACAATAAACAGACAGATGACACATCAAACATAAAGTGTCCTTTTACGGAGGTCCCAGGCTTTCAACACAGACTGAGCCAACTTGAAAACATTACATTTAAACAAATACTCCAGTCTCTCCTCATCAGACAGAGCAAACCAACAGTAAGACACATTAGACACAACTGACAGCGCAGGTCATGATACAAAGGACAGTAAAACAGAAAATGCATTTCATTTTCAGTGTCCTTTATGTTGCACAGAGCACAAGTGTGCTCCTCCTCTGGGACAGAGTTGGGAGAGTCCCGTCTCCAAGGCCAGAGGCAGAGTCCCTCAAGTTCAGGGTGACATACAGCTCAGGTCAAGTCTTTAATTAAGATATATGTTCTTAATTTAGGTTTACATAAAATTTCATTGTGCCACTTTTGTTTATGCTCATCAAATCAATGTTTCTCGTTTGTGTGATATTACATTAATTTATTTCTGTAAATAAACTGGAGATCTGCAATCTCCAACATTTTCTCAATGTCTCTACTCCATAACGATTTATGTAACAGACTCCAATTAAATACATGTTTGGTTAATCTTGTGTCTGGCATATTAACCAACCTATTCCATCACCGCACCATATCACAAATGTTTCTCACTTACTAAAAACATGTGTAAATGAACAAAACACAACTCCAGGTCTGTTTTTGATGAGGAAATAACATTATAACTCGGACATATACAGCAAATAGTGTAATATAGTGCAATAAGAAAAGCTCACGGAGTCAATTTTATGTAATATAGGACCTTTAAACTCCAGACCTGACTCTCTGTCTGCTGCTGCTAAGACTGTTACTGTTTATTACCACAGACTGTATAAAAGAAGTGGACTAATCGAGTGTGACGTCATCCGTAGTGGTCAGCACCGCTCAAATGAGGCTCCCAATGATCATGGTTACAGGAGCGAATCTGGAGCCAGGCTTTATCTTATGAATAGGATTTTTTTGACGGACAAGATAGCGAAAAAAAAAAAAAAAAAATTCAGGATCATGTGTCGTGGGTTAATAACAACATTTTAAAACCAAAATGACGAGGCGCATAGCAGCAATTACAGAGAGAGGAGCCACAAGTATGGAGTTTCTGTTTGATCTTTTGCGCTCCATATAGGAAGTGAGCATGGGCGCGCTTCCGGCTCCATCGACTCCGGCTCCAATTCACTAGAGCCTTGCCTCCGTGGAACCCGACGCAAAACAGTGCGGCGTGGGACACATTTTGAAAGCTCATTGCGGGCGCGGGCGGGAGCGGGACTGCACAATATGGGAGCGGGCGGGTGGGATGATAAACTGCAGTGCCACAAACTAAATATACAAATGATTAATGTATGCTTATCATGCATCATTTGTGCTGGATATTTTATTTGTCATTAATAAAAACATTTTAAACAGCCTAAACTTGTGGATGGATGTGGTCTACTCTCTTGCACATTTTAGATAATTCCTTTCCTTTCTCTGTGTTTGATAGATCTTAAGAAAGCGAACGTTTCCATCTTGTGGGATTTGCGAGCAGGAGCGGGACAAAATATCGTAGACTGGACTGAAAATTCTGTCCCACACAGACCTCTACAATTCACTATATTGAAAAAAAACTTGTAATGTTGTTGTTTTCTTTGACAATGACAGTTTAAAAAAACAATCTTGAAATCTTCCTACCTTCTCCATCTCTGTCCTTTTCCCTTCTCTCTCTTCACCCAAATCTTCCTCTACCCCTCCTCTTTTTTCTTCTCTTAACCTCGATCTCTTCTCCTCTTCTTCTCTTTCCTCATAACCCCCTCCCCCTTTCTTTCACCTCCACTCTCCATCTCTGTCTCTGACCTTTCCCCCTCTCTCTCTTCACTTCTATCTTCCTCTAACCCTTTCTCTTCCTTCAGTCTTTTTTCTTCTCTTCCCGTCTTCTTCTCTTTCCTCACCCTCACCCCACCACTCTCTTTCACACCTCCTCTCACTTACCTGTCTCTCTCCTGCCCACCTTTCTATGTTTTCTACACTTTTATATAGCATTTTCACATCAACAATACCAACTGAGCTGCTGTTGTCCCTGTCTCTTTTCTCACTTTAACCTCTTCTCCTTCTCTTTCTTCGTTGAGTCGCTCCTATTTCCCTCCTTCCTCTTCTCTTTCTCGAATCTCTCCCACTTTTCATTTCTTTGCTCTTATTCTCTCTCGAAAATTCTCCCTCATCCCCCTCTTTCTCACACTCTTCTCTCTTCTGTCTCTCCTCCCAAGTTCACATCCATCCTCTCCTTCAGCGCCCACCCTCTCCCCTGGCCTCTCCGTCCTGTTCATGAATACACATCAGAGCTGCAGGTCGAGGTTCAACTTCGTAATCCGGCTTTTGAGCCTGACCTCTCTCCCTCTCTCCTTCTCTCTCTCTCTCTCTGACTTCCAACCTTCGTACTCAACCACAGGGACCACACGGCAAAAATGAATATCTAGATGACATTGGCAAGTTTATTTGTATAACACAATTCACACACAAAGTAATTCAAATTCAAAGTGCTTTACAGAATAAAAAAGATATTAAAATCATAATATAAACGAATCAAAACACAAATAATCATCATACAATTTGCGTTAAAAAAGAATACTGCAGAATAAAACCTTTCAGTCATCTGCAGCTGAACAGAACAGTTTTGAGTAATGTAAGGTAGCTTCTTAAAGGTTGTATGGAGGATTTTTTTTTTTAGTTTCAAATTGTCAAAGAAAATTTAAAACACCATTACAGAGATGCAGCAGCCTTGGAATTATGATGAACAAAAAAAAATAAAATAAAATCTATCAACTGTGGACATGTTGAGACCAGATAAACATCAGCCAATAGAAAACCAGGCTCCCTCATTTCCTATTGGTTGTTGGGTTGTCAATCAAACTCCCTACGTTTCTAGTGTAACTGATTCGTCGGCGCGCGGGAATTATGTGGTTTATGCGTCGGTTCTTAGAGGCTTTTTCAATCTGTCGCTTTCTCACATTTCGTACAGAGTTTGTCGCGACGGCGGACGAGAATCCACGACCAGTTCGCTGCAAAAGAAAGTCAGTTTTTGAGGTCGCTGAAAGAAGAAGAGAAGAAGGAGAAAAAGAGCGAAAACAAAATGAGGTGATTCTTAGAGATTCCTTCCAGCGATGGCGCGACTGAAGCAGACGAAGGGTCTAAAGACGGATTCATCGGTTGCTGAATTATTTCTAGACAGGTCACTTCAACAGTGATTTTGAACGTGCACTGGCTGTAAACAAATGTGATTTCTAGAGTAAAGAGGCGGGAGGAGGTGTTTCTACTGAGGGAGCTGTGGAGGAGGAAGGTGGTGTCGCTGTATTTCTCTTCCCTTAAAAAATCCTCTATACAACCTTTAAGGATTTATGTTTTGTTTTGTTTCATTTGCGTGTTTTGTAATTTCACATATTTAGTATGTCTAGTCTTCTCGAAAGCTTATATGGCTGCTTCTGTCTCTAGATGTCGAGCTAGTCTTGGTCAGGACTAGTCAGGCTGGTGCCACCTAATGCCTCAGCTCAGTTTCATTTCTTTCCAGCGACTAGATCAGGAATCGGAATACACTAGATGGAAAGTTGTAGAGCGCACACCGGCCAATCAGTGAAGAGCTGTGAAGCCATGGCGTCAAACTAAAGCGTCTGTCTGTGTCCCTTTTGTGGAACAGCACAACAGTAAACAAAGCGTTGAGATGGATGTAGACGAAGACAGACATTCTGTGTTGGCAACGATTACCGAGATCGAGGATTTAAAGCCAGAACAAAGAGAATGCTTGGTGAATTTTATCAAGGGGGAAGACGTTATTGCCCTTCATCCTACGGGATTTGATGCATTACATACATCAATTCAATTCAAGTTTATTTATATAGCACATTTAAAACAACTTCAGCTGACCAAAGTGCTTCACATACAAGTCAAGAAAGTAGAAGAAACAGTTACATACACATATATACATATAACATGTGAAAACTACAATAAAAACACCAAGATAACCTGACTAGTTAGTACTAAATGCCAGGGAGAAGAAGTGAGTTTTCAGTCTAGTCTTAAACATCACGACCAAATAGCAGCGATTGGTTAAATAAAAAAGTACTCGCCTACCATCAAGTGAACAAATTCTAATGCTGTGAGGTCAGACGGTTTCCATGAAGTGAAACCGGATGATGAATCAGGCTAGGTCAGGACTACCTTAGCTAGAAGATTTTAGCTGTTGTGCATGTTTTGGGATGATGCGACAAACCAGAGCGCCCAGAGGAAACCCACCCAGACACAGGGAGAACATGCAAACTCCACACAGAATGGTCTGGCTGACCCGAAAGGTGAACCCAAAACCTTGCTGTGAGAGTGTTCAGCCTGGTCTACACTGATTGCAAGCACGGTACGGTTTAGGACTCGCACTTATCTTGCAAGACTTAAATTATGTTCAGACTGCACTTTTTTTGTGAAATCTGATTTTTTTGAGAGGTCGTTCACATTTCCAGCTTGTATGTGACTTGCGACTTGTATGTGATCTCCAGTGTGAACTTTAAACGCCCCAAAAGTGTCCCACATGAGCATTGGAGGACACAACGACGTCACACACAGCAAGTATGTTCAGTGTTTACAGAAGTCGCCTAAACGCTGGGCTTATCTTCCAAAATCCAGTCCAGTTCTTCGTAAAATGGACAGGTTACATGTCCACGGCCGCTTCGTTTGTTTGAGTCTTTAGCCTCCTTGTATTTGACTCGCAGGCTTTTTATTTTTCATTGACATTGGAGCCAAGACTGTCTGTAGCCACGCTGACATTTCTTTGTCAATCATTTTTTTTAAAAAAAATGCCCAGTTCCTATAAGATGCCTCCAATTTGTCCTGAATACTTTAACTTCTTGGGTTCTTTTTAAAGACAATGCAGTAAAAGGTGTTTACCTTGTTGACATGTTTCGGCTGCTAGCTGCAAGCCATCTTCAGAACTGTCACCGGTGTTGGTGGTGACGTGTCGTATATGAGCTGTTGTTACTTCCTGTAGGCGTGGTCAGCTTGATGGACCTGGCAGGTGGCTCAGACTGACCACGCCTCCCGTCGCCCGGTGTCTCTGGAGGAGGGTGTCCCAGGTGTGTGAAAGGAGGAACGCTCCGTCATCACGGTTAATGCTGTCCGTGCCTCGTTTCCTGATTTCAATGGCCTCCTTGATCCAGCGTTTGAACTTGTTGTTTTCCGATCCAATGACCCGAGCCCCGTCCCAATCCATAATGTGGTTGTTCCTTTTACAGTGGTCTGATATGGGACACCTGGGACACCCTCCTCCAGAGACACTGGGCGATGGGAGGCGTGGTCAGTCTGAGCGACCTGCCAGGTCCATCAGGCTGACCACGCCTACAGGAAGTAACAACAGCTGATATACGACACGTCACCACCAACACCGGTGACAGTTCTGAAGATGGCTTGCAGCTAGCAGCCGAAACATGTCAACAAGGTAAACACACTTTACTGCATTGTCTTTAAAAAGAACCCAAGAAGTTAAAGTATATAAGGAGACAAAATTAACATCTTTTGCTTAATAAGAAGAAGATTTGGACAAAGAGGTGTCAAAGCACTTCGCCATTTGGAGAGGCTGGAAAAAGCGCGCGCCCGCTACAACAGCCACCTACGCTTCAACCTCCGATGCAGAGACGAGAACATCACGCCAGCAAGCATTAACATCAAGACCCCGATCCCAACCCATAATGCAAAACAAATCATTAATAAGGCCAAGAAAGCACTGTTAAAGGAAAGAATTCGGATCATTGTCAACAAACAGAGAAACATCGAACAGGAACTAAGGGACGAAAAGGAGAAATACGGACGGCTTTTCCCCATGGAAGAAGAGGCACAGCGACAGGTTAGCGAACACTTAGAACAAACATACGGATTGGAATTTAAAATAACAAAGGACCGCCACGTTAATAAGATAAAATTGCTAATGGACACAAAACACCGTAAAATTGAAACCTCACTAACAAAAAATAAAGATAAATGGGTATGTAACTTAACACAGCGTAAAAATACAGAAACAGAAACAAACATACTTGCACGAGGACTTAACTTTGCCACCACCCCAAACTACGCAATACAGTGACAGGGATCCTAAAAACAGCCAAGTTACCGAGAAGCAATATAACCAAGGAGGAGAGGAAAGCCATTAATCACATGAGAAAAGACAATACAATCACTATTCTACCCGCAGATAAAGGCAGTTATATTGGACACAAAAACATACGAACAAAAAATGCAAACAGTACTCGCAGACACCGACACCTACGAAATTATCACAAAGAACCCGACAGAAGAAAAGAAACGAGCCCTGAAAACATTACTCAAATCGCTATTAGAACAGAAAAAAATCACCCGAGAAGCATACAACGACCTAATCCCTACAGCCAGCATCACCCCGCGCATTTACGGAACCCCGAAAATCCACAAAACAGACACGCCGCTCCGCCCGATAGTTGATAGCATAGGTTCACTCACATACAATTTATCCAAAGCCCTGTTCGAAATAATAAAACCACTCATTGGTCAAACAAAATTCCACTGCAAGAATGCAAAACAATTGGCACAGGATCTAAAAAACATCACAGTAGCACCGGACGAAATACTCATCTCACTGTTCACTAAAACACCCGTGGATGTCACACTGTGTATAGTACAGGAAAAACTAAAAAAGGACAGAACTCTCAAAAAACGCACAAATCTCACAGTCGATGACATTTCACAATTATTACGTTTCGTGGCCAAATCAACATACTTCCAATACAATAGCACCATTTACTGACAGAAAGAGGGGTTTGCAATGGGAGATCCACTATCCGCAATAATGAGCAGTTTTTTCATGGAGGACTTGGAACAGAAAGCTTTCAACACCGCACCACCACAATGCCGGTTAACATTTTGGAAACGTTATGTAGATGACATCCTAGAAAAAATACAGCAAGGACACACTCAAGAACTCACAGACCATCTCAACTCACAAGACCACACAGGAAACATTCAATTCACTCACGAGGAGGAAAAAGACGGAGCAATACCTTTTCTGGACATTAAAATCCAACACATCACAGATGGCAGCATTAAAATCACAATATACCGGAAACCCACACACACTGACCAATATCTACTCTGGACATCCGAACATCCCACTGCACACAAACTTTCAGTAGTAAGAACATTATTGGAACGGGCCACACTCATCACAGACCGACAGGGAGGAAGAGGAGAGACACATCATACAAGCACTCAAACAATGCCAATATCCCAGCTGGGCCATAAACAAAGGCAGACAACAAGTTATCAATAAAACCAACAAACCCCGGAAAAACACAACAATCCAACACAGGGCAGCAGGACCACAAGAACACAGTCACACTACCGAACATCAGAGGAATAACCGAACCCATCCAGAGAGCCATGAAAAAACACAACATTAGCACTGTAGTAAAACCATACACAAAACTCCGTCAACAGCTCGTACACCCCAAGGACAAAATCCCACAAGAACAAAAATGCAATGCCATCTACGAAATTCAATGCAAATCATGCAATAAATCATACATAGGGGAAACAGGCCGGGCATTTCACATCCGAAAAAAGGAACACCAAAAGGAATGCGAGAAGGAAACGTCAGGGAGACTCACCAGGGCACGGAGAGACGGAGCAGAACAGGAAAACCTAAAATCCGCCATATCAGACCACTGTAAAAGGAACAACCACATTATGGATTGGGACGGGGCTCGGGTCATTGGATCGGAAAACAACAAGTTCAAACGCTGGATCAAGGAGGCCATTGAAATCAGGAAACGAGGCACGGACAGCATTCACCGTGATGACGGCGCGTTCCTCCTTTCACACACCTGGGACACCCTCCTATAGAGAACACCGGGCGACGGGAGGCGTGGTCAGTCTGAGCGACCTGCCAGGTCCATCAGGTTGACCACGCCTACAGGAAGTAACAACAGCTGATATACGACACGTCACCACCAACACCGGTGACAGTTCTGAAGATGGCTTGCAGCTAGCAGTCGAAACATGTCAACAAGGTAAACACACTTTACTGCATTGTCTTTAAAAAGAACCCAAGAAGTTAAAGTATATAAGAAGACAAAATGAACATCTTTTGCTTTGTCCTGAATACAGCGATCCCCCAAATATTAATGAACTCGCTAACCTCGCAAATATTGGTAGGGACTATTTTGTCTTCCCCAAATACTGGTTGTGACATGTCCCCACCGTCCCTATGCAAACCTACACCGTTGATCAGATTAGACTGGCACATGAGTGTTTATGGACTAATAATAATCATACAAGTTTTTGTCACACTGGATTTCACGTAAACGGACTGATTATTTGCTTTTTGTTTGAAATCACGTTTTTAACAACTGGAGTTAAGATAAGCAGCTAACTCTTGCACCTTTACACCAGAACTGTTTATTTAAGAGTGTCTTATTCAGAATCAGGATCTACAAAGCCATAAACCAGCGCTTTTATCTGCTTCATTCAGTTGGGTTGTGTCCAGTTAAACCTGTCGCTGTACGCCGTTGTTTTCCCAACTCTCGCAGTGAATTGTGGTCCACTACTTTTCAACACTGTTGGGCAAGTTACTTTAAAACTGTAATGTGTTATTTATTACTTGTTACGATCATTTCAAAGTAATTTGTTACATTACAATATTGCTGCATTTAAAATGTAAGACATTACATTACTATTGCATTACACCAGGACTAAACCAAAACTGAACCAGAGCTGAACCCAGACTGAACCAGGACTAAAACAGGACTAAAACAGAACTGAACCAGGACTAAATCAGAGCTGAACCAGGACTGAACCAGGACAAAATTAGGTCTAAACCAGGACTGAATCGAGGACTAAACCAGGATTAAACTAGGTCTAAACCAAAACTAAACCAGGTCTAAACCAGGTCTAAACCAGGACTAAACCAGGACCAAACCAAGACTAATCTTGGACTAGAACTTGCAGACACCCTGTCTGTGGCACAATCGGGCATCAGCTGCGTTTCGCCCCGTGGAGAGTGGAGTTCTGGGCCAGTCCTTTCACCCGCGGTCACCTGACAGTCTACACGGGCGCATCTCCAGCGTTTCAATCGCGGTGATTTTAGCAAATTTGCATGAAGAAAAATGAAAAACCCACCACTTCAATCCAGGTTAAATATGCTTTGTAATGCGGGTTACTCACATTTTTTTTTCCCCTGTAATGCCACATTCCTGCGTTACAATAAAAAGCTATGTATTACAGTAATTTGTTACTTTTATAATGCGTTACTCCCAACACTACTTTCCAGGTACATTGTGAGAAATTTTGAGAACATTACTTTTTTACCAACTGGACATTCAGACACCCCTGAAAATGGTGTGACCCCTAGATAGTGCCCTACATAGAGAATAGTGTGGACATTCGAATATCTTAACTTTAAATCTGTAAAAATCCTAGTCTTGTATCTCATGTGCTTTGGCCGTGTGTTTTACAGTGTTTTACAAAGATGGCGTCTGGAGACTGAGCACACGACCGCTGCACTATCGATCGTGTGTTCTTCAGATCCTCCTCCAGATTCACATGTTTTTCTCCCGGAGCAGAGGGCTGTGCAGCTGGCTCATGTCCAGTCAAATGCTCCTCCTGACCTCTGACCCCGGGGGCTTCAGCGCGATGCCTTCGATCTCCGACCAAAGCTGGGAAAAATGTTCAAAAAGGCATCATTATCTCAAGCTAAATGCACGAGTTTATAACAGCACCAAAAGAGACTCACACAACACAACAAAGTGAACGAAACCAGGACTAGACCAGGACTAAACCATGTCTACATAAGAACTAAACTGGAGTAAATTTTGTAATAATTGTGATTTATTTCATCATTGTTGCACTGTCTTCCTATGACCTCTTGAATAAAACTGTGATTTAACATTTTATTACTTATTTTTCTATTTTATTTTGACTTGTACATTTACATTTATATAATTATCTCTTATTTGACACCTGTCTCTTGCTCTTTTTTGCTACTTATTTAGAATTATTATTACCATTTATATTTTTACTCTTTGTTATTATATTATATTATCATGTGTGAGCTACTGTGTCCTAGTAATTGCCCTTGTGGATCAATAAAGTCGAATCTAAGTATTAATATTCTTGATTTTTTTTGTCTGTGATCCAGCATATAATGTACTTAATGATCCTATATTACACAAAATTGATTCTATTGAGCTTTAAGTTGTGTTATAATCATCAAAAACAGACCTGGAGTTGCGTTTTGTTTCATTCACAATCGTTTGAGCAAACTTTGATTATTAGTGTTCATCTCCAAAGCTCAAAATGCTCTGTTCCACCTTGTGATGTAGTTTAGAGATGTGCGGATGAGATATTTTTTCATCTACAACTGCATCACAAAACTCATCGTCCGTCCGCTATACATGTGCACCCACGGTTTTTGACAAATTTTCAAACCTGCACCTGCCCGCCATCCGCTCTGTCTCCTCCGAGTTGCTCCAAGTTTTTTATTTGAGTAGTTAAACCGCCATCCGTCTGAATTTAATTAAAATATTATTTTTCGTCACATCTGTATGTATGTGACGTACACGTGTACGTGAGCAGATCTGACCAGAGTTTTGCGTCTTGGGCAGTGTAGACAGAAACGCTATGGTGGAGCGTATTCAACTTTTCCACTCTGGAGGGTGGTTTCAGATTTTTGCATTTTTAAGCCCCAAAATCGGCATCACCGTCTAAATGAACGGCACTTCAGATAAAATATTTAGTTGGCTTTACCTACAAGTGTTCTCATGTAAACAGACCCTAAATCTGCAGGGTTCGTATGTTAAATATGTGAGATTAAAACAAAACACAACTCTAGAAGGATGAGGAAAAATCATAATATAGCTCAGAAAATAGCATATGGGCCTTTTAAGTAAAGTACTGGAGGAAAAAAGAAACTTAAGTTCAGATCAACATGACTGATAGGTGGATTAGCCAATCAGGGACATGCGTGTATCCAAAACAAAAAATGTGACCACTTACCTTGAAAAAAGAAAGGAAAAAAATACCACAGGGGATTGAAACTTCAACAGAATCAATGAGCGTTGCTGAGGTGAGAGAGAACCGTGTGAGCTCCTTCGTTTCACAGGCGTCGCTGAAATGACCAGGTCTGATGTGATGTAATGTAATGACAGCCATGTCCATTGAACCATCCTAAGGTGTGAACGGTAAATTGCTGGTATCGTGTCAGAACTGAAGAAGCTATCTCTGTGAGTGGCAAAAAGTGTTCAATGTTCTTTTGCTGTAGAACCTTCGTGGACGACTGAGGGATTATTACACACACGCAATTCTATAACTTTTTAACGTTTAAAATTGAAATTAAATCACTTAATCACTTTGCAAAAGAAGACTAAACAACAGCGATGGAAGAGAAGAAAGTACAAAAGTAAAAGTACAATACTTGAAAGAGCATTTTTCAGGTTGAGATTCCCCTAGTGCAGTGTTTCCCAAACTTTTTTTGTGGAGGCCCATATTTTAAAAGTCACAAACCTTCGCGACCCAAGTCAATAGATTAATTCATAAATCACAAAATAAAGGTGGATTTAACCATTATTGAACATTAATGAGGACATTTTATTGTTGACTGAGTGATCCTGTCTCTGAACAATTTGAGTTAACGTCCCAACTTTGAGCAAACCCACACAAAAACAGAAGAAAAAGAAGAAATCAGTTCAATTTCTTAAAATCAGCTGAATTCTTTATCAAAATCCCTACAATTTATTTTTTTATTGTTCTAAAAGTCTCTGCTAAATACTTCTTACTCGTAAGTTTTAAATAGGTACTTCAATAGTTTTACTTAAATAGATTTTTTCATGTGATACTTTTAGTTTTACCTGAGTCATTTTTTTGCCCCTGTATCTGAACTTTACTTACTTTATGCTTTGGTTGGGGGTCCGTCACCTGCTTGTTTCCTTGGCTACATAACTGCTCTGGCTGGAATGTTCCACAGTATGACTTTAAGCAGCTCTGCCCAGAGGTGGGACCAAGTCGTTGTTTTGCAAGTCTCAAGTCTTTGACCTCAGTCAAGTCCCAAGTCAAATACAGGCAAGTCCAAGTCGAGTCTCGAGTCACTGGCCCAGAACCAAATTATATCTTAGATTTTTGCAATTTATTTGACTTTTAAGATAAATTGTACTTAAAAAATCCTGGTATATTTATATGTAACTATTTATAGAGTGTACAAGAGTTGTAGAAATTAATTTAGTTAATATTTCCTTTTTAAATGTCTTGACAAGATCTTAGTGTGAATCATTATAGTTTAAAAGTGCTTCTCAAATCAGAGGCCTCAAGTCCGAGTGAAGTCCCAAATCACTGACCTTCAAGACCAAGTTGAGTCCCAAGTCTTAGTCCATTTCATCAAGTCAAGTCTCAAGTCCTAAAAATAGTGAATCAAGTCTGACTCGAGTCCAAGTCACGACTTATAGGTGGTTTAATTACTCAAAAACGCTTAGAAAAATAGACATTCTGAGTGTGAGCAGGGTCGCCTCTCCACAGATCTGACCTGTAACTCGATCCGGTTTGGTCTATATGAAGATAGAAAGGTTGAATGCCATACTGTGAAACATTCCAGACAAAGCAATAACCTCCATCTCCATAAAGAAAAGCGTTTGACGTTTGACGAATCCTCCACCGGAAAAGTTACTCGGTGCACCTTAAAGTAAAACACACAGGATTCCAGAAAGTTGTCGACTAAAACGGGGACGACATGCTTCTTTGTGTGTCCAATGCCAAACTGGAGCCATAATTGAATCCTAAAACGAGTTCTTGTCCTCCCTGAGCACTGTCCCCCAGGCTCCCCCGCCGCTGTAGACCACATGTCATTCACACATGGGATTTCATTTACTGTATAGATTTACCTGTACCTGCTTATCTTGGCTGCACAGCTCGTCTCTCCTTCTGACAACTGGATCAGATGGACCGGAACTAAACCTGGTCTAGATCTGGATCAGGGTCCGGACTCTGGCTCTGGGCTGATGGGGTCTGCTCCAGGGCATCAGGGGCAAACGGAGAAGGGGAAACAGGTCATTTTATTCAACGCTGTAGAATCCAGCATGTATCGCAGATTAAGAAAATAAAATTGGAAAAGGGACTAAGCACAGAGCAGCAGGCGTGTGCAGGCAGGGTGAAAACAAGGGTTGATCGGCAAAATGGCGTCTTGAAAATAAGTGATTTAAAGTTCTATATTATGCAAAATTAACTTCTGTGAGCTGTAAAATATGTTATAATGCTGTTACCCCCTCAAAAACAAAGTTGTGTTTTGTTTCATTCACACATGTATTATCAGTCTGTCAACGTCTTCAAAGCTCAAAATGCTCTGTTCCACCTTGTGATGTCATGAAATGGTAGTTTTCATGTTAACAGCTCCTTTTACCTTTAGTTCAGTAGAGATTTTGGACATTTAGACATTTCCAGAGCTGAAATTCTGCAACAAATTCAAGTGAAGGTGGAGCACTTCCTGTATGAGCACATGACATCATGAGGTAGAAGAGAGTTTTTACTTTGAGAGAAAAACTCAGCCTAAACATGCAGGATTTGTGTTTAAAACATGGTGGAATGAAACAAAACACAACTCCAGGTCTGTTTGTGATGAGGAAACATTTTCTTATTTTACTGTATTTTTATTTTATTGTAGTTTTCACATGTTATCTGTATATATGTATTTGTAACTGTTCCTTTTATTTTGTGGATTTATATGTGAAGCACTTTGGTCAGCTGAAGTTGTTTTAAATATGCTATATAAATAAACTTGAATTTAACTGAATTTAATTAATATAAATTAGATACTAGAGCATGACAGAATCCTGCACGGGTCAATTTTTGGAGACCCACACCCGCCCGTTAACCTGCGCTTATATCAAAGTTAAACCCACACCCGCCCGGATCCGATAACAGCCCATTAGTCCGCTAGTTCAACAGTCCAGAACTAAACCAGGACTGAACCAGGACTGAACCTACACCGTGTCATTAGTGGATTATAAATATTGACATGACGCAACCACAGAGCCAATCTACTACACCAGGACTACACCAGGACAAAACCAGGACTACACCAGGAGTGCAGTCACCTCTGCTGATGGTTTTATGTAAAAAATACACTAAAATCTCTCAGCCTGGTCCATCGTTCCAGGAAAAGACCAGAAAATGACACTTGTTTCCAAAGGTTTCCAAGGTTACCTGACCCAGTGCAGGACTCTGGCGCAGTGTGACCAGATTTTCAAAATGAAAAACTTCAACACCCCTGGTTTGTGGTGGTTGGTAATAATACAATTGTGAATCAAGTGCATTATTATGGAAAATTGTTCTGCCTCGACCCATTTACAACTTACATGTGTCAGCAGAGTCACATGTTATTTGTGTTTTGGTCATTTTTAAGCGCCTTTTCTGTATTTTACCTAAACAAATGACAATGTAGGCCTCTCTTTACTGTTGGCAGGGATCAGATTAGGCACAAATAGTAACATCTGGGCCATTTCTTGTATAAATTTTGTATCAATCTGATGGGACAGGGGACACAAGGCTCAAAATTGGAACTGTCCCGGGTAAATAGGGACATCAGGTCACCCTATACTAGTACAATACTGGCCCTTTAAAGATTGCTCAAACAGGCTCCAATCACTCCAAATACGACTTTGAGAGGGCAAATGAAGCTGAAAAGTCGATTTTGCTGAACAGTTCTGCTTTAAATCATCGCCCCCAAATGCAGCCAGAAGTACATGAATAAGAAATAATATAAAGTCCTCTGTTATAACACCAAATGATGTATTGCTGACAGGTTGCACTCATTCATAGATGGGTCAAATGCTGAAAAGTCGACAAAATAAATAAAAGAAAATCCTAATTTGAATAACTCTGACAAGCCGAAAATTGTTGTAAAAGCGTGCAAAGTGTTCCACAATTTCACTGTTGCAAATTACGGACATTTTTCAACTCTGTCACATGAATTTACATTTTACAAAGCAATATTTCCGGGACCAGTGGGAGAGCTTGACCTGAGTCCACCCGGCGAGTTCCCTCTCTGATCCATCACGAAAAAAACAACAAAAGTGTCAAGGCTACTGCGGCTACACTAAACGGCTACGCTAACAGGCCCATTTACATAAAGAGGCTAATCAAGTTGTCAGCGGCCTGCTCCAAGAACCGATTTAAAACACAAAAGAGGTCAGAAATACTAGAATAATGGGATGTCAGATTCAGCTGGGGAAAAGAGAAATTTAGAGGAAAATTCAGCCGTTTTAAAATTATAATTCTCTATCATCAAAGTCCAAAACACTTTTTTTTAACAATGCAGATTTAAATTTAAAACCATTTCCTATTCACTTTATTCCATCCGCTTTTATTTCTGACAAATGCCGGCGCTCGTGGCAATTAACTAATACGGATGAGCCCTCTGTTTCTCTTAATTGGCTAATCCGCCCGTCAATCACATCTATTTGAAGTCTTGATTTCTGGTTGTGTGATTTTTGCTGCCGATCTCAACAGCAAATGAACTTTATTGACTGATTCTGCCTCGAAATTCAACTAAACTGCTCCGTTTTTAGTGGCACTTCTTAAGCAGGAAATTTGTTGATTTCAGTGGAGAATTTCAGAAAAGTTTCACAGCTAAAATATGATATAAAGTAGGTTGGTTTGTGGAAAATGTTCAGGGTTAATGTACACCAGCAAGTCAACAACACAGTAGACTGTATAGAGCTTATTTGTACAGTTCCGTGTAAAATAAAACAAACCCATGATGACGGAATCACCCACAGCAACTTCTGGAAGGTGAATATGGACTAGAGAAATATTTGTGTGCATAAGATAGAAATCCATGCATATTTGGGAAAACTGTGCATATGTGGCTGTAGTTGAGGATAAAATAAATATTCATAAACTCTTGAATGAGTCCAGTCGAACATAAAATGTGTTGTGTGTATTTTATCCATCAGAATACAAATTGAAAAGTTAAGACATCAAGAATTACAATCATGAAATGAAATAAAACAGTTATGTTTTCTTTAGTACGAATATGAATTCACAGACATGACTCGGCTGTCAAAAATACATCATCACTTCACAGGCGCAACTTATTTGTTGAACAGAAGAAACATCAACAAACATCCGGACTTTTGCACCGCACACGCCACAGACTGAACCAGGACTGAACCAGGAGTAACCCAGGACTAGCCCAGGACTAACCGAAGACTGATCCCAGGACTAAACCAGGAGGACTAAACCAGGACTGAACTAGGACTAAAACAAAACTAAAACAGGATTAAATCAGTACTGAACCAGGACTGACTGTCAGGACAGGTCCGGAGTTGCGTCTGCATAGTCCATCAGGTGACTGCGGGCAAAAGGACCGGTGCAGAGCTCCCCACCGCACGAGGCAACATGCAGCCGTCACCTAATTGCACTTTGCAGACACCCTGCTCCACATGCTCAGGGTTCTCCCTCTCTTTCTCTCTCTCTCAAGTCAAGATTAGTCCTGTTTTAGTCTTGACCTGCCTGTGTATAATCACTGCCCCCCACATATCCACCTGTAAAATTACAGAACGTGAAAACCCACCTGTTTCTACTATTTGCGGACACCTGACCCGGTGCAGGACTCTGATATGGACTAGATTAAATTAGAATTCTTCATTTGATCTACGACAAACTCTTCTGGAAAACTGTTTTCAAAGCACTTAGAGAAAGGATGCACTGTTTACTCACTGGTGCAGATGAACATTTTACACCGTCACATTCCTGCTTAACCCAGCGTTTACCCGGGCTCTAGAATACACACTTCTCCAACACATGTCTGTAAAGAAGATGTGAGTCTGGTCCAGGTTACATCTATAAGAGTCCAGATGGGCGTGACTGACAGGTGAATTAGCCAATGAGGTAAATTAAAGTTTACTTTATTGGTCTTGGTCAGGACTACCATGGCTGAAGGATTTGATCTTTTGTGCATGTTTTGAGCTGATGAGAAAAACTGAAGTGCCCAAAGGAAACCCATCCAGACACAGACAGAACATGCAAACTCAACAGCACATTGTGTAATAGTCCAATGAGGTTCATTTGGTCATCCGATAATTTATGTTATTAGGTTCTTTTTTCAGACCAAGAGTTTGTTTTCATACCTGACAGTTTGGACTGCTCCCTGCGGTCTTCCTCAGAGTCATGTGATGTTTCTGTGACGCGTCTGGTCAGCTGATTTAAACAGGTTTCAGCGCTGTCTTCCTACTGCTAGTGAGCAGTCGGAACTGTCAGGTATGAAAAACAAACTCTTGGTCCGAAAAAAGAACCTACCGGCGTTCCAGACTATAAGTCGCACCAGCCAAAAAATGAGCAATGAAGAAGAAAAAAACATATATAAGCCACACCGGACTATAAGTCACACTTTTTGGTGAAATGTATTTTATAAAATCAGAGACCAGGAACCGACATTTTATCTTGAAATGCAAGTTATAGTAATAACAACAGAACAGAGAACAACAGACTGAATAGGTGTTAATATGTTAACATAACATATTAACAGTTATTCAGATAATTATACCATAAACAACAGAACATAAATTTACCAAACTCACGATCTCACTCCAAATCACTAAATCCATTGAATTCTTCATCCTTGGTGTCACTTCTGCACAACCTCCAGAGATAAACCATAGGTCCATGATGTAAATGGAGCGCCGCTTCCTCTTTTGCATAGCTGGCCTTTCTGAATCAGTCAGTCTGAAAATTATAACATATAAGTCGCACCGGAGTATAAGTCGCAGGAAACACCCAAACCACGGAAAAAAGTGCGACTTATAGTCCGAAAAATACGATAATAACAAAGCACAATGTGTATTTTTGCAAAGTCAATGAGATAATTGACCTGTTTTAATAGAAAAAAAATCCAACTACTGAAAAGGTTACAACATTAAATCCATAAGCAAAATTGTCAAATAAAATTTATTTGATGAAATCCTGATGTAAAAGTACATACAGTAGATTTTTCATGATAAAATACATAAACACTCATATACAAACAATCCCTTTTATTCTGTTTACAAAACAATACTGACATTATATCAGTGACAGGTACAGTCCCTTTAGTCTGCTGTAAACATAACAGGAATTCATGTGGTACATTCAGTTACAAACATTTTCAGCATTTTCAGAAGCCAAGAGTCAAACAAGTAAAGACAAACACAGACAGTACAAATATATGTCAAGAATACCAAGAGTTTAGAGTTAAATTTGTTCAAGATAATTATGTGAAAATGAAATGAAAAGGTGGATATTTTGGTATAGATACAATAATCGCATCACATTAGAATCCCTGTAGTTTTAACAGAGCTGGAGATCGGTCAGAACTCTAAGATTGGGGATTTGTTGACCTGGTTTATGGTTCATATCTCTGGGATTACTGAGCCTATCCACGTGAAACAAAAACTGACACAAAGTTCAACATCTTCTCTGTCAGCATAAATAAACAAAAGTGATTTTTTTTCACATTAGCTTGGTGCCATTAGTCAAAACCAAAGGACTTGAAATTAATATTGCAAGTTTGTGAACCCAATCCCTAACAAATAACAATAAAGTTAAACATTTGTGGAATTGCATTTTGGATATTTCCTTCAAAATCTGTAAATCTCCCATAGTGTTATATAAGCCTTTCTCTTGCATCTGAGAAAATGGCATCTTCAGATCTTACAACGTGAACACAACTGATTTAAAGGGCCCTGATCTATGTTATAATGTTGTTTCCTCGTCAAAAACAGACCTGGAGTTGTGTTTTGTTTCATTCACACTAGGGTTTGGCAGTAATACGGTGTTACGGTATCCTGCAGTATCAAAAAGTAGTAATGTAGTTTCATTACCGTCATTTAAAAAATCTGCAGCACATAAGGACCTAATATAATATTGTAATTTACTGATACCTAAATTTGTTTGAATGTGTGGTTGTATTTTCAATTTAATTCTATCACGATTTAAAACTAATAGTGTCTATAATGTTTCTTTTAACTGCGCGGGGAGATGACGTTCGACTAGTTTCGTTCCGTTGTCACGTGACGCTCCTGAGGGAGACCAAGATAAGACGGCAAATCCGGCCGTAAACGGAGTTGATCTCCACCAAAAAATACTAGTACTTCTACAATTTGGCAGCATTTTTGGTTTCAGGCCACAATTGATTACGTTTTACAAAAAGGAAAGTTAAAACCACATGGCTCATTTGCATAAACTATAAAGTGCTGATAAAAACAGCTCTTTCCTTGTGCGCTGATGCGGTAAAGCTTTTGTCGGACTAAAGGACATGACTCAGTGGAATATGAGTGTTCTTTCTGTGACAAAGGGGTGTTCTGCTGATGGTGAGTCTGTTCTGTGTTTCTATCGCGTTGGAAATGGTTCACGTGAAACTTTTCAGAGATTATAAGTCTGCAGGTCATACGCACAGCCCGTTGTACTAAAACATTTTGGTAATATGGAAATAACGTATACTCCGGTAAAATCTTAAGAAGGTTTAACAGTATCAAAATTTGGATACCGCCCAACCCTAATTCCCGCATTATTAGTTAGGCTGATAATTTTAGCTCTGGGATTGCCAATCTTTACTAAACAAAAGGCAAAAAAGCAGCTGTTAACGTTAAAACAAAAACTACAACAGAGCATTTTGAGCTTTGGAAGATGTAAACAGACCAACAAAAAGATTACTCAAACATGTCTAAATAAAATAAAAACAACTCCAGGTACATTTTTGAGGAGGTAACTACATTATAATGTCATTTAAAGCTCACAAGAGTTACTTTTCCATAATATAGAACCTGTAAACTTTTGTCTTTCCATCACTGTAGAAAAGATTGACATTTTGGATCAGATCTGCCCATCACTACTGAATGCCTCTAAGCTGTTGTCGGCATTACATAAATTATTCTATAAATTATGGATGTTGCTCTGGAGGTAGAAAAATGCTGAGTTTGGACCATTGCCACTAAAAGCTCCGACTTGGCACGGCACAAAGCAACTATTGTTTATTCAGCCACTACAGCCACTTTGAAAATAAATATACAGTTGAATTAAAGGCTCTATACCGGATTTTGTTTCCCAGTATATTAGCGTAAAATGTGTCTTGCCCAAGTGCAGATGTATTATATAAGCGTATTATAATAAATCTGCTGTGTACTGTCTGCATGTAATAATAACACGGTTTATTTTCAGTCGAAAGATGTGAAAAGTGCTTATAAACTCATTGTGGTGAATAATTAGGATGTTTGGAATACATAAGATAAGTGAGGAATAACTTTGGACCACTAAAAAATCAGGTACAGAGGGTTTTTTTTTTTGCCACTCAGGGCTTCCATACAATATGTGATTTGAAACTTAAATAAATATATGGTTACTTAATACTTATTTGGGGGAATAGCAACAAAATCCATTGTGCATTTTAAAAAGCCTGTATTAAATTTTTATTTCGTGTTCAGAACAATATCTTTGGCTCTTTACTGTGTATTATAAAAGCAGCTACTAGGGCTGCAACACTTAATCTGTGATATTGTGTGTGTAATTTTAATCATTACGTGGAGCAGAGACTTTTAAATACATGATAAGACACTTAAAGGCAAAAGCAGTGGCATTATTACTGCACAATGTCAAAATAGAAGGAACAATTAGATTTTTTGTCAGTTTGTAAATATAACCCTCTGTCTGTCTCATCGTCTCACCACCTCTCCTGTTTCTCTTCTGCTCCTGTCTCTCCCTCTTTCCCCCTCTCCTCTCCTGTCTCTCCTCTGTCTCTCCTCTGTTCCTGTCTCTTCTCTCCCTCTCCTGTCACTCCTCCTCTTCGGTCTCTCCTCTGTCTCTCCACCTCTCTCCTGTATCTCCTTTTCTCTTCTCCTCCGTCTCTCTCCCTCCCCTCTATCTCTCCTCCATTCCTCTGTCACTCCCCCTGTCCTCTCTTTTCTCCTCTCCTCTGTCTCTCCTCCATTCCTCCATTTCTCCTTCTCTCCTCTTCCGTCTCTCCTCCTCTCCCCTGTCTCTCCTCCGTTCCTCTGTCTCTCCCCCTCTCCTCTTCTCTTCTGTCTCTCCCTCTCCTGTCTCTCCTCCTCTCCCCTGTCTCTCCTCTTCTCTTCTCTTCTCCTCTCTCTCCTTCTCTCCTACTCCCCTTTCTCCTCCTCTCTTCCTCTTCCTTATAGCATATTTCAATACTTAAAGTGATTGAACATGTATTTAAAAAGTCTCAATAATCCACAATAGAAATAATCATTAGTCTGGCCAACTCTACTCTAATATTGGTTTGTTGCAGCCCTATAAAATATGACACTGAATAATTCCACCTTTTACATCTAAAACACATTTAGTTGGATGAAAACCATGACAAAACAAGTGCTTGGGACTAATCTAGACGGCTGTTTCTCCATCATGGTTCAACATCAGACTCAGACGGGATTATACAAGACGATGGGGCTAACATCTTTTCACTCATGGTTCAAATTTGGGAACTGGCCCTTTAAATTTTGGCAAACAAAATAATTGGCATCTTGAAATATTTTGGCAAGAGCAAAACAGGCAGGAAAAGGACTAAAAAATAAACATTAACATAAACAACAGAACGTGACAACTGTACATTACCAATACATTTCTAATCAAATTGTAATATGATTTAACCAACTTATTTATTCATATCAAAAAGTTGCTTCAGAATCGTAATATTTAAGCAAAAGTCTTAATACTAAACGATTACTCCTTGACATAGAAAATACATGGATAATTTCATAGAGTGATAATGTGTAAAAGGTGCATTGCTTCAGTAGATGTGAGGCCACTCCTCCTCTCTTTTTATGAAGGTTGTGGTTGTTCCGATACCGATACTGGTATAGGCAAAAGCTCCGATACCACACATTTTTCAGGTATCGTATCGTATTCAGACCAAATCACCGATCCGATACCGCTGTGTATTTTTGTGAATGAGGACGCTCAGAGCAGGTTAAACACAGACTCTGGAAGCTCTGTGGACACTCAAAACACTCTAATAAAAACAAAAAAAGACATTTGTTTTTCCTCTGTGATACCTTTTTTTAGAGTTTGGTGTAGACGCTGAATTTAGTAAAATAACTATGGAGACAGCAGCCCAACCGCAGCGAGGATGAGCATCTTTTTACAAGCCTCACTGTTGTTTTTATTTGCTCTGTGGCCCAAAATGATGAACTAGAAAAATAAAAGTGCTTAAATCATACATACCATATTTTTCAGACTATAAAGCGCACCGGATTATAAGGTGCCATATCAATAATGCTGAATTCTCTCGTCTGTTTTCATACATAATGTGCACCGGATTATAAGGAGTATTAAGCGAAACAAACGGACGACACTTGAGACTGATCCTTTAACCGAGGTGTCCATGATCCATTGGCGGAAATCGTAATTCGCCTGGCGTTGCCTCCCTGTCTTGGTGAATGTGTTTTATGAGTGTGAATGTGGGAGGATAATTTAAGTTTATTTTTTTATTTCCTACGAGGACGTCTCAAATATACATTGAGTAATAATGTGTTTAATGCAGCTTTGCACACATTTGTTTATGATTTACAGAGACGAAACTTAAGACCACATGGCAAATTTGCATAAACTATAAGCGCTGAAAAAACTGCTCGCTCCTTGTGCACTGATGTGGTTCAGCTTCTGTCGGACTCTGCGTGGCTCCTGACTACAGTAACCATAATGCTCCGACACTCCATCAAGCGGTGCGGCTTCATAGCTTACCAAAGTCGTACTAAAACATTTTGACAGATTTTTGAGTGCCGTGTACCACATAAAATCGGTTCAAGGTCATTAAGCACAACCAGAATTAATATATAAGGCGCACCGTTGATTTTTTAGAAAATTAAAAGGATTTTAAGTGCACCTCATAGTCCGAAAAATACGGTACATATATGACTCTAATACTTAAGCCCTCAAAATCACATTCTTTTGCATTTTCTTTAGAGATAGCCTTTTAGTAGTTATTTTTTGCTCTTGTAAAGTAAAAAAATTGACTAGTCTTGTCTACTATTACTGGTATCTTTTCGGAGAGTGCACTAAGGCCAAGTATCGGTATCGGATCCCCCAAAAATGATATCAAAACAATACTAGTTAGAATTCTGATTAGGGTGACCAGATTTTCAAAAACTGGGACACACCGGGTTGGGATGTTTGGTATAAATAAAATTGTGAAAAAAGTGCATAACATTGTGTATTCTAGTGTCAGTCATAATCTGAGGTGCTTCTATCTCTCCATATTTTTTTGGATTATGGGCACAGTTTTCTGCATTTTGGCAAAACAAATGACAATTTATGGTTCTCTTTATGGTTGGCAGGAATCAGATTATTCAAAAAATTGTGATAGTCCTGTTTTAGTCCAAGTTTAGACCTTATGTAGACCTATTTTAGACTTACTTCAGTCTTGGTTTTGATTAAATTGGTCCAAAATAGGGACACCTGGGACATTACTTGTATAAAACTGGGACAAATCACTGGTTTTAGATAAAACTGCTGGGACAGGGGACTCAGGGCTCAATACTGGGACTGTCCCGGGTAAATAGGAACATCTGATCACCCTACTCCTGATCTCTCTGAGTGGAGTGTGCCAATAAAACTCAAACAAGACCTTAAATAATTCCACTAAAATGTTCAAAACGGATTAGATCACGAAACACATCTCCTGACACTGGCCTTTTCAGACATGATTTGTGCTTTGACAAATACGAAACCTTACATCTTTACCACTATTTAACATCTTTCAAAACAACATTCAGTGATTCAAATGCTGTCCATGTATATATACACATCTAAGCAGGAAAATATCAGGTCCGTGTGTTATAAAAATAGACAGCGGAGCCACTGTCGACTGTCTCCAGCAGCTCAGTTCCTTTTGAGTCCAGCAAAAGTCTACAAAATGAGTCTCTACGGGAAAAGCAGTACAGCAGTCGAGTCGGTTGGCGTTTAATGTTTGGCCATGGTGCAAAAATGAAAGATTGTGAATTGACTTTAAGGTGTGTTACGTAACTTTTCTAATGGAGTGTCTGCCTGGTTGTCTCCATGGAGGTGGCTGGAATCTCAAGTTATCCCAGGTCAGGTCTGTGGAGTTTTTAGCAATTAAAAGTACATTGTGTAACTTTTATTTAACTGGTGGAGGGTCCGTCAAATGTTTTTTCTCCATGAAGATGTTATTACTTTGTCTGGAATGTTTCACAGTATGGCATTAAACCTTTCTGTCTTCATGGAGACCAAACCGGACCAAGTTACAGGTCAGATCTGGGGAGAGGCGACCCCGCTCACAGTCAGAATCCCTGTTTTTCTAGGTATTTTTAAGCTACCTGTAACTGGATAAATATAAGGTAGATCTGTTTCATGTCATATTACGGAACATTCTAAGCAAAGCGATGATACAGAAAGAAACAAGAAGGTGACGAATGCCTAACCGAAAAGTTACACAGTGCACCTTTAAATGTAGAATATTAAAGAAGACGTGTTATTCATGGGTTTCAGCTTCTTGTTTTAACATCAACAGCAAAATTTTGAGGACTCTCAGCCATTCAAAAGACAGAGTTTTAAATTGTTAAAGAAGACATATTGGGCTTCTGTCTGCTATATAGTTATAATCTATGTCACTCGTTGACCATTGCATTATATTTTGGACATTTTTCATTTATCTAAAATGACTTAGGCTACCTTTACACTGAAACGAATCACTGTATCACTGTATTGGAAATGATTTGCGTCCAGACACGTCGTTTCTGTGTCCACAAGCCTTCCCTATCCACACAGCTTTGAGCATATTTGTTTACATTTTACAGAAACAAAACTTAAAACTACATGGCTCATCTGCATAAACTAAGCGCTCAAAAAACAGCTCGCTATTGTGCGCTGATGCGGTTCAGCTTCTGTCGGACTAAAGGACATGACTCGGTGGAATATGAGTGTTCTTTCTGTGACAGAGGGGTGTTCTGTTGATGGTGAGTCTGTTCTGTGTTTCTATCGCGTTGGAGATGGTTCATGTTAAACTTTTCAGAGATTATACGTATGCAGGTCACACACAGACCGTATATATATGAATGGACATATATTCTAGCCTCTTAGTGTTTTGGCGGTGAATTACTTTGCGGTGCATAGATCTACATCAGTGCATCAGCATTTTCAGGCGTGCACACAATGCAGGATCAGATCTGTACTCAGATGAGTTCATGGGACTTGGCGGCACCAAATAGTTCCATCTCTGGAGCTGTTTTCCATCGGATTAGTGTGGACGAACACTGCATCCACAACGAAAACGACTTGAGTACGTATTAGTGTGAATGGGGCCTTAGTCACAGAAACTATTCCGCTGACTTCCCAGTTGGAAATTTACTGTTGCGTGAATTACTCCAAATACAACTATGAGAGGGGGAATGAGAAGAGGAAACAATCAAGACATGCTTAAAATCTCTAAAAAGTTGATTTTGCATAATAGGTGTTCTTTAATAGCTATGACAACTGTCCTAATTTTTTTATAATTTTTCTTGTGATTCTGAAACCCATGGATACTTTTGGATTTAGTGAGAATTTTTGATTCCCTCGGATCATGACTTTACACTGTGTTCATCGTAAACCTGCTGTTTTAGGCAGGGGTGTAGGCTATAGTTTTAGGCGATAATGTAGATTATCGTTTTAAGCCATGGTGTAATCTATAGATCAGGGGTCTCCAACCTGCAGCTCAGGAGCTACCAGAAGCTCTCCACCACCTTCCACGTAACTCGCCAAGGGATTTCTGAATTATACGTACTGTGCTGAAAAACTACATTTTATTTAATTAAATGTCTATTACTACTGTCTAATTCTGATGGATATCTTTGCGCATTAATAAATGGATAATAGCTGCGTAAATGTTTCCAAAAATGCATCAAACTGTACCCCATCTAAGGCTCTTATATTTACTCACATTTCTTGTGACCTCTAAAATGAGTAGCTCTCTGGCATTTTTGTTTTGTAAAGGTTGCTCACCAGAAGAAAAAAGTTGGAGACCCCTGGTGTAGACTATAGTTTTAGACCGTGGTGTGGTCTATAGTTCAAGGATCTCCAGCGGCTTAGGAGGTACTAGTAGCTCTCCACCCCTTTCCAAGTCACTCGCCAAGAGATTTTTTGAATTATATGTGTTGTTCTTAAAAACTAAAATGTGATTAATTCCCACTGTAAATATGTCATTTTGATGCCGACTTGTGCACTAATAGATGGACATTGGTTTATGTTTTAAAGGCATCTCACTGTTCTAATTTCTTTCTCAATTTCTTGCAACCGTTAAAACGAGTAGCTCTCTGGCATTTTCGTTTTGTAAAGGTAGCTCACCACAGGAACAAAGCTGGAGACCCCTGCTATTGTTTTAGTGTATAGTTTTAGACAGTGATGTAGTTCTAGGTTGTGGTGTAGACGATAGTTTTAAGCCGTGGTGTACACTATAGTTTTAGTCCTCCAGTGGCTCTCCTAAATTATACGTATTGTTCTGAATGAGTAAAATTTGATTAATTACCCTTGCAAATCTAATTTTGATGTCTCATTTTGAGCACTAATACATATAATAGTTCATTTTTTTAAAGGTATTTAACTTTACCTCATAAGGCTTACCATGGCTGTTATATAAACAACATTTCTTGCAACACAAAAATGTGTAGCTCCCTCTTAATTTTGTTTTGTAAAGGGAGCTGTCTGATGGAAAAAGGTTGGAGACGCATGGTATAGTCTATAGTTTTAGGCCATGGTGTGCACTATAGTTTTAGGACATGGTGTAGTTTATAGTTTTAGGCCATGCTGTAGTTTATAGTATTAGGAAATGGTGTAGTTTATAGTTTTAGGCCATGGTGTGGACTATAGTTTTAGGCCATGGAGAAGTTTTAGGCCGTCGTGTGGGCTATATACTATATACTTTTAGGCTATGGACTATACTTTTAGGCCATGGTGTATCCATAGCTGCCGCAGTGAAGAGCGACCAGCAGACGGTCTCTCAGGACGTCCAGGCTGGGGTACTCTGGGAGCTTCAGCATGTTGATACTGAGGACAGAAGAGAGGAAAACACTGACGTAAGTGCAAGAAAGGTGGAAGAAGAATGCAAAACATTGCCTTTTTTTTTCCAAAACAAAGCAAGTATCAGTCCCATTATTCACAAAGCAACATCACTTTGTCAACTGCATTTTTAGTTGTTTCTTTTTCTTTTAGTTTGAGGAGGATGTTGCCAGGTCATTGATAACTACTTTCATTTCTGTCTGCCCTCACTTCTGAATCATTGAGAGTTGAGAGGGTTTCAGATACAAATACATGTGTACACAGCGCCCTCTAGTGGATTTTCTCTGCATTGACTTGGCAGGCAGTAGGGAAAACGCTTACAGTATCACCATTTTTATAGAACAATGTATTTTTAACATCAATCAGGGAAACAGAAGTGAAATGTGGATGTAATTAGGACTACAAGATTAATCACAATTGAATCAAAACCGCAATTCGCAAAACATTTCTCCACAAACAGCAAAATTTCCTGTCTTATTCTGCATAAAAACTGCTAAGCCTGTAGTTTAGATCTTTAAAAGCGTTTTCTGAAATGTCGTGTATTATTTTGTCAGTTCATATTTCTGTCTTTTGATCAGTTCTGTGAAATATAAAAAATGTGAACTCTGAAGAGAATCCTATTGTTAAAACATAAATCGTAAATGCAATGCTTGCCAGAAAAAAATCACTATTAGACATTTCTCCCAAATCGTTCAGTCTGCTTGGAACTGTCACTTTTCCCCCGTCAGTTTTCTGGGAGTTTTACCATGTGCTGGAGGTAGGCAGCAGGTTGGATGTGTATGGCACTGCAGCGATGGTGAACTTCTGTAGACCTCCTCCTCCCATCAGGAACGCGAAGCCTCCGTGAGGGACCCGCGAACTGCAGACAAAACGGGAAACTGTTCATTAGACTATTAAATTTAACATGTGCTTTTTTTTCTGCCATAGAAATATAATGAAATTTGTTAGTATTTCACATTATATAAACTGGGATAATATAGAGTCTCGCATAAATGGCATAAATGTAAATGTAGTAAACAGTTTTTGACCATGTTATAAGTTGTGTTTAGTGTGAGTCGTGCACGTGTAAGTTATCTTTGGACAGGCACTGTTAGAATAAATAACTTGGCTTAGGTGGTGTATAACTACTGCTATGATGTTACTGATGTACTGCTATATTTTATTATTGTACTATTATAATTCAGTATACAATGACCCAGAAAACAGGGACTAGTTTACAGCTGAGGGATCCAGAGATAGGTTCGGTTCATGTACAATATATTCTATTTCAATCTATATGTCTAATCAATTAACTAAATAGGGCAAGGATTTATTGATAGGGATGTGCTGACTCACGACTCATCACCCTGATCAGACCAGTGAGACTCCTGTAAGGGGAGTGAAATTAATCCGGGAGATCCTTGTCACCATCGGATAAGATTGTGCAACGTGCCAAGAGGCCTGGCTGGCCTGTGCACCAACGAAGAGGCACTAAGTCTAAACCATGGTTGCCTCCCACTATAGTTTGCGTATAAAAATCATTGTATAGGTGTAAATATTCAGTCTCTGCATGGAAATGTCAGCACAGACTCCTTGTACAAGTATGACTTTTCTAATACTGGAATAAGGAAATTATCTGGACTTTATTTGTGTTTCAAGTGTAATTTTTTTGTCTAAGCAGAAACTAACGAACACGCGAGGAAAAGGGTTATATTCCTCAACAGCACACCAGTACATCAGTGACTTACTGCGCCCCTACTCCTCAGGCCACACCCTCTGGTCCTTTGTTCAGAGCCTCTTGATGGTTCCAAAGACCCGATTTAAAACACATGGGGGGCGTGTGCTTTCAGGCTGTGGGTCCCAAAAAATGGAATGCCCTACCCCTAGTCTTCCATGAGGCAGACTCTATAGATCAGGGGTCTCCAACCTTTTTCCTCCTATGAGCTACTTTCTGTAAAATGAAAATATCAGAGAACTACTAGTTTTAGCAGTTGACAGAAATGGAGGAAATATAAGAGCCACGGTAAGCCTTAGACAAGGTACAGTTAGAGGCCTATAAAACATAAAACATTATCCACTTACAAGTTCAAAGTTAGGCATATTCACTGCAATATGTATAATTCAAAAATCCCTTGGTGAGCTACTTGGAAGGGGATGGAAAGCTACTGGTTGGAGACCCCTGCTATAGACTCTTTTAAAAAGCAGCTCAAGTTACTGCTTTTTAGACATGCTTTTTAGTTGACTGTGTAATTCCTCTGTTCTTATATATGTTATTCATTGCCCTGTAAAACACTTTGTGATTTTATCTGTGAAGACGCTATATAAATAAAGGTTTCCTTACTAATTTACTTACATCCTTACTTAATTTATTTCTTCTGTATTCATGAAGTCTTTTCTCCAATCAACCCTCGCTTTCCCCACTACCGATACCACTGCTTTGTACTTTCTTCTCTAGTTTTATTATTAAGACTGGGCAGCGTTGCATAACCATTTTGGCACTCTTTCTTTTTTTTTTTTTTAATTGCTATTCCCTCGCGTGATCTGCAGTTATTCACAGGAGAGGTCCAACAGCTTTTGGCTCTTTGTCGTGATCACGTTTATGGCAACTCCAGCTCCCACTGGGCTCTGCGATTTTCCAAGCCGGAAATCCGTGGAATTGTTTCTCTTATTTAGTGTTTTCAGATCAATACTTACTCTACAATACAACATCCATGAGTGTCAAAGATATATAGCAGAGAAAAACACAACATGTGTTCTTTAAGCCGTCCTTTTCGAACTATTACTTTTAAATGCTTATATTAAAACAACGAGTGAGTGTGATTTTATGATGCAAATATATTTCCCCCACCCAAAAAAAGCTAAATTAACTTACCTCCCCGTCACAAACTGTAGCAGCAGAACCCTCTCCTCTTGGGTCAGACTGTGCACCACCTCCCAGAACCACTAAAAAAAAGAAATCAGAAATTATAACAATGTGAACGGCGACTGTGAAATAGGACAGGAGTCAGAGCATTAAGCAGAGACTGAACGCAGAGAGGAGCAGGAGGGTGTTTAACGCTGTAGGTTTGAAATGACATTGACATTAAAAACCTGTGTTTAAGTTCACTCAAGTGGAGACAATAGTATAAGTGGGATCTGCACTTTGAAAGGTGATGACTTTTCATAGAGACTTCCATTCAGTAAAGATACATACATGATAAATTTGCTACATGTTGTTAGAACTCAGCCGTGCCATGATGGTAAAGCTATCAGTAACTAGCATGCTAACATACACTTCCTGATGTTCAAACAATACACGCTTTATAATGCTTTACAATTAAAAAGTGCATTGTCAAATACTTTTTCTCTATTCAGATGTTATTTCTTTGTCTGCAATGTTTCACAGTATGGCTTTAAACCTTTGTATCTTTCTATGGAGATCAAACCAGACCAAGTTACAGGTCAGATCTGTGGAGAGGCAGCCCCGCTCACAGTCAGAATGCCTGTTTTTTTTTTTTTTTCTAAATATTTTTGAGCTATAAAACCACCTGTAATTTATTAAATGTAAAGTAGAGCTGTTTAATGTCATTCTGTGGAACATTCCAATAACATATTCATAGAAACAAGCAAGCAGCAACGTTACACAATGCGCCTTTAAGTTTGTGTATGCAATACAATATAAAGCATTATTATGAATAGAATGATTAGAGTCTTTTGTCAAATTTGGAAAACTTGAAATGGAAAACTGCTTGACAAACGTCTTAAATTACATTCATAAAAAGCATTGATGATTAAAAGAGTTATAATGTTTATCTCTGAAGGACGTACCGGTATGTTTGTGGTAACAGTGGTTTGACATTGGCCTCACCTGAATGACTGGCTCCTGCTGGTCGTACCCGCTGGTGTACTCTGTGTTTTTGTACCAGTCCTGAACATCGATCTCTGGCATCCCCGACAGCAGCAGCTCCTGTGACACCACAAACAACAAAACTAATTATTATGGGTCTAAAGTGAGGCAAACTTTCCACTAGGGTTGGTCTGATATAGATTTTATGAGCAGATACAGATATTTGACACTGATAACCAATAACCTAGCCAGGCTGGTGCCACCTAGTGCCTCCGCTCATTTTCATTTCTCTTCAGTGACTAGGTCAGGAATCAGAATATACTAGATGGTTCGCAAAAACCCTGGAAGTTGTAGACCGCGCACTGGCCAGTCATCGAAGAGCTGTGAAGCCATGACGTCAAACTCACACGTCTGGGTCCCTTTTGTAGAAAAGCACAACAGTAAACAAAGCGTCGAGATGGATGTAGACGAAGACAGACATTCTGTGTTGGCAACGATTCCCGAGATCGAGGATTTAAAGCCGGAACAAAGAGAATGTTTGGTGAATTTTATCAAGGGGAAAGACGTTATTGCTCTTCTTCCTACGGGATTTGGCACATTACATACATCACGACCAAATAGCAGCGATTGGTTAAATTAAAAAAAGTACTCGCCTACCATCAAACAAACAAATCCTAATGCTGCGAGGTCAGACAGTTTCCAAGAAGTGAAACCGACTAATGAATCAGACTACCAATAACCAATGTCTACTTTCAAATCAAAATCTCAATTTGAGTTGGCAAAATGATCAAATCACAAGGGCCGTAATTATTTAAATAACAAATTGTCCTTGGCAAAACAACTTATCCTGTCTTTTTATAGAAAAATCTTGTTGTATCTGTAATTTAGTCCTCTACAAATCCATGGGTTATCAGTATTTTCTCAAAAGTTAATGCACTCTAAATCAAATCCTACTTTTAAAAGGTTCTATATTACACAAAACTAACTCTTGTGAGATGTCAATCATGTTATAATGTTGTTACCTCATCAAAAACAGACCTGGAGTTGTGTTTTGTTTCATTCACTCGTTTGAGTAACCGATTATTATTAGTCTGTCTACATCCCCAAAGCTCAAAACGCTCTGTTCCACCTTGTGATGTCATGTAGTGATTGTTTTCAAGATAATAGCCTCTTTCACCTTTAGTTCAGTAGAGGTTGGCGATTCCAGGGCTGAAATAATCCAAATGATTCTAGTGAAGGTGTTTGTTTTTTTCAGTTTAAGAGAAGAACTCAGCCTAAATATGCAGGGTTTGTGTGTTAAACATGTAGGAATGAAACAAAGCACAACTCCAGGTCTGTTTTTGATAACAAAAAAATAAATCACAAATCAAACCACAAAGATTGTCAGAAAAATTGCAATTACACAGTTTTTTTTTTTTCCAAAATCCTGCAGCCTGACTCAACAAAACACTAATATTTTCAATAGTTTGCAGTCAAATGTATCCTTGAATCCTCCACTACACTGTGTCCCTTTTATCAGACACAGCAATGACAGCATGACCGAGGCATGTCCAGCCAATCCAGGGCGGGATAATCAGTGCTGCATCGATCGAAAGGGGACGAGAATCTGCAGACACGAAAAAAAACTCTGATCTGATCTGAGAGGGACGGAGGGGGAGGGGCCGCAAGGTCCCGGCAACAAGCCCCGCCCCCTCACGGCTTCAAACGGACCTGCAGGAAATCGATGAACACATCAGAGTGTAGGGTCCAAAGATTAACCGCAATTACAACGAAATTGGAGTTTGAAAGTTGCCAGTTAAAAGGTCCTATACATATTACGCAAATTGATTCTGTGAGCTTTATGTTAAAATGGTGTCACCTTCTCAAAAATAGACCTGGAGTCGTGTTTTGTTTCATTCACATGTTTGAATAATCTTCTATTTTTAGGTTGTCTACACTCCGTTCCAAGTTGTGATGTCATGTAGTGGTAGTTTTCAAGTTAACAGCTACCTTTTATGTTTTGTTCTGTAGATACAGTGGTCCCTCGCTTATCGCAGGTGTTATGTTCTAAAAATAACCCGGGATAGGTGAAATATTTTACAATTATTATATCTGTTTTAAGGCTGTAAAACCTCTCAGCACAAACTTTATACACTTTTTTCACACAGGACAGTTACAACCCTTTTTACACCCATGCAGTACAGGACCGCACCTGCTCATTAACCCCAGATTATATCAAATTTTTGCGCTGCATATGCCATGGACTGAACCAAGACTAAACCAGGACCAAACTAGGACTAACCTAGGACTGATTCCAGGACTGAAGAGGAGGACTAAACCAGGACTGAACTAGGACTAAAACAGGAGTAAACCAGGACTCAACCAGTACTTAACCAGGAATCACTGTCGGGAAAGGCCTGGAGGTGACCGGAAAGGACCGACAGAGAGCTCCGCACCTCACGAAGGTAAGCGCAGCCGTCGCCCGATCGCACAGCACTTCAGAATAACACTGCATTACCTGTATTACCAGATGACATCACAAGGTGGAACACAGTGTTTTCGGTTTGAGGGAAGAGCTCAAGTCTAAATATGCAGTTTTTGTGTGTCAAACATTTGTGAATGAGAAAAGAAACACAACTCTGGGTATGTTTGTGATGAGGAAACAACATTTTAACATAGATCAGAAAATGGATTTCCCGATTATCAGACAATAAAAGACGTTGTAATTAGACACAGACAGGAGGGAGTGGACTTATTTTGACCTTAAGAGCTACAACAAATTATGGTTAAATCAAATACACTTTTACACAAAATTATTATTAGCATTTAGTATATAGATAATAACAAATAAACTGTATTTGCAAATGTCGATGTCACAATTTCAGACGGAGGGAGACTCTACGGGAGATTCACTGTTTTTGAAGGAACTAATCAGTCTTATTCACTTGTCATATTGATGTGTGAATTAAATAAAACACAACTGTACTATACACATTTGATTTTATAACATTATATCTCACAAGAGTAAATTTTCCAAAATAGGACATTTAAATAAGCTTACAAATGTAATGTATGCTTTTTTTTATTATATCGTTGCCATGAGTACAATTAAATTCACAGTGAAAAATTTACAGCAAAGATTCAAGATGCCAAGGGAGAAGCAATCGATCCTGTGTGAGTGAGGAGGACAGACGCCGTTTCCTATTGGCCGTTCTCATCTGTGGGCGGGGTTTACACTTAAGAAATAAGAAAAGAGATGAGGTTTTGATGAGGCTATTTCTAAACAATCAGATCACTTCACTGCATCATTTCCTGCTCGTTACTAAGTTAGATCGAATCATTTTGGATCGATTGCTTATGCTCTTGGTATTGTGGATATTTGCTGCTAATTTTACACTGAATTTTGACTTTTGAATTTGAGAGCTTGCAAATATTTGTGCAGAATATTTAAAAGGTGAATTTTTTAAATTTTATTTTGAATTTTAAACACTTGGAAAATGCACACTTCAAATTTCAGCAACTAATTTAGAATAAAACTATGGCATTTAGAATTCACAATCTGATTGAAACAAATTATCAGGCAGGAGACTCTGGATGTCTGAGGCAGGAGGAGTTTATTTACCATCAGTCCGGGACCCGTTAAACTTGAACACTCAACTCTGCACACTGCTGTTAGCATTGGTTATTCAACCCTGACTCTGCTTCCACACAAGGAGGTTTAAACAGGAGCTAAGAAGGACAGGCTGGAGACATGCTGGCCGAAATAAAATGAGAAAAGCATAGCAGAACGCTTCTGTGAGACGAGCTGACCAAGGAAACTGATCATGTTAAAGAACGACAAACTCTGTAATAGTTTTATGACGCCAGAGCAAACCACAGAAATGTCAACGATGACCTGGAGGTGTCCTTGCTGAGTCTATGCAGGGGATCCAAAACTCCATAACATTTTCTATTGTATTTCAACTTGTACATAATATACAATTACAGTGGTCCCTTGTTTATCACAGGGGTTACGTTCTAAAAATAATCCGCGAAGTAGTCAACTTTATATTTACAGTTATAAATGTTTTAAGTCTGTAAAACCCCTCACCACACACTTTATACACTTTTCTCACACAGGACACTTACAACTCCTTTTACATCCTTCTTAAAATTTATTGCTGCTGTCGTCCTTTTGTTATTTTCCTCCTTCTTTTTGTAACGAACCAAAGATTAATTTATTCCATAATGGAGCCCTACAGCGCAGAGTCCTGCACGGGTCCATTTTTGGAGACCCGGGCCCGCACAGTACAGCACCACACCCGCACGTTAACCCGAGATTATATTAAACTTTTGTGCTGAACACGCCACTGACTGAACCAAGACTAAACCAGGACTAAACCAGGACTGAACTAGGACTAAAACTGGACTAAAACAGGACTAAAACGGGAGTAAACCAGGACTAAAACCAGGACTAAACTAGAACTAAACCAGAACTGAACCAGGACTCACTGTCGGGACAGGCTCGGAGGTGACTGCAGGAGAAAGGACCGATGGAGAGCTCCGCACCTCACAGTAAGCGCGGCAATTGCCCGATCGCACTGCACTTCAGAATCACACTGCTAGAGATCGAACATTTATGTAAACTTGTCAAGCTGAACACACTCTGTACTGTACAGGAGACACGGCACAGAAGAGACTGATTGACAATGGTTTACAATCCCTTAGCCAATCAGGACGCAGGGGGAGGAACACAATACGTGCTCATACGCTGTCAAAAAAACACTGCACTAAAAAAATCCGCGAAACAGCAAGACCGCGAAAAGTGGACCGCGATATAGCGAGGTACAACTGTATATAATTATGCCTTATTTGACACCTGTCTGTTGCTGTCTTTTTTCCTCTTTCTTTAGAATTTATTATTACTATTTATATTGTTTTCTCTTTGCTATTATAATATATTGTCATGTGTGAGCTACTGTGTCCAAGTCATTTCCCTTGTGGATCAATAAAGTCTAGTCTGTAGTTCTAAAGCATAGAAAACAATATAATGCCATCACATGTGCCCAGCCTATTACCAAATCAAAAGTAACTCTATTAATCTATTACCTAATTTATGTGTAAACATTTCTCAACATAACACATTAATATAAATATGTTTCTTTATATTCTATGGTGCTTTCCTCACCAGTTCGTACTCGTCGAAGAGCTGGATGAGGGAGGGAGGGATGAAGGTGTGGAAGCCCTGGAGGAAGGCGTTGATCTGGGGCTGGATGGCTCTGGTCATCCTCAGCTCCGTCACCAACTGCACATACTCCGCCTGCGAACAAGAGACGTATTAAAGAGCCTATATTACGATGTTTTCTGCTCTATCTTAGGATCTTGTTGCTTCATCTTCATAAAAAAACAGACCTGGAGTTGTGTTTTGTTTAATTCACACATGTTTAACACACAAAACCTGCATATTTAGAGTTCTTCTTTCAGTGTTTTTAAACTCTACACACCTTCACTAAAATCATTTGGATGATTTCAGCCCTGGAATCGCCTGTCTCCACTGGACTTAAGGTAAAAGTAATGCCAAAGTAACATATAAAGCAAAGTGCAATGTATTACCTGTAAATATTCAAAGACTGAGACAAGAACAAGAACCTACATGTTTTAAAAAAACCCAGATCCAGAACTAAGGTTATGGAGCGAAACATCACTGTGAAAGAAGTTTATTTAAGGAAAAGTCTTGACAAAGATATAAAAGAATCAAACACAATAATGGCATTTAAAAAACACATAAAATCCAGTCCAATGTGTTAGTATGAAAAAGGAAACTAAGCTGTTGTGCATAATAGTGAAGATTTCTGTTGCAGTTGATTAATAATTGTGCCTGAGCTGAAATGTACTGATTTGAAATGTTTTAAAGTGACTATCAGTGTTTGGAAAAAAGGGAATAGGTAGCATAAGATAACATAAGATTACTCTTCTTTCTGCTCCTTTTCATTCATTTTTTTTGTATGTTTGGTGTTGTGGCACTGTTAATGTCTTTTTTATACTTTATGAATGAAATAAATAAACAAAATAAATGACCAAATAAAAGGAGCTGTTAACTTAAAAAAAAAACTACCAGTACATGACATCACAAGGTGGAACAGAGCATTTTGAGATTTTGAGATGTAAATAGACTAATAATAAAAAAGGGTTACTCAAACATATGTGAGTGAAACAAGACTTTACAACATTATAAGTAGAGGTGTAACGATATCCAAGTCTCATGATACGATATCGTCAAACCTCACAGTATGATATTTATTGCGATTCTTTGTGGAGGCTAAAAAAACTGTGAATATGCTACTTTTTCCTCTTAAAATGTCCTGACAAGACTTGATCCAAAGAACTAAGCCTTAAAAGTATTAGAACTGTTATTTCTTCTTGTAGTCTGCACTGAAATGGAGCAAAGGATCATGGTCTACATAGTTCCCTCTGTCTTTTTTCTTTTTAGCTATTGCTGCACCATAACTCTTAATTTAAGCAAAAAGACTTGTAATTCGATATATTGCGATGGTCCACGATATTATTGTGAGAACTTTGACGATACGATACCACGATATTGTGGTTATTGTTACATCCTTAATTATAACATGACTTAAAGCTCGCAAGAGTCAGTTTTACAAAATATAGAACCTTTAAACGGTCACATTTTTATATAGCGCTTTTTCACCTTCATGGCAATCAAAGTGTCTTGCCAAGGACACAATGACAGCATTCATCTGTGGGAGCTGGAATCGCACCGCCAACCTTTGGGTCAGTGGATCTAAACCCTCTACCAATGATGTTTATGTCGAGAACAGGATTCAAAGGGCCAATTTTTGGATCAGTGGACAAACGCTCTACCAAATGAGCTACTGTCGCCCCTTTAAATAAGATTAGTAATGTATGTTTTTTTATACTTTCGTTGCCATCAATACAATTAAAAAATAAATAGATAAACTTAAAAAACAGCTCAACGGTGGGTCAATGATACAGCGGCTATGTTTACACCAAAAATCTGATCATTATCTGATTTCTGGAGTTATCCTATTATTATAATTACGTATACAGTTACCTATGGCTACACTCCATTCTACTTGACTTTCTAAATACTCCCCACGTGTGTTTTATTAATGGATGGACCAGGGAAGGATTTAAAAAGGTTCTGGAGCAGCAGACTTTACCACCTCCAGTTT
Source organism: Boleophthalmus pectinirostris (assembly GCF_026225935.1). NCBI lineage: Eukaryota > Metazoa > Chordata > Actinopteri > Gobiiformes > Gobiidae > Boleophthalmus > Boleophthalmus pectinirostris. The sequence continues at coordinate 37,078,306 of NW_026571447.1, forward strand.
GCTCTATACGTGATACTACAGTGCCACCTGGAGTCTGCCTGCGGTACTGCGCTCTCTAATTAGGCCTGTTAGTGGTAGGAGCTGGAGTCGGATCAATCGCTCATAGAGGAGCAGATATGGATGTGTTTAGGAGAGGGGACTTGGGCTGGTCATTAACGCGAACGAACTGCACAGAAAATACTGGAAACTTTTGGACCAGAAGTAACCGCTCGATGACGTTATGAATATGGAAGTGGATTTAGGTGAGCAAGACACTCTATTTGAGGTACGTTTTGGTGATTAGGGAAGGGTGGCCAAAATATTAAGAAACAATATAAATAAGTGATGGTTACTTAAAGAGGGGGTATTACACTTCTGCATACATTACAATTACAATACATATTTATACATATTTAGATTCGTTTTTGACGCTCTGAGCCCCCCTCTCCTTAATCCATGCGCGACCAGGGGTGTATTCAAGTCTCACGATGCGAATTCGTCACGATGCAATATTTATTGAGATATCGTGGGGAAGCTCACGATTAGGTATGTAACAATATCCAAATCTCTCAGTACGATATTTTGACAATATACATCTCACGGTACGATATTTATTGTGATTTTGTGGAGGTGAATATGATACTTCTCTCTCCTCTTAAAATGCCCTGACAAGACATAATCCAAAGAACTAAGACTTAAAAGTGTTAGAACTGTTATTTCTTCTTGTAGTCTGCACTGAAATGGAGCAAAGGATCATGGTCTATGTAGTTCCCGCTGTCTTTTTTAAGCTATTGCTTCTCCAAAACTCTTAATTTAAGTAAAGAGACTTGTAATTCAATATTTTGTGATGGTCCACGATATTATTGTGAGAACTTTGCCACGATATGACAATATTTTGGTTATTGTTACACATACAACACAATCACAGACAAACACAACACAGCGTTGTTGTGTACAGTTTTTTTTATCTTGTTTTTGTATATTTATGCAGAATTGTCAAGTGGGCGTATGAGTGATGTAGGCTTGTGGGCAGAGCTTTGAACAGAATCATACAGCTAAATGTGAGAAAGGTTTGAAAAAGGCCCAGGAGAGATCGCTAAATTACTCAAACATGCATGGTTGACATCTAAAACCTCTTCAGGCATGGTTTTGATGATGTTATAACATCAGTAGAAAGCTAAAAAACAAACAATTTTACATTATACTCCTTTTAAAAGGTGGATTTATAATGTTTGTTACTTAGTTTTATTGCTTAATTATAAAACATATCAGAAAAATGCAGTTAATGTGGGTAAATTACTGTAAAGAAAGCCTGTAGTGTGCAGCTGAATTTGTAATGAGTTTGTAACTACCATAAATCTGGACTACTGAGCGCACCTGAATATAAGCCACATCAACTAAATTTTAACTAAATTTTAAAACTGTACATATATATAGACTGCACCTGAATGTAACCCGTTGGTGTCCACATCTTCAAGAACATTATTAAGTTCGAGCCATCCGCTTTTATCACCTCTGAAGCTTTTGTTGTCTTTTTGTATTGAGTCAGTTCGTCACGCTGCCGTCGCAAAAATCTCACCATCGACTCATTGATGTCGAGCTCACGTGCAGCAGCTCTGTTTCCTTCTTCCACAGCTACATCAAAGCTGCATCATCTGCATTTCTTCGTGTGTTTTCGTGTCTTCGTGTGTGTGTATGAAGTTCAAAATAACTGTTCAAAACACAATCAAACTAGAATCTTCCTCGGCACATCATCCTGTCTCTGCCCAGGCTCTACTGCACATGTCTCCTGCAGAAAGAGCTGTTGTCCTGTCTGTATCATGTCAGTGTCTTGGAGGATTTCAGCAGATTTCAGACTCTATCGGGGGCGGGGTTAGTTCTATCAATCAGGTATGAGTGAATGTCCAAATACTGAAGTTTGAGACATTTCTTCGCTGACAATATCGCAAGCTAGTGTCGCAACTTCATGTGAACCCTAGATCCATGTGTAACTGCACAGACAACGACGTTTTCTGCACTCAGGCTGCGAGTATCCACTGTGTTACCAAACCATAGACCGTAAATATGAATGGACAATGTGCCAAACAAAGAATCCATCCATGTATTCGCCACAGGGTTCAAAGTGTGAGAAAAAAGTAACAGTTTATAGTCCGGAATTTACGGTAACTTAAAATTCTACTATGTAACTTTTCTGGTAGAGTGTCAGCCATCTCCTCATTTCCAGGGAGATATACAGTAATAGTTTTGCTTAGAACGTTCCACAGCACGGCAACAGACTATTAAAAACAGCTTTGTGTTTGCTTCACTGGCTGCGGTTACATGTACACACAAATCCAATTATTATCAGATTTCTGGATTTATAAGATTATTAAACCAATATGTAAACAGCACAGTTATCTTATTTCTATCTGATCGTAGTCCCTCTCATCACTCACATCCGATTTTGTGGTTTGCGTGTCATTTAAATATTCTTTAACGTCGAGACATCAGATTATAATCAGATTTTTGTGTGCATGTGAACAAAGTCACTGTTACGCATGAATGTATCACAGAGCACAGAAGGAAAAAAACACATGTACGCACTTCAAGGATGATATCAGCTACAACATATCAAGTGTTGTGTAGTCTGAAGCCTTAATAGGTTTCATCAAATGCAGCACTGTCTCCCTTGATTTTCAGAAAAGTATTGTATTGTGAATAGCACCAAATGACAGAGAAACTGAGGTAGATTTCCTCCAAATGAGTTTTCTGAATACATGTTAACAGTAAACGTAGATTTACTTCATTCCAAACACTAGAAATACGTTCCAGACAAAATAGGGGTTGGGATTGTGACTTCACTCATCACCAAAATTTTCAATGAGCCTAATGTTACACTAATGGAGATTTTAAGATGCTGAATACTGAGTTTGGAGTTCATTCAACACTATAGAACAATGTATTACCAGCAGAGACCCAACAGTTTATCGTGTTGTTCCACTACACTTTTGTTTATCTTTTGACTTTGCTTTGGCTAATGTAGAATCTCTACAGACAACATGCACAAGTGACAGAAATATGGCGGATTTCCACTTTAACGGTTGTTTTAAAAAAAAAAAATGTATCTTGTATACTGAGCTCTTTGTCTCTTGTACCTTGTTGTCTTGGGTGACTAAGATGGCAGTGCCCCCCGGTTTGAGAGGCACCTCCTCCATGGCTCCGAACACGTCCGTCTCCACAGAGAAGCTCAGCTCCAGGCCCAGGTCACTGATGTCATTGTCCAGGATCCACTGCAGGTTCTTGGCATACTCTGGGTCGATGGAGGACACGTCCTGGTAGTTCACTGGGATACCTAAGTACGGAAATAAAATACATGAAATGCAAGGCTGAGGTGGATAAATAAAATAGACTTAAAAACTGTAATAATGGAAAATATATTCAATATATTAGCGTGCACAGAATCTAAAGGGTGTGACATTTTGGGTAGAGTTAGTTTACGATACAAAGTATAAGATACAAATACAATGGGTTGCTTAATACTGGAAAAAATAATAATTAACAGATATTTTAATGAATAAAACTGAAATTACAAGTTTGGTAGATCAGTGCACAGAATGACGAGAACATACAGACATTATGAGATCCTGCACAAAATATTATTATAATATTTAAAATGTATCATTATAAATAAAAACTTGTATTTCTTCAACTGTGTATTTTATGAATAGTGTTTCAGGTATCAGCATTATCAGTGATATCAGAGGATTTCCACAGATTTGTTTTGCTGTTATCAGCAACAACAACAACAGCAGCATGAATATTGGAAATCAATATGGGCAAAAAAAACAACAACTGTATACTATTATCCACAGCAAAAAAGTCTCCATACCGGCTCGTCAAAACCTGATCCTTTCAGATCTCAGAAGCTGAGCAAGACCAGAACTGTTTAGTACTTGGATGAGAGACCGCTGGGAAAATCAGGTGCCACAGGGGGGTGCCAGTTCTGTCTTTGTGTCCTTAGGCAAGACACTTCACCCACAATGCCTAGTATGAAAGTGGTTTGTGTGTGTGTGTGTGTGTGTTGGTGGTGGTGGTCTGATGATGCAGATTGGCAGCCTCGCTTCCGTCAATCTGCCCCAGGGCAGCTGTGACTACAATAGTAGTTTACCATTACAGAGTGTGGAGTGAATGAATAATGCTCTGTAAAGCGTCTTTGAGTGTCCAGAAAAGCACGATATAAAACGGATGCATTATTATTGTTATTAAAAATGGTACTATAACAGTGACATAGTTGTTGATTTTCAATCATCTGCTCGGTCAAATCAACATTTTAGTGAGTCTCATCGAGACTACAGCTTCTGTGAAATTTGGCGAGTATTTCTTTATACACATGGTAAGTCTGTATCAAAGCAAATATGACTGCTCACGAGAAAAAAGAAATGACATTTTTTTCACAGAGGACTGAAAAACATCCCCGATTTCTGCAGAATCAATGAGAGAAGCACTAAACTGAGATGTGAAGCTCCATCAAACACAGCTGTGCTTTGGTGTGTGGACCAGACTGATTTTGTCTGTATAAAAGTACAGAGATATCATTGTGGATTTGCCAGGCAACGGGAATATGTGAAGCATTTTGTATTTGTGTTTTTGAAAATTATAGTTATTACATTATTATCATTAGCTCCGCTATAAAATGGAAGGCTGTAATTTACAAAATTCAAACATATCTCCAGCAGAACGGATCCCCGACCAGGAGACATAAAATAATATCATACACTTTGAGATGATGTTTTTTTTTTTTTTACCAAGGATGTGTTTGTAGAAGGAGCGGGTGAAGTAGATGTTGACGAGTTGGCGGTGGTACAGAGCCAGACCCAGGACCTGCCCCGCGAACCGGAAATAGTTCAGATGATCCGGGTTCACTGAGGAGTTACTGTTCGGCTGAAACGTGGTGCCTGCAGACAGAGGACGAGAGACAAGTAAGAGATTGTGGACTGGTTTATTACCAATCACATTACCCTGTTATTTTTGTGATTAAAATATCTATGTTGCATTTAGGAATTTGCCTTGTCTTGGTTTTTCATCATACATATAAACAAAAACTACTGTATACTATAGATCAGTATTTTACATTTGGTTCAGTGTAAACTGCAGTATTGGTCTAAAACTGCATAGTAATAGAAACGGGTCCATTGATTTGTTTGTTTGTTTGTTTTTATTGTTAAAAAATTACTATGTGACACCGGCGTCATCTTTTCTGAATAATCTATGTACACCGGTGTGGGCGGAGATAGGGGGTAGGTGAAAAGAGAAACTTTATGCACAGTTAAGCCTTGAATGCAGGGCAGCACAGAATTACTCAAACATGATGAAGAAGCACACAGTATAAATAAAAAAAAAGTCACATAGCATTTTTCCAACAATAAAAGCAAGTAAATGAAAATCTGCTGCTTGCTACACTGTCATTTTGGACCTGCTTCTCTTACTAAAGTGTTAGGGATCAATATAGTGGTTTACAAAAAAGTATAATACATCTTCTTTAAATTTCCTAAAATAAATGTCACTAAACCATACCATCGGCAGACTGAGTGAACAGAGCGTAGTCCGGGTTGATGATTTCACTGGACAAAATGTCAAACCACTCCCTCACCACGCCCTGGCCCTGCACGACAAACACACACGGGTTAAGTTATATCAGTGTAATATCAATGTAATATCAATGTAATATCACTGTAATACAGGTGAACTGCAGATGAACAGTCAGCAGTGGGTTGAACACAGGCAGTTTTCAGTTTGTGAAATGTGCTGTAAAAATAATGTGGATTGGACTGGATACTACAGTAAAGTACAGATACCAAAAAATATATACTTAAGGATTTACTTCGTTATGCTCCACCACTGCACAAATGTCAAACCTGATAACTTTGATTTGGGACTAGACCCAAGAACAAAAATCACTGCATATATTTTAACAATATCCATTTTAGCAGCATTTTGGTCTCTCCGTATTAAACATTACTGGAAAATCAAATGTTGTGATGTCGTCTGAAACCCAGTGTGTGCAAAAAACGCACCATGCCCTCCTCTCCGTGGAAACGCACTACGATCCCCTGCTTCAGCTTCTCATTGGTCGATTTGGAAACCATCTCACAACTGCTCCTGAAGATAGAGTCTGAAAAAACAGAGAGGGAAAGAGAGATTAATTTGTTATGTATGTTAAACACCTCAATATACAAAAAATAAATAAATAAATTAGTTTTTGTGGATTGGATCTCAAAATGGCTATTGTACCTGTTGAAGATTTTGGGACAGAATTCATGATTATTGGAATTTAGTGGCAAGTATTTACACCATAAAGTCCTTTTAGGTTTCGTTTAAGTTAGAAAAAATGAAATTCCAAAGCTGATATCACCTCTGTGTATGAGCAGGATGTCGTTCTCATTGACCGGGCGATGAACCATATCCGAGTCTGGCTGTCCGGCCAGAAGGTGCTCGTAAAACCACTCGCAGCGATCTTTGAAAGGCTGACAGAAAAAAGAAACAAACCAAAAAAAAATTTTTTCACATTTAATCTTCAAGAATCAATTTTTATTAGATTTTTGAATCAAGACGCTCAGACAATGCTGTGCCTTTTTAAGTGAATGTGATGTAACGTTTTTCCACCGGAGGCGACAAAGGAAATTACAGTTATGAAATCAGATTTAGCATGATAAAAGTAGAGGCGCAACTTTTCTGGGGGAGGAACTTTTCTGGTACCTTCTTGTCTCCATGGAGATTAGGCCTGGGTATCAATAAGAAGTTGCCGATACGACACATACCTCGATACAGTGCACTTTTTTCAATTAAAAATAAAGGCTAAGACATGTTTGTGACACTAAAACTCTTTGTTAAACCACTTCTTGTGCAAAGTTAATATGAAACAGGCCCATTTTAATCATCAAAACAGTGACAATGTCAAATGTGGTGCTTAAACAACTTTCCTTCCTCTAAACAAGCAACAAAACTCTAGCCCTGGCTTCCTGTGGCTCAGAGAAGAGACTTTAAAGTGGCTCTGCTTGTGTACAAGTCTCTCTATGGCCGAGCACTAAAGTCCATCTGTGACATGTTAGTGCCATATGAATCATCTCGCACTCTGAGGAGCTCAGGGACCGGCCTCCTGCTGGTGCCCCGAGTCAGGACTAAACACGGGCAGTCAGAGCTTCAGATTCATGCAGCTAAAACCTGGAAGCCTTCCTGAAGATGTGAGACAGGACTCTACTTTGACTCTGTTTAAATCCAGGCTCAAAAACGGTTTTGTTTAGCTGCATATGACTGAAAGGTTTTTCATTCCGCAGAATGAAAGCAAGAATTCAGTATTTTAATGCTATTAATAGATGCAGAAAGGAAGATATTTAAAGGTGCATTGGATAATTTCAGCCCTGAAATTACTAATCTCTAAGAAACTAAAGGTAAAAGTAGCTGTTAACATGAAAACTACAGTGAGCTTTGGAGATGCAAACAGACTAATAATAGAGTGTTACTCAAACATGTGTGAATGAAACAAAACACAACTCCAGGTCTGTTTTTGAGGAGGTAACAGCATTATAACGTGACTTAAAACTCACAAGAGTCAACTTTGTGTCATAGAGAACCTTTACTTGTGAACGTAAAACAGAACTTGTACAAAACAACTTGTTAAGTGAATAAACGTGAACTTATTTCAAACTGGAACCATCTATTTGTCAGTATTCCTCACCTGTCCTTTAATGATGTGCATAAAGCGGGACATCAGCTCGGGACACTCCAGCAGGAAATGGAAGTGGTTAAAAATAATCTTTGGATTCCTGAAAAACAAACAAATGACCACAGAGAGACACGGGGAGACAGAGAGGAGGGAGTGTGAAGAGAGGAGCAGAGTGAGAGGTGGAGAGGAGAAGGTAAGAAAAAGTGGGGATGGTGAAAGAGAAAAAGAGGAAAGTGAGGAGAAGAGGAAGGGGAAAAAAGAGGATTAAAGGATTAAGGAGGAGCGCAGAAAAAGAGAGGGAAGAAAGAGAAAGGAAAAAGCAAAAAGGAGGTAGTGGAGTAGGTGAAGAGAGAGAGAAAAGAGGGTGAAGAAAAGGAGGAATAGAGATGGAAAGGGAGACATAATTAAGAAGTGTATTAAGTGAAATGGAGAAAATATTTTCAGAAGGAGAGTTTGGACTGACCTGGTCACGAAACATTTGAGCACCTCGTCATGTTTACACACAAACTCTATGAAGCGAGGAGATGTCATTCTGAAAGAGAAAGAGAAAGGAGAGAAGAAGAGACAGACTTAAAGGAGATTGGGAACTTAACTTCGAAATTTCAATTAAGAAGTCAGGGCCTGATTACACGAGAATGTTTGAGAGTAAAAATGACAAAATATTTTATTGGAAGTGCCTTTCGTTTAGACGGTGATGCCGTTTTTGGGTCTTAAAAAGGCAAAAATCTGAAAGCACCCTCCAGAGTGGAAAAGCTGAATACGCTCCGCTCTAGCGTTTCCGACTACACTGCCCAAGACGCAAAACTCTGGTCAGATCTGCTCACGTTACGTTCACATTTACGTCACATACATCACCACCGCGTGTCACCACCTAGCTGCCTGGCATGCAACCCAATTGAATTCCACACACTTTCGCGTCACCGTATGCACGCAGATTTCCTCCCGAAAACGCTCGTCTAAATGTGGAATATAAAGTGAAGACGCAACGCCACTTTTGGGTGTTCTGTTCAAACCATCAACATATAAACTTTGCATGGAACGTTTCAATGTATGGGATTTAACTTCTGCTGTTTTTGCATTGTTACTGTTAGTGGAATTGCCTCTCCACAGATCTGACTGGTAATTTGGCCTGGCGGGGTCTCCTGCTTGTTTCCATGGAGATATATACCCTTCCTGACTCACCCCTGTGGCATCTGGCAGGAGCAGCACATGTAAAAGGCCTGTATGACCGCGCTCAGTCTGTTCGCCGTCATCGAAATCACGTCCTCGCCGTCCGCGCACGCCTCCGCTTCCATGACGACCAGCTGCGGGTCCAGGGCGGGGGGAAGTTTGGAGGCGGAGTCTGCGGAGGAGGGGGCCGAGTCACAGGAGGGAGTGGAGGCGGCTGATTGGTCGAGGGAGGCCACGGAGGCGGGGCCAGCTGAGGAGGCGTCTCTCTGTTTGAGCAGCAGGGAGGCGATCTCGCTGCCGGAGGAGCCGGGCGGGTCGGTCCTGGTTCGGTCCAGTTCAGTGGAGATCAGAACCAGCCACTCGTCCAGAGAGTGCCAGAGCAGCTCTAGAGGCTGAGATGAAATAGAAGAGGAAGGAAAAGATTCACCACAAACATCTCTGCAGACATTTAAACACAGGGAATCCGTGTATCATTCGTTCATTTGTTTTTCAAAATAAAACCAAAAATAAGAAAATGAAAAAAACAACAATTTTCTCCAAAACCAAAATGAAAAAACAGATAACAATTGTTTTTTCAATTTTCGATTTTGTGTTTAAATTAATAATGGAAAAAATGGATAATGGCCGTTTCCCGAACTGAACCAGGACTGAACCAGGACTAAAACAGGACTAAATAGGTCTATACCAGAACTAAATTAGGACTAAACCAGTACTAAGAGTCGGACAGGCCCTGAGCTACATCCGCGTAGACTGTCAGGTGATCAGGACTGAGACTGGGACCAGACCAGGACTAGACTCGGACTGAGACCGGTTTAGTCCTGTTTTAGTCCTGGTTCAGTCCGTATGCAGCGCAAAAGTCCAACATTGCAGTTTAAGTCACAGAAACGGGACTTTATTCATTTTTTCCATTATTCATTTAAACAAAAATTGAAAACTGAAAAAACAAATTGTTACCTGTTTTTTTATTTTCATTTTGGTTTTGGAGACAAATAATGAAGAAAATAGTTGTTTTGTTTTCATATTTTTGGCTTTATATTGAAAAACAAATGAATGAATGATACACAGATTACAGGGTCAAATCACAGGTCAATATGTGTATGTTTTGTAACAAAGTTTTGTATTCTGTAGAGCTGGAATCGACTAAAGAAATTCTACACTAAAAAGGGAGCGTGGCAAAAGCTCTCAAAAGTCAAAACTATTACGCATCTCTGTGTATCTGACCCAAACTGCACTTACAAGACTACACATGCAGGGGGAGCTCACGTAAAATAACAGTCGACAGTCTGGTGTAATCATAGATTTTCTTTGGGTGTTTTGTGGAGTGGGTAAGACTGTTTTTAGTGGCAGGATAACTATGGTCATTGACATGCACTAGCCTAGCACCAGCGATCTCTGCAAATACAGGGACTGGATGGAATATTTTAAAGTGTCTCCACACGTCTCCAGCACTCTGGCTCAAAAGGAAATGAGGTCCTATATCCAAAATTCCAGACTGTCCCTTTAAGGTAATAATCAAAATTACGATTCTTATGATTTCTTGTAAACTACTTACAATGGTCTAAACTAGGGATGGGCATTCGATGAAATTTTCTTAATTGATCGTCAGAAGAATTAACGATCGATTATCGATTAATCATTAAGGTTTTTATATTAAAATGATCATCATTATTATTATCTGCACTACTAATCTGCATAAATAAATTCAACTTTACGACATATAAACCGTAACGACTCTAGAGCCACATCAATCCGTTTGACATTATAACGTGTTTAATTCATTTTTGTGCAACTCTCACAGAAACGAAACTTAAAACCGCATCGCTAATTTGCATAAACTCAGCGAAGATAAAAATACAGTACTCTTGTGTCGCTGATGCGGTCAATTTCTGTCGGATTAAAAGACATGATTCAGTGGAATACAGGTTAGTGTGACCATATTTGCGTTTGTCAAAACCAGGACACAGTACGGGGGGTGGGAGGTTGGGACTCGTCATCGACATTGCGCGACTCTCACCTGGTAAAACTTTTTCCCACTGGACACCGAAACATATATGCTGCTTTGTACACTGTGCACATGGACTCACACTTGTCCCAAACGCAACAGAAAGCGTGGAATTTCTTGTACAAATCATCGTTAAATACACATTTGTGCTTCGGCACGCTTGCAGGCTGACCTACTGTTTGTGTTTGCTCGCTCCTTCTGAGTGCAGAGCTACATGTACGGACCCCTGTTTGGTCACGCTACGCACAGCAACCTACATTCGGTTTGTCGATTAAAATTAACGTAATCGATGAAATTCTTAATGATCAATTATCGATTCATCGATTAATCATGCCCATCCCTAGTCTAAACATATTACAAACGTATACATATATAAAAAAAACATGGACAACAAATTCCCTCTGTACTCAACCTATGTATTTTATATTTGATTAACCAAGAAATTCTCACTGACATTCAGAATCTATTTTTAGGGCGCCTGTATATGTTTTTAGTGGCAAGAGAACCCGGACAGACTCAAAAACATGCAAACTTCACACCCCCAGTTCTGCCCGGGAGTCAAACCCAGGACCTTCTCGCTGTGAGACTAAAGCACTAACCACTGTGTCAATAAATCCATGCACAATAGGCTAATCCGCTCTCTGACCACACAAAGATCGAGATCTGGAGATGGCCCTGTCCCTACCAGCTTTAACTCGAGCTTCACTAAAGGATGGGTCAAATACAAAGAAAAAAATCCCTAAAAACTACCTTCTTTTTAATTTTTTTCCCTTTAAAAAGCAACACAAGTGCAAGACGTGTGACAGGTCAAATCTGTGGAGAGGGCCCACCAACTCAAAGCAAGAATGTATGTTTTAAGGTATATTTGAACAATAAAAATGTGAATAATTAAATCAAATAATAGCGTAAAGCGTAAAGTGTGGAACATTCAAGGAAAAGACACGCAGTCGGTGGACCCTCTACCAGAAAAGTGACACAGAGCACCTTTAAAAAATTACAGCATTTCACAGATTATTGCACCCGATTCCCCATGAAATTGATTAGTATTTCTCCACTTTTAATTATGCACGAAATCAGTTAGTGACCAAGCAAATTGCCACCAAGCTCAGTTTTAAGCACCACTCTCAGCAAGCTTGAAGAAGTGATTCTGTGTGATCAGTTTGTCATGCAGTTTGTCTATTCAGTTTAAAATCTCACATCTAAAGCTGCAGAGCCTGTGGACACACCCTCCTCTCTCTCCAGTGGTTTTGCTCGCATCTGAAACCCATTACATGACGCATGGAACGAGAGAATGGTCAAAGTGAAATTAAAGCTCCCATATTATGCTTTTAACATCTGAACACAACAATAAGACGTGTACACACTTCACTTTTTTACTCATAAATATTAAATAAGTGTGGGTAATGTTTATAAGGGAGTTGTAAATGTTTCACTTTCAATGGTAAGACTTGGATACAAAGCCTGTTGTCCTTGACTGACCCTCTACTTTGAGTGCAGATATTAGTTCTAAGAAGGTGTATGGAGTTTTAAAATCAAATAGGAGCCTATTTTGGTTTGAATTGGTTATAGAGTTGAAATAATTAATATTTACATGATTAGGGGAGGATGACTTAAAAGAGATGTACTTAGGCTATGATCTTACTGATCTAACAAAGGTATTAAAGTCAACCTGTGTTGTCAACGCCTAAACTTGCAGGTAGCACATGCAAGGTTTTGTCAGTATATGGACAGGCCATGCCTCATGTGAAAGCTCAGAACCTATAGAAGCCACTCAGTGAGCTGCAGAGGGTGCACTAGCACTGACTGATGATTGGCAGGTGCTGGGGTTTATTAGCCTGATTCATCAGCCAGTTTCACTTTGTAGAAACCGTCTGACCTCGCAGTATTAGAAATTGTTCGCTCGACGGTAGGCAGGTACATTTTTTATTTAACCAATCGCTGCTATATATGTATAGTATATTAAGCTTTTTCCCAGATCCCGTAGGAAGAAGGGTAGTAACATCTTTCCCTTTGATAAAATTCACCAAACATTCTCTTTGTTCCAGCTTTAAATCCTAGATCTGGGGAATCGTTGCCAACACAGAATGTATGGCTCTTTGCTGATTGGCTGGTGGCCGAACTCGCCCTTCTGGGGTTCTTGCAAACTGTCTAGTGTATTCTGATTCCTGACCTAGTCGCTGGAGAGAAATGAAATTGAGCGGAGGCACTAGGTGGCACCAGCCTGACTAGGGGTTTAGTTATGACTATTAAGATAACAGAGTCTCTTTAGGTTTAAACCAACTCTGACTGGATAATCATCTTGTGAACCAAAAGCACCCAACTTGAACAACCAAACAAAACAACAAACTTGAACAACTTGGCCATTGTGTCCACATTTTTGTAATTAAGAATAAATCAGCATTAGAATTTTGATCAGTAAAAGCTATACTTGATTTAAACATATTTATCTTGTATCTGGGGACACAGTTAGATCATATCGATGGAATTTGAAATCTAAATCTTAGATAAACTTTCTTGAATTGGGGGATTCCCTCAGTATGTATAAATTAAACACTAGGGATTTAACAATATCCAAATCTCTTGGTATTATCACGATATGTATCTCACAGTACGGTATTTATTGTGATATCTCGGAGTAGCAAATATAATTCTAGATAAGACAATTTTTTGCTTTTAAAATACCTTTACAAGATTTTGGTGCAAACTATTACTGTCAGAATCTCAAGAATTCAAGTAAAACACATACTTCCTCATGTTGTATGTGCGGAAATGACTCATGGGACACGTAGTTCCCTATGTTTATTAGATATTCCTACTAAAGAACAATGCATTTAAGCAAAGGAACTTTTTAATTTGATTTATTGTGACAGCTCTCTATATTATTGTGAGACTTCTGACGATACAATATCATTATTATTGTTACGTCCCTCTGAAACACCATAGTAGAGTTGTGTTATGGAGCGCCACATTAAGTAATGGAAAAAAGTCACTCACAAAAATGAATGAAACATGAAGAAGCCACATCTTTTATAGTCTTCCTGGAAATGTGAGACAGGCCTCTACTTTCACTATGTTCATATCCAGACTCAAAACGGTTTTATTTAGCTGCATTGAACTGAAAGGTTTATATTCTGCACTCTTCTCTCTCATTTAAAATCTCTCTCTCTTTTTTATTTTATTTTATAATAATAATTTATGTTTGGATTTGTGTGAATTGTGATTTTAATGAATTTCTTATTCTGTAAAGCACTTCGAATTACTTTGTGTATAAATTGTGCTTTACTTGTCTTGCCTTTATTGGAGGGGGGACACATTTTGATTTGAGCTCTGAAGAGGGAGACAACTTATGGAAATGTGCGTGAATAATATGAAATAAAACTCTAGGTACGATTGAACCAGAGCATAATATATGAGCTAAAAAAAATTGTAAAAAAAAGCATGTAGCATAAGATGGGAGCTTTACAAAGGTTGTAATGTAACATGCACAGGTGAAGCTGGGTGGTACAGACCTTAAAGACCTGACTTCTGGGGGTCTTGTTGCCGTTGTAGCCCATGTCGTTGCCATTGTTTGGAGACGAGGGTCCAAGACGGAACACGTGACAGAAGATACGAACGATTCTCAGCAAACTCTTCATCTGAGCCTCATAACTGCTGGACAAACTGATCGAAGACAATACAAAGACAATAAAATACAAGGGTAAATATTCCATCTGTACAGTGTATTTCAGTCTATTTCCTTTACATTCTATCACAAAATATTTGATAATTTGATAAATACATTCTGTCTGTATGTTCCAGAGCACATGTGGCTATCAGATTCAAACATAAATGCAGAATTGTGATCAGTAAATGTTATGTCTGATAGTATATTACAAAAAACAGTCTTATAACTGCGGTGTTAAGGATTTAAGTAATCTTAAAAGTAATAAAAGTAGTCGCTTCAGAACTGATTCAGAAGCAAAAATCAAGGCTTTGTTCACACTGTGTTTGCACAATCACCACATCAAAGAAGGACTTGACCGGGATTAAACCTGGAACTAAATCTAGACCAGGACTAAACCAGGACTAGACCCAAAAAGACCAAATATTTGGACTCAAACTGGGCGACAACTAACTTGAAAGGATGGCATATATTGTTTATTTTTTATATTATTGTAGTTTTCTTGCTTTGTCTCTTGTTTTTAACATTCTACATTTAAAGGTGTATTGTGCAACTTTTCTGGTGGAGGGTCCGTCAAATGCTTTTCTTCATGGAGACCAAAACCAGACCAAGTCACAGGTCAGATCTGTGGAGAGGCGACCCCGCTCACAGCCAGAATGCCTGTTTTTCTAGATATTTTTGAGCTATAAAATCACCTGAATAAATTGAATAAATGCAAAGTAGAGCTGTTTAATGTCATACTGTGGAATATTCCAGGCAGAACAATGTGAGATATCTATAGAAACAAGTAACCAAAAAAGTTGCACAGTGCAGCTTTAAAAGCAGAACATTAAAAACAAGAGACAAAAAAGCAAGAAAACTACATTAATGAAAACCTGGATTGGATAAATGTGAACGCAGCATAAAAAATTATCAAAAAAATTAATTATTACCAATGCATTTACAAAGGACTGATTTACAGAGGCCGTTTGCAATTCCACAGCTCTACACAATAACAATAAAATAATGTAATAGTAAATGTAACCATAGTCTTTGTGTACCTGAGCAGTTTGTGTCCGTTGGTCGTGGCCACTTCAGCCAAACTGATGAGGATCTTCTGATAGTGAGAGTCGCTCTGCTGGGACAAGTGCTCCAAAACCTGCCGCAGCTGGAGGCATGAAGCGTAAGAGTAAGGATTTTTTAAGCAAAACTTAAAGGTGCATTGTGTAAGTTTTCTAGTGGAGGATCTACTTTACATTAATTTAGTTATAGATGGTTTTATTGCTCAAAAATACCAAGAAATACAGGCATTCTGACTGTGAGCCGAGTCGCCTCTCAATAGATCTGACCTGTAACTTGGTCTGGTTTGGTCTCAATAGAGATAGAAACGTTTAATGCCATATCGTGAAACAGTCCAAACAAAGCAATAACATCTCCTTGGAGAAAAGCATTTGAAGGACCTTCTACCAAAAAAGTTACACAATGCACACCTTTTAATGTGTTTGAACAAAAACTGTATTGCCCAGTTACCGTATTTTTCGGGCTATAAGGCGCAATATCAATAATGTTGAATTCTCTCGTCTATTTTCATACATAAGTCACACTGGATTATAAGGCACACAAACGGGCGACACCTGAGATTGATCCTTAGCCCAGGCGTCCGCGATCCATCAGCAGATCGTGGCATAATTCACCCAGCGTTGCCTCCCTGTCTTGGTGAATGTGGATTATGAATGTGAATGTGGGTGGATACTTTAAGTTGTTTTTTTTTTCTTTCCTATGAGCATGACTCAAATATACATTGAGTAATAATGTGTTTAATTCAACTTTGCACACATTTGTTTACATTTTACAGAAACAAAACTTAAAACCACATGGCTCATTTGCATAAACAATAAGCTCTAAATAAAACAGCTCGCTCCTTGTGGCGATGATGTGGTTCAGCTTCTGTCGGACTAAAGGACACGACTCAGTGGATTATGTGTGAAAATCGGTTCGAGGTCAGTAACCTCAACAGGATTAATACATAAAATGCACCAAATTATAAAGGGCACTGTCGATTTTTGAGAAAATTAATGGATTTTAAGTGCAACTTATAGTCCGAAAAAACACAGTACAGATATAATGTATAAGCTCTTAAGGTAAAAATAAGTCTGCTGTGTACTACGTGGATGTCATTATAAAGTGTTTTACTGTCCAGCTATCAGGAAGTGTGAGGTTATCTTACTAGTTGATGGCACTATGACACTCTAGCCATCGAAAGCTATAAAAACGTGCTTATAAACTCATCGCGGTAAATAATGAGGATGCTCGGACTGTGTAAAGTAAGTGTGTAAAGTAAGTAAGGAATCACTATGAACCATTGCAAAGTGTTTAAAATTAAATAATAAAACTGTGAAAATCAGGTACAGCGCCTTTAAACACAACATTACATTATCAAATAGGTGAATTATAGAAGAGGTGTGTACCATGCTTTCTCTGATATCATCATTTTGCGTCATCTGAACGAGCGTCAGGAACAAGCGGCTGTGATGTTGGATCAGGATCTCACATGTCTCTCCATATCCACCCTGAAAAATAGAAAGTATTAAACCAAAACTTCTATTGTCTGCTTCTCGTTTAGGGGCGACATTTGGAAGTGAACTGTTTATTTTATCTTTATCTATCTCTTATCTCTTTCATAAAAAATTCCTGCACTTCTATTATTCAAAACTGTTCCAGCAGAGGGCAGCAGCAAAATATTCAAGAGGGACTAAACACCTATACTCTGCCCACAACACATCTCAAATAGGGTGCGTCTCATTTCTCTTTCCTTGGTTCCTTCTGGGTGATTCCTCTCCTCGAATCTGCAGGAAATGGGTGAGTAAACTCCTCACTGAGACCAATAAAGTTTAATTCGTTTCTCTGATGTCCGTCTCCTGAAGCCTTGCTCGTGTTTACGCCTTTGTTTTGTGGTTTTCTTTGGGACACCACTTAATATGGCACATTTGATTGACAGTGGAAAAATGGAGGATCGAGGAGAAGATTCAAGGAGAAGGAAGCGAGGAAAGAGAATTGAGACTCCTCACACATAGACTTGCTAAACTGGGCAGTGTCTGGAGGATTTAAGATCAAAGTGAAGGGACAAGAGGGCCTGGGTCTTGGGCTATGAAGAACACTGTGTCACATAGTACTTGAAATTGCAGTTTTTTACCTCTGTTGAACATAAAAGAATTAGAACTTTGCAGATCAATTACTTGAGATGGGTCCATTGGAGGAGAGGGAGCAGCCCAAGAACAGAAAAAAATCCTAAACTTGCAGATGTGGTCTACTCTCTCATACATTTTAGACAATTCCTTTCCGCTTCTCCATGTTTGATATAGCTTAAGAAAGTGAACGTCTCCAATTTGCGGGATTTGCGGGTGGAAGCGGGACAAAATATCGCAGATGGGGGAGGAGCGGGAATGAAAATGACAATTTTTTGCGGATGTGGTGGGAGCGGGACTGAAAATTCTGTCCACGCGCAGACCTCTAGTTAGGATAAACTGCTCTCCAACATGTACACTCCTGCTCACCCACTGCACCAGATTATAGGGACAGCAACTCACCCTTATGTAACAAACAATACTCCCTACAACTATACAACAGCTCACCCTTATGTAACAGATAACCACATGTCCTGTCAATCATTATATTATTGCACTGTCTTCTTATGAGCTCTTCTGTATAGCTGACATTTTATATTTTATTACTTGTTTTTCTTTTTTATTACCACTGATATTTTTTACTCTTTGTTATTATATTATATTGTGATGTGTGAGCTACTGTGCCCAAGTAATTTCCCTTATGGATCATTAAACTTTGTCTAAGTCTAAAGTTCAAGGCTCACCTGAACACAGAGGTCCAGGGGCGTGACTCCGTTCTTGTCAGCGAGATATTTGGCACCGCGAGAGAGAAGAATCTGAGCTGTGTCCCTTTGGCCATGACTGTAAAGGAATACACTTTTTATTAAAATATTATTACTTTATCAACCAGTAACATCAAACAACACAACAATGTAATGGAGTATTGGACCTTGTTTACATACAACTGTGGTCAGAATAACGCACCAAAAAACTAAATCGATCGGCACTATAGTACACTGCAGAAGTAATGATATCTTGAAGATAACTTTTAGACCATGTGCTTTTGTGGGACAATGCGGACAGTACTCGCATGCCTCCAACAAAACCATTTTGTCCAGTATTTATGAGCTCTGAATGGTCTCCCGTCACAGACTGAATGAACACATGGCTTGTCGTGTTGTAAAACAGTGGCCAATCCAACAACAAAACACTGCAGATTTGTGAAAACTCGAGTTCTTTGTCATGTTTTCCGACCTGCAGGCGAAGTAAAGGGGCGTGGCTCCAGAGACGTTTGGCCGGTTGATGTCTGCTCCACTGTCCAGAAGACACAACACCGTCTAGAAAAAAATATACAAGATCACTCGTGTTAAAGGCAAAACTAAACCAACCAGTGACAGAAGTGCATGTTTTTTTTTTCAGAAATACCGCTCTGTTAGTAAATTAAATGACAGTAGTGTGTTAAGATTAGGCACTCTCACCCTATCTCACACTCGCATTCTCCCTCACTCTCTCTCTCTCTCTCTTATTTTCTCTCTCAGTTTCTCTCTCTAACATACTCTCTCTCTCTCTCTCTGTCTCACTCTCCCTCTCTGTCTCTCCCAGTCTCAGTCTCGCTCTCTCTCACTCTCACTCTGTCTCATTCTCTGCCTCTCTCTCTCTCTCTCTCAGTCTCTCCCTCTGTCTCTCCTTCTCTCTCAACCTCTTTGAGTCTCTCTCTCACTCTCTTTCAGTCTCTCTCTTTCACTCTCTCTGCCTCTTCCTCTCTCTCTGTCTCTTTTTCAGTCTCTCCTTCTCCCTTTCTGTCTCTCTTCCCTCTGTCTCTTTCTCTCTCTGTCTTTCCCCCTCTCTCTCTGTCTCACTCTCTCTCTCAATCTCAGTCTCTCCCTCTCTCTCAGTCTCTCCCTCATTCTCTCTCAGTCTCTCTTTCACTCTATCTGTCTCTCCCTCCCCCTCTCTGTCTCTTTTTCACTCTCAGTCTCTCTCTTTTACAGTCTCTCTCAGTCTCTCCCTCTCCCTTTCTGTCTCTCCCCCCGTCTCTCCCTCTCTTAGTCTCTCTCTCAGTCTCTCTCTTTCACTCTCTGTCTCTTTCTCTCTCTGTCTGTCTCTCAGTCTCTCCCTCTCTCTTAGTCTCTCCCTCTCGCTCAATCTCTTTCTCTCACTCTCTCTCTTACTCTAACAGTCTTGCTCTCTTTCTCTCTCTTTCAGTCTCCCCCTCTCTCTCACTCGCTCTCTCTCTTTCACTCCTTTTGTCTCACTCTGTCTTTACACTCTCTCTCAACAATAATATAGCTTATCATGATAAAAAGAGTACACAATAATCATTCATGGGACATTTATTATTAATATAGCAAATATTTTCAAACTGTTAGTCATTTTTGTCATGTTAATTTATTATTGCAGTTACTTTGGCCATGATAATTGTGACAACAAATTTCTATATTGACCAATGCCTAGTTGAGATTATTCGTTTTATTGATGCTACAGGTCACAACGGAATCGGAGGAACTAAAAAATCATTAACAGGGACAATTTTGGAAGCACAATTAGATTCATTTCAATCCCCCAAAAAATAAACCTATATTTAACATGCCTTTGTTTTAAAATCCATTGTTCTTAGTCTGCCAAATACAACAATTATCTTTAAAACGACAGATAAACTGACCCATGTCACCAGGTGTGAGGTTTTGATCACCTGATTTCTCTTGTGCTGTAAACACACACCCAAACAGATCTAATTACTGGGTTAACAGATTATTCTAGTTCAGATTTTTGTAAATATACTCAGTGTTATTATCCTCATGTACACGTTTGCAGATGTTACCGTTTTGTGCCCGTTTTGGCAGGCCACGTGCAGAGCCGTCTGTCCCATAGCGTCCTCCACGTCCACATTAGAGACGTGCTGCACCAGGTCATGGAGGAGCTCAGTGCGACCGTTCACTGCCAACCAGTGGATCTGAGACGGTAAGAACACGCAAGTTTGAGATGGTGACGTCTTTGAACACGAGAACAATGCACATCGTCATTTTTATTTGCAATTTTCTTAGATTAGAGGGCCTTCAGTTTCCATATTGTTTAGATTAATGTGGTTAAAACTAAAGCTGCAAATGTTGGACAGGTTTGACTACTCACTTCACAAAAAACACAGTTAGCATAAGATGTTTTGTGTCAAATTTATTTTATTTGGTGTGGTTTATAATTTTACTTATCGTGTCAGAAGGGTGACCCAATGAGCATGCACTAAACGACTGGAATTATTTTTAAGAGGGATAAACATTTAAATGATTGAGGAATTAATTAATTTGGCTTAAAAATTGGAATAAAACACCCACTTAATTCCGAATTGTCATTATGAATTAAGTCCAAATTTAATCATTTTTAATCGGAATTAAAGCTCTCATGTAAACGTGGCAAATGACTAACTGAAAAACGGCTGAGACTTGTCAGCTGCAAAGTATCAATAGAAATAAAATGATACAGAGTTGTGTCTTACAGCGGTGAGTCCCTCGTTGTTGCAGATGTTAACGTCTGCGTTGTACTCCAGCAGTTTGCCCATGCACTTCTTCTGCCTGAGGGAAACACAGGAGCTTTCAGAGCAGAATAATGCACAGAAATCATACAAAAACACAAACTAATACGAACACTTGTATATTGCTGAGATATTTGTATTACATATTTCTATTTTATTACATTTTTACTTGTACATTTATATAACTATGCATCATTTGACAAGAGTCTCTTGCTATTTTTGCTACTTATTTAGAATGTATTATTACCGTTTATATTTTTACTCTTTGTTATTATAATATATTGTCCTTTGTGAGCTACTGTGTCCAAATCATTTTCCTTGTGGATCAGTAAAGTTTGTCGAAGTCTAAAGGCGCTGTTTTGTGGACTGGGTGTCATTATTTCTAAAGGACAAATGCTATAGGTACAAGTGGATGAGATGCTGCACTTTAAATTTATGACTTTTTAAGAGATGAGTAATAATAGTTTTCACTATTTCCTGAGTTTGTATCTTGCTGTTTTATTGTTAAGTGGTTATGATCTGACAGAGCAGCTCAGAGTCACACTGACACCACACACAGCGGCTTAAAAATCGCTCACAAAGACACAAAGTTGGGTCACAGCTCCTCAAATTCGGGAAGAATCGTAAATCGCCGCAAAAATCGGCCAAATTCTCCTGTAGTGTGTGGCCGCCTTTAATCTAAGTCTAAGTCTCTTTAAAGTGCATATGGCAGGTTAGACTACTCATTTCACCAAAACATAGTAAGCATAAGATTTTACTAAAAAATATGTATATCTTTTTCTATCCATCCATCCATCCATTTTCTTCCGCTTATCCGGTTGCGGGGGCAGCAGTCTAATCAGGGACTCCCAGACTTCCTTCACCCCGGACACTTTCTTCCAGCTGCTCCAGGAAGATCCTGAGGTGTTCCCCGGCCAGCTGAGAGGCATAGTCCCTACAGCATTTCCTGCTCCTCACTCTATCTGTAAGGCCCTCTAAGCACTCAGTCACTCTGCGGAAGAAACTAATTTCGACCGCTTGTATCCGCGATCTCGTCCTTTTGGTCATTACCCAGAGCTCATGACCATAGGTGAGGGGAGGAACGTAGATTGACGGTAAATCGAGAGCTTCGCCTTTCGGCCCTCTTCATCACAACGGTCTGATACAGCGACCGCATCACTACCGACACTGCACCGATCCACCTGTTAATCTCACACTCCGTTCTTCCCCCACTCATGAACAAGATCCCGAGATACTTGAACTCCTCCACTTGAGGCCTTTTTCTAGTTTTTAAAATTTTGGTTTATAATTTTAGTTCCTGGTTGGACACAGCAGCAGATATGATGATATGTAGAGATACACAACCAGTCAACGTTTGAACACACCCTCTCATTCAATATATATATATATATATTTTTTTTTTTTTTTCCTTTTTTGTTAACTACTTTCAACATTTTATATATAGAGAGATCTACTTTATTCACCCTGATGGAAATTAAATATGGAAGGCATCAAATATATGAAACAAGACATGGGATTAAGTAACAAAAAAAGCACAAACAAGTGAAATAACTCAACTTTTTTTTTTTTTTTTCATATCCTCAAAATAGCCACCCTTTGTTTTGTTGAGAGCGCTGCAAACCCTTGGCCTTCTCACAATGATTTTCATGATGAAGTGAAGTCTCCTCAAAGGTTTTCGCTCCACAGCTGTGCCTCGCCAGGTTCAAGAAATGTCAAGTGTGAAAAGTAGTGATCAAAGCAAAGGGTGGCTATTTTTAAAAATCTAAAACAAGATCTGAGTTATTTTAGTTTATTTTTTGTTTGTTACTTTCCACACGAGTCCATTCATAGTTTTGATTCCTTCAGTGACAAACTACAACATAAATAATCATGGAAATAAGAAGAAGTAACATAAATGAAGAAGTAACATACACATAACTGTTATGTCTGACAAAAATGTGAGTAAATTGGGTAATAATAATAATAATTTCTTAAAATGTATAAAACATAATTTCAGTGGACTGGCAATGCACGTCAATTTTCACATGCACAGTGCTTTGGGGTACAGTGTCTTATTTCAAACACAGTGCTGTAACAATGAACAGACAGAAATGTTTTGTCACAGGTAATTTGATCTAAGTAATATTATCATGTTAACAGTGAGTGCGTTTACATACACGCGAATATCCTGGTGATGACAGCATTCTGGACAGAGTGTTCACTCACCACATGTTCTCACAGAAACCAGGACACTCATGTGTCTGTGTACATACTTAAAAGTTCACTTTGTAAGACTTAACCCAGCCCCGCACGTTTCTGATGTCACGGTTTGCGGGATAAGGCCAGTATTCAGGCAGTAATGCGAAAGTAAAAATCTTTTTGGGTCCATGAGCCAATGAGCACAGGACACTGAAAACAATACAACGCTATCTTGGATTCATCTTCCAGATTTTATTACAGTTCTACGGTTTAACAACACAAATCAGATCACCTGTTGTAGTTCCAACTAAATCAGCTCTTTCTGGTTAGATCAGGGGTCATCAAACAAAGGCCCGTGGGTCTTCCACACCCCTTTGACTGGCCCCTCAGCCCCTCTGTCCCCCCACCAATGAAGCGATCCTCAAAAGTTGTCAAGGCCTATTTTTTTTTAACTACTTTTTAGCAAATAATCATCTTGTATTTTGTTGATTTTTTCAATTAAAAAATTAGATTTATATTTAAATAATTATAAGACGTATTTACATTTGCTGCCAAAATTTCGTCACTGGACAAGCTCAAGATCAAACAGTGATAGTAAACACACACACAGACAGTTCTGTAGTGCAGTTAAGGACAGCAAAATGGCTTGTGTTAAAGTACGAAAACTTGAAAGTGAGTGCTGAGTTTTCAAAGAACAGTGGACGACCAATCATTTTTTGTTGAGTACAAGGACCGTGCAGTTTGTCTTATATGTAAATAAAGTGTTACCATTTTCTAAGAGGGTCAAACTATTCTGTTATGCAGCCAACCCGACCACGGCCCCCAGAGAAAAAAGTTTGGTGACCCCTGGGTTAGGATGTGTTAAAATAAAGCTCGGAGAAGTGACTCAGTTAGCATCATAATCCTAGAGAATGTTTGTGACACCAGCTGCAAAGTGTCAGTAACAAAAAAAATTCCCAAACCCCCCCACTATTACAAAGAAAATGTACACACGATAAATACTGAATCCCAAAATATATAGTTCCAGCTTTCATACACTGAACGATAAGTTGATGTAGTATTTCTGGGCCTATGCACAGAATAAAAACACCGTACCCATTCCTGGCAGCGAGGTGCAGAGGGGTGCAGCCAGAGATGTCCTGGTAGTTCGGATTTGCCCCACGTTTCAACAAGAGGACGAGACACTCCACCGACCCACAACTGCAAGAAGACATAACATTTGGAAAACAATCTGGGGAAAATAATTGCAATTGTTATAGATTTACTCTCAAGGTTCACATTTTACACATGTCCAGAAGAAAATACAAAAAGACTGAAAAATGAACTGATATTTCAGAACATGTTTGTACAGATGTAAACTACAGAGTAAGTAGTTTCTGTTTTATGCAGAATAAGACAGGAGATTTTGTTATTTGTGGAGGAAACCACTTTTTAGGGCTAAGACCACAACAGATTTGTATCACAATTCATGTACACAAAGAAGCACCACATACTGTAAGGGATGTATACGTTGCAGTGACGTCACACTGGGGGTGCTCTGTGTATGTGTTTTCTAATTTTGAAATTCTGGTGAAGTTTATTATTTTAATGGTTAGACTTTTTTTTTTTTTAATGAATGTTTAAACTGTCTAAAAAATGTTACACTTGTGCCTAAATTGTCGATGCATTATGTTTACTTCCTGTATTCATGTAATTTAGTTCCACAAATTTCTACTTGGCTGGTGTAAAACTCTGAGAAATATTGACCACAGATACTATCAAAGGTAGAAGGAGGGAAGATGAAAGACCAAGTAAATACATAAATGTGGAACCTCATTTATATTACTGACAAGACCCACTGACATTTTAAATTACAACAAAAATCTGCATTACAACATTATTCATTTTGCTGCCCCACATTTGTATTAAATATTATTGGTCTGTAGAAAATTGTGAAGAGAAAACAGTTGTACTTGGCAGCGATGTGCAGCAGGCTTCTTTTGACACGTCCAAAAGCGTAGTTCACGTCAAACTTGGAGTTGACCAGCAGCTCCGACACTGACCTGTAGGGGGCAGAAGAGAAAGAGAGATTCCTAGTACCAACAAAACTACAAGGAACTCAAAGATCAATGGAATCAAAATCCAAAAACTCCAAATGTATTGTTGTATAGTTATGTTCATAGGGCCTATTATGGATACAACCTTCAAATGCAGTAGTTTAGATGAGTGGTTTCCAAAACTTTTCATGACATTTGTAATTATTTCAATTTGCAACGATACAAAAATGCAGGTTTAACTGTACTTACTTCAGTTCTTTAAGTTTTTTTAGATAATTTCCTGAAAATGACTGTGATAAAATGATTGTGTTTGCTATCGGACACCTGAATTTCTCCTAAAAAGGGAAATCCGAGTGATAAAATACTGATAGCAATTGTGTCATAGTTCCACGTCATCTCACGGTCCCCGGATCAGTACCACCCCGTTTTTGGGAACTCATGAGAATCCATCTGGTCCGGCTCTCTCTGGCGTGACTGAACCTGGGCCAACAGTGTTTCGGAGATTGGAACAATCACAGTACAGCATTGTGGTTTGAGTGGACATCAAGCGTGAAGCACCCAAATTAACTAAACATGGCGAAACTCCCGGGCATATTTAGACATAATTCATCAGAAAAACTGAATATTTTAATTTAAAAATGTGCAGAGGGAAGTGCTTTGTGCATTTGTGGATGGAAAGACATCTGTAGTTTTCTCTCAATTGGAATTAACAAAAGTTTGATTGCTCGACTTGTTATGCTGTTGTGACCAGGCGCCCATTTAGATTCAAGTGTTTACCTGAATGTTAGGTTAGGTTGTTTTATTTGTACCCCTAGATAAATTTGTTTTGCAGATTTGAGGCAGGTCACACATTTCACATTTCATTTATCTACAATATGTGCAATAAACAGGTATAAAAACACAATTACAAAATAGTGTTACAGTGCTCCAGTGAAGATTAGGTTTGTTCCATAAACGATTAGTTAAATTCACCCATCACGCTTGACTAAAAACACAATAAATATTAAATATATATATAAAAACACACAATTTTAAATAGATAACAATTTATGCATAAGTACAATAGCAGCTGGAATGAAGCTGCTTTTAAAACAATTCGTTCTAGATCTCGGGAAGCCTCAGACCAGAGGGAAGCAGCTGAAAATAAAATACTCTGGGACATCGTCTGTAACTGTCCTGAATACAGAGAGTCCAGGTAGGTCTGAGGATGAACAATCACCGAACTCGTCCATTTAACCAACTGATTCCTGGAGTTCTTGTTTTTAGCAGAGATGCTCCCAAACTATGAGACCAGTGAAAAAGTTAAAACTGATTCCATAAATGTTTTACAGAACAGTGTCATCATGGTTCTGTCTACATGGTAAAAGGACAAGTTCCTCAGACAATGAATGCGCTTGTGTCTCTTTTACACGCAATAATACAAAAATAATAATAAACAAATAATAAACAATAATAAACAATAAAAAACAATAATAAACAAAATAAAAAGTACAATTATCGTCAAAGCTCAATTTTGAATCAATGAGTGTTCCAAGATACTTATAGGACTCTACACACTCAACTGACTGCCCGTTCATATATGTGACATCATTCTGAAGTGCACTTTTTCAAAAGAGTTAGACTTTCTCTCATCTTTTTGAGTGAGAGCCGCTCCAGACTCACAATATGTAGAATTCAATTCAGAGTGTTACACATATGAAACAATGGTATGGTAGAAGTTGTCTTTGTTTGTCCAGCTCATGGTTAATACTTCAGTATTTACTGGACCTGTTCACCAGGTTAAAATATGGCACAAAGTTCAATGTCTTCTCAACACACAAACATTTAAATTTACCATCACAAACACGTGATTGTTGTTAAAATGACTTTAAGCCTTGACAGCTCAAATGAACAAATAATGATAATTTTGTGGATTTCATGTTAAGATTAATTATTTAAAAAAAGTAAATTGCTCGTAGAGTTATACCCACAGACTGTATAAAGAAGTGAGTATAAGAAGCAAGTGTGACGTCACTCATAACAGTCCACTCCAGTCAAATAAATCTCAATGAGGCCTGCAGTTATAGAAGCGAATTTGGAACCCAGCTCAATATTAGGAACAGAAATATATTAACGGACAAAACAGCAAAATAAAAACACCAGTATCACATAGACCGGTTTAATACGAACATTTTAAGACCAAAATGACAAGGCTCACAGCTGCAGTTACGGAGAGAGGGACGACAAAATTTCAGTGTAAGCCAATCGGAGCCAGGGTCAGAAGGAGCCGTTAGTGCCCCCTCATGTACCTCTGCCCTCAATGTGAAATTATTACATCACATATTGGGATGTCGTGCAGGAACTTACCGGTGCTGGTCAGCCATAACCATGGGCATAAGCGTGTACACGGCCGTCTCATTGTCTGTGGAGGGAAGGAGATCATTATTTTACCAAAAAACATACTCATATGTTTCAAATGAGAAGTCAGCAGTATGTTCAAAGGGGTCATAATTTTGTGTTAAATTAGGGAATCACTTGAACCTACATGAGATACTTGAGTAGGGATGCACCAGCTTATTAAGTTCTGATACCAATTAGGGCTAGAGATCATTAAGAAGTTGCTGATATGATACATAACTCGATACAGTACACTTTCGGTTCAATAATACAATAATTCTTGTATAAAGTTAATATGAAAAAGCCCATTTTAATCATCAAAACAGTGAAAATGTCAAATAAACGAGTTTCCATCCTCTGAACAAGTAATAAATTGTAGCTGTAACAAAATAATTTAGCAAGATAGACCAAAAAATACTCTTAGCGATATATGTCGATATATCAGCCCCGATATCGATACTGTATCATCGCACTAAACGATACGATATATAAGTATTTCAATATTTTTGCACTCCCCCAATACCAATGCTATAACTTTAAGTGTCTGTTAAAATCCGATATTGACCAATACCAGGGAAGAGACCAAAAACAGCAATTATTTCCTTAAAACAAAAATAAAATTAGACAGAACTGTTCCAGATGTGTTATGGATGTTACAGAGCAGAACAGCTTTGTATAAATAAAAGTTCAAAAATATTTCTAATGTTATCAATACATTTATGTCAAACCAGGACATCGGTTGATTATTGGATCGGTGCATCCCTAAATTAGAGATAGACGTTTTGTACTTTTAATTGTATTGGTTATTGGTTTTAAATCTCCAGCAAAGGCCGATATTTTGTTTTGACCAACCAGCTGCCTAAAAAGGAGGTATAAAGCTTAATTTGAACACTTTATTGCAGGGGTGTCAAACTCGAATTCACAGAGGGCTAAGATTTAAAAACTGGGACTAAGTCATGGGCCAAACTAAATATTTATTGAAAAATGTCAACAACATCTGCATGTTTTCTCTTCTTTCAAGATATGTAATGTTAAACCTTTTCTTATTAAAATAAATGTTTAATAATAGTTTTGCTTAAACATTGAATAGAGAACAAGCAAAATGTAAAATAATAACACATTTTTAAATAAATAATGCTTCTATAATCTATAGTCTATCTGTAGCCGGCAGGCAGCTCTAATACATATTTGATATGATCTCCTGTGCCAAATATAATTATAACGTGGGCCAAATTTGGCCCCTGGGCCCGAGTCTGACATGTCTGATTTAGTGCGAAGAGGAAACACCACAAAATATGACTACAAAGCTCTCTTATGCAATTTGTAGTAAAATACGGTGCTAGATGAGTTTGTAATCAATTTGAATTATATATTTTGTGAAAAAAAATGTTAAATCATGTGGGGAAGCTGGCCCAAGTGGTCAAAATGAGAGTCCAGTGCAAAGTTGTCCTTCACCAAACCAAATTCTTTATTGGATCCTTCCAAGTCGTGGGCAAAATTATATACATATTTACAAAAAAAGAACTGTGCTTAACTAAACAAAAGCAACAGAAAATAACGCAACAAA
The DNA here is from genome assembly GCF_026225935.1 of Boleophthalmus pectinirostris. Lineage (NCBI taxonomy): Eukaryota > Metazoa > Chordata > Actinopteri > Gobiiformes > Gobiidae > Boleophthalmus > Boleophthalmus pectinirostris. The sequence goes on from NW_026571447.1 coordinate 37,107,586, forward strand.
AGAAAATACCCACAGGCACCTGGCTGCACTGATGGTGACCTACCTACTGATTAAACTGCCTCTACTTATATACCCCCCAGAGAGGAAGTCCCTCCCCCTGGGTTCACACCAACTTACGGGGAAAACTGTAGCAATTTCCTTTCCTTACTGGTGTGCTGCCTTAAATTATTTTCTGAAGCCTAATCCCCCTTTTAAATTGAACAGTGCTCCAACTTAACTAGATAACACTGAAACCAAAATTCTAATAACCCATTTGATAAAACAAAGAGAACCATTTCCGAGGCTTCCCTCCACATGGTCTGGGCCAACACCTCCCCCTGAGCCTATAAATATGGCTGCCAAAGGACACGCCCCCTCTTTTGTTCCCAGACCATGTGGAGTCACAGGTAAGGTGGTAAGTTTAAACAAAAATGAAGGGATATAACCAAATAAAATGAATTTAAAGTAACTGTGTGAATGTGATCAATTAAACAAAGACTAAATAAAACAAACCCGGGATAGTTATTATTTAGCTGTTTAGTTGATATAGATAGATGTAACTGAACTAAGGTGAAAAATGGGGACAAAGGCCCTCTTTGTCACAAATCAGCACTACATTTACACATCAAACCAAGTGGTATCTGCATCAGCCATGAAAAAACACATCAGTCGAGCTCTTTGAAATAATCTTCAAGCAGGAGAACATTTAGGGAGAAATCTCAAGAAACTACACCGATGAGCTGTGAAAAGTGCTAATTTAAAGTGTTTTTTGGTTAGTTTATTGACTACATGAATGGAGCTCAACAGTCCTGTCCACTTCTAAGGAAAATTTTCATTCATTTTTCTCACAGATTTAAAAAGAGATATTAAAGGTATTAAAAGTTCAAAGGCTGTGTGCCAACTAGAATCTATAACATGGTTGTTTTAAGTCCAAAAAGCACATTTTAAACGCAAGATTCTGCAAAACGCTTTAATAACTTTATAAAATGTTAATAAAGTTACAGACTTTACATAAAAGTATAAGTCTTGCGGTTATTAGTTACCACAAAACTATGTATGAGAAATGTGTGTGGGCGATCACTGCCACTATAAACACATAACAGGAAACAATTAATTTCAATTCCAAATTAGGAAAAGAGTGGGATTAACTAAATGATGTCCTGTTTATTCCCACTTCTTAGTAGCGTTGTCAGTAGGGATGGGCATGATTAATCGATAATTGATCATTAAGAATTTCATCGATTACGTTCATTTTAATCGACAAACCGAATGTAGGTTGCTGTGCGTAGCGTGACCAAACAGAGGTCCGTACATGTAGCTCTCTGCACTCAGAAGGAGCGAGTCACAAACAGTCGGTCAGTCTGCAACGCAAATGCGTATTTAACGATGATTTGTACAAGAAATTCCACGCTTTCCGTTGCGTTCGGGACAAGTGTGAGTCCATGTGCACAGTGTATAAAGCAGCACATATGCTTCGGTGTCCAGTGGGAAAAAGTTTTGCCAGGTGAGAGTCGCGCAATGTCGATGACGAGTCCCCACCTCCCTCCCTCCCTCCCTCCGTACTGTGTCCTGGTTTTGACAAACGCAAATCTGGTCACACTAACCTGTATTCCACTGAATCATGTCTTTTAATCCAACAGAAGTTGACCGCATCAGCGCACAAGAGCTGTAGTTTTATCTTCGCTTAGTTTCTGCAAATTAGCGATGCGGTTTTAAGTTTCGTTTTTGTGAGAGTTGCGCAAAACTGCATTAAACACATTATAATGTCAAACGGATTGATGTGGCTCTAGAGTCGTTACGGTTTATATGTCGTAAAGTTGAATTTATTTATGCAGATTAGTGCAGATAGTAATAATAATGATGATCATTTTAATATAAACACGTTAATGATTAATCGATAATCGATCGTTTAAGAAAATTTCATCGAATGCCCATCCCTAGTTGTCAGTATTGATTAAGTATCTACTCCTTAGTCAACTTGTAAATCTGTAGTTTTTGTATAAAATATCTTTCAATTTGAGATGCAACTGCTCTTGTGATCTCATTATTTGTGGCAAGACATGTGTTTTAGAGTGTCCATGTTTATGTCAAATATTATTTCTAAAACAGAACTCATCCAATCATTCAAATTTCCATAATATAAACTTAATAATAAACATAATATTAAACAAAAAAATAAAATTGTATATCCACTCAAACATTTCTGGTGAAGGGTCAACCACATGCTTGTTTCCATGGAGATGTTAAATCTACACCTGGAATTTTCCTTAATATGGCATTAAGATTTATTGTAGGTAATAATAAAATTCTGAATCGAGTGTGGAATTAATTACCACAAAGCTGATTATCTCTGAGGAAGACCTTTTTTGGAAAACTATGTATGAGAAATGTGTGTGGGCGATCACTGCCACTATAAACATGTAACAGGAAACAATCAATTTAAATTCCCAATTAGGAAAAGAGTGGGATTAAATAAATGATGTCCTGTTTCTTCCCACTTCTTAGTAGTGTTGTCACAATACAAAAGTTTCAAGATCATTTAGATACTAAGGAATAGACTCAATACTCAATACCAATTCCGATACCACACGACAATTGATAATTAAAACACTAGACAATAAAATGTCCTTTTGAACATTAAATCGTAGTGTTTTCTTTTCCGTTCCCATGTGGTTTCATATCTGTGTAATCTCTCAGTGGTCCATGGGCATATATTAGTCTATGTGCTCTTATACTTGCTCTGATAAAGCTCAAGATGATTCTAAAGTGATTCCGGAAAGGTTCATTTCTGTCCTGTCAATGTGACTTCTTTAGTATTGATACTTAATCAGTACTGAAACTAAATACTCATTTGAGCAAGTATCTACTCCTTAGTCAACTTGTAATTCTGTAGCTTTTATATAAAATCTTTCAATTTGAGATGCGACTGCTCTTGTGATCTCATTATTTGTGGCAAGACTTGTATTTTAGAGTGTCCATGTTTATGTCAAATATGAAACTCTAAAACAGAACTCATCCATTCATTCAAATTTCCATAATATAAACTTTATAGTAAACATAATATTAAACAAAAATCTAAAAACAAAAAATTGTATATCTACTCAAATATTTCTGGTGAAGCGTCAACGACATGCTTGTTTCCATGGAGATGTTAAAGCTACATCTAAAATTTTCCATAATATCACATTAAGATTTATTGTACGCTACAAAATCAAAAACTGGAACACCCCCGGTTTGTGGTGGGAGGTAATAATAAAATTGTGAATCGAGTGTGGAATTAATAACAATGTAACGATATCAAAATCCCTCGATATATTTTCACGATATGCATCTAACGGTTCAAAATTTATTGCAAATATTTTGCGAATATGCTACTTTTCCTTTTAAAAGTCTTGGAAAAGCCTTGAAACGTCCTTTGGTACTGATATAATATGAAGAATTAAGATGTAAAAGTGCTTAATAAGTTATTTCACCAAACACCAAAGGATCATGGTCGATGTTAGCCAGGCTGGTGAAACCTAGTGCCTCTGCTTAATTTCATTTCTCTCAAGCAACTAGGTCAGGAATCAGAATACACTAGACGGTTTACAAGAACCCCAGAAGTTGTAGACCGAGCACCGGCCAATCAGAGAAGAGTTGTGAAGCCATGACGTCAAACTCGTTGCACCTGTCCCGGTCCCTTTTGTGGAACAACACAACAGTAAACAAAGCGTCGAGATGGATGTAGACGAAGACCGACATTCTGTGTTTAGCAGCAATTCCCGAGATCAAGGATTTAAAGCCGGAACAAAGAGAATGTTTGGTGAATTTTATCAAGGGGAAAGACGTTATTGTCCTTCTTCCTAAAGGATTTAGCGCATTACATACGTCACGACCAAACAGCAGCAATTGCTTAAATAAAAAAAGTTCTCGCTTTCTGTCAAGTGAACGAATCCTAATGCTCCGAGGTCAGAAGGTTTCCATGAAGTGAAACCAGCTAATGAATCAGGTTAGGTCTATGTAGTTCCCTCTTTTTTTTAGCTCGTGGTGCACCATGGCAAAGCAAAGCAAGTTTATCTGTGCAGCACAATTCATAAACAAACTAATTCCAAGTGCTTTACAGATTAAGAAAGATAATTCAACCACAAAGAAAGACATAAAAACCACATAACTATTAATTTAAGGAAAAAGACTTGTAATTTGATATACTGTGATGACCCACGATATTACTGAGACTTCTGACAATACAATATCACGATATTTCGGTTATTGTTACATCCCTAGAAATTAATGAAAATTGTTCTGCATTTGGCACATTCATGACTAAAATGAGTCACTTTGTTTATGTTTTGGTCATTTTTAAGCAGCTTTTCTGTATTTTACCTAAACAAATGACAATATATGCCTTTCTTTACCCTTTGCAGGTATCAAATTGGTTAAAAATAGAGAGACTAGGGACATTTCTTGTATAAAACTGGGACTAGTCACTGGTTTAGATAAATCCACTGGGACAGGGGACACATGGCCATTTTTAAGCAGCTTTTCTGTATTTTATCTAAACGAATGACAATGTTTACTGTTACTGGGATCAAATTGGTCAAAAATAGAGACATTTCTTGTATAAAACTGGGACAAATCCACTGGAACAGGGGACACATGGTCATTTTTAAGCAGTTTTTTCTGTATTTTACCTAAACAAATGACAATGTATGAATCTCTTTACTGTTACTGGGATCAAATTGGTTAAAAGTAAAGACACTTTGGACATTTCTTGTATAAAACTGGGACAAATCACTGGTTTTAGCTAAATCCACTGGGACAGGGAACACAGGGCTCAAAACTGGGATTGTCCCGGGGAAATATGTGCATATTTGATCACCTTAATTTATTTAGAAGAATTAAGCATTATTGTCAAGTTTATAAAAAGCCAGATCCATCCAGACTCACCTTCCGGGAGCTCTACGGTCCTCGCCCGGCGCAGGGAGCGTGTCAGGCGGTTCAGCTGTACGTTGAGCTGCTCCATGGCCCGCTCCATCATAGGCGAAACATGGGCATAATCCAGGCCGAGGAGGTGAGCCAACCACCCGGTTCCAGGACTGGGCTGCACCGCGGGATGGAGAAAGGTGCGAATCCAGCGAATGTTGGCAGCTTCCGGACGCTTTTTAGTTTAGTTTTTAGAAGCGACAGGACGAGTTTGGAGTGTGGTCCATTGCCACGCATTAAAAAAGGAAGTAGGTTTTGATTTATAATGTGTGTTTCCCTCTGTCCACTGTCATAACATACTGGAGCTAAAATCGCCTCAATCCATAGAACCCCGCCTCGGCTACTTCCTGTTGTGATGACGTCTACGGATGTTGCATGCTGGGTATCGTAGTTTAAACGGAATCAATAATTATTTTCGAACACTAAACAGTATTTCTAACATTAAATCTATCAAAACACTCAATATTACAGAAGAATTGGGATTGTATTTTTAATTTTTAACCACTTCCTCAGTTTCTTGTATTAATTTCTTTGTACGTATTATCTGCCTCAGTTTAAGTTTACATGGACGTAAATTTTAATTTTGATTTTTGATTTTTTTTTTTTTTTTTTTTTTTTTTTTTTTTTGGTTTTAAATTATGTATGTATATCCACATTCCACACCTGCCATTAAAAATAAATAAATTGGTTTAAACGGAAGCTCTCGACCGGAAGTGATTGGTAAGGATAAACTGGAGTATAAAGCGCAGCCTCCCTCGTGTGCGCTGTAAGCTCGGACTCGGAGCTAAAGCTAAAAACAGTTTGTCAAAATGTCCAAAAGCCAAACACTGAGAGCTTTGGTGACTGAGCGGTTGACTGCGGCTGCTGAAGAGATCTTTGCGCTGTTTGAAAGAACGATAGCGGAGTATGAAGAGGAAGTGTGTCGCTCCAAAGAGGAGAACCAGAGGAAACAGGAGCTCCTGGACTCGGTGCTGAGCCTGTCGAGGAGTCCTGGTCCCGGTCTGAACCAGGACCCTCCACAGACTCCACGGATTAAAGAGGAGCCAGATGAGCCGAGCGTCAAACAGGAGGAACACACGCTTCTTGTACAGGTGGGTGTGTAGAGGCCTGTCCAAATGGGTAAAATAGGCCAAAAGGCTTCTGTATCAACATTTCATATATTTATTTATCTGGATTTTATGAGGAGTGGTCAAGTGCATTCAGTTCTTTTAAGGGTGCACTGTAGGGATGTGCAAAAATATTGAAATATCGATATATCGTATCGTTTAATGTGATACAGTATTAATATCATGGGCTGCTGTATCGATATATATATCCCCAAGAGTGTTTTTAGACATATTTTCCTAAATTATTTAGTTTCAGAGCTACAGTTTTGTTGATTGTTTAGAGGAAGGAAACTCATTTATGCATCACATTTGACATTTTCACTGTTTTGATGATTAAAATGTTTGTGTAACATATGAACTTTACACAAGAAGTGGTTTAATAAAGACTTTTAGTATCACGGCTGTGGTTTAGCCTTTATTTTTTATTGAACTATATCAAATCGAAAGCTCACTGTATCGAGGTTTGTATCGTATCGGCAGCTTTTTAATGATACCAAGCCCTAGTGCACTGTGTAATTTTTTGCTTAACTTTCTGGCCTCTCACCTGCTTGTGCTGTGGATATGTCACTGCTGGAATGTTCCACAGTGTGACATTAAACCGCTCTACTTGACATTTACATTTACATGTACATTTATTCAATTACGGGTGGTTTTATTGCTCAAACATACCTAGAAAAACAGGTGTTCTGACTGTGAGCGGGGTCGCCTCTCCACAGATCTGACCTGTAACTTGATCTCGCGAGCATTTGACGGACCCTGCACCAGAAAAGTTACACATTGCACCTTTAACACAACCACAGACATAAGAATTCATACTCATACAGTTAGTATAAAATGGGCTGCTTTCTTTTAGCACTGCTGATTTCTTAAACTCATCCACATTTCACACAAAGCTGCTAAACTGGGCAGTGCCTGGAGGACTAAAGGGCAGCGTGAGAGGAATGGAGGGGTGGGGTCTGGACCATATGGCCTGGACATATGAGGAGCAGTGTGATTGGTCTATTTTTAATCGTTTCTACTATTCATTCTCACAAACATTTAACTGTCATACATTGGATAAAATTGTCTTATGTTATTCTGATCCCAGGGACAATTGGTTTGAGAAGTTAAAAAAACACAGTGACACCAAACATTCACCACATGGAGCACTCCTGAATAAATTAAAACAACAATAAAAAGGCATTTCATGTATATGGATGAAACGTAAATGGCAGTAGGAACAAAAGATTTCAAATACCTGTTTGTTTTTTAATAGGGGACAACATAGTGACAACATGAGGGCAGTAAAGAGAATTCACTTTTTAAAATCTGACTCTGTGAAGTAAGAATCACATTGGCTTTTTTGTAAAATGTGTGCATAGGAAGAACAATCTCACAAAGGATTCATTTTGGTGCCGTTGGTGCATTATTGCCTAACAGGTGGTGGTTGATCAGTCACGTCGCAGCATTGAGGTTTGTTCAGAAGCAAAAGTCAGAGTGAATCAAAACAAACATCCCGATGCAATTTTAGTTTCTTTCACTAAACTACAGTGTTTTGTTAATCATTATACTGTTATGATTATTTCTGAACTTATGCACCTTTTTGTTTAAAAGAGACGACAATAAAAGCACTGACAGTATTTTGAATGTTAAAAAATGTTAAAAGGTGAGAGGGAAGGGTTAACATTTCCTATTTGGCTCTAAAAGTCTGATCAATTCTACACATGTAGGTGCCATAATTCATGGAAAAGTCACTTTAGGTCATGAAAAAGTCATGGAAAAATTTTGAAATTTTGTGAAAAATAGTGGAGCGCTGTAGTGTCAATACAGACTATTTAGTTTGTGAAAAACATGTAGAAGGTTAGAGCTTTGGGCATTTGTGGACAGGGAAGATGTGAGTGCTTTTCCCACAAATGGATTTAATAAGTTAAATGTTTTGGCTTGTTCCTCTGTTGTGACACTTCGACCAGTAAGATTCAAGTAGTCGTCATGATGCTCCATGTTTCCCAATCTCTTTCAGTGAGAGCCCTTCCAGATCGATAATGTCAGTGTAACTCAATTCAGAGTGACACATCTATCAATCGGATGTGAGACAGGTTAAGTCTCTGAGCTGCCTGCCCTGCTGTGATTTTAGAACAGATATCAGCAATAGAATTAAGACTGTTCTTGTCTTTTACAAAGAGGAAGGACACTATATACACAGGCTCTTTCATATAGGACAGATAAAAGTGACACAAAACTTCCTCAAAAGGTGTGGTCTCTGCTGGCCACGTTTGACAACAGATGCAGTATTCACATCAAATTTAGATTGTTAGTCAAAAAATGTGACCAGATGCATTGTAGATAATGCTCTCTATAGGCATATTTTATTTCTATGTACCAGAGGTGGGGGTTTTCAGCTCCCTTCCTATAAAAAGGATCATACATCTGTAAGCCTGTTTACACCCTGACCTACTGACCCTGGCTCTCATTGACTTAGATTAGAATATTGTTGCCCCCCTCTCATCATTTTGGTCTTAAATTGTCCATTTTAACCTGCTCTACGTGATCCTGGTGGGTTTTTGTTTTCACTGTTTGTCCATTTTAAAAAATCTACTTGAAACTGGCTCCAAATTCGCCCCTGTAGTATCACAAGCTTCGTTTGAGCCATGTTGAACACATCACACTCGCTTAATCCACTTTTTTATACAGTCTATGTGTGTAATAAAGTGTACACTCCAAATTTCTGCTCCTTGCATCTGGTTTTCGGATCTCGATGGCCTCGCTGATCCAGTTGGAGTTTGTTTCCTTAAGCACAGATGGCTCTGGGAATGTTTCAGATCATGATGTGGATTTGTCTCTTGCAGTGCTTGGACATGGCTGATTTTTGTTACAGTGACGGTAGTATTTGGAATTCCCTCATCTGTGCATTTATCATCTTGAGGTTGCTAGAAATATTGTTATGTATTTAATACACCTCAACCAAGAAAACTACAGAAACTTTTAGCACATTTCTGATTTGAAATGAAGAAATATTGTGATTATTGTTTTCAGGAAAATCAAAATATTAATTTTGTCAATCTTCTTCTCCCTAGGTCCCTGTGGGTGTCCCAGACTCCAGTGCTGTTTGTGTGAAGACAGAAGAGTCCTCACTGCTTCAACAAAGACAAACTGAGCTCAGAGAAGAAACACAGGGAGAGGACATCAGCACAGAGACACATTTTCACTCCTCTGACACTGACAATGATAAAGACTGGAAAGCTCGGTTCAGCTGTTCAGCTGCACAGATGGAGACAGACACTGATGGAGACCACGACAACCAAGTCCAGATCAGAGCTAGAAGCTCCGCTGCACAAAACTCAGGTCTATACCCCAAGTACAAGTCTGCACCAGAGACCAGTGCCACTGTGAACAATGGAGACATGTCAGGAACAGCAGAAGGAGCTGACGAGAAGAAATATGAATGCCCTATGTGTCAAAAGAGGTTTGGGACTATGCAGAAATTACAAAGACACATTAGAGTTCACACAGGAGAGAAACCTTTCAGCTGTTTAATATGTAAAAAAACATTTTCTCAAAAGTATAATCTTGATGTGCATATCAGATTACACACAGGTGAAAGACCTTACAGCTGTTCAATATGTAAGCAAACCTTTGCTCAGAAGAATACACTGAATATACATAGACAAAAACACACCGGGGAAAAACCTTACAGCTGTTCAATATGTGAGAAGTCATTTTCTCAAAAGTGTAATTTAGACGCACATGTGAGAACTCACACAGGGCAAAGACCTTACAGCTGTTCAATGTGTGAGAAGACCTTTTCTGAAAAGAATAATCTAAGTAAACATGTGAGAACGCACACAGGTGAAAGACCTTTCAGCTGTTGCATCTGTTATGAAGGGTTTGTGCAAAAGAGTCACTTGAAAAGACACATGACAACTCACAGAACAGAGTGTGACTGAAATGTATTTAAAAAAGATTATTGTTTGTGTTCATGAGATGTTTTAAAGAGCCCAGAGTTGTGTGTTGGAGTCTGCTGCTGACGAATCAAATACAGAAGTTTGGAGCTGCCATCTGTGGTTAAAGCTTATCTACCTGATTTTTAACAAGAATCATAAAGATTCTGCCTGCTATACTCGACCTCTCTTTAACTTATATATTTCATACCACTTTTGAAACCATTTTAAAACCAAAAGTTTGAATGCTAATTTATTTGTCAGTAGAGTTAAATTTGCATTTAGTTATTTTCAAGTATGTATGCATGGATTCACTTGTGTTCCCCGTATGATATGAGTTGAACTGAATGAAACATGTATTTGTGACAGTTTTGTCAGATGATATAAAATGTAATTGTATCACAGTGGAGACTTGCTGTTTGCCCCAGAATGTCTTAAAGTTATTTGGATTGGGATGTAAAAATAGTATCCTCTGGGGATGGGACAAGATCTCATACCACAAGATCTGGTGAGACAAAATTGCCACAAGATGGAAAAAAATTATCTTGAGAGATTTTTTTTTTCTCCCTGATTTTACCTTTGGCTTGGACTAAAAAAGAATTAAGAGCTGGGGAGTTGTACAATTTGAGAAGCTGTAGTTCCAAAAAGCAGTAGTAAAATGACTGCTAAAGTATTACATAAAATAAAAATTGTGAAATCAATTGCACTACTTATACAAATTATGTCAAAACTTCATTCTCGTAAACCTAATCTCGGGGTTTGTCTCGTCTTGTGAAAATTGCGTCTTGTCCCATCCCCTAGTATCCTCTATAGTTTTATATGGACAACATCTTTCATATTAAAACTGTAGAAAAAGGCTTATGTGTACACAACAGAAATATTTATACGCATAGAGATTTAGTTTTCATCCTGTTTTGAATCTAAATTTTGTCACAGTAAAAAAGAAAAAATACAGCTTTGTCAACGCAGTGGTATAAAGATTTAAGTTTACATATACATGTTTTTTTTGTTTTTTTTTCTGGTATTAATATAAAATAAATCACAGTCACATTAGTCTGTTTTTGTAAGTCTCTATCAGTAGTATATCACAAAGTTAATCAAAACTAACTGGGCTTACTGCAGCCGATGTTTCACTACTAACCAAGTAGATTCTTCAGGGATTACCGTATTTTTCTTCATTTTTATTTTTTATTTTCTCATGGTTTGGGTGTTTCCTGTAACTTATACTCTGGTGCGACTTATACATTAAAATTTTCAGATTGACAGCCCTGAGAGGCTCTAGTCTTATGTGTCAGTTTTCTGCGCATGCCTCCTGTATAAAAACTCCTGCAAGTTGTGAAATATGCAGGAGAAGACGGTAATCGGGCAGCAGAAAGAAAGTTTGGAGTGAGCGAGTAACTTGTGAAGGCTAGCAGAAAGCGGGGATGGAGAACACAGCTTCACGGCAACCGGGAGGATGCATCATGTAACTTTCCTGGAAGTCACTGGATCAGTCGACAAAGTCTGTACTGGCAGAGTTGCTCAGAATTGACACAGAGGATGAAGAATTCTGTGGATTCAGTGGATTTAGTGATTTGGAGTGAGATGGAGAGTTTGGTAAACTTATGTTCAGTTGTTTATGCTATAGTTATCTGAATAATTGTTAATGTTACGTTAACATATTAATGCCTATTCTGCTTATTGTTCTTTATTCTACAGTATTGTTATTACTAGAACTTTCGTTTCAAGATAAAATGTCGGTTCCTGGTCTCTGATTTTATAAAGTAATTTTCCCCCAAAAAGTGCGACTTATAGTCCAGTGCGATTTCTTTTTTTCTTCTTCATTACACGTTTTTTGGCTGGTGCGTCTTATATTCCGAAAAATACTGTAATTTGTAGTGGCAGCAGCAGCAGCGCATCACCGTGTGATGTTAATTAAAGGGGTGTTTTCAAATTAATCGCTGTCTTTTAGTGAGGCTGTATGGCATTTTGTTTATAATTTATTTATTTAATGGTACAGGGACAGTGTTACATTAACCTTGATAGGAGAAGTGCTTTGTACCAGGTTGTAGCACCAGTGTTAATTTCCACCTGTAGTCCCTGGGCAGGTTAATTGATTAATTGTATTTATTTGACCTTATCTATCAGCTATTCTTCCTGGAGACCTGTGTAGTATGTTTTTGGGTCAGGTTTAATAACAAAGTGGAGCACTTCCACTGTGATTTTCACATGATATTAGGTCATGTTAGATTACGTTGCTTTATTTGTAGCCGTAGGTAAATTTGTTTTACAGATTTGAGAAGTTGGTCCCATATTGTGCATTTCATTCAATCAACTCCACACAATAGACACATAAAACAGGGTAGCGGCGGGGTCTTAAAAGTCTTAAAATATGTTGTCCAAGACTTTTTTCACAAAGGTCTTAAATTTCATTAGCCTATTTTTTTTGTATACTCATCCGGGCTGCAGTGCGATGGAGAAAGGGAAAAAAAAAATACAACGTGAAATGTGAATGTACATCTAATATGGGGTATGCGCAAACAATACTTTGGTTTCTGGTTTTCTGAGTAAACAATCAGTAGAGTGGAGGAAGACTTTGGATGGATCGTGGGGAAGTATCGCTTTAATCCACAGTGACTCTTAGATTCTAGATATAGTTGTTGGTTGGTCATTATTAGAATTGGATCTGGTGTTTTTTGCCTTAATCTGTTGGTCACATTTAAGTGGTGTTAGTTCTATAAAAAATTACTAGACTCAATCAATTTAAGTTCTTAGACAATACAATTCTAATACAGAGCTCTGGGTCAGATTGTTGTTACTGTTGTTGGTCTGGTCATATATTAGAATTGGATCTGGTGCATTTCTTCTTTTTTTGTAAATCACACCGCTGTTTAGATAGCCATGGTTATCTCCACAGTCCCAGTTCTGCAAAGGAAATTGCTTAGAAGCACATGGTTCATTATTAGGAAACACAATGGTACTGTTCAACAGATTTCAGTTTAAGCTTCAACTAATGTGTAACTTCATTAAACAATATTCAAACCACCACTTGATACAGCCTTCAGTGGTCTTAAAAAGGTCTTTAAAAAGTCTCAAATTCTGGGTAGTCAAACCTGGGGATACTCTGTAAAAACACAATTACAAAATAAAGTGTTACATTACTCCAGAGCAGAATGGATTTGTTATTAAAAATATAAAAAAAACATGACTTTTCATGACAGGGTACTAAATAGATTACAATTAACATAAATTAGTACAAAAGCAACTGTAATGAAGCTCCTTTTAAAATGATTTGAAGGTCTAACAAGGTAGAACACAATGTTTTCTGTTTGAGAAAAGAGCTCAGCCTAAATATGCAGGATTTGTTCACCGGTGTTCACTGTAGACTGGGCTGGACACGGCCTTAATGGTTCTTTGTGGTGACATCCCTCAGACGTGTTGAGGCGATTTCTGGTAATGGTGCATTATGTGTTTTACGGTCAGGTGTGGAGTCAGTGTGAATGTGTGAGTTTATTTTACAGGCTCATATTCTGCTATTTTCTGATCTATGCTATAATGTTTCTCCATCACAAACAGATCTCCAGTCGTGTTTTGTTTCATTCACGCACAAACCCTGCAGATTTAGGCTGAGTTCTTCTCTCAAACAGAAAACACTCTGTTCCACCTTGTGATGTCATGTGGTAATACAGGAAGTGCTCCATTGTCTTTTCCATACATCAGTAGAATCATTTGGATCATTTCAGTCCTGGAATTGCCCATCTCTGTTGAATTAAAGGTAATAGTTAGCTGTTAACTCCGGGTATGTTTTTGATGAGGCAACAACAACAAGAAGCTCACAAGAGTCATGTAATATAGGACCTTTAAAATATTGTATTACAAATTGAGTAGAAAAAAAACCTCAAAGTCACTTGAGGTCCCTGATCTTTTGGGTTTAAAACATTTTACTTATTCTAATATAATAAAGCTACAGCCTTTAACATTACAATTACATGTTGATTATGCTTCTGGTGAATATTTTGAAGATGAAAAAAATGACTATGTTTTGATTTTGAAAATGTAAGTCGAGAAGAAGAGAATGTATTATTGAGGATGGCAGGGGCCTCAATGACCAGATTGGACAAGGGCATCCATCAGACCACGTGGCATGAGGACACACAGGCCGGAGGTGGTGAGTTGAGTTTGCTGGAGGAGGAGGAAGTTGGAAAAACCTGGCAGGCCCAAGCGTATCTTAAGGGTCTGTTGGGAACATCTGGCAGAGCCCTCTGTCAGGGGGACCTTTGACTCACACTTGTTACTTCACTCAGATCCTGGGGGAGTCAGGGTCCGAGTGCACCATCCGGGTCTGAGTGAGATGGGTCGTCGCAAAGGTCACATCCTAATCATGTCCTAAAGTGGTAGGAAAAGGTGCACCAACCAAAGAGATGACTGCAGCCTCGAGAGGATAGTCAAGCAAAATCAACTCAAGAATTTGGGGACGCGTCATAAGGACTGGACTTTTGCTGGAGTTAGTGCAAAGTCTAAATGGGACATGAGAAGATGTCAGAAGTGTCTTACCTGGACTGTGGAGAAAAAGAACTGGACAGTTGCTCAGTGGTCTAAAGTTCTCATTTCAGCTGAAAGTAACTTTTGCATATCTTTTGGAAATGAAGGTCCCAGAGTCTGGTGGAAAAGTGGAGAAGCACAGAACCCACACTGCTTGAAGTCGAGTGTGAAGTTTCCACAGTCAGTGATGATTTGGGCTGCTATGTCATCTGCAGGTGTTGATCCACTGTGTTTTCTGAAGTCCACAGCCAACGCAGCCATATATGGAAGTGTTGATTTCATTTTCCAGCTGGACTTGGCGCCTGCCCACACAGCCAAAGGTACCAAAACTGGCTAAATGACCACTCACCTGACCTGAACCCCACAGAGAATCTATGGGGTATTATTAAGAGGAAAATGAGAGAAACCAGACCCAACAATCACCATAAATATTATCACCAAAATGTCAAGAAATAAAGGCTTGAAACCTTCACTCTGTGTGCCTCGAGTCAATATAATATATGATTTTGACTTAAAATATTGAATATATGATGTTTTTGGAGGACAAGTACACTCAGGAAAGAAATGAAATAAAGTATCAGTGATGGAAGTTTCAAAATTTGACTTAGGTTTTTGAGTGATATACATTATTATTATTATTATTATTATTATTATTATTATTATTATTATTATTATTATTATTATGTTTTCTATTTATATACATACACAGTATATTTACTTTTTGTTTTTACATATATTCAGCATTCCAGTTTGCACTCATCACCAAAAGTTGTTTGCCAACTTAAAACACTACTCGAAGAAGAAAATTAAGAGTTTAACAACCCAAAACATGCTACAGGTCTCCAGAACAGTTGATAGTCAAGGTCAGTTAAATACAATCAATCAATGAACCTGTCCAGGGACTACAGGTGGAAATTAGCACTGATGCTACAACCTGATGTACAATGCATCTCTCCTGTCAAGGTTAATGCGAAAATTGTGCGCTGTCCCTGTCTCAAATAAATAAAATAAATAAATAAATAAATAAACATCCTGACCAGTGGGGGCAGTAATGCACTCACCGTGTCTACTCTGTTGCACATAAAGCAGGAAGCAGACCGCCCAGCCTCGTGTGCGGTTAGTTCGGAGCTAAAGTTTAAAACAGTTTGTTAAAATGTCCAAAAGCCAAACACTGAGAGCTTTGGTGAATGAGCGGCTGACTGCGGCTGCTGAAGAGATCTTTGGGCTGTTTGAAAGAACGATAGCGGAGTATGAGGAGGAAGTGTGTCGCTCCAAAGAGGAGAACCAGAGGAAACAGGAGCTCCTGGACTCGGTGCTGAGCCCGAGAGTCGTGCTGCTCAGGGCGGGTGTTCAGATCCCCTCAAAGAGTCCTGGCCCCGGTCTGAACCAGGACCCTCCACAGACTCCACGGGTTAAAGAGGAGCCAGAGGAGCCGAGCGTCAAACAGGAGGAACACACGCTCCTAGTACAGGTGGGATGTATTTATGTCTAGGATGAAATTGGGGAAAATTAAAAACAGAAGAGCCTCCCTCCTCTCCCGGGCACAGCGGGGTAGGGGGCCGTGTGACAACAAAGAGAAGGGGGCGGCCGGATGGAGGAGGGGGACGCTCGATGTCTCTATGTGTTTAGGGCCATTTGCTGACTTGAGGTCTTCTGTCTTCTGGTCACGGCGGTCCCTTCATCTGGAGGCTGTGCATTTGTTATCACACTGAGATTGATAAATGTATAACAATATTTCTAACAAACCTCAATGAAGAA
Organism: Boleophthalmus pectinirostris; assembly: GCF_026225935.1. Lineage (NCBI taxonomy): Eukaryota > Metazoa > Chordata > Actinopteri > Gobiiformes > Gobiidae > Boleophthalmus > Boleophthalmus pectinirostris. The sequence continues at coordinate 37,123,829 of NW_026571447.1, forward strand.
AATTACACAAACATTTACCTTATTTTTCGGGCTATTAGACGCGCTCTTAAGCCTCTAACCCCATCAAAAAATGACCGCGCGCCCCACAATCCAGAGCGCCCTATACACGAATCCACTCGGGTGTCCCATCATGACTTCAGTATGTATTTATGTATTTATTTATTTATTTATTATTTATTTTGCACATATAACAACAATAAAAAGAAACACACTAGATAAAAAAGTAGGTGCTTTGTAAACTACAAAGTCGCAGCGCACGCAAACACACACGGAGCAGACAGCCACTGCGCAGCGTAACACACCCACAGACACACTCATCACTCCACGCCGACGAGGAACGGAACGGAGGAACGAACAGAAAAAGCGAGTGCAATGTGCCACTGCTAGACACGACTGAACAACTGAGTCACTGCGAACACACTGACAATCCAGCGATCCCAGACAGCACCCTCCCTACACGCCACAACTGAACAAAGCCCAGAGTCACCATGAACGCCACAAACAAAGTCCCACTGACCCATCCAACTGTTGTGTTTAGTTTAAAGTCCAGTGCAGTTTATTTGTGGAAAAAGTTTGAAAATAGACCATTTAATGACCAGAGCGTCTAATAGCCCGGAAAATACGATACATACTTACTTAGGATACTTAGGATGTTCCTTTTCACGGGCTGATAGCCTCTGAGACCAGATCTGTAGTCTTCAGTTCCTTTGTACATGCATACTCTAACTTTTTTACAAACTTAGTTGTTATGCATGCACGAGTGTGCGGTTTGTAAGGCATGCTTCCCAGGTCAGCATGCCACTGGAATTTCCATGGGTGATTTTTCCAGTAGCTGTCCAGGTGGTTTTTGAAGGAGTTGACTGATGGTGCAGAGACAATGTTTTCTGGTAGTGAATTCCAGTCGTCTACAATATGATGGCTGAAAATGTGACAGCGGAGGTTTCGCTAGTTTCAAACTGTGTCCTCTTGTCTTGGTGTCGACTGCAATCTGGGGTATTTAGCACATTTCTGATTGAAATCAAGAAACATTCTGATTATTGTTTTCAAGTGGGTCAAAATATGAAAATTATTTTGTGTCAATCTCTCCCACCCCAGGTCACGATGGGCGTCCCAGAGTCCAGTGCTGCCTGTGCGACGACAGAAGAGTCCTCACTGCTTCAACAAAGACAAACTGAGCTCAGAGAAGAAACAGAGGGAGAGGACATCAGCGCAGAGACACATTTACACTCCTCTGACACTGTTAATGATGAAAACTGGGGAACTCTATTCATCTGTTCAGCTGCACAGATGGAGACAGACGCAGATGGAGACCATGACAACCAAGTCCAGAAAGACCAAACGCTGACAACTTTATTGAACGAGTGGCTGAGTGTGACTGCTGAAGAGACAGGTCTGAACCAGGACTCTCCACAGACTTCACAGATTAAGGATGCACCAGAGGAGCTGAGCGTCAAACAGGAGGAGCAGGTGGGTTATGTGTCCAAATAGACCAAAATGGTAAATTTACATGATAACAACAATTTATTAGAGCTGTAGTCAGGTGTGCATCAAAATCTAATTGAAAGCGTTTATGTGGACAAAAAGCACATTTCATATGTGTAAAAATATCAGGATTATAAAATCCTCGTGCAGCAGTCTGCACACATGATCCTACCTCATGCCCCTCCAGTCCTCTATTTCACCATGAAAGGACAACGCCAGTTAAGTTCTGAATGAAGTCTACTTAAACATGAGCCAATTAGAGGGTTAAATTACGAACCAAAATTACAAACTAATAACTTAAGTGTTGCATTCTGCAGTTTATTTATTGCAGCTCATGTTTAACAATGTTGTAGAATTTTAGAATTTTGGAGAAAAGTTTGCTTCATAGTTTGGTTTCAGTATTCTCGTTTATCATCTAGATTTACTTCAGCAATATATCACACTTAAAAAATGTTTATGAAGACTCCAGGGGAGATGCTGCAGCAGAGGATGGGTGGGTGTGTGCAAATTTTTTCTCAAAATGAGGGCGTTTGTATGAAAAATGGGGACATACTCCCCCCATACTACAGTGTTAAGGTGGATTCCAACATCTGTATATCATATACATCTAATAACAAATATATCACCAATTATAATGATTATTGTTTTACAGATACTGATATAAAAAATATCATAATGTAAGGTTAAGTTAATAGGATAGGTAATATACTAGTATAAGGATTACTTCAGCCTTGATCTTTGCTCGATTGTTCCTGTGGTGCAAGTTTTGTTTAATTAGGGAAACTGCCTACCACCACAGACCAGAGTCTTGCACGGGTCCATTTTTGGAGACCCGCACCTGCACAGTTCAACATCGCACCCACCCGGACCTGTTAACATTCCACCCATTTCCCGCCCGTGATAAATCACACACAGCGTAAAAACACTCTAACTGAAGCATCCATGAGAATTAGGGATGGGCATGATTAATCGATTAATCGATAATTGATCATTAAGAATTTCATCGATTACGTTAATTTTAATCGACAAACCGAATGTAGGTTGCTGTGCGTAGCGTGACCAAACAGGGTCCGTACATGTAGCTCTCTGCACTCAGAAGGAGCGAGACACAAACATTCGGTCAGTCTGCAACGTACCGAAGCACAAATGCGTATTTAACGATGACTTGTACAAGAAATTCCACGCTTTCCGTTGCATTCGGGACAAGTGGGAGTCCATGTGCACAGTGTTCAAAGCAGGAACATATGTTTCGGTGTCCAGTGGGAAAAAGCTTTACCAGGTGAGAGTTGCACAGTGTCAATGACGAGTCCCCACCTCCCTCCCCCCGTACAGTGTCCTGGTTTTGACAAATGCAAATATGGTCACACTAACCTGTATTCCACTGAGTCATGTCTTTTAATCCAACAGAAATTGACCGCATCAGCGACACAAGAGCTGTAGTTTTATCTTCGCTGAGTTTATGCAAATTAGCGATGCGGTTTTAAGTTTTGTTTCTGTGAGAGTTGCGCAAAACTGAATTAAACACATTATAATGTCAAACGGATTGATGTGGCTCTAGAGTCGTTACGGTTTATTTGTCGTAAAGTTGAATTTATTTATGCAGATTAGTAGAGCAGATAGTAATAATAATGATGATCATTTTAATATAAAAACGTTAATGATTAATCGATAATCGATCGTTAATTCTTCCGACGATCGATTTTAAGAAAATTTCATCGAATGCCCATCCCTAATGAGAATATGAACTGAAAAGTTACGAATTCAAGAATTACAATCACAAAATGAAATGAGACGGTTTCACTTTCTTCAGTACGAATACGAATTCACAGAAGCAACTCGACTGTCATCACTTCACAGATTTTATTTACTGAGCAGAAGAAACACTGATCAAGATACCAGGACTGACTCCCGGACTGACTCCCGGACTGACTCCCGGACTGACTCCCGGACTGACTCCCGGACTGACTCCCGGACTGACTCCCGGACTGACTCCCGGACTGACTCCCGGACTGACTCCCGGACTGACTCCCGGACTGACTCCCGGACTGACTCCCGGAGTGACCGTAGGAGAAAGGACTGGACTAGAGCTACGTGCCACACAGAGGTATGTGCTGCGCTTTGCAGAGACCCTACTCTGCAGGCTCAGGGTTCTCTCGCGATCTCTCTCTTAAGTCCAAGATTAGTCCAAGATTAGTCCAAGATTAGTCCAAGATTAGTCCAAGATTAGTCCAAGATTAGTCCAAGATTAGTCCAAGATTAGTCCAAGATTAGTCCAGGTTTAGTCCAGGTTTAGTCCAGGTTTAGTCCTGGTTTAGTCCTGGTTTAGTCTTGACCCGTTTGTGTGTAATCACTACCCACCTGTAAAATTCAGAACATTGAAACTCGCCCGTTTCACAATTATTTGCCCGTACCCGCAGGTACCCGATCAGGTGTAGGACTCTGCCACAGACATGGGAAGAACATGCAAATAGTGTTTAGTAGTGATGGGTGGATGAAGCCTCAAGGTGTGTGCAACACATTTCCAACACTGTGTTAACTCTGTGTTGGTGTGTTCTATAGCTTCATCTGGTGGTTTAAAAAATGAACTTCTTCTTATGCAGAAGCATCAACACAGCGCAGGGCTGATTTTGTGTGTGTGTGTGCGCGTGCTGGTTTTTATTGTATAGCCGGACTATGCCAAGGTCCGGCTAATTCAAAGAGTGCTTTTGCTGATGTCTAAATAACATAATTATATATATATATATATATATATATATATATATATATATATATATATATATATATATATATATATATATATATATACACACATACATATACATACATATACATATATACACACTTTTCTTTTTTTTGTTGAAAAGTCCAGTTTAACCCGAAACCTGTTTTTTGGGTGTATTTCAGTGTATAAGTAAGTAAGTCTTTATTTATATAGAGCTTTTCACAAACATTTTTGTCACAAAGACACTTTACAGAGCATTACATTCAGCATATTATTCATTCACTCTATACATGGTGATGGTAAGCTACTGTTGTAGCCACAGTTGCCCTGGGGCAGACTGACATTGGCGTGGCTGCCATGCCACACGGCGCCAACGGTCAATCCGATCGCCACCATCACTCATGCACACACCACTTTCATACTAGTCAATGAGGGTGAAGTGTCTAGCCACTAGCCCTGGGCAGGTTAATTGATTGATTGCATTTAACTGACCTTGACTATCAACTGTTCTTGGAGACCTATGTAGCATGTTTTGGGTATAACACACTACCTTCTAGTTCCCAAAGCAGTACTGCAGTTTTATACACATTTCTGATACACTCGGGACGGGCGTGACAGGGGGCGGGGCTTACAACGCGGCCAGAGCTCAGTTTGCACATGTGCAGTTTAAACACATGTTAAAGACCTCGGGGCCCATGCGCACTGGAGCAACACAGAAGCATGGCGATAATGGAGGATTAAAAACATACAGGTAACCAAACATGCATGCAAATGTAGCAGCCTTTTATTAGTACAGACGTCTTTTTTACTTATATGACTTAGTAACTGATACACTGCATGATGCGTCTGGTTAGAAATTAGTTTTCTTAATGTAATGTTAGTTTATTAGCTAGCATTAGCTACGTGACTTAGCAAGGCTCGGTTTAGAGGAGAAACTGTCTGATGCAGCTTATTTATTTCCTCCATAATGTTTCAGATGGTGGTTGAAAGCAACCAGCCTGACGTGGACACTGAAATAGATATAGGAGTATAACCTGAATGTGATATGGTTTATATGGACATTGTTTTGAAAGGACTCTCTTTTTCAAAGTGTTTTTTACTGTGTAATCATCAGCATGTGACATTATTTGTAAAGACACTGTTTTGTAAGAACCCTCTCTTAAAGTAATTTCTAAAGTCTAAGTCAGTATAAGATCTGAAAGTGTGTGAGTGTCTGTGTGTAGTAACCTGAATGTGATAGTGTTTATGAAATGCTTTCCAAAACCGTGTCTTCTGATCTTTGTGAGGAAAAGGATTGTTATAGTTACACAAACCTCTAGAATCCCCTTGAATGGTACAATCATGTTAATACATTCTTGGTTCATTATTTATTTCCTTCATATTTTTTTTTTTTTACAGTTGGTAGTTGAAAGCAACCAGCCTGAGGTGGGTGAAGACAAACAGACTGAAATAGATGGAGCTAACCAGACAGAAATGGATGCATGCAACCAGAGTTTGACAGGTCCAGATCATGATCCACTCAGCCAAGATGAAAAGGTAAATCAAATGGAGCCTTCATTACAATGGCAATGTTTTGTGGAATGTTTTAAGTCCATCAACACGTGATATAGGTATTGTGTGTGTGCAGAATCTTACATAAATTTCATCAGATCTAAAAACTAAAGAAATGTCCTTACTCAAGAGAAAAACTTACAGGCAACCTCCTAGAAGAGTGTTATAGATATAGAAATGGAAAGGAATCAAATGTTAAATTGATCAATAAGCACTAATGGTGAAGAATTTGGTTAAATAGTCTTGAATGTTAGCAGATTAATATTCGTAAAGAGATTTTCTCATCCGCAACCAAGGATTTTGAAGAAGTATAACCTCATCATACATAGATTATTATTGATATCTTGCATTCTATACCGTTTTATAAAATCATCCAGTGAGGTTCCAATGAGGACTTCTGCTTTTGTAAGGAGTAGAATTGTTACAGTTATTCAAACCTCTAGAATCTCATTGAATTGTACAATCTTAGTAATACGTTGTCAGTTTATTTATTTCCTGCATAATGTTTCTTTTACAGATTATGACTGAGAGCAACCAGCCTGAAATAGATGAAGGCAACCAGAGTTTGAAAAGTCCAGTGCGTGGCCCACTCACCCAAGATATTTATTTTATATTTAACACCTTTTTAACCCAAACAGCATGGTCTTATTATTTATTTTGTTTTCTCATTATTTCAGGACCGTGTACATTCAGAAGTGGGTCAGATATCAGATGCTGATGATAACCTGTCTGATGAAGAGTACATACCAGACTCCAAGTCACAAGAAGACAATGATTCAGATATTGGCATACCTTTTATACCTAATCAGTCAAGAGATGGACAGGTTACAGAAAAAAACTTTATGCCTGAAGAAGGAACATCTCATCGATTAGACGCTGACATCCAAGTTGAGCCTACCACATCCAAGGTTTCACCTCCTCTTGAAGACCATGTGGTTTCCAATAATACTAAAACATCACATTCATCTACTTCTACCAAAGGCACACCAAAGGAAAATCCAAAGGATGAAGAACAGCTTCCCAATCATGACTCAACACAATTGACAATGACTATAAAAAATTACTGTTACATTTGTGGTAAGCCACAAAGCAAAATTTCCCGCCACTTGAGAACACACACAACACACGATGAAGTTCTACATGTATTTTCCCTACCTGACCACTCAAAAGAGCGGAAAAGATTATTAGAAAGAATGCGGAATAAGGGAAATTTTAGACATTACACTGCAGTTTTACAAGGCGCTTCAGGACCAGTGAAAGTTAAGAGAAAACCTAAAACTAAAGAAATATCAGGAAAGTTTATTCACTGTATGCATTGTCAAGGGATGTTCATTCGGAAGGAACTTTGGAGACATGTCCGCAAATGCCCCTGTAAGCCAGACAATGAAATTACTGATAAAGCACCTGGAAGAACCAAAGTACTGGGTGTGGCTGGTACTCTAGAGACTGTATCTAGTCACCAGATTTCAAGTGGTGTGTGGAAGCTCCTGACAGCCATGAAACAGGATGAGGTTGCCTCAGTTGTGCGAAATGACCTGTCTATCATTCAGTTTGCACAGTTCCTCTACAACAGACATGGACAAGACCCTACAAAGAGAGAATACATGAGACAGCAGCTCAGAGAAGTGGGCCGTTTGCTGTTATGTCTGCGCACAGAATTCTCAATACATAACCTGGAGGAGGCTGTTAAACCTGTTAACTTCCAGAGAGTTGTGCAAGCTGTGAAGAAAGTTGCTGGTTTCGATGAAGAAAAACAACTGTATGGAACACCAAGCCTAGCTCTTAAATTGGGACATACACTTAAAAAAATCTGTGACATTATCCACTGTAGGGCTCTCGTGGTAGAAGATGAAGAACTGTGCAAGTCCACCGATAGATTCAAGAAGCTGTACGCCTCCAAGTGGTCTGAATTGGTGCCTCATAGTGCCTTGAACACACTGAGTGATGCAAAGTACAACAAGCCATCAACATTACTCTTCACTGAGGATGTTCAGATTCTCCATCAGTACCTTGAGAAATCTTGCAGAAAGTGCCTTTTCCAGCTTGAAGGAAGTGACTAGCCCGCACAACTATGCTCAACTTGCAAAAGTTACACTTGCACAAATCATTGTGTTCAATCGAAGACCTGCTGAGGAGGTTTCAAAAATGCGGTTCAAAAGTTTTAATGAAAGAGACGACACCAAGCTTCATAAAGATGTTGCCATGGGTTTGTCAAAGATTGAACAGAGGCTCTGCAACTATTTTAGTCGAGTGGAAATCGTGGGCAAAAGAGGTCGAAAGGTTACAGTTCTTCTCCCACCAAGTGCGGTGAATTCTCTTTCACTACTGGCGAGTAAAAGAAGTGAATGTGATGTTTGTGCCACAAATGTCTTCCTGTTTGCAAAACCCAAATCAATAAGCTATTACAGAGGACAGGACTGTTTGCGTGTTTATGCGGACCAGTGTGGAGCAAAGTACCCTGAGCATCTCAGATCAACACAACTCAGGAAACATGTCGCCACACTCTCACAAGTCCTGAATTTAAAACATAATGAACTTGATCAGGTTGCAGATTTCCTGGGTCATGATATCAATGTTCATCGAAATTTTTACAGACTACCAGTTCCCACAACACAGCTGGCAAAGATTTCAAAACTACTTTTGGCAATGGAGAAAGGACATCTTTCCAGCATGCGGGGAAAATCACTTGATGAGATCGAGATAGAGGGTTTGTACATCTACTGGAGTGTTTGATTAGTTTGAAGCAACTGTACACAGTCATCATTTGACTTTTATTCAAACCTTTTCCTAGATGAAATTGTGTTTAGTGATACTGAAGAGAATGAGTCTGATGATGGTGACACGGAAGTGATAAAAACAGAAGAGTGTGGAACCAGTGAACCTGTTGATGCTGCTTCACAGTCTACAGTCACAGAGCAGGTCCATAGCACTGGAGATTTTGGTAAGTCGCCTTACTTAATAGGTGTGTTTATGTTGATGAAATGTACATTGACATTTTTTTCCCCCCAACACGTGTTCAGCAGAAACTGTCTCAACAGTGGCATCCACAATTAATGAGACTATCCCAGGCTATGAAGGTAAGACATGTTTATTAAAGAGCATATTTACACTTTTAAGAGAAAAATGCATGGAGACTATTTAAAACACATTTAGAAGATAATAAAGAACACAAATGAAATTCAATAGAATAAAATAGAAGATAAAAACTGCAAAAATATAATAGTGCTGTGCATTTTAGATGTTCATATAATTATCTATTTCACAGTATTATCATGGAGGTGTCAGTTTATTCAAATTATGTCTGATGTCAGACATCAGAATGAAACATGTCAGACATAAACCTGATGACAATAAATGCAGCTGTTCTGAGATCTGCTGCTGGTTTAAAGGTATACAAAAAGAGTAAATGAATTCAATTAGATTAGCTGCAGCTAATGTGAGACTCCATTTTAAGTGGTGATATTATGACCACATGGTGAAAAACTAGCTGACAATTGCAGTCCTAGAAACAAACAAGAATCTGTGGAAATCGGTAAATGGCTTAACAGTTTTTTGTCTTTCTACAAACACAGGGCAAGATGCTGGTCCAACATCCAACAATGAAGGTAGACGAACACCTAAGAAAACATGGTCTAAGGCTGAGATCAATGCAGTAATGAAATATTTTAAAGTTCACATAGCTAAAGGAAAATTGGCTACCAAAACTGAATGTGCTCATTGCAAGTTGGTTGAAGGGTCTGTGTTAGAGCAAAGAACAGTGCAAAATATAAGGGACTTTGTTAGAAACCGAGGAGTAGCCGCAAAAAAGCTGTCAAGAAAGCAAAATCTGTGACTTCACAAATCTGTGTGCAAGAGAACAGTTTTTTTTTTTATTGTTTTAAACCAAACAAGGTGTGTGCAGAATCCCTCTTTTTCCTTTGAATTTCTCCTTTGCCATGGATTGGCAATTTTTCAACTGGGCAAACATTGATTTTGATTTGAAAAATTTGAAAAATGTTTCACAGCTTATCCAAGCTGCTTCTTCAATTCTGGTCAGAGGTTGGTGGACACTGCCTAATATCTGCCAGAAGGGGGCGCTCACTACACTGAAACTCCTCTGAAACTAACACACCTACTTGTTTAGTTTCTGTTTGTTAGGCCCATTCAACTGCACTGAGTGTGGGTCATATTAGCAGAATCATTCAGGCCCATAATGGAGCTTTCACACCTCTGGCTCTGACCTGACTAACACCATTGTTTTCTCTGATTTAGCTCTGAGGATGGAGTTGTAGATGGAGACAGATGAGGTCCGAGGCCTCTTTCTGTTCAAGGAAGGATTGTCTTAACAAAAATAGCCTCTTTAACTCCCATCTAAAATTCTTTTCTCTGACTAAAATCTGTACCTCACTGTCCTCAAAGGAGAATCCTGGCTTTTAGGTGGAGAAGTATAGCAGACTGAGGTCCACTTTGAACATAGTGAGAATTTCTCTTGCCATTAATCAGGGTGGTTTCAATATAAAATGTTCATCTTTTTTATTTATATTGTTACCTTTTTTTTTTTTGTATTTAATTTGCGCATACAATAATGTGCTTTTACAGTTCAAAGTAATGACATGTCCTGCTGATGCTGTGCTGTCAGGTACATGTATGTTATGTTTATGTTAAATTAAAAAAATGACATCACTGTCCGGATAGTGTTTCTTTCTGTCCTCATAAACCACACATTTGTCAAAATGTGAATTGTCTGCTTAAACCATAATTTGAACAGGGTCGTGTGTATGAAGTTCTGTTGAGAGTGTATGAACTCTGAAGTGATCCAAATTTTTTTCAGATTTTTTAGAGCATTTTAAGCCAACTCCCAAAGCTGTAGGACCTTGGGAAAGGGTAGTCCACCTAAACCACCACCGGGCGTGTCTCGTGAAATTGTCCTGTTCAACTATATAAACCCGTATAGGCGTTTTGTGAGGGAGAGTGAGAGAGAGAGTGAGTGAGGGAGGGAGAGAGAGAAGGAGGGAGAGAGAAAGTGAGTGAATGAGGGAGGGAGTGAGGGAGAATGAAGGAGGGAGGGAGAGAGAGGGAAGGAAAGAGTGAGTGAGGGAGAGAGGGAGGGGGAGAGTGAGTGAGGGAGAGAGGGAGGGGGAGAGTGAGTGAGGAAGAGAGAGGGAAGGAGAGAGAGTGAGTGAGAGAAAGCGGGAGGGGGAGAGTGAGAGGGAGGGAGGGAGATAGAGTGTTGTGGGAGAGGGAGGGAGGAAGAGAGTGAGTGAGTAAGAGAGGGAGGGGGGGTGGTGAGGGAGGGAGAGAGAGTGAGAGAGGAGGGATCGGGCAGTGCTGCAGCTCGACTCTGATTGTCTTTGAGCCGTGTGCTTCCTCTGAGTCAGTTGTAGAGGGCCGGTCGTGTGTGTCGAGTGATCATTTCAATAAGGGACTCATTGACAGTGTGGGGATCTGAGTTGTGTCTCTGAAGAGTGTGGACCACACGCATGGAGATGTGAAATGTTCCACGGTGAAGTGAGTTTAAAGGGTAATTGATAGAAAGATTTGGAATTACATTTAGTTATTATTATTATTAATTATTACATTCTGTTATTATTAATTGTGAATCAGGACTCATGGTCTGTGTGTGCTCTGAAGGTTCATAGGTTCTTGTACCGTGTCATTCATCCATATCTGGAAATAACTGTAATTAACATCACTATTCACCAAAGCAAGTTGCAATTTATGAACATTTATTGACCAAGTTAATCAGGCAGCATTTGAATAGGAAATATGCAAATGAGTGTGGTCTTCTCTAAAGAAAACATTTACAAATCAATATGCAAACAACATTCACATTATTCACAGCACATAATTACATCATTCCTCTTTCTGTTGAGAAAGTCGCCTGTTTTATCAAATGGCAGCGTCTTCTATTTGTATCTTGGTCAGTGCTTGTTTCTTTACTGAAAGAGATTGTCAGTTATTTTGTTCTGGTAGAAACTCTGTGGTTCTTTGAGAGAAGTTCAATCCAAAGTTTTAACTATGTCCAACTTGTAATAAATAAATCTTACAATGGAATTTAGGTCCAGTGTGATGAGGGTAGATAGGCACCGGGGGGGTTTCCACAAAGCGAGCTAAAACTGTTTTATTTGGCCAATCCAAGTTTGTCGAAGCCTCACTTCCACCAAAGTGAGTAACCATAGCTGATTCTGAGTTGCTGCAGTAAAAAGGACCCGGAAGACCTGGGGCCTCATTTATAAAAAACTGCGCAGGAGTTGTCGTAAGTTAGTGCGATACATAAAAACTAAAAAAGTGACAACAATGACTCATCTGTTCATTTGATCATATTTTATAATATTTAGGCAGCACATCTTTACAGTAAAGCCCATGTGTTTTTTCGCTGTTTCAAGAGTTTTATCGCTATATTTTTAAGTCTGTCTATGATGTGTGTGAGGACTGGCCCTGTGTATTTATGCATATACACGTAGAAACGTGCACGCGCTGATCTGAATGGTCAAATTATGAGCGCGTGCGAGAGATTCAGATGCCCTCCCCTGGACAGGGAAAGGAGCGAGGGAGGGACACGAGGACACGAGGACACAGATTTAGCACGAAACACATCAGATACAGATGTTATTCTGCCAATTAAAGTCCACACGATACATCCAAACTGCTGAACCTGTGAGTGTGGGTCTGGGTCGGGGGCATTATTCTGTTCTTCATACAGTGAGAGAGCAGTTCTCATGTACAAGAGTTCCCCATTACACAAAAATGTAGGGAAGATTTTGGTTGGGGTCAGGTTCGGGCAGTAGGCTTCGTGTTGTCCACAGACTCAGGTCACTCTGGCGCTCGGTGCGTAAAGACTAAGGCAAGGCAAGGCAAGGCAAGTTTATTTGTATAGCACAATTCGTACACAAAGTAATTCAAAGTGCTTTACACAATAACTACTAAAGTAAAAGTGTTAAAGTTGCGTTCATTAAATCAAAGCCTGGCTCCTGCTGCGTCCAAGGGAAGAGTTTTCTCTCAGGTTGGGTCATTATTTCGTCCTCTGTGTTGGTCACAGACTGTGTTCTATAGAAGTCTATGGTCGCGGTGTGGACTGTGGGACTCTGCGCTACACCGAGTCCGGGAACGTGGCCGCGCTCGTGCACGAGTTTCAAATGTATAATATTGTGGAGAATAATGAGTGGAATAAACAGCCCTTCTCCGTATTTTGGCGAACCAAACACTTAAATGCGCAAATCTGAAGGTAATTCTTCTATATACGTGGATTTTCTGATCAAACACTTCCTCAAACTCTGTTCACTTTTGCTCATCTCCACGAGTGTCGCTTTTTCCCCGTGTCTCCAGACTTTGCGTAGAACTTACAGGAGGTCCCGAGTTGGCGTAGAGTTAAGCAAAGAGCCACGCCTTAGTCGAGTTTTATAAATACCGCGGTTGGCGTAGGAAGCGCGCACGCACGGATTTTTGCGTAAGCAAGCTTTATAAATCAGGCCCCTGGTCAGGACCAGACTAAGATTATTTTATCTCTGTCTCCATGAACGTCTAAAGAAACTGTTTAGTCAAAGTTTTCAGCAGAAAATGAAAAGGAAAAACATTTAGCATATTTTTGACTGAAATTTAAAAAAAAAGTAGGTCAAAATCTGAAATATTAATTTGTGTCAATCTCCCCCACCCCAGGTCTCAGTGGGCGTCCCAGAGTCCAGTGCTGTCTGTGTGAAGACAGAAGAGTCTTCGGTGCTTCAACAAAGACAAACTGAGCTCAGAGAAGAAACACAGGGAGAGGACATCAGCGCAGAGACACATTTACACTCAGAGACTGAGGGAGACACAGAGCACTCCTCTGACACTGATGATGAAGACTGGAGAGCTCCACTCAGCTGCTCAACTGCACAAATGGAGACAGATGCTGATGGAGACCACGACAACCAAGTCCAGAACTCTGGTCTATCCCCTAAATACAAGTCTGCACCAGAGACCAGTGCCACTGTGAACAACAGAAACATGTCAGGAACAGCAGAAGGAGCTAAGGGCAAGAAACACCAGTGCTCTGTGTGTCAAAAGAGGTTTGGGACTATGTGGAAGTTACAAAGACATACTGGAATTCACACAGGAGAGAAACCATTCAGCTGTTCAACCTGTGAGAAAACATTTAAACGAAAGTCCAAACTAGATAAACATGAGAAGAAACACAAAAAGAAACCAATCAGATGTTTAATGTGCAAGAGATCATTTGAAACAAAACGTTTTCTAGCTCAACATGTTAAGAGACACCTGCGTGAAAAACCATACAGCTGTCCAATGTGTGAGAAGACATTTTCTCAAAAGTGTGATCTAATTGTACATGAGAGAATACACACAGATGAGAGAGCTCCATTCAGCTGTTCAGCTGCACAGATGGAGACAAACGCTGATGGAGACCACTACAACCAAGTCCAGATCAGAACCAGAAGCTCCACTGCACAAAACTCAAGTCTTTCCCCCAAATACAAGTCTGCACCAGAGACCAGTGCCACTGTGAACAATGCAGGCATGTCAGGAACAGCAGGAGCAGCTAAGGGCAAAAAACACCAGTGCTCTGTGTGTCAAAAGAGGTTTGGGACTATGTGGAAGTTACAAAGACATATTAGAATTCACACAGGAGAGAAACCATTCAGCTGTTCAACCTGTGAGAAAACATTTAAACAAAAGTCCAATCTAGATAAACATGAGAAGAAACACAAAAAGAAACCAATCAGATGTTCAACATGCAAGAGATCATTTGAAACAAAACGTTTTCTAGCTCAAAATGTTAAGAGACACCTGCGTGAAAAACCATACAGCTGTCCAATGTGTGAGAAGACATTTTCTCAAAAGTGTGATCTAATTGTACATGAGAGAATACACACAGGTGAGAGAGCTCCATCCATCTGTTCAGCTGCACAGATGGAGACAAACGCTGATGGAGACCAGGACAACCACGTCCAGATCAGAACCAGAAGCTCCACTGCACAAAACTCCAGTCTTTCCCCCAAATACAAGTTTGCACCAGAGACCAGTGCCACTGTGAACAATAGAAACATGTCAGGAACAGCAGAAGGAGCTAAGGGCAAAAAACACCAGTGCTCTGTGTGTCAAAAGAGGTTTGGGACTATGTGGAAGTTACAAAGACATATTGGAATTCACACAGAGAAACCATTCAGCTGTTCAACGTGTGAGAAAACATTTAACCAAAAGTCCAATCTAGATAAACATGAGAAGAAACACAAAAAGAAACCAATCAGATGTTCAACGTGCAAGAGATCATTTGAAACAAAATGTTTTCTAGCTCAACATGTTAAGAGACACCTGCATGAAAAAACATACAACTGTCCAATGTGTGAGAAGACATTTTCTCAAAAGTGTGATCTAATTGTACATGAGAGAATACACACAGGTGAGAGAGCTCCATCCATCTGTTCAGCTGCACAGATGGAGACAAACGCTGATGGAGACCACGACAACCACGTCCAGATCAGAACCAGAAGCTCCACTGCACAAAACTCAAGTCTTTCCCCCAAATACAAGTCTGCACCAGAGACCAGTGCCACTGTGAACAATGCAGACATGTCAGGAACAGCAGAAGGAGCTGAGGACAAGAAACACCAGTGCTCTGTGTGTCAAAAGAGGTTTGGGACTAAGTGGAATTTACAAAGACATACTGGAATTCACACAGGAGAGAAACCATTCAGTTGTTCAACATGCAAGAGGTCATTTACAACAAAAGTTATTCTCGCTCAACATGTTAAGATGCACCAGTGTAAAAGACTCTACAACTGTTCAATGTGTGAGGAGACATTTTCTTGTAAGATCTAATTGTACATGAGAGAATACACACAGGGGAAAGACCTTACAGCTGTTCATTATGTGAGAAGACATTGTCAAAAGTGTGAGCTAAATAAACATATGAAAAGGCACTCAGGTTAGAAACCTTACAGCTGTTCCATCTGTAATAAACGGTTTATACAGAGACATCATTTGAATATTCACATGAGAACTCACAGAACAGAGTGTGACTGAAGGATTATTGATTGTGTTCATGAGATGTTTTAAAGAGACTAAATTCTTTTTTTGGAGTTTGCTGTTGGCGACTCAAAATACAAATGTTTGGCTGTTAGTAGAGAAACAGCAGTTTTTTGTTTACTAATTGATTGGGAGGAGTCTCATACTATAAAAGGGGACTCCCATCTGCAGAAAGGCAGTGTGTGTTTTGAGGAGGAGAGCTGTGTGCACCACAGGCACCAGTTCAGGAGCAACTGAAACGACTATCACCACCTGTAAATATGTAAGTTTTTTCCCATTTTTCACTGTTTTTGGGTACTTGTCTAAATAAATTCACAAACACTACTTTTTACTTCGTTGTATTATTTCTTTTCATTAAAAAGAACCCATGACAAATGGTTAAAGATATGCAAAAAGCTCCGTGTAGGAATAATGACACGGTTAGGGCACAGAAAAGAGAGTGCCAGGGGGCCGAGCAGAAATGATGCAAGTCAAACCTCCAGGTTTCTTATGAGATTTACAGAGAAAAGATGCACATGTACAACCACAGTTTGGGTAGAACAAGACAGCGGTACTTTTCAGACATTATTCGAAATCGCAGTAACAACTCTCGTGTCCTGTTTGTAACAGTGAACTGATGATAAAAACCCTCCAGCTCTACTGCCGTTAGAACTAATTTCCATATCTAAGTGTAACAAAGTTCAGGGCATCAAATGTCATCAATTCCACAATGAAAGTGTCCTGTAACACTGCCTCAGGACCAGCATGAGACTCTAACTGTCTGTGTCTTTACCCCTGAATCACAGCATTTGTGAATGGGTACCTAAGTGTTTTTGATGAAGTAGTATATAGAAAAGATTAAGTATATACATTTTCGGATCAAATTTAATCTGGCCATAGGCATACTGAGCCACGCTGTAGCACAACTTAAAGCCTCAAACTCCAGGCTTCTGTTGCTAATTCAATACTGCGCTGCAACAGAACCTGGAAATTAGGACTAGTCAGTGAGGTTAGAACATGATGATCTCAACGAGAAGTTAATTTGGACAATAAATAGTGTTTTAAAGGTCACAGACAGTGGGAAGAGATCAGCTCATAGTCACAGGCTGGATTCAATCCCTCAACCTCCAGTCCAGCAGGAGTCTATGTGTGTCTGTGTCTTATCTTCTGAGCCACACCACAGCAAAAAATAAATAAATAAATAAAAATAAAAAAACAAAAAAGAAACATGAATAAAATAAACTAATAAATATTTAGTAGATATATAAACTGTATTACAATTAGAAACCAAATTATAAACTATAAACTAAATTCATTAGTTTAATTTATAAATTAAATTCATTATACTCTGGCGCTTCCTCTAGCGGACACAGGTCAGAATTACAAGCTTTGGAGAGATTTATGCAGTTCATTGTTTTGTCCACACGATGGCGCCAACCTCCACTAAACAAAACTTCAGGACAAATTATAAAAAAAACAAAACAAAAAAAAAAACATGTATTACTAAATACGCAGTACTTTTTAAATTTTATTTTATTTTATTAATTATATATATTTTAAAATTATTAGTAAACAGTGTGTTTTCACATAAAAAAGATTTGAATATTTATACTCCAATTATTCAACTATTTCTGTTACTATTGTTTTGGAATGTTAATATATTTATAATTTTAAATTCAGCATCAAGAATGTGTCTTTATTTTAAATAGAGTGGAATATTTTGATAAAAGTCCCGTTTTTGGGGATATGTGTACTTCTCATTTTTTGTTCACATGAGACATACATAATGTAATTGATTTTAAAAAAATACATTAAAAATAAATGAACTGATATTACAGATCGACTTTTTATTGTAATAATATAATCTCATTATTACTTACAATGAATAAATACATTCATGAATAAACTAGTTTAACAGTTAACACTCCCTCTAGCGGCCATATGGGATAACTACAAGTACTTTTGCGGATATCTGCAGTTCTCAACTTTGTCCAGAAGATAGCGCCATACTCCAATGAACAAAGCCAGGAAATAAAATGGACAAAAAGAGGGTTAAAAAGTTAATTTTATTCTTTTTTTTTTTTTTTTTTTTTTTTTTGACCATTTGAATAAGTGTAACTAAGGACGAAACGCTTTAATAATAATAATTTAGAAATATTTCAATGTAAATACAAGCTAAGACTCTAGAGCTTCCTCTGGTGATGGATATAACTAGATAATTATAAACTCTTTTAAATCATAACTGAACAGATATTTTAGTTTAAATGACGAACAGAAAAGCCTGACCAGTGGGGGCAGTAATGCACTGACCGCGTCTACTCTGCTGCACACAAAGCAGGAAGCAGACCGCCGAGCTTCGTGTGCGGTTAGCTCGGAGCTAAAGCTAAAAACAATTTGTTAAAATGTCCAAAAGCCAAACACTGAGAGCTTTGGTGACTGAGCGGCTGACTGCGGCTGCTGAAGAGATCTTTGCGCTGTTTGAAAGAACGATAGCGGAGTATGAGGAGGAAGTGTGTCGCTCCAAAGAGGAGAACCAGAGGAAACAGGAGCTCCTGGACTCGATACTGAGCCCCTCAAAGAGTCCTGGCCCCGGTCTGAACCAGGACCCTCCACACACTCCACGGATTAAAGAGGAGCCACGGGAGCCAGAGGAGCCAGAGGAGCCAGAGGAACCAGAGGAACCAGAGGAGCCGAGCGTCAAACAGGAGGAACACGCGCTCCTAGTACAGGTGAGATTTATTTATGTCTAGGATGAAGACAGGATGAAACGGACATCTAATCATCACAAGTTTCTACAGACCAGTATTATTTAATAGTCGTGGGGAGCAGCTAAAATCAGTGTTGTACTCATGCAAATTTTTGTTGTAATTCAGTCGTTTCTTTGGTCCATGCATTAATATAAATGATCAGGTTCAGCATTTGAGAATTTGAATTTGCCATCACATCACATAATCTGAAAAACACCAATATCGTGAGGGAGATGGGGCATTATGTAATACAGAGAATAAACATTAAGGGCCAGCTGGGACTTGGTGACAGTTCATTGGTTTTCATCTTGAGACTGATGCATGTATAACAAAACAACAAATCTTAACCAAGACGACAACACAAACATTTAGCAATTTTTTTTAAATTTTATATCAAGAAATATTCTGATTACTTTCAGGAGAGTCTAAACACAGTCGAAACACAGGGAGAGAACATCAGCACAGAGACACATTTACACTCCTCTGACACTGATGATAAAGTCTGGAGAGCTCGGTTCAGCTGTTCAGCTGCAAAGATGGAGACAGATGCTGATGGACACCACGACAACCAAGTCCAGAAAGGTCAAAGGTTGAGAGCTTTGGTGAATCAGATCTTTGCGCTGTTTGAAAGAACGATAGAGGAGTATGAGAAGGAAATGTGTCATTCCAAAGAGGAGAACCAGAGGAAACAGAAGCTCCTGGATTTGGCTCTGGGCCCCTCAAAGAGTCCGGGCCCCGGTCTGAACCAGGACCCTCCACAGACTCCACGGATTAAAGAGGAGCCAGAGGAGCCGAGCGTCAAACAGGAGGAAGACGCACTCCTAGTACAGGTGGGATTTATCCACATTATTGTCTCAGATGAAGTTGGGAAAACAGACCATAGAAGGTCACATTTTCATCTCCAGTCCTTAGGAGGGACTGAACATTAGACTCCGTATTCACATTCTCACACATTTAGCATCATCATCTTGTTCTTAATACATCTCATGTAGGAACAGCTCAAGGGTCTGTAACCTTTAACAACAAAAGAGTCACACTGGCCTGTTTCAAACTAAATTTAAATCTTAAAATGCTGCAACTATTTGATCCACAAAATGTTGTAACAAACTGATTAATTTACTTTCATTTAAAAAGACGCAGACCAACTGTTTATTAGTATGAATATAAACAGAATCAGCAATCAGCTGCTGTTGGACTGTAAAACGTTAACAAATATGCACAAAGTGCTTTTAACACATTATAATCTCAAATGGGCTGGTGTGGCTCTGTAGTCTTCATGCTTTATAGTTTCCAAAGTTGAGTTTATTATATTTTATTTGTTAAAAACTGAGCACTAGAAAACAGAAAAAAACTCTTTTTATGTAATTCTTTATGATTTCCTCATCAGATAAGTTGGAATTGGAATTTGTTCACTCGATGGTAGGCGGGTATTTTTTGTCGTTTAACCAATCGCTGCTATTTGGTCGTGACGTATGTAATGCACCGCTAATGGGGCTAACTGGTATATTAAGCTTTTCCCAAGTCCCGTAGGAAGAAGGGCAATAACGTCTTTCTCCTGGATAAAATTCAACACACATTCTCTTTATTCTGGCTTTAAATCCTCGATCTCGGGAATCGTTGACAACACTGAATATATGACTCTTTACTGATTGGCTGGTACCTGGACTCGTACTTCCATTTTTTTTTTGCAAACTGTCTAGTGTATTGTGTATTGTGTGGAGGCACTAGGTGGCGCCAGCCTGCCTAGTATTTTGGACCTCTATGCCGTAAATCTCGGGGGTGAGGCCCCTTGAAACATTAATATTTTGAGGCGTTTCATCCAAATAACACTGTTTTTCCCCTCCACATTTATCACTGTGCTTGTGCATGGAGACAGTCTGCTGCACATCCCATGTTAATGTTCATTTCTGGCCTCCTGCAAATATCAAATGTATTTACACAAAGGCATAAGAATCTTTTCCACACAACACAAATACACATTTCCATCACACAGGTTACAGATCTGTAGTTCAAAAGGTTATACAGTATAATAAGGAATAAACTCGATACTCGATACAGATTCTGATACCACAGTGATAATAAAACACTATATTTGGACTCTCAATTGTGATTTTTAACATTAAATGGTAGTACTTTCTTTTATATTCCCATGCAGCCTAATATTTGTGTAATCAATCAGTGGTGCAGGCAGGTTCCACATTGGTCCATGGACTCATACTAGTCTAGTCTACACACAGGCAGAGGAGAAACACTTCTCCTTCTTCCTCACTTTATACTAAGTTGTGAATGAAGAAGGCCTAAATATCTCTTTGTGGAAGTGTGGAAAACACTGCATATTCCACACTGCCTGGATCTGGAGGCTCTGCATTTGTTAAACAGAGATTGATAAATGTTAAACAATATTTTGTAACAAACCTCTGTTTTCAGGAGAGTCCAAATATTAATATTATTCTGTGCCAATCTCCCCCACCCCAGGTCTCAGTGGGCGTCCCAGAGTCCAGTGCTGTTTGTGCGACGACAGAAGAGTCCTCACTGCTTCAGCAACGACAAACTGAGCTCAGAGAGGAAACACAGGGAGTCCTGAAGTGTGCGTCGTGTAGCAGATGCAGGCCCATTTATGGTGGCACAGAATTATCAACCAAGAGGTACAAGCAGATGATCCAGCAGGACTCTCAGTGGATCTGCTTTGAATGTCAGCTTCCAAAATGCACAACAGCAGAACATGAGGAGCCAGAAGAACATCACAGTTCACCTGAAGTCATGTCTTCCACAGGTATGTATCAATCATTTTATTTTTTGTTATTTATTATTTATTGTATTATATTTATTGGTCAGCATTCATTTTATGATAAACGACTACTATTATTTATTTTATTTAACTTAATTTATTTTTTGCCACCATAAAATCCTTTCAGAAATAAAATAAACTTAAATACTTATAAACCATGTAAACTTTTTAGAAATAAAATAAATTTACAAAATATGACATTTTTTCCCTTACAAATGTTTTTGTGTACATTTTCATCGGGTATTTATGTATTTCTTTTTTATTATTTCAGCGTCAGAGGAAGACACCTACATAGAGATGGACGTAGAACTGCCTCCACCTTCACCTGTGGGTCTAAACACCAGCTTCACCGCTGAAAGATCAAGTCACCCACAACTTCTACCTGCCAGTGAGGATTCTGCTGGTGAGGAGCAAATACCAGATGTTCTCATGGACGACTCTATTGTCACATACAAGATTATCGAAGGCGGCAACAGGAAAGGTGGTCAGCTGCTCAGTGACTCCCTTGGATTTACCTACTCCAAGAAACGTCAGTCTGGTGTGGCGGTTACTTGGAACTGTCGAACTGGCAAGAAGTGTCCGGCGACGGTGCGACAACCACTGGGAACCACCACCTTCACTCGTGGACCAAGACACCATAATCATCCCAGCAATCCAGGAGCAGAGCTGAAGTCAACGGTGCGTGCCATCGTGAAAGAAATGGCAAGGAAGGAGATGTTTGCTTCATCTGGTGCCATTGTGAGCCGAGCTTTAGCGAGCATTGACTTAGAGCAGAGTGGCAAGGAGCTACCAAATGTGAACACTTTGCTGCGTCAGGCCAATCGCGTGAGGCAAAACTTGAGACCAAACCATCCAGTGAGTCTAGACTTTGAACTGGACAGTGACAATGTTCCTTCTGAGGACATTGAGTATGAAGGACAGCGTCACATATTATCTACATCCCAACAGTTGGATTACCTAGCCAGAGAAAAAGTGTAATTAATACAATATATATAATTTTAAAAAAAAGTTGCTGTTTTTTTATTTATGTAGTAACTATGGCTACGTTCAGACTGCAGGGCTTAACGCTCAATTCGGATTTTTTTGGGAAATCCAATGTTTTTACGAGGTCGTTCACATTTCCAGTTAAATGCGACTTGTATGTGATCTCCAGTGTGAACATTAAACGGCCCAAAAGTGTCCCGCATGTGCACTGGAGACACGACGACGACAACCGCAGCGAGCGTGCTCTGTGTTTACGGAAGTTGTCCAAACATGGACGCGAGCATTGAGCACCTGGAGATTTTAAAGTTCCTCTCGTACCGGAGCCAGAACATGAACAACTTACTTGTTTAAAGGAGGAGATTGAGAAGGAGAAGGATGAGGTTTTTGGCAGTGGTGTTTTGTGAGACAGTCCGTTGAAAGGAACGTGTGGATGTGCAGACGTAGCCAAGAGTGGTGAGTGGTGATGTGCTTCACTTCAGTGACACGGAGTTCATTAACAATTTTCGCCTATTTCAGCGCAGAATAGTGACGTTTGTGGCTTGTTGATAACGTGTAGGTCGAATGAATGCGCTTTGGCCGTTCAGACTGAAGTCGCATGTCAAAAGATCGGATATGTATCGGTTTTAGGAGCACATATCCAAGTGGCCTGGGTCACATTTGAAAAAATCGTATCTGTGTTG
This sequence comes from Boleophthalmus pectinirostris, assembly GCF_026225935.1. NCBI lineage: Eukaryota > Metazoa > Chordata > Actinopteri > Gobiiformes > Gobiidae > Boleophthalmus > Boleophthalmus pectinirostris. The sequence goes on from NW_026571447.1 coordinate 37,146,758, forward strand.
TTCAGACTGTCATTAAAAGATCAGATACAAGTCACATAGAAGCCAAAAAATCTGATTTGGGTCACTTCAGGCTGCAGTCTGAACGTAGCCTATTTGTCAAATAAAAGTAACAAACAAAAGCGGTGAGCAAACTCAGAACTGAACATAACTCAAATAATCATCTTTGGGCACCATGGGTATTAGGGGTGAGCAAAAATATCAAAATATCGATATATCGTATCATTTAATGTGATGATGCAGTATTGATATCGTGGGCTGCTGTATCGATATGTCGCCAAGCATACTTTTTAGAATATTTTACTAAATTATTTTGTCACAGCTCTACAGTTGTGTTTGTTCAGAGGAAGGAAACTTGTTTACGTGACACATTTGACATTTTCACTGTTTTGATGATTAAAATGTTTGTGTTTCATATGAACTTTGCACAAGAAAAGGTTTAACAAAGATTTTAGTATCACAGTCACACATTATTTTTATTGAACCATATTGAATCGTTTTGAAATACCATATTTTCCGGGCTATTAGGCACTCTGGATTATAAGGCGCACTGTCATTAAATGATCTATTTTCAAACTTTTTTCACAAATAAACTGTACCGGACTTTGAAGGAAACACAGCAGTGTGATGGGTGAGTGGTTTTGTTTGTTTGTTCGTTCACGGTGACTCTGGGCTTTGTTCAGTTGTGGCGTGTAGGGAGGGTGCTGTCTGGGAACGCTGGATTGTCGGTGTGTTCGCAATGACTCAGTTGTTCAGTTGTGTCTAGAAGTGGCACATTGCACTCGCTTTTTCGGTTTGTTCCTCTGTTCCTCGTCGGCGTGGAGTGATGAGTGTGTCTGTGGGTGTTTTTTGCTGTGCGGTCGCTGTCTGCTCCGTGTGTGTTTGCGTGTTCTGCAGGTGGTGCAGCTTTGTAGTTTACTGAAGTCGTGCTGGGACACCCGAGTGGATTTGTGTATAGGGCGCTCTGGATTGTGGGGCGCTTGGTCGTTTTGATGGGTATGTGGTTTACGCAGTAACAAAATTACAAATCAATGTCCATGACCAGAGCTGAATTTCCAAGATTTATTTCCAGTTTTGGCAAGCAACAAGGATATATGTTGAAGGCCGACTCCTGCTGCTTTTCCATACGACTGGTAAAAAACCATAAGTCTACCCAGGTGCACTCTGGTCTACGTGTCCTACCCTCCTTTTATCCCTTAGGTGACTCAGACTAAACCAAAAACAAAAAGGTACTAACATAAATAATACCAATTTAGACTAAGAAATTAAACATAATATTAACATAGCAAAAATATATTATGCAAATTAACAAAACTGAACTAGTAAGCGAATTAACAAGCAAAAATAATAAACAAATTTTAGAATCAACAAAATAAGCAAATAGCTCCTACAATTAATATGTATATAAATTAACGTAGTTTCATAAAGGGAACAATTCAGGGGGACTTTCCATCTGATTTCATTCCAGTGCTGTCTGTGTGACGTCACTGCTTCAGCAAAGACAAACTGAGCTCAGAGGAAACACATTGAGATATCCAACAAATGAAAGAACTGACCAAAAAGGTGATGCAGTCTCATTAAAGAAAATCACAGCCCATTGTACAATAAAGTAAGCACACGTGATACATGAAGAGGTGAATGGGTGTGAAAATAATAATCTAGTTCTTTCAGTAAGTCTGTAGAGAGCTCCACTTGGGACTGATTAAAATGAGCCCACACGGAACAGGCCTGACTTGTTTCTCTGTGGTTCTGTGATGATGAACCGAGACACTGCGACAGATTTGAGCCTCGCGCAGGTGCCTTAAAGAATAGACAGAAAGATTTTATTTACATCATGGCTTTAGTTTGTTCTGTAACCACAAAGGTGAAGTAGATGTCAGTGTTCTGTTTTTAATTTAAAAAACATAAATAAATACAATAACAGTCTCACATGGAATTGTCTTTGTTAGTGGTCCGTAATGGGTCACAATTTTCCATGACGAAAAATACTGATTTTCTGAATATGATCATAAATCTCTATGGATCTGGTTTAAACCTGAAAAAGTCCCACGTCTCATGTTAAACTAAAGCTTAAGCTGCCAAGAATGTATAGAATATAAACAGCGGCTGTGTTACTGTTAACGCAGGTTCAAATCTGTTACTCTCAGGTCTGCAGAGACTTCAGAAAGGCATGTCCCGTTTGTCAGGGTTGTACGTCCTGATATTGTGTGTGTGTGTCTGAGAAAGAGAGGAGGGATCGACTTTGATTGCCTTTTGGCCGCGTGTTTCCTCCGAGTCAGACGTGTGGGTCAGACGTGTGTCCAGTGATAATTTTATTAAGAAACACATTGACAGTGTGGGGATCTTCGGGCTTTGAGTCATGTCTCTGAAGAGTGTGTACTGCGTGCTGCAGCTCCAGACGTTAAAGGGTAATTGATCTGGAATTACGTTAAGTTAAGATTGATTTGGAATTACATTAAGTTCTAATTTTAAAGTAGGACTCAGGTGGTCTTTATGCCTGCTCTGAAGGATCGTATGTTCTTGTAGCATATCACTGATCCATATCTGGGAATAACTGGAAATAACATCACTATTCACCAAAGCAAACAACAAGCATACATAAGCAAGCCTACTTGTGGTCTCTTCTGGCAAGGTAAGGCAAGTTCATTTGTATAGCACAATTCGTACACAAAGTAATTCAAAGCGCTTTACTGAATAAGAAATACATTAAAGTCACAATAAAATCAAGTCAAAACATAAATAATCATCATAAAATTAAAAACATTAATTACATAAATTTGAGAGAAGAGTGTGGCTCAGTCATATGCAGCTGAACAAAACATGGATTTAAACAGTGTCAAAGTAGAGTATGTCTCACATCTTCAGGAAGACTGTTACAGAGTAGTCTTGACTCTGGGCATCAGCAGGAGGCCGGTCCCTGAGCTCCTCAGAGTGCGAGATGGTTCATATGACACTAACATGTCACAGATGTACTTTGGTGCTCAGCCATGGAGAGACCTGTACACAAGCAGAGCCACTTTAAAGTCTCTGAGCCACAGGAAGCTGAGGTGCTCCACAGATTAAACCAAAAACAGAAAAGATGTTAAGGTAAATAACAGCAAATTAGACTAAACGTATTATACAAATGAACAAAAGTAAATAGCTGACAAAGAAAAATACGCAAATAGCTCCTACAGCGTCTGATGAGCATTTTAGGAGTTTAACATCCTGACCAGTGGGGGCAGTAATGCACTGACCCTGTCTACTCTGCTGCACACAAAGCAGGAAGCAGACCGCCGACTCTCGTGTGCGGTTAGCTCGGAGCTAAAGCTAAAAACAATTTGTTAAAATGTCCAAAAGCCAAACACTGAGAGCTTTGGTGAATGAGCGGCTGACTGCGGCTGCTGAAGAGATCTTTGCGCTGTTTGAAAGAACGATAGCGGAGTATGAGGAGGAAGTGTGTCGCTCCAAAGAGGAGAACCAGAGGAAACAGGAGCTCCTGGACTCGATACTGAGCCCCTCAAAGAGTCCTGGTCCCGGTCTGAACCAGGACCCTCCACACACTCCACGGATTAAAGAGGAGTCAGAGGAGCCAGAGGAGCCAGAGGAGCCAGAGGAGCCGAGCGTCAAACAGGAGGTGGAGCAGGTTTGTGTCCAAATAGACCAAAATGACACATTTACATGACAACATCAGCCCATTATCAGAGCTGTAGTCAGGTGTGCGTCAAAATCTAATTGGAAGAATTTATGTGGACAAAACGCACATTTCATACGTGAAAAAATATTGGGATTAGGGCCTGACCGATATATCGAGAGGGGCACTTGGAGACATATCGGCTGTCTTCCTAAATCTTGCCGATATTGGCCTGTAGTCCACTTGGGCATGTTATTCCTCGTTATAAAGCTTAGACTCTCTATATTGAGTCAATTTAATCAAATTTACAGACATAAATGTCATAATACATCGTTTCCTAAAGACTGGGTCGCGACTCTCAGAGAAGATTTTTGGGTCGCCTTGTCACCATCTACATGTTGGTCTGCAAAAGACTCAGTAGTCCTCAGTAGGGCCAGTATTTCTGTGCTTATGCCTTTCACTAATTCACATGTGTGAATTTGGATTTTCTGTGCTCACAAAAATGAAGACAAAGCACAGAAACAGATTGAATGCTGCTCCTGATCTGCTGCTGCGTCTCCTCCTGCACCCGGACTGGAACACGCTACAAAAACACAGACAGGTCCACCTATCTCATTGGAAATGTTGAAATTTTAAGATATGTTTTGTATAATTTCTAATCGTTTGTAATTATTTTAGTGACTAGTTTGTTCCAATATTGCTGGCTCAATTGAATGTTGAAAAGAGAAAGAAATGGGCTACATTTAATGTCCAAATAGGCGACTTATGGATCCTTTTATTGCTGTTTTTCATTGTTTAAAACTTGAGTAATACTAATTGTTCAGAGACATGATCACTTAGTCAACAATAAAATATCCTTTATAATGTTTAATAATAATCAAATCCACCTTTGTTTTGTAATTTATGAATAATGTTTATTGACTTGGATCGCAAAAAAGTTTGGGAAAGACTGTTCTAATATGTGGCACCGCATTAATATTTATTTTCTGAGTAATTTGTCTGTGTCTGTGACGCCGTACTGTTCCTGAACGCACCCCCAGAATAATGTAAATCACGTGTGCTTGTTTCCACCAGTGCGCCTCCATAGATCCATGTGCGCGACTCTCAGGCGCTGCTTTAAACGCTCTTGAGTCTGATCCAAGATACTCACTATAAATAAAAGTGAACTTCAGTGCAGTTTAGGCCAGCAACAAAACTACTGCTTGTTTTTATCAAAGTGCAAGTGTGAAGAAGAGAGAACTATCCCACAGCGTATAAACATTTAATTATATGCTCATAAGCTTGTAATTAATTACTGTGCCGCGCACACATTTACGGCTAAAGATAGTGGTAGTTTACTTACTTTCTTTACTGGCTGAAATATCATGAAAAATGCCATTAGGCCAAATGTCTTTAAATATGACTGTAAAGAGGCAAAATAACAATAAATGTAGCCTACAAAACCCAATTTAAAATCCAATAGAGCCAGACCTAAGTTTTATAATGAATTGAAGATTTACAGTGAATTTTTGCATCACTAAATTTAGCAGCTTTTATATTTGTTATCGGCTCCTCCAACTCCCATTCATCTGTCGGGCGTTAGAAAAAACACACTATGAGGACCTTTGGGAAAATGGGGACATACTACTAGTAATATACTAGTGTAAAATTTACAGCCTATTCCTTTTTTGGTTAAATGCGTTTATATGCTGCAAATTATGTATATTTAATGATTACATCTGGTGGTGTAAAAAATGAACTGCTTCCTATGCAGAAGCATTGACACAGCACAGGGCTCGTTCATTCAGACTCAGGTCTGTAGAGACTTCAGAAACGCATCTCCCCATTTGTCAGGGTTGTACGTCCTGATATTGTGTGTGAGAGAGTGAGGAGGGATCGGGCAGGGCTGCAGCTCGACTTGGATTGTCTTTTGACCGCGTGCTTCCTCCGGGTCGGACGTGCGGGTCGGACGTGCGGGTCGGACGTGCGGGTCGGACGTGCGGGTCGGACGTGCGGGTCGGACGTGCGGGTCGGACTTCATTGCTCCACTGATCTGGCCTTCCCAGTGTCATGGGAGCACAAAGAGCAGCTTAAACTTCAGGCCTGAATTAGCTTTGGTCAGACTCAGGCTTAATTTCCACCATGGAACGACCTGAGGCTTAAGATAAAGTTGGAGCTAGATCCAGTTCAGGATTTCAGGATAAGCCTGGATTTGTTAAACCACTTTAATGCGTCTTCTAAACATTTCCTTTTTATGTCCTTTACCATGACAATGGTGAATGAAATATGCTTCATGTTTATCCCTTCATCTTGAGACTGAAAATGTGTAATAATATTTCTAACAAACCTCAACCAAGAAAATGCTATTAACATTTAGCACATTTCTGATTGAGATAATATATATATATATATATATATATATATATATATATATTCTGAAATATTAATATTATTTTGTGTCAATCTCCCCCACCCCAGGTCTCAGTGGGCGTCCCAGAGTCCAGTGCTGTTTGTGTGAAGACAGAAGAGTCCTCACTGCTTCAACAAAGACGAACGGAGCTCAGAGAGGAAACACAGGGAGACGACATCAGTGCAGAGACACATTTACACTCAGAGACTGAGGGAGACACAGAGCACTCCTCTGACACTGATGATGAAGACTGGACAGCTCCATTCAGCTGTCCAGCTGCACAGATGGAGACAGATGCTGATGGAGACCACGACAACCAAGTCCAGAACTCTGGTCTATCCCCTAAATACAAGTTTGCACCAGAGACCAGTGCCACTGTGAACAATGCAGACATGTCAGGAACAGCAGAAGGCGCTGAGGACAAGAAACACCAGTGCTCTGTGTGTCAAAAGAGGTTTGGGGATAAGTGGCATTTCCAAAGGCATATTAGAATTCACACAGGCGAGAAACCATTCAGTTGTTCAACCTGTGAGAAAACATTCAACCGAAAGTCCAATCTAGATAAACATGAAAAGCTACACACAAAGAAGCCATTCAGCTGTTCAATGTGCAACAGATCATTTAAAACAAAAAGTATTCTGGCTCTACATGTAAAGAGACACCTGGGTGAAAGACCCTACAGCTGTTTAATTTGTAAGAAGACATTTTCTCATAAGTGTGATCTAAATAAACACGTGAGAACACACACAGGTGAACGACCGTACAGGTGTTCAATGTGTGAAAAGGCATTTATTGAGCAGAATGGTCTTGTTAAACATGTGAGAACGCACACAGGTGAAAGACCTTATAGGTGTTCCATGTGTGAGAAGGCCTTTTCTGAGCAGAGTAGTCTTGTTAGACACAAGAGAACCCACACAGCTGAACGACCTTACAGATGTTCAGTGTGTGAGAAGACGTTTTCCCGCAAAGATATTCTGGATGTACATGTGAGAACGCACACAAGGGAAAGACCCTACAGCTGTTCAATGTGTGAGAAGACATTTTCAGATAACAGTCATTTAATTAGACATGAGAGAACACACACAGGTGAACGACCTTACAGCTGTTCATCATGTGAGAAGACATTTTCTGATCAGAGTAGTCTTGTTAAACATGTGAGAACGCACAGGCGAAAGACTTTACAGATGTTCCATCTGTAATCAAGGGTTTATACAGAGACATTGTTTGAGTATTCACATGAGAACTCACAGAACAGAGTGTGACTAAAGGATTATTGATTGTGTTCATGAGATGTTTTAAAGAGCCTAAATTCTGTTTTGGAATTTGCTGCTGATGACTCAAAATACAGATGTTTGGCCCAGATCAGCTCTTGTATCTGATTTTGAACCATAACAGGGAAACAACTCTCTGAGAGTCACAGGCAGCTGCTTCTACACTTTTACAACACACTGCATGATGTAAAGGCTTTTCTTCTGATCTACAAGAAAAGCTGATTCTGATTTGGACTGATTCTCTTCATAGCTGCATTACACCGAAGCAAGTGGCAAATTTTCATTTTTAAGTGTTTAAGTTTGTTTGTTTTAGTTTGTTTGATTTGTGTGTGTGTGTGTGTGTGTGTGTGTGTGACTACATTTTTTATCACTGACCTGGAGTAGACATTTTTCAGGAAATAAGCTTAAAATTGGTCAAGCACCAAATGCAGAGAAATCATTAGAAGGTCCTTAAAAGATCTTCAAGTTCAACATTCAGCAGTGAAATAATAAACCAAACTGTATTGAAATCATTTAACCTGCAAGGTCTTGTATGTCCAGAAGGAGGAGACCTACTACAACCTACACGAGCACATTCAGTTAACATCAAATCTGCAGATGCTTTTGGACGCCCTTTGATGTACCACCCGCTTTTATCCCCTCGGTCCAAGGCAAATAATGGTAAATTAGACTAAACAAATTAGTAAACATAATATGAACATAGCAATAACAGCAAAAATGTATTATGAAAAAAACTAAATTAATAAAGCAATTGACAAACAAAATTAAACTAATTTTAGAATAAACTAAACGAACACCTGACGTTTGCTTGTGCTAAGCTGTGTCCACTCCTAGCCATCTGCTTTACTGGGTTCCTGGTCCTTGACCTTTTGCCAGAGTCCCTCCTGTCTATTGTTTTGGTTCCTGTTATCAAAAATAAAATGAGTAAACTTAGTGACATTAACAATTATCGGCCAATAGCACTGGCTAGCTCATTATCAAAAGTGCTAGAGAGGATTCTGTTAACCAGACTCGAGTCATATCTGTACTCTACAGCTAATCAGTTTGGCTTTATGCTTGGCACTGACACATGTATCTTTGCACTGAAAGAGATGGATAAATATAATTCCCAGGGGTCCACTATATTCATGTGTTTTATAGATGCTTCTAAAGCATTTGATCGGATTAATCATGGAAAACTATTCAACAAATTAACAAACCGAGGTGTTCCAGGGTACCTCACTAGAATACTTATTTTCTGGTGCACCTGTCAGTCCATGCAGGTGAAATGGGGTGATTCTACTTTTGACTCTTAGGGTCAATAATGGAGTTCCCAGGGTGGAGTCCTGTCTCCCCTTCTGTTTAATATTTATGTTGATGACCTGTCTGTGCAGCTGAATGATGTCAAACTGGATGTTTTGCTGGTGATTATCTGTATAACCATTTAATGTTGCAGATGATCTTGTCCTGCTGTGCCCTTACACCTTACAGTGCAGGTCTGCAGCAGCTTTTAAATATCTGTTCCCAGTTTGGCTTTGAATATGACATTAATTACAATGCTCTGAAAAGTCACATTGTGATTGTCAAAACAAAAGAGGACAAAAAACTATCCTTTCCTGTTTTCTCTCTGTGCAGGAGAGCCCTCCAACTCACAGATGAGGTCAAATATCTCGGGCATTATATCACCAGTGACCTCTCAGATGATACAGACATGTGTAGGCAGCAGTGTAAGTTTTACGGTCAGGTCAATATGCTCTTCCGTAAGTTTTCCATGTGCTCCAGTGATGTCAAAATGCACTTTTTAAATGTTTCTGCTCACTCTTGTATACTGCGGATCTTTGGGCCAACTACAAGAAAAAGAGTTTGCAGAGTTTGACAGTGGCCTATAATGACTCTCTGAGAATATTACTGAAAGTGCCGAGGTTCTGTAGCGCCAGTGAAATGTTTGTAAACTGTGGTGTGAGACCCTGTGTCGTCACAATCACATGTTGTATTTATTCATTTATGTGTAGAGCCATGAATCTGAGCAATAGAATCACGGAAGCGCTAGTGTGTCTGTGAGGCGCTCTGTCAGATTCACCTCTGAGCTGTGGAGACACTGCTGCTCTTGTCTGTACATTATAACATTCACTGTATCTAACTTTTTTATTCTTACTATTTTCTTTTTAATACTATGAACCAGATATTACGTGTTCTTAATAAAGATTGAAATGAATTGAATTGAAATAAGCAAATAGCTCCTACAGCGTCTGATGAGAATTTTAGGAGTTTAACATCCTGACCAGTGGGGGCAGTAATGCACTGACCGTGTCTACTCTGCTACACACAAAGCAGGAAGCAGACCGCCGAGTCTCGTGTGCGGTTAGCTCGGAGCTAAAGCTAAAAACAGTTTGTTAAAATGTCCAAAAGCCAAACACTGAGAGCTTTGGTGAATGAGCGGCTGACTGCGGCTGCTGAAGAGATCTTTGCGCTGTTTGAAAGAACGATAGCGGAGTATGAGGAGGAAGTGTGTCGCTCCAAAGAGGAGAACCAGAGGAAACAGGAGCTCCTGGACTCGATACTGAGCCCCTCAAAGAGTCCTGGCCCCGGTCTGAACCAGGACCCTCCACACACTCCACGGATTAAAGAGGAGCCACAGGAGCAAGAGGAGCCGACCGTCAAACAGGAGGAACACACACTCCTAGTACAGGTGGGATTTATTTCTGTCTAGGATGAAGTTGGGTAAAATTTACAATCTAAGGTTGGAGGGGCGCAGCTTCTGTATCACTATTTCATGTCATTTATTTATTTATTTATTTATCAGAACTATGTACAGTTACAATAAACATGAAAACAAATGTTTGTACCACCAAACTGTAATAGGTCGTTTCCACCTGTAGTCCTTGGGGGGTGTTATGGATAGGGATGGGCATTCGATGAAATTTTCTTAATCGATCGTCGGAAGAATTAACGATCTATTATCGATTAATCATTACATTTTTTATATTAAAATAATCATCATTATTATTACTATCAGCACTACTAATCTGCATAAATAAATTCAACTTTACGACATATAAACCGTAACCACTCTCGAGCCACATCAGCCCGTTTATTATAATGTGTTTAATTCAGTTTTGCGCAACTCTCACAGAAACGAAACTTAAAACCGCATCGCTAATTTGCATAAACTAAGCGAAGATAAAACTACAGCTCTTGTGTCGCTGATGCGGTCAACTTCTGTCACATTAAAAGACATGACTCAGTGGAATACAGGTTAGTGTGACCAGATTTGCGTTTGTCAAAACCAGGACACTGTACGGAGGAAGGGAGGTGGGTCCTCGTCATAGACATTGTGCGACTCTCACCTGATAAAGCTTTTTCCCACAGGACACCGAAACATATGTGCTGCTTTGTACACTGTGCACATGGACTCACACTTGTCCCGAACGCAACGGAAAGCGTGGAATTTCTTGTAGAAGTCATTGTTAAATACGCATTTGTGCTTCGGTACGTTGCAGACTGACCGACTGTTTGTGTTTGTTCGCTCCTTCTGATGCAGAGCTACATGTACAGACCCCTGTTTGGTCACGCTACGCACAGTAACCTACATTCGGTTTGTCGATTAAAATTAACGTTATCGATGAAATTCTTAGTGATCAATTATCTATTAATCGACTAATCATGCCCATCCCTAGTTGTGGAAATGATCTGTAAAATAAAACCAAAACATACAGGAAGACATCAAACAAAAACATGTAAATGGAAACACAAAGGCATCTGTAGCCTTCCTGTGAGACTAAAGGATTAAATAAACAATAGTGTGGCTTTTACACTTCTTACAGTGTATCCTGGACAACGGAAAACTTTACAATAGACTCAGTGTTCACAGTCACACATTTACAGTCCCTGACAGAAGTCTTGTCGCTTATCCATTTTGTAGAAACAAAAGCTTATAACCTGATTTTAAATTAATCAATTGGTTTTAGAAATGTCTCATATGAAAGCTAAAACCCTTCCAAATTATGCTCAATAAACTAAAATAAATTTGCTTCACTGAAGAAAGATTGATTATTTAATGAACACAGAAAGGTCAGATTTTGGCAAGACAAAAGTCTTGTGGCCTTGTCATATGATGCATCCAATCCTAGATTACAGCCTCACCTGTGATCTGTTACTGATCAGTCAATTAGTGTTTGTGTATAAAAAGAAGCCCAGCACGCCAGACCTTCACATCAACTGCAACTTGACCTCTGACAACATGCCTAAGATCCACCCTGAGACCAAAGTGTTAATTATCAAGAGGCTGAAGACCAGATCCACTGCTGAGGTGGCTGACACCTTCAATGTGTCTCAGCGTCAAGTACAAAGAATAAGAAAAAGATCTGAAATGACTGGAGATGTTTTTGACAAGCCCAGGTCTGGCAGACGCCGCAAGACAACTGCCCGGGAGGACCGTTTGTTGATTCGAAAATCCGGGCTGGCCTTGGATTTTCCACTGCAGCAGACTCCACCAGGCCTGGTCACCTCAAGTCCCTGTGTCAACCACAACAGTTTGTAGAATTCTGTCTCCAAATGGCCTCCGTGGTCGAATCAGTGCACAGAAACCAGCACTAAACAAAAGGCAATTAAAAAAAAGTGTGGCATTTGCCAAGGCCCACAGCCTGCTAAAAGGATGGACACTGGAAAAGTGGCAGAAGGTGGATTTCTCAGATGAATCCTCGGTTGAATTACATCACAGCCACCGCAAATATTGTAGGAGACCTACTGGAGCCCACATGGATCCAAGATTCACCCAGAAAACAGTTAAGTTTGGTGGAGGAAAAATCCTGGTCTGGGGTTCCATCCAGTATGGGGGTGTGCGAGACATTTGCAGGGTGGAAGGCAATATCAATAGCCTCAAATATCAAGAAGTATCAGCTACCTCTTACATTCCCAACCATAAAAGGGGTCAAATTTTGCAGCAGGATGGTGCTCCATCGCATACTTCTATCTCTACATCAAAGTTTCTCAAGGTGAAGAAGATCAAGGTGCTCCAGGACTGGCCAGCCCAGTCACCAGACATGAACATCATTGAGCATGTCTGGGGTAGAATGAAAGAGGAAACATGGAAGGCAAAACCAAAGAATCTTGATGAACTCTGGGAGGCATGTAAGACGCTTTCTTTGCTATTCCTGATGACTTCATACACAAATTGTATGAATCATTGTGGAACCGCATGGATGCAGTCCTTCAAGCTCATGGAAGTCATACAAGATATTAAATGTGGATCTCACAGCACTACTACTTAATTCACTATGCAACATAGTTTTGTATTTGAAGTAAATTATTTGTTCAATTTTCTGTAGGCGACAAAACTTTTGTCTTGCCAAAATCTGACCTTTCTGTGTTCATTAAATGATCAATAATTCTTCAGTGAAGCAAATTTATTTTAGTTTATTGAGCATAATTTGGGAGGGTTTTAGCTTTCATATGAGACATTTCTAAAACCAATCGATTAATTTAAAGTCAGGTTATATGTTTTTGTCTCTACAAAATGGATAAGCGACAAGACTTTTGTCAGGGACTGTAGAATAAAAGGCTTTATCCAAGTCCTTCACACTTCGCATGTAGGGCTCGCTATTATAGTCATTTTTATAATTTGAATAAATAATTACCCTATATTGTCAATGTCATAAAAATGTGTATTCATTATTATATAAAACATATGTTTATGATTAAAATAGGTTCTGCAGTTTCACACATTTCCTGCATTTTAATGTGAGCCAAAATAACCATGGTGAAGTTGGATACTGGATGTTCTACAGACATTCAGATTTTCAGTTTAATTAGGGTTTTTCTTTTACAGTTTTTAGTGCATTTGACCCAGTTACCCCAAACCATGTCAGAATATCACTACTGCCTCAGGGCTCTGGGGCTCAGCAGGACAACCCAATACCTTACAATTTATAACAGAAAATGTACAAATGAGAGCTGTGCCTTTTTATATTTGAAGGAAGAGGGAACATTCTCTAATGCAGAGAATATGTGTTTAGGGCCATTTGCTGACTTGATGTTTTCTGGTCACAGTTGTTTTATTGTCATTTCATTCGTAGGTCCTTTACCATGACAATGGTGAAATACATGGCCGAGTGGCTAGCACTCATTCCTCACAGCAAGAATGTTCCAGATTTGATCCCCAGGTCACCCGGGCCTTTCTTTGTGGAATTTGCACGTTTCTCCCCATGTCTGGATGGGTTTCCTTCGGGCGCTCTGGTTTCCCCCATCAACCCAAAACATGCTACAGGTCTCCAGGAAGAACAGTTGATAGCTAAAGTCAATTAAGTACAATCAATTAACTCAGTGAATCTGCCCAGGGGCTACAGATGGAAATTAGCTCTGGTGCTACAACCTGATACAATGCATCTCTCCTCCATCCATCCATCCATTTTCTTCCGTTTATCCGGGGCCGGGTCGCGGGGGCAGTAGTCTAAGCAGGGACTCCCAGACTTCCTTCACCCCAGACACATCCTCGAGCCCCTCCTCGAACCCTCACCTTATCGTGGTGGAGGGGTTTGAGTGCCCGAATGATCCTGGGAGCTATGTTGTCGGGGACTTCATGCCCCTGGTAGGGTCACCCAAGGCAAACAAGTCCAGGGGGACGGGTCAGACGAAGAACGGTTCAGAAGTCCCATATGACAAGTGAACCAGCGAGGCCAGATACGTTACCCGAATTGGTGTCACCGGGGCCCCACCCTGGAGCCAGGCCTGGGGTGGGTGCTTGACGGCGAGCGCCTGGTGACCGTGTCTTCCCCCATGGGGCCCGGCCGGGCACAGCCCAAACGAGCGACGTGGGACCGCCCTCCTGTGGGGCCACCACCTGCGGGAGGATCCATATGGGGCCGGTGCAGAGAAATCTGGGCGGCAGTCAAAAGCAGGGACCTCGTGTTCAGGTTAATGTAAAAATTGTGCGCCGTTCCTGTCTCATTAAAAACAAATAAGTAATTAATATTTATAACAAACCTCAACCAAGAAAATTATATATATATATTCTGACATATGATTATTATTTTGTGTCAATCTCCCCCACCCCAGGTGTCAGTGGGCGTCCCAGAGTCCAGTGCTGTTTGTGTGAAGACAGAAGAGTCCTCACTGCTTCATCAACGACAAACTGAGCTCAGAGAAGAAACACAGGGAGAGGACATCAGCGCAGAGACACATTTACACTCAGAGACTGAGGGAGACACAGAGCACTCCTCTGACACTGATGATGAAGCCTGGAGAGCTCCACTCAGCTGTTCAGCTGCACAGATGGAGACAGACGCTGATGGAGACCACGACAACCAAGTCCAGAACTCTGGCCTATCCCCTAAATACAAGTCTGCACCAGAGACCAGTGCCACTGTGAACAATGCAGACATGTCAGGAACAGCAGAAGGAGCTGAGGACAAAAAACACCAGTGCTCTGTGTGTCAAAAGAGGTTTGTGACGAAGCAGTGTTTCCAAAGACATATTATAATTCACACAGGCGAGAAACCATTCAGTTGTTCAACCTGTGAGAAAACATTTAACCAAAAAGCCTATCTAGATAAACATGAAAAGATACATACAAAGAAACCATTCAGCTGTTCAATGTGCAAGAGATCATTTACAACAAAAGGTGATCTAGCTCTACATGTAAAGAGACACCTGGGTGAAAAACCATACAGCTGTTTAATCTGTGAGAAGTCATTTTCTCAAAAGGGTGATCTAAATAAACATGTGAGAATACACACAGGTGAACGACCTTACAGGTGTTCAGCATGTGAAAAGACATTTCATGAGCAGAGAGGTCTTGTTAAACATGAGAGAACGCACACAGGTGAAAGACCTTACAGTTGTTCAATGTGTGAGAAGACATTTTCTCATCAAAGTAATTTAATTAGACATGAGAGAACACATACAGGTGAAAGACCTTACAGATGTTCCATCTGTAATAAACAGTTTACAGAGAGACATCATTTGAACTTTCACATGAGAACTCACAGAACAGAGCGTGGCTGGTCATTGTGTCCTTAGGCAAGACACTTCACCCACATTGCCCAGTATGAAAGTGGTGTGTGCGTGAGTGACGGTGGTGGTCGGAGGGACCGATGGTGCCGATTGGCATGGCAGCTGCACTTCTGTCAGTTTGCTCCAGGGCAGCTGTGGCTACAATAGTAGCTTACCATCACCAGTTGTGGAGAAAAAACAAAGAATAATGAATCTATAATGCTCTGTAAAGCATCTTTGTGACATATGTCTGTGAAAAGCGCTATATAAATAAAGGCTTACTTACTTATAAATAAAGTTTGATTTGATAATTTTGACAATTGAGCATATGATGACTCAGACAATGAAATCATGCTGACATGTTTTGGAGAGACCAACCATTAGACTGAGAATCAACTCATCAGTTTAGATCAGCAAGATCGATTTATTTGGAAAATGTGTTAAATGTGGGCTCATTGTGCAAATTGTAAACAACTTGTACAGAACCATGTGCAAAGATGCACTGAGACACTTGAGACACGCACTAAGACATTTACAATTTGATGAAATCCATGAGAAATGCCATACTGTTTTGAACGACTGCAAGATGGCTTGGAGGTTTGTCAATGTTGTTTTGAGAATGTAATTTCTGTTCAAGAAATGAGCCAAACCAATGGAGAAAAACTGTAAAATCATTTAACGTGCAAAGTCTCATATGTCCAGGAGGGAGAGACCTACCACAACCTACACGAGCAGATACAGTTAACATCAAATCTGCAGATGCTTTTGGAGGCCCTTTGTTTCCCAAGGTGCCTTCTGGTCCTGCTGTACCACCCGCTTTTATCCCCTAGGTCCCCCAAGGCTTAAAAAAAAACAGAAAAGGTGCTAAGGTAAATGATGGCAAATTAGACTAAACAAATTAGTAAACATAATATTAGCATAGCAATAACATAGCAAAAATGTATTATGAACAAATCTAAATTAGTAAAGTAATTGACAAACAAAAGTAAACTAATTTTAGAATACACAAAATAAGCAAATAGCTCCTACAGCGTCTGATGAGCATTTTAGGAGTTTAACATCTTGACCAGTGGGGGCAGTAATGCACTGACCCTGTCTACTCTGCTGCACACAAAACAGGAAACAGACCGCTGAGCCTCGTGTGCGGTTAGCTCGGAGCTAAAGCTAAAAACAGTTTGTTAAAATGTCCAAAAGCCAAACACTGAGAGCTTTGGTGAATGAGCGGCTGACTGCGGCTGCTGAAGAGATCTTTGCGCTGTTTGAAAGAACGATAGCGGAGTATGAGGAGGAAGTGTGTCGCTCCAAAGAGGAGAACCAGAGGAAACAGGAGCTCCTGGACTCGATACTGAACCCCTCAAAGAGTCCTGGTCCCGGTCTGAACCAGGACCCTCCACACACTCCACGGATTAAAGAGGAGCCACAAGAGCCAGAGGAGCCGAGCGTCAAACAGGAGGAACACACGCTCCTAGTACAGGTGGGATTTATTTATGTCTAGGATGAAGTTGGGTAAAATTTACAATCTAAGGTTGGAGGGGCGCAGCTTCTGTATCACTATTTCATGTCATTTATTTATTTATCAGAACTATGTACAGTTACAATAAACATGAAAACAAATGTTTGTACCACCAAACTGTAATAGGTAGTTTCCACCTGTAGTCCTTGGGGGGTGTTGTGGAAATGATCTGTAAAATAAAACCAAAACATACAGGAAGACATCAAACAAAAAACATGTAAATGGAAACACAAAGGCATCTGTAGCCTTCCTGTGAGACTAAAGGATTAAATAAACAATAGTGTGGCTTTTACACTTCTTACAGTGTATCCTGGACAATGGAAAACTTTACAATAGACTCAGTGTTCACACTCACACATTTAGAATAAAAGGTTTTATTCAAGTCCTTCACACTTCGCATGTAGGGCTCGCTATTATAGTCATTTTTATAATTTGAATAATTACCCTATATTGTCAATGTCATAAAAATGTGTATTCATTATTATATAAAACATATGTTTATGATTAAAATAGGTTCTGCAGTTTCACACATTTCCTGCATTTTAATGTGAGCCAAAATAACCGTGGTGAAGTTGGATACTGGATGTTCGACAGACATTCAGATTTTCAGTTTAATTAGGGGTTTTTCTTTTAGAGTTTTTAGTGCATTTGACCCAGTTACCCCAAACCATGTCAGAATATCACCACTGCCTCAGGGCTCTGGGGCTCAGCAGGCCAACCCAGTACCTTACAATTTATAACAGAAAATGTACAAATAAGAGCTGTGCCTTTTTATATTTGAAGGAAGAGGGAACATTCTCTAATGCAGAGAATATGTGTTTAGGGCCATTTGCTGACTTGATGTCTTCTGGTCACGGCGCTCCTTCATCTGGAGGCTGTGCATTTGTTATCAGAAAACTAAAAGAAAAGAAAATTACACAAACATTTAGCACATTTCTGATTGAAATCAAGAAATATTCTGAGCATTGTTTTCCACCCTAGGTCACAATGGGCGTCCCAGAGTCCAGTGCTGTTTGTGTGAAGACAGAAGAGTCCTCACTGCTTCAACAAAGACAAACTGAGCTCAGAGAGGAAACACAGGGAGAGGACATCAGCACAGAGACACATTTACACTCCTCTGACACTGTTAATGATGAAAACTGGGGAACTCTGTTCATCTGTTCAGCTGCACAGATGGAGACAGACGCTGATGGAGACCACAACAACCAAGTCCAGAAAGGCCAAACTCTGACAGCTTTAGTGAATGAGCGGCTGAGTGTGACTCCTGAAGAGACAGGTCTGGACCAGGACACGCCACAGACTTCACAGATTAAGGAGGAGCCAGAGGATACGAGCGTCGAACAGGAGGAGCAGGTGGGTTATGTTTCCAAATAGACCAAAATGGTAAATTGACATGACAATAACAATTTATTAGAGTTGCAGCCAGGTGTGCGTCAAAATCTAAATGAAAGAGTTGATGTGGCCACAACACACACACATTTCATACGTGAAAAAATATTGGGATTAGGGCCCGACCGATATATCGATAAGGGCACTTGGAAACATATCGGCTGTCGGCCTAAATCTTGCCGATATGGGCCCATAGTCCACGTGGGCATGTTGTACCTCGTTATAAATCTTAGACTCTCTATATTGAGTCGATTTAATTCAAGTTACTGACATATAAATGTCCTAGTATGTGGCATGTTGCAAGACTGAGACGCTGCTTTAAACGCTCTTGAGTCTGATCCAAGATACTGACTATAAAGAAAAGTGAACTTTAGTGTAGTTTAGGCCAGCAAAAAAACTACTGCTTGTTTTTATCAAAGTGCAAGTGTGAATAAGAGAGGACTGTCCCACAGACAGAGGACACACACACAGCTGCTGAATATATTATTTTTATGGACAATCTTCTCAGAATTAAAAGGACACTAATTAGTGAAGACTTGTGATCTGAGAGGTGTCTGTGTGAGCGGTGAGTGTTGCAGTGTGTAGGTTTTGGTGCTACTTTTGTTTTTGATTGTTTTTGATTCTGGAGTCTGCACTCTGCAGCCAGCCTCCTCTCTGTCCAGAGCGACAAGAAGAGGAGGGGGAGAGGAGGAGACAAGGGGGGAGTCTTGTCTTTCCTCTCACTCCTCAGATCAGAATGACCAGAAAAGTTCCATGGCCCAAATCAGACTCTGCGGGTGTGCGCTGTGGCTCCACTCTTTTAGTCATATCGTAAAAAACATCACATTTTTGGTCCATTTTCCATGATGTCATTGCTCCATTGATCTTGCCTTCCCAGAGTCACCAGAAGCATAAAGCGCAGCTTAAACTTCAGGCCTGAATTAGTTTTGGTCAGACTCAGGCTGAATTTCCACCATGAAACGACTTGAGGCTTAAGATAAGTTGGAGTTAGATTCAGTTCAGGATTTCAGGACAAGCCTGGATTTGTTAAATCACTTTGATGGAAAACCCCCCATGATGCATCTTCCAAACATTTCCTTCTTTTGTCCTTTAACATGACAATGGTGAAATGTGCTTCATGTTTATCCCTTCATCTTGAGACTGATAAATGTGTAATAATATTTCTAACAAACCTCAATCTAGAAAATTACAGAAACATTTAGCACATTTCTGATTGAAATTAAAAAAAATATATATATATATCTCCTGAAATATGAATATTAATTTGTGTCAATCTTCCCCACCCCAGGTCTCAGTGGGCGTCCCAGAGTCCAGTGCTGTTTGTGTGAAGACAGAAGAGTCCTCATTGCTTCAACAAAGACAAACTGAGCTCAGAGAGGAAACACAGGGAGAGGACATCAGTGCAGAGACACATTTACACTCAGAGACTGAGGGAGACACTGAGCACTCCTCTGACACTGATGATGAAGACTGGAGAGCTCCATTCAGCTGTCCAGCTGCACAGGTGGAGACAGACGCTGATGGAGACCACGACGACCAAGTCCAGATCAGAACCCGAAGCTCCGCTGCACAAAGCTCAGGTCTATCCCCCAAATACAAGTCTGCACCAGAGACCAGTGCCACTGTGAACAATGGCGACATGTCAGGAACAGCAGAAGGAGCTAAGGGCAAGAAACACCAGTGCTCTGTGTGTCAAAAGAGGTTTAGGACTAAGCAGCATTTACAAAGACATAATATAATTCACACAGGAGAGAAACCATTCAGTTGTTCAACCTGTGAGAAAACATTCAACCGAAAGGCCAATCTAGATAAACATGAAAATATACATGCAAAGAAACCATTCAGCTGTTCAACATGCAAGCGTGTATTTACATCAAAAAGTTTTCTAGCTCTACATGTAAAGAGACACCTGGGTGAAAAACCATACAGCTGTTTAACTTGTGCAAAGACATTTTTTAAAAAGTGTGATCTAAATAAACATGTGAGAATACACACAGGTGAACGACCTTACAGCTGTTCAACGTGTGAGAAGAGATTTTCTCAAAAGTGTGATCTAAATAAACATGTGAGAATACACACAGGTGAACGACCATACAGATGTTCAGTGTGTAAAAAGACATTTTCTGAGCAGAGTGGTCTTGTTAGACACATGAGAACCCACACAGCTGAAAGACCTTACAGGTGTTCAACATGTGAGAAGACATTTTCTGAGCAGAGTAGTCTTGTTAGACACAAGAGAACCCACACAGCTGAAAGACCTTACAGGTGTTCAACATGTGAGAAGACGTTTTCCCGCAAAGATATTTTGGATGGACATGAGAGAACACACACAGGGGAACGACCTTACAGCTGTTCAACGTGTGAAAGGACATTTTCTGATCAGAGTAATTTAATTAGACATGAGAGAACACACACAGGTGAATGACATCACAGTTGTTGATTATGTGAGAAGACATTTTCTGAGCAGAATTGTCTTGTTAAACATGTGAAGACGCAGGTGTGAACGACCTTACATTGTGTTCCATTTGTAATAAAGGCTTTATACAGAGACATCATTTGAATATTCACATGAGAACTCACAGAACAGAGTGTGACTGAAGGATTATTGATTGTGTTCATGAGATGTTTTAAAGAGCCTAAATTCTGTTTTACAATAAAAATCAAACCTTAAACCAAGCTGCATTAAAATAGTTTAATGCGCAAAGTCGTACTACCTACTACAACCTACACGAGCACATACAGTTAACATCAAATCTAATCTTAGGCCGTTTTAGCTTTATGGCGACTGAGGGAAATTCAAGTTTTGCTACAGCAACATTTACACTGCAGATGCTTTTGGAGGCCCCTTGTCATCAAAATGATCCCCACTGAGTTCTTATCTGTGTTCTTATGGTGACTGCTGTGAATAAACGAGAAATGCAGGGGTGTAAGTTTAAGGAGGAGCAAGTATGGTGAGTGTAGTGACTATTTGTCAACAAAAACTAACAAACAAAGGCGGTGAGCAAAATTAGAACTAAACACAACTCAAATAATCAGCTTTGGGCACCTTGGGGATGTGGTTTACTCCGGCTTTTAAACACAGAGGTGAAATGGCCAAGTATGTTTTTTATCCTTTGTTTACTGTTCTGATGTTGTTGTTCTGTTTTGTATTTGGCCTTTGCCCTTTATGTGTCATTTGCACCAATGCTGAGGCTCTGATACCCATAATTGTACGAGCCCCTGACCTGTGTGAAATGTATGTGTGTGTTTTTTATGCTGTGTTCTGTGACTGCAAATAGAATTGTGATGGATAATTGGGGATACATAAAGTTTTCTAATCAAATCTAATCTAAAGTAAAGCAAACTCAATGTCCAGATCCAGAGATGCATTTTAAAAGATTTATTACAGTTTTTAACAGGCAAACAACAAGCATACATAAGCAATCCTACTTACTATTTCTCCTGCTGGCTGGTAAAAACAACAGGCCCACCCAGGTGCACTCTGGTCCTGCTGTACTACACACTTTTATTGGATGTTTATTTTTATTTTAATTTTTTTTTAAATAAACTTCAACCTATTATTATCAATAAAAGGTTGAGGTCTATTTAAAAAAAATGTAAGACTTGCCACGGGTTGTAAACATTAGACAACAGCCTCACACTCATCAAAAACACCCTGAACAACATCACTGAAAGAAGCATGTAATCAGGCAGCACCAGGGGTGTAGTGTGCGTGGTCTGCAGGGGTTCGCCGTCCACCCACTTCTCCTGATGTGAGATATAAAAAAATAACAAATATAAATAGCTACAACTTAAATGTGAAACCGGAGCAATGGTGAAAACAAACTGCAGATTCACAATATCTGCAGGACTGTTCTATAGTGACCTGCCACATGAGGGATCAGGACTAAACCAGGACTAAAGGTTAGTCCTGGTTTAGTAATAATTTTGATCCAAAAGAAGAAAGGATGTGCGCACACCAGCCAAGTGCAGGTGCAGGACCAACAAAATCAGATAAACAGGAATAATTAAAATCCGCACACTGTTTTAAAGCTCCCAACGTGAAATTTATTGGCACGTTTCGGACTACAAGTCCTTCATCCCACTCCTCTCCAGGCATTCATATACACACACACACACACACATATATATATATATATATATATATATATATATATATATATATATATATATATATATATATATATATATATATATATATATATATATATATATATATACATACAGTCCAAGCTAACAGCCAAACGACTAGTAGCTCAGTGTTCCAACATCCACAAACGGCAACTGCTATCACAACTAGAGATTGATGAGGTACAACACAAATGCCACGGCAAGGGGGAACCAGTGTGCCAGGTCAGAGGGGAGTTGACACCAACTCCCCAACCAGAGATTGGGTACGAAGCCCCAATAAGTATCATGCTGAGCGAGGCAGCGACTGACCTGAAAGATAAGATCATGGCCCGAATGAACACAAGGCAGCCCCGATGCCAATTACAGAGGCTAAGTGAAGTACCATCTGAAAGTCTCCTAGACGATGTGAATGCAGCACTGAGAGCGATCCCTACCACAACAATCACTGAAACCAATGAGCTGATATACACTTCAGCAGCAGTGATCCTAGATGTGTTGGGCTATAAGAGCAACCATGGGAGCCATGCGATACAATACCCACCATGGCAAAGACGGTTAGAGGCTAAAATCAAGGAGGTGCGGAGAGAAGTGAGCCAACTGTCAGAGGCCCAGAAAAGTGCAATGAAAAAACAAGTGCCCAAGAGGTACAACCAGTTGCCCATACCTGAAGCACTCGAAACTGCCAAACAAAGGCTCCAAGCCTTGGCCAGCCGCCTAAAGAGGTACACACGAGATAACGAGGCCAGACGAATAAACCGGCTGTTCGCAACACAACTGGCGAAAGTGTACGCTCAGTGGCAGAGTAATAACACCAGAGCAGACCCACCAAGGCTGGAGACTGAGAGGTACTGGAAAGGCATATGGGAGAGGGAGGCATCACATAACACCGATGCACAGTGGCTGGTGGATCTGAGAGAAGACCACAGCAACCTCTCTGAATAGAATCCAGTCACCATCACAGTGGCAGACATCCAGGGAAGAGTCTCAGGTATGAAAAACTGGACCGCACCGGGCCCTGACATGATTCATGCGTACTGGCTAAAGAAGCTCACTGCCCTCCACGAGCGCCTGGCAGCACAAATGAACCAGCTGCTAAGGGATGGGACTCACCCTGAATGGTTAACCCAAGGGCGTACGATCCTGATCCTAAAGGATCCCTCAAAGGGTGCAGTCCCATCCAACTATCGGCCAATAACCTGTCTCTCCACAACATGGAAGCTCATGTCAGGCATCATTGCGGCTAAGATAAGTGGGCACATGAATCAATACATGAGCGCAGCACAGAAGGGTATCGGCAAAAACACCAGGGGAGCCAGACACCAACTCCTGGTTGACCGAACAGTCGCCCGCGACTGCAGAACCCGTAAGACCAACCTGTGCTCTGCCTGGATTGATTACAAGAAAGCCTATGACTCAATGCCACACACATGGATCACTGAGTGCTTGAAGCTGTACAATATCAACAGGACTCTAAGGGCGTTCATTGCGAACTCAATGCGGTTGTGGAAAACCACCCTTGAAGCCAAGGGGAAGCCACTTGCACATGTGTCCATCAAATGTGGCATATACCAAGGAGACTCACTGTCCCCACTACTGTTCTGCATAGGCCTGAACCCCCTCAGCCAAATAATCGACCGCACTGGCTATGGATACCGACTCAGAAACAGGGCCACCATCAGTCACCTCCTCTACATGGATGACATCAAGCTGTACGCTAAGAGTGAGCGAGACATCGACTCACTGATCCACACCACAAGGATCTACAGTACAGACATTGGGATGTCATTCGGGCTTGAGAAATGTAGCAGGATGGTGACAAAGAGAGGGAAGGTAGTCCACACAGAGGGGGTGTCACTCCCAGAGGGAACAATAGCAGACATTGAGGACAGTTACAAGTACCTTGGTATCCCACAAGCAAATGGCAACCTTGAAGAGGCAACAAGGAAAGCGGCTACGGCCAAATACCTGCAAAGAGTGAGCCAGCTCAATGGCAAGAACAAGGTGCAGGCAATCAACAGCTACGCCCTGCCAGTGATCAGATACCCTGCAGGGATTGTAAGCTGGCCAAAGGAGGAGATACAGACCACAGATGTTAAGACACGAAAGCTCCTCACCATGCATGGAGGGTTCCATCCCAAATCCAGCACCCTGAGACTGTACGCAGGCCGGAAGGAAGGGGGCCGAGGACTAGTGAGTGTGGGAACCACTGTCCAGGATGAAACATCCAAGCTCCTTGAGTACATCAAGGACAAGGCCCCGGCAGATGAGGAGCTCAGAGAATGTCTCAGACAGTGGGGTCCAGAGGAAGAGGTGCTGGAGGGACCATCATGGCAGGACAAACCCCTACATGGGGTGTACCACCGGAACATAACTGAAGTGGCTGATATCAAGAAATCCTACCAATGGCTTGAGAGGGCTGGTCTGAAGGACAGCACAGAGGCACTGATCCTGCCTGCTCAGGAGCAGGCCCTGGGCACTCGAGCAATAGAGGCCCAGATCTACCACAGAAACATCTGTGCAGAGTACGGGCTGGAGACCCCAGGATCAAGGTGGAAAAATACCTCCAAAGGTTGTGGAGAATGACCGAGCCAAGATCCTGTGGGACTTCCAGATACAGACTGACAGAATGGTGATGGCGAACCAACCAGACATAGTGGTGGTGGATAAGAAACAGAGCAGAGCCGTGGTGGTTGACATCGCAATACCAAGCGATGGTAATATCAGGAAAAAGGAACACGAGAAGCTAGAGAAATACCAGGGGCTCAAGGAAGAGCTGGAGAGAGCCTGGAAAGTAAAGGCATCAGTGGTGCCTGTGGTGATCGGACACTCGGGGCTGTAACCCCCAAACTGGAAGAGTGGCTTCAACAGATACCGGGAAAAACAATGGACATCTCAGTCCAGAAAAGTGCAGTACTGGGAACAGCAAAGATACTGCGCAGAACTCTCAAGCTCCCAGGCCTCTGGTAGAAGACCCGAGCTGAATGAGGGTGAGAGAGACCTACCACCGTGGAAGGTGAGAAACACATATATATATATATATATATATATATATATATATATATATATATATATATATATATATATATATATATATATATATATATATAGACCTGGTTTTGGCCTAGTGTAGTCCTTGTTTAGTTCTGGTTTAGACCTGGTTTAGTCCTGGTTCAGTGTTGGTTTAAGTCCTGGTTTAGTCCTGGTTCAGTCACGAATCGTGTACCCCCACAGGTGACCAGAGTGTCAGTGTCTGCTGCTGGAGGATGAGGAGGAAGTCTAAGCCCTTTTCGTAAATCCATTTTTTGGCGAAAATGCAAACTGATTGAATGAGCGACAAACTGTCTAGTAAACTTTTTTCAGTTCAAACTATTTGACCTGTCTGCAGCTTAACAGACGCTGAAATCTAATGTAACAAGTTTACTCAGCGACCAATGAGCACCGACTGAACCTCTCCCTGTAAGTTACAGTTTATACATGTAATATTCAAATATTATATTAAAATATTAATACAATAATACATTTTAAATTGTAATAATAACTATAATTACTTTTTTTGGGTCTGTGCTAGGTACCCCACGGGTTAAACCAAAAACAGAAAAGGTGTCAAGGTAAATAATAATTAGACTAAACAAATTAGCAAACATAATATTATACAACAAAAATTTATTATACAAATGAACAAAACTAAATTAGTAAACTAACTGACAAACAAAATTAAACTAATTTTAGAATAAACGAAACAAGCAAATAGCTCCTACAGCGTCTGATGAGCATTTTAGGAGTTTAACATCCTGACCAGTGGGGGCAGTAATGCACTACCGTGTCTACTCTGCTGCACACAAAGCAGGAAGCAGACCGCCGAGTCTCGTGTGCGGTTAGCTCGGAGCTAAAGCTAAAAACAGTTTGTTAAAATGTCCAAAAGCCAAACACTGAGAGCTTTGGTGAATGAGCGGCTGACTGCGGCTGCTGAAGAGATCTTTGCACTGTTTGAAAGAACGATAGCGGAGTATGAGGAGGAAGTGTGTCGCTCCAAAGAGGAGAACCAGAGGAAACAGGAGCTCCTGGACTCGATACTGAACCCCTCAAAGAGTCCTGGCCCCGGTCTGAACCAGGACCCTCCACACGCTCCACGGATTAAAGAGGAGCCACAGGACCTTTGTCAGGTCAGGATCAGGATGATCAAACAAAAACATGTAAATGGAAACACAGCGGCATCTGTAGCCTTCCTGTGAGACTAAAGGATTACATAAACAATAGTGTGGCTTTTACACTTCTTACAGTGTATCCTGGACAACGGAAAACTTTACAATAGACTCAGTGTTCACACTCACACATTTAGAATAAAAGGCTTTATCCAAGTCCTTCACACATGTAGACCTAGCTATTATAGTCATTATTATAATTTAAATCAAATTTAATTGACCTACATTGTCATTGTTATAAAAATGTGTATTAATTATTAAATAAAACATATGTTTATGGCTGAAATAGGTTCTGTGGTATCACACATTTCCTGCATTTTAGTGTGAGCCAAAATAACTGTGGTGAAGTTGGTTACTGGATGTTGAAATCAAGAAATATTCTGATTATTGTTTTTAAGTGGGTCAAAATATGAATATTATTTTGTGTCAATCTCCCCCACCCCAGGTCACAATGGGTGTCTTAGAGTCCAGTGCCGTTTGTGTGAAGACAGAAGAGTCCTCACTGCTTCAACAAAGACAAACTGAGCTCAGAGAAGAAACACAACGAGAGGACATCAGCGCAGAGACACATTTATACTCCTCTGACACTGATGATGATGAAAACTGGGGAGCTCTATTCATCTGTTCAGCTGCACAGATGGAGACAGAAGCTGATGGAGACCACGACAGCCAAGTCCAGAAAGACCAAACGCTGACAGCTTTCGTGAATGAATGGCTGAGTGTGACTGCTGAAGAGACAGGTCTGAACCAGGACATTCCACAGATTTCACAGATTGAAGATGTGCCAGAGGAACTGAGCGTCAAACAGGAGGAGCAGGTGGGTTCCATGGCCAAATAGACCAAAATGGTACATTTACATGACAACAACAATTAGTTAGGTTCTGGCGCTCACATGACTACAGCTGTAAGTGAAAGAGTTTATGTGGACAAAAAGCACATTTCATACAATGAAAAAATATTGGGATTATAAAATCCTCCTGCAGCAGTCTGCACACATGATCCTCCACTCCTCTATTTCACCATAAGGACATCGCCAGTTAAGTTCCAAATGAAATCTACTTAAACATGAACCAATTAGAGGGTTAAATTATGTACCAGAAATACAAACAAAAATGTATTTATTGCAGCTCATGTTTTTTAACAGTGTTGTAGAATTTTCGACTATGTTTTGGAGATAATTTTGCTTCATAATTTGGTTTTAGTATTTTCATTTATCATCTAGATTTACTTCAGCAATATATCACATTAAAAAAAAATGGTTATGAAGACTCTGGGGGAGACGCTGCAGCAGAGGATTTGTGTGTGGGTGGGTGTGTGCTTATTCTTTTTAAAAATGAGAGCGTTCAAAAAACACACTATGAGGACCTTTGTTAAAATGGGGACATACTCCCCCATACTGCAGTGTGAGACTGGATTCCAACACCTGTATGTTCTAAACATCTAATAACTAATATAGTACTTTTCTGGACACTCAAAGACACCTGTTTGCGTTGCTTCTTGTTTTAAAGATACTAATATAAAAAATAAAAAAATCATAATGAAAGGTTAAGTTAAGTAGGATAGGTAATAAGTTACTAGTATAAGGATTTAGATTTAGACTTAGACTTAGACTTAGACGTTATTGATCCACAAGGGAAATTATTTGGACACAGTAGTTCACCCATCACAATATAATATAATAACGAAGAGAAAAAATAATTTATTATTACAATTTATAAGTAGCAAAAATGAGCTAGAGACTTGTCAAAAAAGACATAATTATATAAATGTAAATGTACATGTCAAAATAAAATAGAAACATAAGTAATAAAATATTAAAGCTATATTCTCTCTCTCTCTCTCTGAATTATATATATATATATATATATATATATATTAATATATATAGCTATTTAGCTCAGCTACATACAAGAGGTCATAGGAAGACACGATATAGGTTTATTTGTTACATAGGGGTGAGTTGCTGTACAGTTGTAGGGAGTATTATATGTCCCGCTATAGTCCGGTGCAGTCGGTGAGCAGGAGTGTCCATGATGGAGAGCAGTTTGTCCTCCTGTTCCTCAGTGTGACAAATGTCTCCAGCTCACGGCCGATCACATGACCAGTTTTACGGATCAGTTCATCGATCCACCTAGTGTCCCTTTTCCTGGTGCTGCTCCCCCAGCAGACCAAAGCCAGATACAGGCCACCACAGACTGGTAGACGATCTCCAGTAACTTGCTGCACACGTTGAAAGACCTGAGCTTTCTCAGGAAGTTGAGTCTACTCATGTTCTTGTGCACAGCATTACTGTTGTCCCTAAAGTCCAGTCTGTCATTCACCTGGACTCCAAGGTGTAGCAGTCACTATTTCCACATTTATCAAAATCTATATAAATGAGCTGACCGGACACGTCTCACATCGAGATGTGACTCTGAGGAAGACTGGTAGTGAGCAGTCGAAACTGTCAGGTATGAAAACAAACTCTTGGTCTGAAAACAAGAACCTAATAACATAGTCTCCTTGAGCTCATAATAATTTTGATGATTTTGGTATTATTTTTTGCCGTTAGTGTTCACCTTCATGTGGAGAGTCTTCTCTGTACTTCTTTCTTTATTGTCCTCTCATTATTAGTTTATTGGGATTGCAGAGGAGTGTTTTTCTCTAATGTCATGTCAAAAGGTTAGATACTGGAATTGTATTTGTATTTTGTGTGTAATGACAGTGTAGAGCAGCCCGTCTTGGACATCTGAAACAGCATCACGTTTGAATCGGTTTTATGAAGCTACAGAGGAAATTACTGAGATAAAGACAGTGAATTCTGAACCTGCTTAACAATTCTATGAGCAAAGTGTTGATGGAAGCACAAGCCATGATAACCAAATATTGAATAAATGCCTTCATTTACAAATCTATGCTAACAAGTCATCGATAACTCATATTTTTTATTTTCCTGCAGATGTCATACAACACGAATGAAGCTTCTATCACCAGAGACTTTGTTCCAGATACAGATTCCTTCGATGGAATTTCTTATAGTGATGAACTTGAAAACAGTGATAATAAATGGGAAAAACTAAATCAAATTTCAATAACGAATGTGACCTCATGCAGTATGGAGACTTTTACTGAAACCAAGGAGCCTGACTGTAGCTTTCATGATAGTAGAGCACAAAACTCTCTGAATAATTCTTCAGACAACAGCACAGTGACGTCCTCCACAGACATGGCCACACATGTTCCTCCAGTGCCACCAGCAGCTGCAAAGGGAAGCAAGTACAAGAAAAGGCAATACTGTCTTTTTTGTCAAAAGCCTTTTTACAAACTAGCGAGACATCTTGGAGCTGTCCACAGAAATGAGAGGGAGGTGGCATTGGCCTTTAGTTTGAAAAAGGGCTCCAGAAAAAGAAAAGAGATGTTGAGTTCTCTTAGGAATAGAGGGAATTTTTTTCACAATTCAACAGTGGCGTCCTCTGGTGTTGGAGAGCTGGTTGTTTGTAGACGTCCAGGTGAATCAAAACCGCCCAGTGACTTTGTACACTGTAAGGTTTGTCAAGGCCTTTTTGCAAGAAAAACTCTGTGGAGACACATAAAAAACACCCACAATCCATCTATCCAGGGAGAGTCTAAAGGTCGACGAAAACGGATGTATTCATTCATTCGTTTACCAATGCCTGCTTTCAATCCTCAAGGTGAGATTTAGATTTAACTGGCTTGAATTGTTCATCATTTCACCTAAAAATAAACAAAAAGTATAAATAAAATTTACTTTTTCTCTAAATATGTTTTACCCAATCAGATAAAATGGAGGAAGATTCTGGTGAAGGAGTCAGCACAGACCAACATCAGATCGAAGGTATCCTGGTTAATTTATTTGTGCAAATGTTTCATGTTAACAAATACCAACAATAACATTTATCAAGGGTGGAAAGTAACAAATTACATTTACTCAAAGTACTATAATTGAGTAGTTTTTATGAGTAATTTGTAATTTTTTAAGTAGTTTTTGAATTTGGTAATTTTACTTTTACTCGAGTGTGTTTTGCCTGAAATATTTTACTTCATTATTTTGGAACCCAAACTAAAATCAGATTGTTTCTTTTTTTTCTTTTTTTTTTCCTCTATCAATCTGCCGGAAATGAAAAAAAAAAAAAAAACGCAGCATTTTAACTATTGAAGAAGAAGGTGCACTGAATAATTCTCAAGAGGAAAGCGAAGGAAACCCTTGGCCAAACCTCGGACTTTGTGACGCAAAATAGGGAATAACATAATAATACGAGTGTTTAAAATAGTAAGTTTTTAGTGAGCTCGGTTTTCTTTAAATTGTAAAATGTTTGCACTGTATCACCTAAAAATCGATTAAAACAACTTGTGCTGGATTAGATTTAGGCACTTAGATAGAGGCACTTTTTTACTTTTACTCGAGTAGAATTTTAGATGGTTGCTTTTACTTTTACTTGAGTAGGAATTAAGCAAAGTAAAGATGCTTAATTACAATTTTTATGTAGTTTTTCCACCTCTGGTATTTATGGTGCGAATTATTTTCTTATGTAGCTTTCATCATGTAGTCTTTGCTTATGTCATATACAGTGTTATGAAGGTTACTTTTAAAATGTATTCCCCTACAGATTACAGATTACAAACCCCAAAATGTAGTTTGTTACATAATCCATTAAATTTCTTAAAGAGTAATGTAATCTGAATACTTTGGATTACTTGATTTGCTGTAGAAAAGCAAAGACTAGGATATCGTAACATAAGATGTTTTGTCTGCTAAAAGAAAATGAAAAGCCCAGACTTTACTAAACCGTATTAAAAATATTATTGATAGAAGAGGAGAAGGCAGAATGGTTTCATGCTGTTAAATCCAGTTAAATCCTGTTTTAGTCCTGGTTTTAGTCCTGGTTTTAGACCTGGTTATAGTCCTGGTTTAGTCTTGGTTTAGTCCTGGTTTTCGACCTCTTTTAGTCCAGACTGGTTCAGACCTGGTTTAGTTTCCGGCAATGAGTGGAATTACTGAAAAAAGAAAAAAAATATAGCCCAAAATGTGAAAAAAGGAAAATACCGCCGTGTAATCCTTTTATTTCAACAAAGTAACTGTAATCCAATTACCACTCACTGAAACAATAACTGTAACCGAATACAGTTACTCGTAATTTGTACTCTGATTACTTAATTCCAGTACATGTAATCCCCAACACTGGTCATATACACTGCGAGTCAAAGGTTTGTACACACCTTCTCGTTCAATGTTTTTTTCCTTTACCACTTTCTACTTTGTACAGAAGACATCAGATGTAAGACGCAAGATCTATGAAATTATGTTGGAAAGAAAAAAAAGTTTAATAACACTAACATTTTATATTGAAATTTCTCAAAGTAGCCACTTTTTGCTTTCACTGTTGACAGCGTTACAAATTCTCGCTCTTCTTTAAATGAGCGTCTGGAAGAAATCTCTTGAACGTCACCGCTGGGCTTTGTCAGGGTCAAAGAATGCCAAGAGTGCAAACCAGTGATCAAAGCTTGTATTTGGAGTAATTGTGTAAGCATTATTTCTAAGTTATTCTGTAATTCCTAGTTTGTGTTCAGATTTCTGTGTCTATAAAAACAGCAGAGGTAATAATGAAATGTCATTAATAACTATTAGAAACAAAGTGATCAAATAACAAACCAAAACACTTCATGTATTTTTATTTTTATTTATTTATTTATTTATTTATTTTTTGAAGGCTCTCCTGATGAGACGTGCAAAGGAGAACCGTCTGAGTCAACAACCCAAGAGGAAATGAAACCAAATGGTAATGTGAATTTATAGTCACAATAATCCAGCAGCTTTTTCAATAATTAAATGTGTGTTTGAATAGATCCCAATTCACAAAGCAGCACAGCACTTCCACAGAACATGTCTAAATCAAGCCCGGGGCACAGCATTCCCAAGCAAGGTAAACAGGCTTTTCAGGAATAATTATTACATAATTGACTAAAATGTGATCATATTTTATTTGTCAGTCACATCCTGTATTCACATTGGTTAAATTATACATTTATATTTGCTTATACCTGAATTGAACGCGTGTATCTCATCCATATAATTAAACATTTTCACATAATTAAACATTTCCACTTAATTAAACATTTCTGAACACAGAAAAATCCATTTGAGCTGAGTTTGGATATTACTAGGGATGTAACAGTAACCGAAATATTGTGATATTGTATCGTCAAAGTTCTCAAATAATATCGTGGACCATCACAATATATCAAATTACAAGTCTCTTTGCTTAAATTAAGAGTTATGCTGCAGCAATAGCTAAAAAAAGACACAGGGAACTACATAGACCATGATCCTTTGCTCCATTTCAGTGCAGACTATAAGAAGAAATAACAGTTCTAACACTTTTAAGTCTTAGTTCTTTGGATTAAGTCTTGTCAAGGCATTTTAAGAGGAAAAAGAAGCATATTCACAGTTTTGTTAGTCTCCACAAAATATTGCAATAAATATCGTACCGTGAGGTTCATACCGTGATGATATCGTATCATCAGACTTGGATATCGTTACACCCCTAGATATTACATTTGTATTTATTTCTGAAAGTTTTGAAGAAAACATTCACTTTAGTAGCCTGTAGTAGCCTTGAGTCAGAAGAGTGTGTATACCTTAAGAAAGTGTGTATACATTAAGAAAAACAAACCTTGTGTCTTTTAAACAAAACACACAAAATTGATTTAGAAAGACCACCTTATGAATTTCATTAAAGGGTGTATTCATGTTGGTTAAATAAAGCACGTACTTCTGCTTGTTTTTATATATGAAACATTTCTGAATAAAATAATCCTCATAAATATGGAAGTTTGAATAAAGTGTTTTTACTTCTTAAAGTTGCGAGGAGAAGGAAGGCTTGGACGCTTGACGAAGTAAAAGCGGTGGAGCGACATATGATGGACTTCATCACACGCCGTAAAGTACCTGGTAAAAGAAGCTGTACCTCCTGCCTCCAGTCAGAACCCCACGCACTCAAGGACAGAGACTGGATTAACATAAAAAGCTTTGTCCACAATCGGATCACTGCATCCAAGAAGAAACTAAAACTATAAAACAAAATAGTACTAAACAGAATTAGCAACCAGAAGCAAATGTTCTCACCGTTTCATTAGATGGAATGGAAGTCATCGAGGGGTTTCTCTAAGATGTATAACCATGACTAATCTGTATGGTACATCTCAAATATTTCTGTCTGCCTGCATTTGTAAATAAATGTCCTGAAGAGGAGAAATTACTTCAACAGCACGGAATATTTCCTGAAAAGCCACCCATAGATTTTTACATTAATAGTGAATTTCATGGGTGCTGTGATGGTAGATTCTAATTATACAGCTCTACTCTTAAAAGTGACTAAGTGTAAGAGCAAGTACAGCCTATATTAGGCAGGGCTCAGGCTTTTTCTACTAGTTAAGTTTACATCAACATTTTATTATTCTCATATCATAATTACTTAACTCCTACAAACGTATGTGAATTTCAGGTATGGAATACAAAACACTAATCACAAATGTCATAATATAATTTTATATGAGTATAAAATGATGTTGAATCTTCCACATACTGTTCTTTATTTGTGTTTGACGTGGGCGATGATGCTACAAGGATAACTGTGCACATGTCTTTGTGTAAATAGAGGCCAAACCAGAAAAATTACCACAATGAAAATATTTCCTCAGCCCACAGGCCAATGCAGCGATTACACAAAAGACATTCACTCTGAGTTAAATTCTACCTGTAAGTAAATGTGTTTATAGAGCCACTGGGATCTGCAAGTTGTAATATGCATGTGTATATTTTGCCAAGGTATAATGTTAATATTTGAATTATTTTCTTAAGTTTCCCAGTTGCTCATGGATGTTCAGGTTGTTATTGTTTATTTAACAAACAGTAAGTACATGTAGTACTTTTTTGTAATAAAACAAAAATAAGTTTATTATGCCTTTGTTTTAGTGGCCTGGTCAATTTGGTGCCTTAAAGAATATACAGAAAGTGAAATATTTTATTTACCTCATCGCTTCTGACAATGGCTTTAGTTTGTTCTGTAAGTACAAAGGTGAAGTGGAAAATAAATTAATTTTAAAAAATGTTCATGTGATTACACAGACTCACAGTCAATGTTCTGTTGTTAATTTAAAAAAAAACATAAAGACAATAACAATTTCATGTGAAATTTTCTTTGTTAGTGGTCAGTTATGGATCACAGTTTTCATTGAAAAAATACAAATTTTCTAAATAAAATGATAAAGCTGCATGGACCTGGTTTAAACCTGAAAAAGTCCTCTCATGTCTCATGTTAAACTAAAACTGCCAAGAATGTATAGAATATAAATATGGCCTTTGTGTGTGCTCTGAAGGTTCATAGGTTCTTGTACCATATCATTGATCCATATCTAGAAATAACTGTAAATAACATCATTATTCACCAAAGCAAGTTACTGACCAAGTTAATGAGGCAGCATTTGAATAGGAAATATGCAAATGAGTGTGGTCTTCTCTAAACAAAACATTAACAAGTCAATATGCAAACAACATTCACAATATTCACAGCATGAACAATTTACATCATTCCTCTTTCTTTAACTTCTTGGGTTCTTTTTAAAGACAATGCAGTAAAGTGTGTTTACCTTGTTGACATGTTTCGACTGCTAGCTGCGAGTCATCTTCAGAACTGTCACCGGTGTTGGTGGTGACGTGTCGTATATCAGCTGTTGTTACTTCCTGTAGGCGTGGTCAGACCTGATGGACCTGGCAGGTCGCTCAGACTGACCACGCCTCCCGTCGCCCGGTGTTCTCTGGAGGAGGGTGTCCCAGGTGTGTGAAAGGAGGAACGCGCCTTCATCACGGTTAATGCTGTCCATGCCTCGTTTCCTGATTTCAATGGCCTCACTGATCCAGCGTTTGAACTTGTTGTTTTCCGATCCAATGACCCAAGCCCCGTCCCAATCCATAATGTGGTTGTTCCTTTTACAGTGTCTGATATGGCAGATTTTAGGTTTTCTGTTCTGCTTTGTCTTTTTCTGTTCTGGTGAGTCTCCCTGACGTTTCCTTCTCGCATTCCTTTTGGTGTTCCTTTTTTCGGATGTGAAATGCCCGGCCTGTTTCCCCTATTTATGATTTATTGCATGATTTGCATTGAATTTCGTAGATGGCATTGCATTTTTGTTCTTGTGGGATTTTGTCCTTGGGGTGTACGAGCTGTTGACGGAGTTTTGTGTATGGTTTTCCTACAGTGCTAATGTTGTGTTTTTTCATGGCTCTCTGGATGGGTTCGGTTATTCCTCTGATGTATGGTAGTGTGACTATGTTTTTGTCCTGCTGCCCTGTGTTGGATTGTTGTGTTTTTTTCCAGGGTCTGTTGAGAAAGTCGCCTGTTTTATCAAACGGCAGTGTCTTCTATTTGTATCTTGGTCAGTGCTTGTTTCTTTACTGAAAGAGATTGTCAGTTATTTTGTTCTGGCTCTTTGAGAGAAATTCAATCCAAAGTTTCAGCTGTGTCCAACTTGAAAAATCTTACAGTGTAATTTAGGTCCGGTGTGATCGGAGTAGGGAGGCGTCAGGATGCGTCTTTCAAACATTTAATTCTTGTGTCCTTTACCATGAAAATGGTGACGTGTACTTCATGGTGATCCCTTCATCTTGAGATTGATAAATGTGTAATAAATAAATTAAATCAAGAAATATTCTGAAATATAAATATTATTTTGTGTCAATCTCCCCCACCCCAGGTCTCAGTGGGCGTCCCAGAGTCCAGTGCTGTTTGTGTGAAGACAGAAGAGTCCTCACTGCTTCAACAAAGACAAACTGAGCTCAGAGAAGAAACACAGGGAGAGAACATCAGCACAGAGACACATTTACACTCAGAGACTGAGGGAGACACAGAGCACTCCTCTGACACTGATGATGAAGACTGGAAAGCTCCACTCAGCTGTTCAAATGCACAGATGGAGACAGATGCTGATGGAGACCACGACAACCAAGTCCAGAACTCTGGTCTATCCCCCAAATACAAGTCTGCACCAGAGACCAGTGTCCTAGACCAGTCTATTTAAAATACATTTTAAATATAAAGAAGTAGATTGAAATTCAACATGTTATTGAAATATACACTTTAAAGTAGTTTTTGACTATTTAAAAACAAAAAATCTCCTTCTCGCCACTAGGGAGAGCTGCACCTCCACTTACCGCAGAAGTGGAGGTGCCACCAGAATGATCCCTTAGGTTTGGCCACAGAGTTCTTACCTGGAAGCATCATGGTAACTGCTGTGAATAAACGAGAAATGCAGCGGTATTTGTATGTTATAAAGTCTGAGGAGCCACTGTGATGAGCATTTTAGGAGTTTAACATCCTGACCAGTGGGGGCAGTAATGCACTGACCGTGTCTACTCTGCTGCACACAAAGCAGGAAGCAGACCGCCGAGCCTTGTGTGCGGTTAGCTCGGAGCTAAAGCT
The DNA here is from genome assembly GCF_026225935.1 of Boleophthalmus pectinirostris. NCBI lineage: Eukaryota > Metazoa > Chordata > Actinopteri > Gobiiformes > Gobiidae > Boleophthalmus > Boleophthalmus pectinirostris. The sequence goes on from NW_026571447.1 coordinate 37,183,703, forward strand.
AAAAACAGTTTGTTAAAATGTCCAAAAGCCAAACACTGAGAGCTTTGGTGAATGAGCGGCTGACTGCGGCTGCTGAAGAGATCTTTGCGCTGTTTGAAAGAACGATAGCGGAGTATGAGGAGGAAGTGTGTCGCTCTAAAGAGGAGAACCAGAGGAAACAGGAGCTCCTGGACTCGATACTGAGCCCCTCAAAGAGTCCAGGCCCCGGTCTGAACCAGGACCCTTCACACACTCCACGGATTAAAGAGGAGCCAGAGGAGCCGAGCATCAAACAGGAGGAACACACGCTCCTAGTGCAGGTGAGATTTATTTATGTCTAAGATGAAGACAGGATGGTTGGAGGGGCGCAGCCTCTGCAACACTATTTCATGTCATATATTTATTTATGCAGTTACAATAAACATGAAAAAAAAATTTGTACCATCAAACTGTAATAGCTCGTTTCTATCTCTAGTTTCAGTTTATCTCGAACAGAAAATAGTCATTTGGGAGTTGTGTCTTTTTATTTCTGTGTTTCAGACGAGATCACAACTTTCTACAGGCCAATATTATTTAATACAGATGGGGGTGTTACGTCCCCTTTGCTAGGGGAGAAAGGGAAGTAACAAAAAAAAAATCGGGATGTTTAACTAAAAATTGTGCATTTATTATTTACAGTGCAAGGGAAGACAAAAAAAAAAAAACAGGCAATTAAGGTGAAAATAAATTGGAGTTAAACAAAATAATCCATCCATTTTCGTCCGCTTATCTGGGGCCAGGTCGCGGGGGCAGCAGCCTAAGCAGGGACTCTCAGACTACCCTCACCCCAGACACGTCCTCCAGCTCCTCCGGGGGAATCCCGAGACGTTCCCAGGCCAGCCGAGAGACATAGTCCCTCCAGCGTGTCCTGGGTCTTCCCCGGGGCCTCCTCCCGGTGGGACATGCCCGGAACACCTCCTGAGGGAGGCGCCCAGGAGGCATCCGGAACAGATGCCCGAGCCACCTCAACTGGCTCCTCTCGACGTGGAGGAGCAGCGGCTCTACTCCGAGCTCCTCTCGTTTGATTGAGCTCCTCACCCTATCTCTAAGGGAGCGCCCAGCCACCCTGCGGAGGAAACTCATTTCGAGCGCTTGTATCCACGATCTCGTCCTTTCGTCACTACCCAGAGCTCATGACCATAGGTGAGAGTAGGAACGAAGACTGACCAGTAAATCGAGAGCTTCACCTTTCGGCTCAGCTCCCGCTTCACCACAACGGTCCGATACAGCGACCGCATCACTGCCGAAGCTGCACCAATCCGCCTGTCAATCTCACGTTCCGTCCTCCCCTCACTCGTGAAGAAGACCCCGAGATACTTGAACTCCTCCACTTGAGGCAGGGACTCTCCACCGACCCGGAGAGGTGGGTGGAGCCACCTTTTTCCGGTCGAGAACCATGGCCTCGGACTTAGAAGAGCTGATCCTCATCCCAACTGCTTCACACTCGGCTGCAAACCGCCCCAGTGCACATTGCAGGTCCTGGTTCGATGAAGCCAACAGGACAACATCGTCTGCAAACAACAAAACAAAATAATCTAATAAACTAAAGAGCCCTAACTAAATACAATGTACCAAATCTAACTCAATGTTTACTGCGAACAAAAAAAAGTGTCTCAACGAACTAAACAAGGCATCAGCCGGGCCAAAAATCGCATCATTTGTTCTCGGCCGTTTTCACAGGTCGATATCTCCGTAAGTATCACACATAGAGGGCTGAAATTCTGTAGGCTTGTGCTCCTCTACTCTGTGTTCAAATAACATCTATCAAAAGTTTGGTATCTGAACTCATTGTCATTTTATATGAATTTAAAATGGAAAAAAAAAAACTCATTAATTTGTGTGGCGTACCATTTTTAGCCCCTTTTTAAACCTACTTGTAGGTGTAGAAGACCCTTAATTTTTTTTGAGAATCAAGATTTGTTCTAGGACTGTTAAACGAAATCATCAAATGTTGAAAATTTGAAATAGGTTATGTGTGACGGTCTTGTTAAAAACAAAAAACGCAACATGGTCCAATTTTCACATGTAATTTATGGCATGTGGGTAGTGATGAAAAAAAAAAAGTAAATAATTGTTTTTTGAAAGACCAGAAAAAGACCTTTCATATCCGTCACAGGTACCAAACATATGTGTTTTATGAAGCTCCTTCCATTTTTTAATTGTATCTTGAACATTCCCATTTGACACAATGACTCGAGTATACAGTGACCATGTACTATGTTTTATTCCAGCAGCTAAAGTCACTAAACATTTAAAGACTGAATCAAATGGTTTGATAATAATTTTGATGTGACAAGTTATCTGATATCCAAGAAAACAGCTGTAGATTATTCTCATATTAAAGAAACAAACATGTTGAACAATATGATATTGTCTTCTGTTTGTTGTTTATGGCACTTTGATGTTCAAGACTATGCAAATATTACAGTAGATTTAGATGCGCAAGGAACTCAAACATCCAGAAGCAGCCAAGTGAGGACACAGTTCCCTATCATGTTCAGATCGCCTGAGCAGGTAAAGAACGTCTTATGGAGCCTTAAATGGAAATTGTTAAGGTTGTCTATTTAAGGGAAATTGCAGGATTTGTGGGAATTTATCACATATAAAAAATCATATTCATCTTTATTCCGGGGTGAACCTATATGTGACCGGTGTGTTTTGCCCTCTCTTTTTATCTCAATGACCCACGGAGGCTGCTGGAGTTTGGTGTGACAGCAGTTTATTCTGCACAAAATATAGAGAACAGTTGCTGTGAATTGATTTGTAGTGGACATTCATCATGTGTTTCATCTCGTCTCGAGTTCTCCATAGCAATGAGTAGTACACGCAACAACATTCAGGTTATTACAACATTAAGTCTTTTACAATATTGTAATAACAAAAATAGAACAGCAGCATTACTCAATACTCTGTAAATAGTTCTTGTGACCGTATAGTGGATTTTCGTACTATAAAATAAAATACAATTTTTTTTCAACGGGCAATTTATATTTGTACCCTCAGTGCAATTTGCCTGTCTGTCACATTTTTCTAATTAATATTTTTTTTCTTTTTCTGTAACGTGCAACGCACTTAGAATAATATAACCAGATGTACATTAGCATAAAACATTTGTACCTTACGTACCTGCACAAAATATAGAGAACAGTTGCTGTGAATTGATTTGTAGTGGACATTCATCATGTGTTTCATCTGTAGAAAACAGTCATTTATTAGCCGCTAGCAAAACTAAGAAAAACACGGTCAATTCAAATATACTGTAAACTGACTTCAGCAGATCATGGCCAAACAAACATAAAATACCTCCAGTACAACACACAACTGTCAGTTTAGCAATAAAATAGCTACACATGAGTGAATTAATAATTTTTGTCCACACAATTTCACAGCCACGTTACCTCGTCTCGAGTTCTCCATAGCAATGAGGAGGACTCAGAATTCGCGCGAGTTTAGCAAGTGCAGGTACGGCGGGCACCAGGAGATGGCGCTAGTTCACAATTTAGCAGGATTTAACAACGTTCACATTAACTATGTTACATATATAGTTTCAAATGCACATTTGTTTTGAAGGGTTTTTAAAAATATATATATTTTAAGAGAGCCAGTACATGTTTGGATCACCATGAGACCAAAAGACTACTCCCAAGAAATTAATGAAGTGCACAGATGACAAAGAGCCTGATTCAAGTTACAAGGCCACACCACAGTCAACATGGTCAACTGAACCATCTAAAACCAGTCCAGCAGGGATGAAAAAGCCTCCACAGGTTGAGGAGAATTCTGGTGGTCAAGCTTGTGGGGACTGTCCATGCTGCCGTGACCTCGGCCAGAAAATCCAAAAGCTTCGGGACCGACTGCGGGTTTATGAAGATGTGTCTACTAGGGATGAGACATGATTTTCGAATAGTCGAATATTCGTCATACGTTCGAATATCGAATAGTAATTTCGAATAAAGACGTTTCCTAACCAATATTTCATGTACGGCATTCGGCCAGAAGGTGGCGCTAACAGACTGTAAAACTCCCTGTAGGCGCGGTAGACAAGGCCGAGTGTAGAGGCTGCTCCGGAATAACAGAAGAAGAAAACTTGTCGCGCGGCATTAGCAATGCAGAAAGGAAGTAAAAGTTCCCTATGATCGTTATTTACTTTGTTAAATGACAAAGAGGTTCAGTGTAAAATCTGTCAGGTGAAGCTCGCAAACCATAGATCAACCACTACCATGCAGAGCCATCTGAGAGTGAAACACGCCGAAACACGGGAACATGCGCAAATGAACTCAGTACTGCCAGGAGATATGCCCACCGCTTCACACTGACCCGATGACATGGTGGAAAAGAAACAAACAGAAATACCCCTGACTGGTAAAGTTAGCGAGCGCTTACTTAGGTGTGTGTGCGACATCTGTGCCATCGGAGCGAGTCTCTGCAGCGGGCAGCTCAATGAAAGTAGCGCAGTGGGCTACAGTATGTGCTTGGTCATGCGTTTTTAAAATTGAGATAGCCTTGAATATAATTTCATATTGTTTCATATGTGGGTTGCTCAATTAATATGTTCATTTTTGATTTGGAAGGTTGTTGTTTGATTAAACCTTTAGCGCTTAAATACCCCATCTGTCATCTCGTATATGCGTGCGGGCGGGTGGGGGAAGGGAGGGAGGGGAGGGGTCGATTTTCGAATAATATTCGAATAGCTGTCATTGATTTTCCAATAGTGTTTTTGCCAAATATTCACATCCCTAGTGCCTACTGATACTGATGACGAATAAGACATACATGTTCTGTGTTCTGGGTTTTTAGATATCTTGTAACACATCCTGTTGATTCATTCTTGTTCATTCTTCATGTTTGGGAGCTTTAGCTGCTGGAATAAAACATAGTACATGGTCACTGTATACTTGTGTCATTGTGTCAAATGTGAATGTTCAAGATACAATAAAAAACTGAAGGAGCTTCATAAAATACATATGTTTCATACCATATGAAAGGTCTTTTTCTGGTCTTTCAAACAAAAATTATTCAAAAATTTTTTATCACTAATCACATGCCATAAGTTACATGTGAAAATCTGACCATGTTGCGTTTTTTTTGTTTTTAGCAGGACCCTCACACATGACCCATTTCAAATTTTCAACATTTGGTGATTTTTTTTTGACAGTCCTAGTACATATCTTGATTCTCAAAAAAATATAAGGGTTTACTACACCTACAAGTAGGTTTTAAAAAGGGCTAAAAATGGTACACCACGGAAATGTACGAGTTTTTTGTTTTTCATTTTTAAGTTCATATGAAATGACAATGAGTTGAGATACCAAACCTTCGATAGATGTTATTTGAACACAGAGTAGAGGAGCACAAGCCTACAAAATTTCAGCCCTCTATGTGTGATACTTACGGAGATATTGACCTGTGAAAACGGCCGAGAACAAATTACGCGATTTTGGGCCCATAAATTGACACATACTCCCCTCATAAAATTAGCTGTAACTTAAAAAGTATTGATCGAAAATGACAAAAGTTTCACAGGATTGGTACATGATAGTAAGGGACCAGCTGGTAATTTTTAAAAAAAAATTTTAAAACACATGATGCGTGAGATTTTCTGGAAATTTGATGAAAGGGCATGGAATGACCCTATTGTACTAATGCAGATTGTTGTTGTAATTCAGTCAGTTCTTTGGTCCAGTCACTAATAGAAATGATCAGGTTCAGCATTTGTGAATCAATATATATTCTGATTACTTTCAGGAGAGTCAATATATTAATATATTAATATTAATATTTTGTGTCAGTCTCCCCCACCCCAGGTGTCAGTGGGCGTCCCAGAGTCCAGTGCTGTTTGTGTGAAGACAGAAGAGTCCTCACTGCTTCAACAAAGACAAACTGACCTCAGAGAAGAAACACAGGGAGAGAACATCAGCACAGAGACACATTTACACTCAGAGACTGAGGGAGACACAGAGCACTCCTCTGACACTGATAATGAAGACTGGAGAGCTCCACTCAGCTTTTCAACTGCACAGATGGAGACAGACGCTGATGGAGACCACGACAACCAAGTCCAGAACTCTGGTCTATCCCCCAAATACAAGTCTGCACCAGAGACCAGTGCCACTGTGAACAATAGAAACATGTCAGGAACAGCAGAAGGAGCTAAGGGCAAGAAACACCAGTGCTCTGTGTGTCAAAAGAGGTTTGGGACTAAGTGGCATTTACAAAGACACATTATAATTCACCCAGGAGAGAAACCATTCAGCTGTTCAACCTGTGAGAAAATATTCAACCGAAAGACCAGTCTAGATAAACATGAAAAGCTACACACAAAGAAACCATTCAGCTGTTCAACGTGCAAGAGATCATTTACATCAAAAGGTTTTCTAGCTCTACATGTAAAGGGACACCTGGATGAAAAAACATACAGCTGTTTAATTTGTGAGAAGTCATTTTCTCAAAAGTGTGATCTAAATAAACATGTGAGAACGCACACAGGTGAACGACCTTACAGGTGTTCAACGTGTGAAAAGACATTTTCTTACAAGTGTAGACTAAATGTGCATGTGAAGACGCACAGGTGAACGACCCTACAGGTGTCCCATTTGTAATAAAGGGTTTATACAGAGACATCATTTGAATATGCACCTGAGAACTCACAGAACAGAGCGTGACTGAAGGATTATTGATTGTGTTCATGAGATGTTTTAAAGAGCCTAAATTGTGTTTTGGAGTTTGCTGCTGAAGATTCAAAATACAGATGTTTGGACCAGATCAGCTCTTGTATCTGATTTTGAACCATAACAGAGAAACAACCCTCTGAGAGTCACAGGCAGCTGCTTCTACACTTTTACAACACACTGCATGATGTAAAGGTTTTTCTCCTGAACGATAAGAAAAGCTGGTTTTGATTTGGACTGATTCTCTTCATAGCTGCATTACACCGAAGCAAGCGGCACATTTTCGTGTTTTAAGTGTTTCAGTTTATTTGTCTTTTGTGTGTAACACTGGAGTAGAGATTTTTCAGAAAATTTGCTGGAATGTCTTTAAAAGATCTTCAAGTACAATATTGTAAGAGTTTTTAAGTACCAATACGTCTCAATACAATGTATTTCTATTAAACTTTGATCAATCATTACTGTTTCTTCATTTTTTAAGTAAAAATGTTTTTGACTTGGGCTGTACAACAAAAAAAGCAGTAAACTCCAGAAGTTTGCTATCAAGTTTTTTTGTCGTCGTTGTTTTTTCAGTCAATCTTTATTTATAGAGCCCTTTCCAACACTCAAGTTGACTGAGGCTTTTTACAATAAAATCACAATTTTAAACATTCAGTAGTGAAACAATAAACCAAACTGCATTAAAATCATTTAACCTGCAAAGTCTCAGATGTCCAGAGACTGAGGGAGACACAGAGCACTCCTCTGACACTGATAATGAAGACTGGAGAGCTCCACTCAGCTGTTCAACTGCACAGATGGAGACAGACGCTGATGGAGACCACGACAACCAAGTCCAGAACTCTGGTCTATCCCCCAAATACAAGTCTGCACCAGAGACCAGTGCCACTGTGAACAATGCAGACATGTCAGGAGTAGCAGAAGGAGCTGAGGACAAGAAACACCAGTGCTCTGTGTGTCAAAAGAGGTTCGGGACTAAGTGGCAGTTACAAATACACATTATAATTCACACAGGAGAGAAACCATTCAGTTGTTCAACCTGTGACAAAACATTTAACCAAAAGTCCAATCTAGGTAAACATGAGAAGACACACAAAAAGAAACCAATCAGATGTTCAACGTGCAAGAGGTCATTTAAAATAAAACGTTTTCTAGCTCAACATGTTAAGAGACACGCGTGAAAAAACATACAGCTGTTCAATGTGTGAGAAGACATTTTCTCTAAAGTGTCATCTAATTGTACATGAGAGAATACACACAGGTGAGAGAGCTCCATTCAGCTATTCAGCTGCACAGATGGAGACAGACGCTGATGGAGACCACGACAACCACGTCCAGAACTCTGGTCTATCCCCCAAATACAAGTCTGCACCAGAGACCAGTGCCACTGTGAACAATGCAGACATGTCAGGAACAGCAGAAGGAGCTGAGGGCAAAAAACACCAGTGCTCTGTGTGTCAAAAGAGGTTTGTGACTAAGCGGTGTTTCCAAAGACATATTATAATTCACACAGGAGGGAAACAATTCAGTTGCTCAACCTGTGAGAAAACATTTAACCAAAAAGCCTGTTTAGATCAACATGAAAAACTACACACAAAGAAACCATTCAGCTGTTCAACGTGCAAGAGAGTATTTAAAACAAATGGTGATCTTGCTCTACATATTAAGAGACACCTGGGTGAAAAACCATACAGCTGTTTAATGTGTGAGAGGTCATTTTCTCGAAAGGGTGATCTAAATAAACATGTGAGAACGCACACAGGTGAACGACCTTACAGGTGTTCAACGTGTGATAAGACATATTCCCGCAAAGATAATCTGCATGTACATGAGAGAACCCACACGGGTGAGAGACCTTACAGGTGTTCAACGTGTGAAAAGACATATTCCCGTAAAGATAAACTGTATGTACATGAGAGAACCCACACTGGTGCACGACCTTACAGGTGTTCAACGTGTGAAAAGACATATTCCCGCAAAGATATTCTGGATGTACATGAGAGAACCCACACAGGTGAGAGACCTTACAGGTGTTCAACGTGTGAAAAGACATATTCCCGCAAAGATTTTCTGGATGTACATGAGAGAACCCACACAGGTGAGAGATCTTACAGATGTTCCATTTGTAATCAAGGGTTTATACAGAGACATCATTTGAATATTCACATGAGAACTCACAGAACAGAGCGTGACTGAAGGATTATTGATTGTGTTCATGAGATGTTTTAAAGAGCCTAAATTCTGTTTTGGAGTTTGCTGCTGAGTTGGCCCAGATCAGCTCTTGTATCTGATTTTGAACCATAACAGAGAAACAACAAGCGGCAGATTTTCATGTTTGAAGTTTTTAAGTTTATTTGTTTTTTTGTGTGTAACACTGGAGTAGAGATTTTTCAGAAAATTTGCTGGAATGTCTTTAAAAGATCTTCAAGTACAATATTGTAAGAGTTTTTAAGTACCAATACGTCTCAATACAATACATTTCTATTAAACCTTGATCAATCATTACTGTTTCTTTTTTTTTTAAGTAAACATGTTTTTGACTTGGGCTGTACAAAAAAAGCTGTAAATTCCAGAAGTTAGCTATCAAGTTTTTTTGTTGCCGTCGTTTTTTCAGTCAATCTTTATTTATAGAGTTCTTTTTGACACTCAAGTTGACTGAGGCTATTTACAATAAAATCTAAATTTTAAACATTCAGTTGTGAAATAATAAACCAAACTGCATTAAAATAATTTAACCTGCAAAGTCTCAGATGTCCAGAAGAGAAGGGGAAGACCTACTACAACCTACACGAATTTTTAACAACACAACACAACACATAAGAACTCTGAATTTTTTTGTTTGTTTGTTTTAACCCTCATAGCCTATAGGCTAGTTATGGACAGATGATACCTCAGTGTGTGTATCACACTTTTCCCCTTGTGTGTCGAGACTGTATCACGCTGTGTTGGTCAGTGTATGGGTTTCATCTAGTAGTTTAAAAATATACTACAGCTATACTACAAAAGAAACACATTGTAATGAGTTTGCATAACTAAGTGCAAGATATTACTTGCCAATGTTCAATAATCTCTATGTGAAATTAGAGTGAATATTCTTGTGATGATTAATTGTGTGTGTCATATGAGTGCTTGTGAACATTTTACACATTGCGCCTGTAACATTTGAGTGCTTGTCTTTTTTTTCTTTTTTGGGGGGTGGGGGGTGGATTTCAAACATTTCTATTAAGAAAAGTTTTTGAAGCATGTTTGGGCCCAAACGATTTCTCCTCTTGGAAATAATTTCTCCAGCTTTAGAGAAAATTTGTTCACAAGGAACTGATGAGGCAGGAGTACACAAATATTTTTGGGACAGTTTGAATAAGTGTGGATAGGTCTTTTTTTTGAGAATTTCAATATTCCAATGGGTGTTCAGTTCTGGGAATGCTCCATAATAATTAGTGACTGATTACAAAATACTAATCCACCAGTGTCCATCCCTGGTGTATTTTGTTCTCTTTCATGGCGAACTCTATAATGCCGTAGCATTGATGATGTGTTTCGGGTTGCATAGGACAACTCCGTTGAGCATTGACGACATTTCACCTGTGGGTCAAAAATATATATATATAAAATACTTTGTCTGCCGTGGAAACGGGAATGGAATACACATTACCTTATCAGGTGTTATGAGATCAAAATGATCCCACACGGAAGAAAACTTTATCTTTCTTGGAGGGTCCATAGTGACGAACGGCGTCGTAGCAGCAAGTGGCTAGATCTCATGGATCCATTAAAATAACTGGATACAGTATTGCTGCTTGTAGCTGCCTCCAGTTGACGTAATGGCCAGTCACTGGAACTTCAGCAGAAAAAGTCCCATAGGCCGAGACAAGATATTTCTCATAAAGCGCAATGTAATCATAAACTGCTCGTGTTAGGCTAACAGGGACCAACAACTTTCAAAAATGTCGGATTTTGTGGCAATTTTTACTTATTTTTAGATCATATACTATTTCTCAGCTCAAAATCCTCAAAATCCTTCAGTTGTCTTAAAAAACGCTTTATAACTGTTCGCTTCTGCTCCGCTCTAGTTTCTCTCGCTCTGATTGCTCAAAGCGATCACGTGATACACGAGCTCGCGCTTCGCGGTAGTGTCTTTTCTCCCGCGAGCACACGCGAATGCACGCGTCCGCACGCACGGAGCACGGGCTCGTGTATCACGTGATCGCTTTGACCAATCAGAGCGAGAGAAGCTAGAGCGGAGCACAGTGGAGCCGAAGCTAACGATTATAAAGCGTTTTTTAAGACAAGTGAAGGATTTTGAGCTGAGAAAAAGTTTATGATCTAAAAATAGGTAAACAATCGCCAGCAAATCCGACATTTTTTTTTTCTTTGAGAAAATGGGTCCCCCATTTTCGAGAGGCGTTGTCGAGGGACGACGACGCAAAGAGACGCCGCGTAGGCGAATCATGTAAATCAGCTTGAATCGGAGAGACCTGTACCTGCCTGAACTAATAAAGAGATGTCTGAGAACTGTTTTAACTCTCCAAGACTCTTATTTAAGATTCTGTGTTCAGGCTGCCTCCACGAGAAGCTGACAGGAGGAGGCACTGTGATGAGCATTTTAGGAGTTTAACATCCTGACCAGTGGGGGCAGTAAAGCACTGACCGTGTCTACTCTGCTGCACACAAAGCAGGAAGCAGACCGCCGAGCCTCTTGTGCGGTTAGCTCGGAGCTAAAGCTAAAAACAATTTGTTAAAATGTCCAAAAGCCAAACACTGAGAGCTTTGGTGAATGAGCGGCTGACTGCGGCTGCTGAAGAGATCTTTGCGCTGTTTGAAAGAACGATAGCGGAGTATGAGGAGGAAGTGTGTCGCTCCAAAGAGGAGAACCAGAGGAAACAGGAGCTCCTGGACTCGATACTGAGCCCCTCAAAGAGTCCTGGCCCCGGTCTGAACCAGGACCCTCCACACACTCCACGGATTAAAGAGGAGCCACAGGAGCCAGAGGAGCCAGAGGAGCCGAGCGTCAAACAGAAGGAACACACGCTCCTCGTGCAGGTGAGATTTATTTATGTCCAAGATGAAGACAGGATGAAAACAGACAATCTAAGGTTGGAGGGACGCAGCTTCTGTATCAATATTTCATGTCATATATTTATTTATGCTGTTACAATAAACATGAAAACAAATGTTTGTACCATTAAACTGTAATAGCGCGTTTCTATCTCTAGTTTCAGTTTATCTCGAACAGAAAATATTCATTTGGGAGCTGTGCCTTTTTATTTCTGGGTTTCAGACGAGATTACAACTTTCTACAGGCCAATATTATTTAATAAAGATGGGGGGCAGGTAACATCAGTATTGAGTCATTCCATGACATTTCAACAAATGGCCCACGCACTTCGATCTCAAAATTTTTTTGAAAAAATTAGTAAATAGTCCCTTCCTATCCTGTGCCAACCCTGTGAGGTTTTAGTGATTTTCGATCAAAACTTTTTAAGATACAGCTCATTTTATGAGGGGAGTATGTGTCAATTTACGGGCCAAAAATCGCGTCATTTGTTCTCGACCGTTTTCACAGGTCGATATCTCCGTAAGTATGACACATAGAGCGCTGAAATTTTGTAGGCTTGTGCTCCTCTACTCTGTGTTCAAATAACATCTATCAAAAGTTTGGTATCTGAACTCATTGTCATTTTATATGAACTTAAAAATGAAAAAAAAAAAAAAAAAAACTTGTTAATTTCCGTGGCGTACCATTTTTAGCCCCTTTTTAAACCTACTTGTAGGTGTAGGAGACCCTTAAATTTTTTTGGGAATCAAGATTTGTACTAGGACTGTTCACCAAATCACCAAATGTTGAAAATTTAAAATAGGTTATGTGTGAGGATCCTGTTAAAAACAAGAAAATGCAACATGGTCCAATTTTCACATGTAATTTATGACATGTGGGTAGTGATTAAAAAAAACATATGTGTTTTATGAAGCTCCTTCCATTTTTAATTGTATCTTGACCATTCCCATTTGACACAATGACTCGAGTATACAGTGACCATGCACTATGTTTTATTCCAGCAGTTAAAGACTTAAAGACTGAATCAAATAGTTTGATAAAAATTTTGATGTGACAAGTTATCTGATATTCAAGAAAACAGCTGTAGATTATTCTCATATTAAAGAAACAAACATGTTGAACAATATGATATTGTCTTCTGTTTGTTGTTTACAGCACTTTGATGTTCAAGACTATGCAAATGTTACAATAGATTTAGATGCACAAGGAACTCAAACATCCAGAAGCAGCCAAGTGAGGACACAGTTCCCTATCATGTTCAGATCGCCTGAGCAGGTAAAGAACGTCTTATGGAGCCTTAAATGGAAATTGTTAAGGTTGTCTATTTAAGGGAAATTGCAGGATTTATGGGAATTTATCACATATAAAAAATCATATTCATCTTTATTCTGGGGTGGACCTATATAGTTCCAAATGCACATTTGTTTTTGAAGTATTTTTTAAATATATTTTAAGAGAGCCAGTACATGTTTGGATCACCATGAGACCAAAAGACTACTCCCAAGAAATTAATGAAGTGCACAGATGACAAAGAGCCTGATTCAAGTTACAAGGCCACACCACAGTCAACATGGTCAACTGAACCATCTTAAACCAGTCCAGCAGGGATGAAAAAGCCTCCACAGGTTGAGGAGAATTCTGGTGGTCAAGCTTGTGGGGACTGTCCATGCTGCCGTGACCTCGGCCAGAAAATCCAAAAGCTTCGGGACCGACTGCGGGTTTATGAAGATGTGCCTACTGATACTGATGATGAATAAGACATACATGTTCTGTGTTCTGGGTTTTTAGATATCTTGTAACACATCCTGTTGATTCATTCTTGTTCATTCTTCATGTTTGGGAGCTTTAGCTGCTGGAATAAAACATAGTACATGGTCACTGTATACTTGTGTCATTGTGTCAAATGTGAATGTTCAAGATACAATTAAAAATTGAAAGAGCTTCATAAAAAACATGTGTTTGGTACCATATGAAAGGTCTTTTTCTGGTCTTTCAAACTAAAATTATTCAAAAATGTTTTATCACTAATCACATGCCATAAGTTACATGTAAAATTGGACCATATTGCATTTTCTTGTTTTTAACAGGACCCTCACATAGGGATGGGCATGATTAGTTGATTAATCGATAATTGATCATTAAGAATTTCATCGATTATGTTAATGTTAATCGACAAACCGAATGCAAGTTGCTGTGTGTAGCGTGACCAAACGGAGGTCCGTACAAGTAGCTCTCTGCACTCAGAAGGAGCGAACAAACACTAACAGTCAGTCCACCTGCAACGTACCGAGGTGCATATGCGTATTTAACGACGACTTGTACAAGAAATTCCACGCTTTCCGTTCCGGTCGGGACAAGTGTGAGGCCATGTGCACAGTGTATAAAGCAGCACATATGTTTCGGTGTCCAGTGGGAAAAAGTTTTGCCAGGTGAGAGTCGCGCAATGTCGATGACGAGTCCCCACGTCCCTCCCCCCGTACTGTGTCCTGGTTTTGACAAACGCAAATATGGTCACACTAACCTGTATTCCACTGAGTCATGTCTTTTAATCCGACAGAAGTTGACCGCATCAGTGACACAAGAGCTGTAGTTTTATCTTCGCTTAGTTTATGCAAATTAGCGATGCGGATTTAAGTTTCGTTTCTGTGAGAGTTGCGCAAAACTGAATTAAACACATTATAATAAACGGGCTGATGTGGCTCTAGAGTGGTTACGGTTTATATGTCGTAAAGTTGAATTTATTTATGCAGATTAGTAGTGCAGATAGTAATAATAATGATGATCATTTTAATATAAAAACGTTAATGATTAATTGATAATCGATCGTTAATACTTCCGACGATCGATTAAGAAAATTTCAACGAATGCCCATCCCTACCCTCACACATGACTTATTTAAAATTTTCAACATTTGGTGATTTTTTTTTTTGACAGTCCTAGTACATATCTTGATTCTCAATAAACTTTAAGGGTTTACTACACCTACAAGTAGGTTTTAAAAGGGGCTAAAAATGGTACGCCAGGGAAATGAACACGTTTTTTGTTTTTTTTCTCATTTTAAGTTCATATAAAATGACAATAAGTTGAGATACCAAACCTTCGATAGATGTTATTTGAACACAGAGTAGAGGAGCACAAGCCTACAAAATTTCAGCCCTCTATGTGTGATACTTACGGAGATATCAATCTGTGAATACGGCCGAGAACAAATGACGCGATTTTTGGCCCGTAAATTGACACATACTCCCCTCATAAAATGAGCTGTAACTTAAAAAGCATTGATCGAAAATGACATAAATTTCACAGGATTGGTACATGATGGTAAGGGACCAGCTGGTATTTTTTTTTTTTTTTTTTTAAACACATGATGCTTGAGATTTTCTGGAAATTTGATTAAATGGCGTGGAATGACCCTATTGTACTAATGCAGATTGTTGTTGTAATTCAGTCAGTTCTTTGGTCCAGTCACTAATAGAAATGATCAGGTTCAGCATTTGTGAATTTGCCTTTTGGATGTTTTTAATGGCGAAGTGCAATGTAATCAATAGAGAAAACTGTTATCACATTCTATAATCTGAAAAACACCAATATCGTGAGGGAGACGGGGCATTATCTAATACAGAGAATAGATTACTTGGTGACTTGAGACTGATACATGTATAACAACATTTACAACAGACCTTAATCAAGATGAAAACACAAACATTTAGCACATTTCTGATTTGAAATCAATATATATTCTGATTACTTTCAGGAGAGTCAAAATATTAATATATTAATATATTAATATATTAATATTAATATTTTGTGTCAATCTCCCCCACCTCAGGTGTCAGTGGGCGTCCCAGAGTCCAGTGCCGTTTGTGTGAAGACAGAAGAGTCCTCACTGCTTCAACAAAGACAAACTGAGCTCAGAGAAGAAACACAGGGAGAGAACATTAGCGCAGAGACACATTTACACTCAGAGACTGAGGGAGACACAGAGCACTCCTCTGACACTGATAATGAAGACTGGAGAGCTCCACTCAGCTGTTCAACTGCACAAATGGAGACAGACGCTGATGGAGACCACGACAACCAAGTCCAGAACTCTGGTCTATCCCCCAAATACAAGTCTGCACCAGAGACCAGTGCCACTGTGAACAATGCAGACATGTCAGGACCAGCAGAAAGAGCTGAGGACAAGAAACACCAGTGCTCTGTGTGTCAAAAAAGGTTTGGGACTAATTGGCTGTTACAAAAACACATTGTAATTCACCCAGGAGAGAAACCATTCAGCTGTTCAACCTGTGACAAAACATTTAACCAAAAAGCTTATTTAGATCAACATGAAAAGATACACACAAAGAAACCATTCAGCTGTTCAATGTGCAAGAGATCATTTACAACAAAAGGTGATCTAGCTCTACATGTTAAGATACACCTGGGTGAAAAACCATACAGCTGTTTAATGTGTGAGAGGTCATTTTCTCAAAAGGGTGATCTAAATAAACATGTGAGAACGCACACAGGTGAACGACCTTACAGGTGTTCAACGTGTGAAAAGACATTTTCCCGCAAAGATATTCTGGATGTACATGAGAGAACCCACACAGGTGAGAGACCTTATAGTTGTTCAGTGTGTGAGAAGTCATTTTCTCACAAGTGCAGACTAAATATGCATATGAGAACGCACAGGTGAACGACCCTACAGGTGTGCCATTTGTAATAAAGGGTTTATGCAGAGACATCATTTGAATATTCATATGAGAACTCACAGAACAGATTGTGACTGAAGGATTATTGATTGTGTTCATGAGATATTTTAAAGAGCCTAAATTCTGTTTTGGAGTTTGCTGCTGAAGACTCAAAATACAGATGTTTGGACCAGATCAGCTCTTGTATCTGATTTTGAACCATAACAGAGAAACAACTCTGTGAGAGTCACAGTCAGCTGCTTCTACACTTTTACAACACACTGCATGATGTAAAGGCTTTTCTCCTGAACTACAAGAAAAGCTGGTGTTGATTTGGACTGATTCTCTTCATAGCTGCATTATACCGAAGCAAGTGGCAGATTTTCATGTTTTAAGTGTTTCAGTTTATTTGTTTTTTGTGTGTAACACTCGAGTAGACATTTTTCAGAAAATTAGCTAGAATGTCCTTAAAAGATCTTCAAGTATTGAGTTTTTAAGTACCAATACGTCTCAATACAATGCATTTCTATTAAACTTTGATCAATCATTACTGTTTCTTAAGTTTTTAAGTAAAAATGGTTTTGACTTGGGCTGTACAAAAAAATTCCTGAAGTTTGCTATCAAGTTTTTTTGTTGTCGTTTTTTTCAGTCAATCTTTATTTATAGAGCCCTTTCCAACACTCAAGTTGACTGAGGCTTTTTACAATAAAATCTAAATTTTAAACATTCAGTAGTGAAACAATAAACCAAACTGCATTCAAATCATTTAACCTGCAAAGTCTCAGATGTCCAGAAGAGAAGGGGAGACCTACTACAACCTACACGAATTTTTAACAGGGGGTGCTGTGAGAGTGTTTTTTTTTTTTTTTTTTGTTTGTTTGTTTGTTTATTTGTTTGTTTTTAACCCCCATAGCCTATAGGCCTATTTAATATAAAGAAGTAAATTGATATTGAACATTTTTATTGACATGTCGCCACTAGGGGGAGCTGCACCTCCACTTCCCGCGGTCATTTACCCTGCAGATGCTTTTGGAGGCCCCTTGCTACCAGAATGATCCCTTAGGTTTGACCACAGAGTTCTTACCTGGAAGCGTCATGGTAACTGTTGTGAATAAACGAGAAATTCAGCGGTATTAGGATGGTATAAAGCCTGAGGAGGAGCCACCGTGATGAGCATTTTAGGAGTTTAACATCCTGACCAGTGGGGGCAGTAATGCACTCACCGTGCCTACTCTGCTGCACACAAAGCAGGAAGCAGACCGCCGACCCTCGTGTGCGGTTAGCTCGGAGCTAAAGCTAAAAGCAGTTTGTTAAAATGTCCAAAAGCCAAACACTGAGAGCTTTGGTGAATGAGCGGCTGACTGCGGCTGCTGAAGAGATCTTTGCGCTGTTTGAAAGAACGATAGCGGAGTATGAGGAGGAAGTGTGTCGCTCCAAAGAGGAGAACCAGAGGAAACAGGAGCTCCTGGACTCGATACTGAGCCCCTCAAAGAGTCCTGGCCCCGGTCTGAACCAGGACCCTCCACACACTCCACGGATTAAAGAGGAGCCACATGAGCCAGAGGAGCCAGAGGAGCCGAGCGTCAAACAGGAGGAACACACGCTCCTAGTTCAGGTGAGATTTATTTATGTCTAAGATGAAGACAGGATGAAAACAGACAATCTAAGGTTGGAGGGGCGCAGCTTCTGTATCAATATTTCATGTCATATATTTAGGCCCGAGCCCCGACAGGGCGTAGGGCCTATTGCTTCCGCTATGCGGAGCGAATGGGGAGCGACGTGCGCATGTCCGAATGGAACAGGACGCCATGCAACATTGTCCTCGGTCGCCCCCGGCACGAACAGCAGTATCCCAGTAACCCACGTCCAAGGCCTGAGCCAAATTTACTACTGCTAAAATGAATGGAAGTCAATGGGAGGTCAGGGGACGACCCCGATGAGATGGTGCAGACGCGCTCGTCACTCAGTAATGACCCCACGGTGACGTGGGGAAGGTCAAGAGCTTTCAAAAAATGTATAATATGTGTTCTATAATTTTCGGATATATTGTTTTTGCTTGAATTATTATTATTTTATTTTTATTATTATTCTGCTCTTTGAGCTCTAATTTGACCCCTTAAACACGTTCAAAAACTCACCAAACTTGGCACAATATTCAGAAGTGGCGGAAAATTTGATAAAATATAGGTTTCATGCACGGGCATAAAAAAAATGGCGACACAGCGCCACCTGGAAAACTCAAAAATTTTGCTGCTATGGGAGATGTCCCGGTCAACTTTGTCGTAGAGCCACGAAATTCAGTAAACACATTCGTCACGTGAAGGCAAACAAAAAAAATGTTATTATGGCCACGCCCCCTGTCAAACCAGAAGGCGGCCATCTTGGATTGAAATTTGAGTCCGCGTTTTCGTTGACGTTGCGTTCGAACGAACTCCTCTGAAGGCGCTTCACCCACAGGCCTGAAAATCACCGTACATCATCTAGACAAGTGGAACATCTAAAGTTAGCTGATTTATTTTGGTAACTGTCACGGTTTACGTGCGGCGAGGCCACAAATTTCAATCAAAATTTTGACTAATTTCGAGATGACATTATTTGCTCCTGTTCGCACAGACTTAGTCCGATTTTAAATTTTAATCACTAATGCGTGATATCAGTCTGAATATAATACACTATAAAACATATGAAAAGTGAACACTATAGCGCCCCCTAGCATAGACATGAAACGTCAACATTGTCAGATCTGCACCAAATTTGGGAATTAAATTCTATGCGTGATTACAAACAAACAAAAAATATTATGGACATGGAGAATTTTTCCACTGTTGACCAGCAGGGGCGCATAGACTCCCCCCAAAAATATTGAAAATAGTATTGCACACACAGGCTTAGTCCGATCATGCTGAAATTTGAATCACTAATGTATGATCTCAGCCTGAATATAATACACTATAAAGAATATGAAAAGTGAACACTATAGCGCCCCCTACCATAGACATGAAAAGTCAACATTATCAGAATTGTACCAAATTTGGGAATTCAATTCTATGAACAACTAGAAGCAAAAACATATATTACTGATATGGGGCATTTTTCACGGTTGGCCAGCATGGGGTGCAAAGACCCCTAAAAAAATAATAATTTAAAAGCACACTATCTAAATTTTCTGGTGGACAATGGTTTGGCACACAAATTTAGAAAAATGGCAGGATTAGGTAAGGGTTTAGGGTTAGGGTAAGGGCTAGGGTTAGATTTGGGGTTGGGGCTATGGTTAGTGTTACGAGTAGGGTTTTGCCTAACGTTAGGATTGGGGCTAGGGGTTAGACTTGTGGTTGGGATTTATGGTTATTAGTGTTACTGTGGGGCTTGGCCTTTGCAGAGCACCCCGTTTGTGGGGCACAGAGTTTGCGGGGCATGGCGTGTGCGACGGCCGAGGGCCATTCGACACCGCTTGCAGCTTTAATTATTTATACTGTTACAATAAGCATGAAAAAAATGTTTGTACCATCAAACTGTAATGGCTCGTTTCCATATCCAGTTTCAGTTTATCTTAAACAGAAAATATTCATTTGGGATAGGGGTGGGCGATATATCGATATTTTAAATATATCGAGATAGTTTTAAAACTCGATATGAATTCTGACACATCATATATATCGATATAATGCTTATATTCAATTCTGATTTTGCCGCTTCGCTTGTTTATCTTCTCTCTCGTCGCCCCCGCCTCCCTGATTTTGTTCGCTTGCGTCTCCTTCACTCCTCACTACCGCCGTGAATGCCGAAAGTTGGTGCTAGTGAAAAACTTCAAGCACCACGAACATTTTCCACCATTTACAGACAAAACCATCAGCAGCACATCCTCATATTCCACCGAGTCGCGTCCTTTAGCCCGAAAGAAGCTGAACGAGTTGAGCTGCGTGAGAAGTGCGCTGTTTATGCAAATGAGCCATGTGCTTAAGTTTCGTTTCTGTAAAATGTAAACACACGTGCGCAAAACTGCATTAAACACATTATTATCGCAAACGGGCTGATGTGGCTCTAGAGTCGTTATGCTTTATATATTGTAAAGTTTAGCAATGTAAAGTTTATTTATGCAGAAGATTTTAATGAATAATCTGCTGCAGTGTCACTTGTACAATAGTGTTTGGAAACGTTGGGTTTGATCTGCAGTGGATTGTGGGAAAACTCAGAGCTCTTTACTGCTGGATAATAACATGGATCTATTGAAATAAGGAGCATCCTGAGCTTCTTCTGCTAAATGAGCTCATGGTTATGGTTCTGGTTTGGATAACAGAGTTAATGCAAAGATGAGCTTGTGTTGAGTTGGTTTATTTATGAATGAAAAGAAGGAAATATGTATTATTTCTTTTATTTTATAGTTAAATTATTATTTATGTAATTAGGGTTTTTTTGTAATCTTAAATGTTCCTATATGAACTGTCGACCTCTTACTCTTCAATTTAAAAAAAAAGGACCTTGTGGAATTTGGCAGATTTGTTTTTGCAAGTTTTCAATTTTAGGGGGTTATTTTTTCTTGAACATATATCGAGATATATATCGTATATCGAGATATAGCAAAATATATCGAGATATATATTTTTTATCCATATCGCCCAGCCCTGATTTGGGAGCTGTGTCTTTTTATTTCTGGGTGTCAGACATCACAACTTTCTACAGGCCAATATTATTTAATACAGATGGGGGGCAGGTAACATCAGTACTGGGTCATTCTACGCCATTTCAACAAATGGCCCACACACTTTGATCGCAAACAATTTTGAAAAAAATACCAAATAGTCCCTTACTATAATGTACCAACCCTGTAAACTTTTAGTGATTTTCGATCAAATACTTTTTAAGATACAGCTCATTTTATGAGGGGAGTATGTGTCAATTTATAGGCCAAAAATTGCATCATTTTTTCTCGGCCGTTTTCACAGGTCGATATCTCCGTAAGTATCACACATAGAGGGCTGACATTTTGTAGGCTTGTGCTCCTCTACTCTGTGTTCAAAGAACATTTATCGAAGGTTTGGTATCGCAACTCATTGTCATTTTATATGAAATTAAAAATGGAAAAAAAAAAAAAACTAATTAATTTGTATGGCGTACCATTTTTAGCCCCTTTTTAAACCTACTTGTAGCTGTAGGAGACCCTTAAATTTTTTTGAGAATCAAAATATGTACTAGGACTGTTAAACGAAATCACCAAATGTTGAAAATTTGAAAAAGTCATGTGTGAGGGTCCTGTTAAAAACAAAAAAATGCAACATGGTCTGATTTTCACATGTAATGTATGTGCATGTGATTAGTGATTAAAACATTTGGAATAATTTTTATTTGAAAGACCAGAAAAAGACCTTTCATATGGTACCAAACATATGTATTTATGAAGCTCCTTCAATTTTTAATTGTATCTTGAACATTTGTGTTTTTGAGGTTTCGGTCACAGTGCAAGACACAATGACTCGAGTATACAGTGACCATGTACTATGTTTTATTCCAGCAACTAAGGTCACTAAACATTTAAAGACTGAATCAAAAGGTTTGATAAAAATTTTGATCTGACAGGGTATCTGTGACAAGTTATCTGACATCCACGAAAACAGCTGTAGATTATTCTCATATTAAAGAAACAATTCAGTCATGTTCAACAATATGATATTGTCTTCCGTTAGTTGTGGACAGCACATTGATGTTCAAGATTATGCAAATGTTACAATAGATTTAGATGCACAAGGAACTCAAACATCCAGAAGCAGCCAAGTGAGGACACAGTTCCCTATCATGTTCAGATCGCCTGAGCAGGTAAAGAACGTCTTATGGAGCCTTAAATGGAAATTGTTAAGGTTGTCTATTTAAGGGAAATTGCAGGATTTGTGGGAATTTATCACATATAAAAAATCATATTCATCTTTATTCCGGGGTGGACCTATATAGTTTCAAATGCACATTTGTTTTGAAGGGTTTTTAAAAATATATATATTTTAAGAGAGCCAGTACATGTTTGGATCACCATGAGACCAAAAGACTACTCCCAAGAAATTAATAAAGTGCACAGATGACAAAGAGCCTGATTCAAGTTACAAGGCCACACCACAGTCAACATGGTCAACTGAACCATCTAAAACCAGTCCACCAGCGATGAAAAAGCCTCCACAGGTTGAGGAGAATTCTGGTGGTCAAGCTTGTGGGGACTGTCCATGAAAATCGAAAAGCTTCGAGACCGACTGCGGGTTTATGAAGATGTGCCTACTGATACTGATGACGAATAAAACATACATGTTCTGTGTTCTGGGTTTTTAGATATCTTGTAACACATCCTGTTGATTCATTCTTGTTCATTCTTCATGTTTGGGAGCTTTAGCTGCTGGAATAAAAACATAGTACATGGTCACTGTATACTTGTGTCATTGTGTCAAGTGTGAATGTTCAAGATACAATAAAAAATTGAAGGAGCTTCATAAAATACATATGTTTGGTACCATATGAAAGGTCTTTTTCTGGTCTTTCAAACGAAAATTATTTAAAAATGTTTTATCACTACCCACATGCCATAAATTACATGTGAAAATCGGACCATGTTGCATTTTCTTGTTTTTAACAGGACCCTCATACATGACCTATTTCAAATTTTCAACATTTGGTGATTTTTTTTTTTGACTGTCCTAGTACATATCTTGATTCTCAATAAATTTTAAGGGTTTACTACACCTACAAGTAGGTTTAAAAAGGAGCTAAAAATGGTACGCCACGGAAATGTACGAGTTTTTTGTTTTTCATTTTTAAGTTCATATAAAATGAAAATGAGTTGAGATACCAAACCTTCGATAGATGTTATTTGAACACAGAGTAGAGGAGCACAAGCCTACAAAATTTCAGCCCTCTATGTGTGATACTTACGGAGATATCGACCTGTGAAAACGGCCGAGAACAAATGATGCGATTTTGGGCCCGTAAATTGACACATACTCCCCTCATAAAATGAGCTGTAACTTAAAAAGTATTGATCGAAAATGACAAAAGTTTCACAGGATTGGTACATGATAGTAAGGGACCAGCTGGTAATTTTTTAAAAAATTTTTAAAACACATGATGCTTGAGATTTTCTGGAAATTTGATGAAAGGGCGTGGAATGACCCTATTGTACTAATGCAGATTGTTGTTGTAATTCAGTCAGTTCTTTGGTCCAGTCACTAATAGAAATGATCAGGTTCAGCATTTGTGAATTTGCCTTTTGGATGTTTTTAATGGCAAAGTGCAATGTAATCAATAGAGAAAACTGTCACATCACATTCTATAATCTGAAAAACACCAATATCGTGAGGGAGACGGGGCATTATCTAATACAGAGAATAAAGATTACTTGGTGACTTGAGATTGATACATGTATAACAACATTTACAAGAGACCTTAACCAAGATGAAAACACAAACATTTAGCACATTTCTGATTTGAAATCAATATATATTCTCATTACTTTCAGGAGAGTCAAAATATTAATATAGTAATATTAATATTTTGTGTCAATCTCCCCCACCCCAGGTGTCAGTGGGCGTCCCAGAGTCCAGTGCTGTTTGTGTGAAGACAGAAGAGTCCTCACTGCTTCAACAAAGACAAACTGAGCTCAGAGAGGAAACACAGGGAGAGGACATCAGTGCAGAGACACATTTATACTCCTCTGACACTGATGATGAAGACTGGAGAGCTCCATTCAACTGTTCAACTGCACAGATGGAGACAGACGCTGATGGAGACCACGACAGCCAAGTCCAGTACTTTGGTCTATCCCCCAAATACAAGTCTGCATCAGAGACCAGTGCCACTGTGAACAATGCAGACATGTCAGGAACAGCAGAAGGAGCTGAGGACAAGAAGCACCAGTGCTCTATGTGTCAAAAGAGGTTTGGGACTAAGTGGCAGTTACAAAAACACATTATCATTCACACAGGAGAGAAACCATTCAGCTGTTCAACCTGTGACAAAACATTTAACCAAAAAGCTTATTTAGATCAACATGAAAAGATACACTCAGAGAAACCATTCAGCTGTTCAATGTGCAAGAGATCCTTTACAACAAATGGTGATCTAGCTCTACATGTTAAGAGACACCTGCGTGAAAAACCATACATCTGTTTATTTTGTGAGAAATCATTTTCTCAAAAGGGTGATCTAAATAAACATGTGAGAACGCACACAGGTGAACGACCTTACAGGTGTTTAACGTGTGAAAAGACATTTTCCCGCAAAGATATTCTGGATGTACATGAGAGAACCCACACAGGTGAGAGACCTTACAGTTGTTCAATGTGTGAGAAGGCATTTTCTCACAAATGTAGACTAAATATGCATATGAGAACGCACAGGTGAACGACCCTACAGATTTTCCATTTGTAATAAAGGGTTTATACAGAGACATCATTTGAATATTCATATGAGAACTCACAGAACAGAGTGTGACTGAAGGATTATTGATTGTGTTCATGAGATATTTTAAAGAAAAATATCTCTGTTTTGGAGTTTGCTGTTGATGATTCCAAATACAGATGTTTGGCCCAGATCAGCTCTTGTATCTGATTTTGAACCATAACAGAAAAACAACTCTGTGAGAGTCACAGTCAGCTGCTTCTACACTTTTACAACACACTGCATGATGTAAAGGCTTTTCTTCTGAACTACAAGAAAAGCTGGTGTTGATTTGGACTGATTCTCTTCATAGCTGCATTGCACCGAAGCAAGTGGTAGATTTTCATGTTGTAAGTGTTTAAGTTTATTTGTCTTTTGTGTGTAACACTCGAGTAGACATTTTTCAGAAAATTATCTTGCATGTCCTCAAAATATCTTCAAGTACAATATTGTAAGAGTTTTTAAGTACCAATACGTCTCAATACAATGCATTTCTATTAAACTTTGATCAATCATTAGTGTTTCTTCAGTTTTTAAGTAAACATGTTTTTGACTTGGGCTGTACAAAAAAAGAAGTAAATTCCAGAAGTTTGCTATCAAGTTTTTTTGTTGTCGTTGTTTTTTCAGTCAATCTTTATTTATAGAGCCCTTTCCGACACTCAAGTTGACTGACGCTTTTTACAATCAAATCTAAATATTAAACATTCAGTTGTGCAATAATAAACCAAACTGCCTTAAAATAATTTAACCTGCAAAGTCTCCAATGTCCAGAAGAGAAAGGGACCTACTACAACCTACACAAATTTTTAACAACAACAAAAAAAGAACTGACTGTTTTGTTTTGTAACCCTCATAGCCTACAGGCCTATTCAATATAAAGAAGTAGATTGAAATTCAACATTTTATTGACATATACAGTTGTGTTCAAAATAATAGCAGTCCAACATGACTCATCATTGTTTTTGTTATAAATCATAGTATTACGTGGCAAATGTTTTATCAGTAGGTATTATAGAGTCAGAGAAACTAACAGACCACCCATTCATGATATAAATGCTCCTGAGTCTGTGTAATTGAATAATTAAGTGAAAGGGGTGTGTTCAAAATAATAGTCGTGTGGAATTCAATCAGTGAGGTCAATCAATATGTGAAGAAACAAATGTCATTTAGATGGCCCTTATTTGAGGATGAAGCCAGCACATGTTGTACACGCAATTCTCTCTGAAAACCTGAGAAAGATGGGTTGTACCAGACATTGTTCAGAAGAACTGCGTGCTTTAATTAAATAGTTGATTGGAGAGGGGAAAATGTATAAAGAATTGCAGAAAATGATAGGCTGCTCAGCTAAAATGATCTTCATTGCTTTAAAATGGAAAGCCAAACCAGAGAGACGTGGAAGAAAACAGAAGACTACCATTTGAACGGATCAAACAATAGCCCGAATGGCAGACTCAGCCAATGATCAGCTCTAGGAAGATCAGAGATGGTCTAAAGTTACCTGTGAGGACTGTGACAATTAAAAGGCACTTGTGTGAGGGTAGTCTATCGGCAAGAAGCCCCCGCAAAGTCCCACTGTTCAAAAAAGACGTGCTGAAGAGGATACAATTTGCCAAAGAACATATCAGCTGGCCTAAAGAGAAATGGAGAAACATTTTGTGGACTGATGAAAGTAAGATTGTTCTTTTTGGGTCCAAGGGCCGCAGACGACCCCCACACACTGAATTCAAGCCACAGTGCACTCTGAAGAGCGTGAAGCCTGGTGGTGCAAGCATCATGATATGGGGCTGTTTCTCTTACTATGGTGTTGGGCCTATTTATCGCATACCAGGGATCATGGATCAATTTGTTTATATCAAAATACTTGAAGAGGTCATGCTACCTTATGCTGAAGAGGAAATGCCCTTGAAATGGGTGTTTCAACAAGACAACGACCCAAACACACCAGTAAGCGAGCAGCATCTTGGTTCCAGATCAACAAAATTAAGGTTATGGAGTGGCCAGCCCAATCCCCAAACTTTAATCCAATAGAAGACTTGTGGGATGACATCAAAAATGCAGTTTTTGAGGCAAAACCAAGAAATGCAAAGGAATTGTGGAAGGCTGTCAAATCATCCTGAGCTGGAATACCTGTTTACAGGTGCCAGAATTTGGTCGACAGGACATGCAGCATAGATGTGAAGCAGTACTCAAAAACAGTGGTTATACAACTAAATATTAGTTTAGTGATTGACAGGAATGCTAAATCGCAAAGTTTTTTTCGTTTTACTTAGTAAATATTTGAGTTTGTAATGAAAAATGCAGACACTGCTATTTTTTTTAACAGCCCAATATCATTTTTTTCCTTATTTTTTATGTAAAGTAATTAAAATATTGATACTTTTTCTTCATGTCTTGATGTAAAAAATATGTGTTCCCAATGAATGGAAATAAAAATGTTATAAGGATTTTGAGCTTTACTCACGTTTTTAAAAACACTGCTATTATTTTGAACACAACTGTACACTTTAAAGTAGTTTTTGACTATTTAAGAACCAAAAATCTCCTCCTCGCCACTACGGAGAGTTGCACGTCCACTTCCCGTGGTCATTTACCCTGCAGATGCTTTTGGAGGCCCCTTGCCACCAGAATGATCCCTTAGGTTTGACCACAGAGTTCTTACCTGGAAGCATCATGGTAACTGCTGTGAATAAACTAGAAATGCAGCGGTATTAGTATGTTATAAAGTCTGAGGAGGAGCCACTGTGATGAGCATTTTAGGAGTTTAACATCCTGACCAGTGGGGGCAGTAATGCACTCACCGTGTCTACTCTGCTGCACACAAAGCAGGAAGCAGACCGCCGACCCTCGTGTGCGGTTAGCTCGGAGCTAAAGCTAAAAACAATTTGTTAAAATGTCCAAAAGCCAAACACTGAGAGCTTTGGTGAATGAGCGGCTGACTGCGGCTGCTGAAGAGATCTTTGCGCTGTTTGAAAGAACGATAGCGGAGTATGAGGAGGAAGTGTGTCGCTCCAAAGAGGAGAACCAGAGGAAACAGGAGCTCCTGGACTCGATACTGAGCCCCTCAAAGAGTCCTGGTCCCGGTCTGAACCAGGACCCTCCACACACTCCACGGATTAAAGAGGAGCCACAGGAGCCACAGGAGCCAGAGGAGCTGAGCGTTAAACAGGAGGAACACACGCTCCTAGTTCAGGTGAGATTTATTTATGTCTAAGATGAAGACAGGATAAAAACAGACAATCTAAGGTTGGAGGGGCGCAGCTTCTGTATCAATATTTCATGTTTGTACCATCAAACTGTAATAGCTCGTTTCCATCTCTAGTTTCAGTTTATCTCGAACAGAAAATATTCATTTGGGAGCTGTGTCTTTTTATTTCTGGGTTTCAGACAACATCACAACTTTCTACAGGCCAATATTATTTAATACAGATGGGGGGCAGGTAAAGTAAATATTGTACTAATGCAGATTGTTGTTGTAATTCAGTCAGTTCTTTGATCCAGTCACTAATAGAAATGATCAGGTTCAGCATTTGTGAATTTGCCTTTTGGATGTTTTTAATTGTAAAGTGCAATGTAATCAATAGAGAAAACTGTTATCACATTCTATAATCTGAAAAACACCAATATCGTGAGGGAGACGGGGCATTATCTAATACAGAGAATAAAGATTACTTGGTGACTTGAGACTGATACATGTATAACAACATTTACAACAGACCTTAACCAAGATGAAAACACAAACATTTAGCACATTTCTG
The DNA here is from genome assembly GCF_026225935.1 of Boleophthalmus pectinirostris. NCBI lineage: Eukaryota > Metazoa > Chordata > Actinopteri > Gobiiformes > Gobiidae > Boleophthalmus > Boleophthalmus pectinirostris. Next base: position 37,212,282 of record NW_026571447.1, read on the forward strand.
ATTTGAAATCAATACATATTCTGATTACTTTCAGGAGAGTCAAAATATTAATATATTAATATTGTGTGTCAATCTCCTCCACCTCAGGTGTCAGTGGGCGTCCCAGAGTCCAGTGCCGTTTGTGTGAAGACAGAAGAGTCCTCACTGCTTCAACAAAGACAAACTGAGCTCAGAGAAGAAACACAGGGAGAGAACATCAGCGCAGAGACACATTTACACTCCTCTGACACTGCTGATAAAGTCTGGAGAGCTCGGTTCAGCTGTTCAGCTGCACAGATGGAGACAGACGCTGATGGAGACCACGACAACCAAGTCCAGAAAGGTCAAAGGTTGAGAGCTTTGGTGAAGGAGATCTTTGCGCTGTTTGAAAAAATGATAGCGGAGTATGAGAAGGAAGTTTGCCGCTCCAAAGAGGAGAGCCAGAGGAAACAGAAGCTCCTGGATTCAGCGCTGAGCCCCTCAAAGACTCCTGACCCCGGTCTGAACCAGAACCGTTCACAGACTCCACGGATTAAAGAGGAGCCACAGGAGCCGAGTGTCAAACAGGAGGAAGATGCGCTCCTAGTACAGGTGGGATTTATCCACATTATTGTCTCTGATGAAGTTTACTAAAATGGACCATAGAAGGTGTCATTTTCATTTACAGTCCTTAGGAGGGACTGAACATAAGACTGCGTATTCACTAGAGCCCGACCGATATGGATTTTGTTGTGGCCGATATGATACCGATATAATGATAGTTGGAGCTGCCGATAGCCGATATAATCACCAATATATTTAGTGATGTAAAATTCACTGTAAATCTTGAATTATTTAAAAAAAAAACTTAGGTTTGGCTCTTGTGGATTTTAAACTGGGTTTATTTAGGCAACATTTATTGTTGTTCTGCCTCTTTACATGAAATGTCATAGGACTAAACCAGAACTGAACCAGCACTGAAAAAGCACTAAACCAGGACTATAACAGATCTAAACTATGTGCAAAACGGAACTAAACCAGAATTTAACCAGGACTGAGTGTCGGGACTCGGTCTCTATCTCTCTCCCTCTCTCGACCCCAAGATTAGTCCTGGTTTATTTATTTTATGCTGAATATATTTTTGCAAGTTTTTTTTTTTACACTATGCACACGCAGAGTTTTGAAAGTTTCGTTTTTAGCCGCTGCCGCTGTCAAACTACCACGAGTCTGCAGCGGCATGAAGAGAAAAAAGTGAGAGAAAGAGAAAACACGGCTCCCAATAAGGATCAGGCTCCCGTCGTTCGCTTCAAAGAGCCGGATCTAAGAGCCGCTTCGTTCGCGAACGACCCATCACTGCTAGCGAGTAAATAAACAATCGCTATTAGCCTTTAGGCGTAAATGCTGCGTGCCGCGGTAATTAATTATATGCGCAAATTTCATCATTCACACGTCTATTCACAGCTCATTTACATATCAATGCAGGTCCAGTAACAAATATATGGCCAATATAGTCACTTTACAATAGACCAATAGAAAACGGCCAATTTATGTGTGGGAGCTACAGCAGCTAACCGCTAACCAAAAACTTGCTTCAAAGTCGACATATTTCCAACACTCACCGCTCACACAGGCTTCTCCTCACATCACATGTCAGCACTAATAAATGTCCTTTTAATCCAGACTCAAACCGATTGTCCGTAAAAAGAAAATAATCCCAGTGGATCTGTGTCTGCAGATGTAAACAAACGCACGTGACTCTCACACAGACAAATGACTCCGCAGATAAATACTGATGTGGAGCCACATATTTGGACATTTATCTGACTGTAAATTGGATTAAATGAACATAATGTAGAGAGTCTAAGCTTTATAACGACGAATAACATGCCCACGTGAAATATCGGCCCCTATCAGCAAGTATATCGGCCGATAGCCGATATGCTTCCAGGTGCTCAATTCGGCCGATAATATCGGTCAACCGATATATCGGTCGGGCTCTAGTATTCACATTCTCACACATTTACATCATCATCATGTTCTTAATACATCTCATGTAGGAACAGCTCAAGGGTCTGCAACCTTTAACAACAAAAGAGCCACACTGGCCTGTTTCAAACCAAATTTAAGTCCTTAAGTGCTGCAACTGTTTGATCCATAAAATTATGTAACAAACTGATTAATTTACTTTAATTTAAAAAGATGCAGCCCAACAGTTTGTTGCTGTTAGTATGAATTAAAAAAAAATATTCCACTCAGTCCTGACCTTTAGTTCGACAGCAGCTGATGGCATCGGCAGCACAAGGAGTGAGCTGTTTTTTTAGGTTTATAGTAGTATATAACAATTGAACCATGCAGTTTTACGTTTTGTTTCTGTGTTTGGTGTTAAGTGTCAATCATTTGATTATGTAAAACAACTGGGGTAGGTCCCAAATATGTACATATCATTGTTCTTTGTTATTGTTGTTGCTGTTGTACCTTGCTCAAAAAAAGAGCAAAATTTAACACATTATAATCTCTAACGGGCTGGTGTGGCTCTATAGTCGTTATGCTTTATACATTCCAAAATTTAGTTTGTTTATACAGAATATTTTAATTAATAATCTGATGCAGTGTAACTTGTAAATGAGTACAGTACTTGGAAACTTTCAGTTTGATCTAGTAATGTGATGTTCATGAACGAGTCGGCTTTTTGAACGGTTCGTTAACGTGAATGTTGGGAATTGGATGTCAGTTTTTAAAAGAATCAAATCCTTTGTTCTTTTAGGACCCTGTCCCAGAGTTTCTCTTCTCTGCCGCTGCTCGAGTGGTCACTTGCAACTTTGCTCCTCCTGCAAACATCAAATGCATTTACACAAAGACATAAGAACCTTTTACAGATCTGTGGTTCAAAAGGTTATACAGTATTATTGTCACAATACTAAAATTTCAAACTCAATTTTGATACTAAGGAGTAAACTTGATACTCAATACAGATTCTGATATCACAGTGATAATAAAAATCATATGTGATTTTCAACATTAAATGACAATACTTTCTTTTATATCCCCATGCAGCCTGATATCTGTGTAATTGATCAGTGGTCCATGGGCATATAGTAGACTAGTCTAGACACAGGGAGAGGAGAAATGCTTCTCCTTCTTCCTCACTTTAAACTAAGTTGTGGATGAAGAAGCCCTAACTATCTCTTTGTGGATGTTGTTCAAACAATGTTAAAGTGTGGAAAACACTGCATGTTGCACACTGCCCGTGGCTGAGTTAGACCTGTGTATATTTGATTATATTATTTTGTGAGCGAACTTAAGCACAGATCTGGAGGCTCTGCATTGTTTTCAAACTGAGACTGATAAATGTATAACAATATTTCTAACAAACCTCAACCAAGAAAATCACAAACATTTCTATCTGAAATCAAGAAACATTTTGATTATTGTTTTCAGGAGGGTCCAAATATTAGTATTAATGTGTGTCAATCTCCCCCACCCCAGGTCTTAGTGGGCGTCCCAGAGTCCAGTACTGCCTGTGCGACAACAGAAGAGTCCTCACTGCTTCAACAAAGACAAACTGAGCTCAGAGAGGAAACACAGGGAGAGGACATCAGCGCAGAGACACATTTACACTCAGAGACTGAGGGAGACACAGAGAACTCCTCTGACACTGATGATGAAGACTGGAGAGCTCCACTCAGCTGCTCAACTGCACAAATGGAGACAGACGCTGATGGAGACCACTACAACCAAGTCCAGAACTCCAGTCTATCCCCCAAATACAAGTCTGCACCAGAGACCAGTGCCACTGTGAACAATGCAGACATGTCAGGAACAGCAGAAGGAGCTGAGGACAAGAAACACCAGTGCTCTGTGTGTCAAAAGAGGTTTGGGACTGTGCAGAAATTACAAAGACACATTATAATTCACACAGGAGAGAAACCATTCAGCTGTTCAACCTGTGAGAAAACATTTAACCAAAAGGCAAATCTAGATAAACATGAAAAGCTACACAATGGAGAAAAACCTCACACCTGTATAATCTGTAAAAAAACATTTACCCAAAAAACAAGTCTAGATTACCATTTAATGATCCACACAGGAGAGAAACCTTACAGCTGTTTAATCTGCAAGAAAACATTTACTAAGAAAACTAGTCTAGAATATCATGTAAAGATACACACTGGCGAGAAACCTTACAGCTGTTTAATCTGTAAGAAAACATTTGCCCATAAAGTGAATCTATCTTACCATGTAAAGAAACACACAGGAGAGAAACCATTCAGATGTTCCACCTGTGACAAGGCATTTGCAATAAAGGGTCATCTAGATAAACATTTAAAGATACACACAGGCGAGAGACCTTTCAGCTGTTCAATGTGTGAGAAGACTTTTGCCACAAAGTATAATCGAGATAAACATGAGACGACACACAGAGAAACTGTTCAGGTGATCAAGCAGTAAATACATTTTCTAAAAAGTAGGGATGGAACGATTCTCAAAAAAAAGATCCAAGCATTGGATTCTGGGGTTTCGATTTGATTCTGAGTTGAATTGGATTTTCTCGTGTCCCTCCATGTGCACCGCATTGTCACTTTGGCACGGGCAGGAACAGGTCAAGCCTGGGGTCCTTTCTTAGATACAGAAACTAATCGGCTTTACAGAGACTCACTGCTGGTATATTCTAAGAGAGGTGAGTTTTATCTTTCAGACACTTTTTATTTTGCATTGATAGACTCAGAAATAAACTTTGAAATACTCCAAACTCGGCTTTGTTAATACACACGCAGCTTGTACTACTACAATCTTTTTTAAAAATACAGTCTCCTCAGTTTGACTTAAATAACTCATTTGGACATTATTACGTCTTATAACATGTTTAGTGGTGAAAAGAAGAGAGGAAAGAGAGTTTTTATCAGGGGGAGGGGCTGCTGTTGAGAACAAGGAAGAAACACAGATACACAGACATGAGTGAGTCAGGATGAGCAAAGACTTTTACCAACAAAATTATATACTGTAATTTCTGTACTATTGAGCGCACCTGATTATAAGACACATCAACAAAATATTAAAAGTAATACATTTTTTTACATATATAGGTCGCACTTGTCTATAAGCTGCAGGTGTCCATGCTGTAACTTGAGATATTTACACAGAAAGATTTTTTTATTTTTTTATTAAATACCATTATGTGCTTTTTTCCGAACAGTGCCTGTAACACGGCAGTAAAACAACATTACGACCTTACAACAGGATTATCAGACTACATCCTCTCGTCATTTATGCACTCACCTGAATTTAACACATATGGGTCATTAAAACGTGTCCCACTCACTAATTTAGCATCATAATTTATTTTATCACACAGTGAGAAACCGTTTTAGTGCTGACAACAGCTCTAGCTAGTGTTTCAACTTCATGTCAGACAGTGACGCTTTCTGCACTCAGGCTGTGGCTCATCTGCTGTGTTGATAAGCAAATAATCTGTCCATATATTAGCCGCATTGTTATATAAACCGCAGGGTTCAAAAGTTCAAATATATAATATAATATATCAATTGTATTGTATTATAATTAATAAAATATAATACATTTAAATACTATAATACATACACACACACAATAAGTTTATTTTTTATTTAATTTAGAAAGTTATTTTTATTATAAATCATTTATTTCAGATATCTACAATAGGAACATTAAATCTTATGATTTATTGTTCATGCCAACAAAAGTTCTGATCATTAATAACAATGACTGTATTTTCTAACTCAATGTTAATGATATTTTGTATTTTAAGGGAACAAATAATGTTCATTTAAAGAAGTTATCAAATTCGAAGAGAATCAAAAATTGGGAGTCCAAAATCAAAAGCCAAATCGAATCAGAAGTTAAATGAATCGTCCCATCTCTACAAAAAAGTGTAATCTAGAAGCACATTTGAGAACACACAGGTGAACGACCTTACAGCTGTTTAACGTGTAACAAGACACAAACATCTAATTAGAGTAATCGTGTTAAATGTGTGAGAACACACACCGGTGAGAAACCTTACAGCTGTTTGAACTGTAATAAAAGGTATCGACTAGTACTTGTATATCATTTGAAAAGACACATGACAACTCACAGAACAGAAGTGACTGAAGTTTTTTTTTTTTGGTTGTGTTCAGTTTTGTGTTGGATTCTGCTGCTGATGACTCAAATACAGATGTTTGCAGCTGTCATCTGTTTAAAGCTCCTGTACCTGATTTTGAACCATAACAGAGAAACAACTCAGAGTCACAGGCAGCTGCTTCTGCACTTTTACTATACACTGCATGGTGTAAAGGCTCTTCTCCTGAAATACAAGAAAATCTCCTCAAATCTACAGTGGCTTTCTGTTGGCTTTCAATGAATTACAAAACATAAGGACATATATAAATGAGAATATGTATTTCTTCTCTAAGGGTTAATTTGTGAAAGTTCATGGTATTGTATTAGCTGTAATTTTAATTATCTTTAGAAGAGTGACTGTGTTAAAGGTCATGAACTTTTACACGAGACGGGTGTGTCCAGACACACGACAGAGAAAAATGTGTATCCTCTGTATGCAGGTTAAGCTCTATCTTATTTATTTTTTAAGAGTTCAGGCTGCAAACCCTGACTTTTAACCTTGAATGTTTTTAGACAATATCTGTCATTTTAAGGAAATCATATTATGCAATTTTCTGTTATTTATGTGGATCATTATTTTACATGTCCATTGTAAACCACATTATTGATCTAAAACTATTTGATTATAGAAACAAGTTCATTCCTGTTCAAAACTGCAGGACGATTCTCCTGGGTTTGAGGTGTCCGTGCTAAATATTTGTAAATCCTTTCTTTGGTCTTAAGGACTGTTCATAATTGTAACACATTTTTGTTTCTGATTTAATACAAAACAATTATATTTTTTAAAAATCGTTGTAATTGATTGAATTTCTATTGTGATTACAATTTTTGTTTGTACAATTAAAACTAATTGGAAATCTGTTTTGAATTATATTGACACTCTCTGTCTGCAAAACCTGGAACAGGGCCTCGTCTATAGTGACTTTAAAACATGAATCACAAAACATTATGATACCTAATACTTCTATTGATAATAATAATTGATTTATATAGTGCTTTTCTGGACACTCAGACACTTTACAGTATTATTCATTCACTCCACACTGTGGTGGTAAGATACTATTGTAGCCACAGCTGCCCTGGGACAGACTCACAAAAGCAAAGCTGCCAATCTTCACCATCAGCCCCTCCGACCACCACCATCACTCACACCGCGTTCATACTAAGCAATGTGGGTAAAGTGCCTTACCTAAGGACTGGGGCTGGGTATCATTAAGAAGTTGCTGATACGATGCATACCTTGATACACAGGCCACAATACCTCGATACAGTGCACGTTCTGTTCAATACGATATCGATAACGATTCGATACGGTTCAATAAATAATGGCTAAATCATGGCTGTGATACTAAAAGTCTTTGTTTCATTTTAATCAGTAAACAGTGAATATGTCAAAATGTGTCACATGAATGAGTTTCTTTCCTCTGAACAAGCAACAAAACTGTGGCTGTAACAAAATAATGTAGAAAAATATACCAAAAAAATATTCTTGGTGATATATCGATACAGCAGCTCACAATATCGATACTGTATCATTACATTAAACAATACGATATTTTGATAGTTTTGCACACCCCTACTAAGGACACAATAATAGTTTTTGCTACTGGCACCCCCCGTGGCACCTGATGGTCCCAATGGTCTCTCATGCAAGTACTGACCAGGCCTGACCCTGCTCAGAGACAAGATCTGGCTTGTTAGATTGATTGATTGATTGATTGATAGCATTTATATAGCGCTTTACAGTTCATTAACTTAGAACTGAAGTGTTGGTTATTTCAGGGAAACAGGGAGACAGCAGCAGCAGGAAGAGCACGAGACATGCTTCAGATTGTGAGTCTACATGAAGTGAATGAATATAGCCTCGTTCACGTCAGTTTCGCATGTCCTTGAAGAGTAACCCCATATAAATACATCTTGACAAACTTTCGCTATCTTCCACTTACCATTTTGTATTATATTGCGGTTACAAAAAATAAATTAATAATAATAATAATAATAATAATAATAATAATAATAATAATAATAATAATAATAATAATAATAAAATGTTGCTGTTACGTCGTGACGCTGGCTACGTCCCGTGTGCTGCTGACGTGTACGTGGGGATGGGGAAGTCCTTTAGCCTTTAGCCGCTAATCTTTCCTCTGTAAACCGAAAGAAAAACCTCCGCGACAGACTTTAAGAATGAAATGATTCTGTGTCCTCGGCTCTCGCGGGTGGGTGATATCACTAAACACTAAATCCCCTAAAGAAAAAACAGGTAAGACATTCTGTTGTAAGAAAAGCTAACGAGCTGCTAGCCCTCGAGCTAACCCTCCACTAGCAGCTGTGGACTGAACAGGAATGAACAACAAACTTTTGCTTTACTAACCTGCTCTTTTTTTTTGCAGCGGGTTTTCATGTAAACCAAGAAATCCCAAGCAAAATAAGTGCAAAAATATGAAATAATAGTGAGTGTTTACCATAACACCCAACTCCAGTGCGTTTCTATCTCTGTAATTTATTCAGAGTTGTCAGATAAGAGGCTTAAAGTTCTTTCAGATGACAACAATCGCTTTTGGGAATATTAACACTTTTTTTTTTTTTTTTTTTTTTTTTTTTCTGACAAAGAAGATGTTGAACTTGATGCTAGTTTTTGTTTCACGTGAATAGGACACGTAATTACAGAAATATTAAAGCTGCATTGTGTAACTTTTCTGCTGGAGGGTCCGTCAAATGTTTTTGTTTTTTTTTCCATGGAGATGTTGTTGCTTTGTCTGGAATGTTTCACAGTATGACATTAAACCTTTCTATCTTCATGAAATCCAAACCAGACCTAGTTACAGGTCAGATCTGTGGAGAGGCGACCCCACTCATGTTAGAATATTTGTTTTTCTAGCTGTTTTTGAGCTATAAAACCACCTGTAATTGAATTTAAAAACAGTTTAAAAACAGTTTGAGGAAATGTTTGATATTTCATGACAATGTTTGATAATCATTCAATTGTGGATGTTTCATTGTCTTTTAATCCTTGTTTGAATCAAATTAATTTAATCCAAGGTGTTTAAATGTAATGTTTTTATCATTATTATTATTATTAGGCCTGAGCGCCATGGGTGGCGTAGGGCCTATTGTTACTGTTCAGCAGTGCGCATAGCACACGCAACAGAGCGCAAAGCGCTCTCCCCTTTCCAAACACACACTCACACTCACATGTCAGTGACTGGTGCCCGCTGACATGGCACGGTGGCATTGCCCGTGGGCCGCGACAGCGGCCTAATTGTTATTGCTCACTCAAAACGTAGGGTGCTCTTGACATCGTGCACGATGTCAAGTGCGCCCGCAAAAACAGAGCGCGAAGCGCTCTCCCCTTATCAAACACTCAGTGCCACTCAATAGTGACACTCATGGCATCCAGTAGTACAGACTACTACTAGTAATTGTAATCGTTAACTCTCGTAAACGCCAAAAACGTGCATTGGGTATGTGAGTAATCGAAGAGGTCAATGACAAGCGCGTTGACAATGGACCGCACGGGTGCGTTACTGGACGCGAGCCCTTTCCAATGAAATATATATATGTGCCACCATAGGTGGCATTGTAATAATGTCTTCTTGTTTACTCTGAATTCTCCAGATCATTCATGTTGTCTGTGTTTTTCTGTTGCTGCAGGTTGGTTTAATGCTGCGTTCCTCTGACTTTTGAGCGAAGCGTTTTGTTTGCGATGGGGAAGAGGAAGTGCCAGATCTTTACCGGGCGCCATTTCCACTCTACTCGGTCAAAGTGGATCCGGGTTCAGGGCTGGTCATAGTCGCTGGAGGCGGAGGACCATCCAAAACTGGAATCAAGAATGCTGTGGTGAGTGAACTGAACACTTAAAGCATTGTTGAAGTGCATGTGCATAACAGGTTTTCCCATTTGGTAATAATCACTTTGTTTGGTGCAATTCCTGTGGTAAATATTTATCTTATTTTTAGATTAGTTAAGGTGTGGTGGAAAAAATGTAAGACAGAAGGTAAAGGAAAAAAGTAAAGGAAGTCGCGCTCAGTTCTAAACATAGACTATGTATAAACGGACATAGCTAAACTGAGAGCCGCGGAAATCCAAATAGGAATTGAGCATGGGCACGTTTCTGGCTCCAATCGGCTCAAATTCAATTTGTATTCAAAAGCTGTCACCCCTCTCTGTATGACTGCTGTCCCAGATCCGTCATTTTGGTTTGGTTTGTATTAACACGCTCTACATGATCCTGGGGTTTTTATTCTGCTGTATTGTCCATTAATCAAGATTTAATAACAGATAAATCAGGTGCCTTCTTTCCCTGCAGTCGTACTCACATGTTAACGGGGTTCGCCGCCTATTCCTATATCACTACGTTATTCATTACGACACGCCTCTATTAAGATGTTCTGGTTTTCTGACACTTTTTAGTATCGATATTTCGACACATCATATATGTGGTTCTCTGCAGATACATGACGAAATGAATGAAGCAGAAAAAGCCCATGCAGCCTCCGTTTCAGATTAGATATTTTTCTGAAGCCGGCTTTTTTTTTTTGTAAATGCATGACTTTTTCCCACAGCTCAGTTAGGACATTTTCTCACTGTCTGATATCCTCTGTGGCTGAAGTATTCTCTGATCAAGTATCTTATGATATATGAGAGCGCAAAGTATAATAGGTTATCACATTAATATTATTCATGTCGGAAAATCGGAATGTTTGAAAAATGGTAAAGTGCCACTACTCTGACAATGTTTGTAGACTTCTAAACTACAGTGTTAGGAGATTTTATATCAGAAACTTGTGGAGACACAGAAGAAGACTCTGCACAGCTGACTGGGTGACAGGTGCATTGGAGGAGAAGCACTTAGCTGTTTTTAAAGAAAACTCCCACACAATGTCTCACTCTTGATTTTTCTTTTATTTGTACGATGTTTCAGTCCCTCAGACCTACCTCGAGGTTAGGGTTAGGTTGAGAAAGATCTGAGGGACCGAAACGTCTAACCAATAAAAGAAAAATCAAGAATGAGACGGGGTGCGGGAGTTTTCTTTAAAAAAACAGATTTTATGACTACGGAAATGGCAATGTCTATAACGTATAATGTGCGTAGCATTCACATAAGACTTCATAAAGAATACTGTGGTTGTCTACGAACTATAGTACTAAACTATAAAAGGCTTGTATTACTGTCAAAGCGGTTAGGCTGTGTTTGAAAAGGGCGTTTCACAAAATGGCCTCTTGTTCTTTCAGTTGGTGTTTATTTTGTGGATTCACTTGCATCACATTTGTCACATGGTCAGCTGCTCTTTATGGCTCCTGTTTGCAAATGAACAAGGTGTTAACCAGACCTCCTCTTTGCTTTAACATGATTAACAACACTGCTTACAGTAATGCAATTATAATTATTGCTCCAAACAGTTACTGAAATGCAGTTCTCTTGAGATATATACTGTATTCGGGTTCTCGTTCTGTCAAAACATGCCATATTAATCTTGTGGTTTGAAGTCCTTTTGAACTGAAAACAATGGCTTTTTGGCAATAATGGAGCAGTTTTCTGAAGCTATTGTGAAAACATAATTCTACTTTTGAGAAAACATTGAACTGTGTGCTCGTTTTTTGTTTCATGTGGAGAGGCTCGAACAGTTAATCTAACAGTTAAACAGCAATTTCCACGATAGAGTCCTGACTTGTCTCCAGTTCAGTTTTAGGCAAACCGATTATCGACTTTTTAGAGGTTTTAACCATGCTGCTACAAAGACAGAACGCTGTAACATCACGTTTGGTCAAAAGTGAGTTAATGTAATTTTGGGGGTATTTGAGACCTCCTTTATCACGTGAATAAGTATTTTGAATATTGAGCTCAAAATAAGGAGTTGTGCAAAGGCAAAAGGCAGAAACTGTGTATGTTTTGTTTGTCATTAAGTTAATAAATATATTTTATTTTTTAAATCCAACCTCTCACCTCCTTCTTTTTGTTGCGGCCTTGGCTCAGGGTCTTAACACATTAAATAAATATAACTTTGTATTCAGTTATACTTAAATGATCTTTAATGTGAAAGTATTTTGTGTATTTATTCATACTGTAAAGACTATACGGCAAAGTAACTCGTCTATCAAACTGTTTAACTATGTAAATGTTGCCACACGATCCTGATCAGCACTAAAGAGGAAATCCAAAGTTCTTCTATATCATTTAAATCAAACCCCATGATGACTTGGTGAGGTATTTTTCTTATAATGGATGGAAGTCTGGAGAAAATCAATCATCAATAATGATCATGTCATGTTTCTTCCTTTTGCCTTTGCTCGACTTCTTATTTTTTGCTCATGATACAAAGGCTGAGAACAGGAACTGACAAATAAGGGTCAAAGGTCAATTTTGAGCTCAATATTTTTCACATACAAAAATTTTTCATTATACCCTACCTATTATACTTTTGTCTGGACAAAACAGAAACTTCTGCACAAAACAGAAAAGTCATTTTTCTCAGTTTAACACTCTGGCGAGTTAAGCTCTTTTGCCTTTGTAGGGCAGCATATTATAGTTGTTTCTCCTTCTCATTTACCCTTTCAAAGTTGTATTTGGAGTGATTTGTGCATGTCTGATCTTATTTTCCAGACGCCTTATTGCCGATCACCCCCATTTTCACCATCACTGGTGCACGCCCACTGCTCTGTTCTTACATTTTCTTATGACGTTTACAGTGACGTCAGCTCCCGTTGGCCACTGAAGTTTTCTTTTAAGTTGTTTTAGATGAAAGCTGTGATTTAAATATCCAAAATTATAATATAATGATCCACTAGTGTCATGATTTTAACTACATACCAGGCTCAAGCACAATAATTGTGATTTTAGTTTAAGGAAGAATTAAAGTCTAATCAAGTATACAGCATAATCTCCCATTTGTTTCCATATGTGAGCAGCCTTAAACAGACTGGAGCGGTCCTCTTTGTTTTAATATTTTTATTTTTATTTTTTAGCATTTCCTGGAGCTGCAGAGAGTCGGGGAGCGTGAGTTTAGTGCGACAATGCTTCACGCTCACGACACTGAAACCAAAGCCAACATGAACCTGGCGCTGGCTGATGATGTCATCGCCACAGGACAGGACGGGAACTGCTGCCTCATGAAATTCAAACACGCACAGAGCAAAACAAAAACCACCGCAACTAAAGACGGTGAGAATGGGTCCATGGTATAAGTACTACTACTGCTACTAATACCAATACTTAGAATACCTCTACCCCTTGTGGGTCCAGGACTTCAGCCCGGGACTCAAACCCAGGACTCACTTAAACTCAGGACTCAAACCCAGGACTCACTTAAACTCAGGACTTAAACCCAGGACTTAAATTTAGGATTTAAACCCAGGATGTAAACCCAGGACTTAAACTAAGGATTTAAACCTAGGACTCAAACCCAGGACTCAAACCCAGGACTCAAACCCAGGACTCACTCAAACCCAGGACTCAAACCCAGGACTCAAACCCAGGACTCAAACCCAGGACTCAAACCCAGGACTCAAACCCAGGACTCAAACCCAGGACTCAAACCCAGGACTCAAACCCAGGACTCACTTAAACTCAGGACTTAAACCCAGGATTTAAATTTAGGATTTAATCTTAGGATTTAAACCCAGGATGTAAACCCAGGACTTAAACTAAGGATTTAAACCTAGGGCTTAAACCCAGGACTAAACTCAGGACCTACTCAAACCGAGGACTTAAATCCGAGGACTTAAATCCGAGGACTTAAATCCGAGGACTTAAAACCGAGGACTTAAATCCGAGGACTTAAATCCGAGGACTTAAATCCGAGGACTTAAATCCGAGGACTTAAAATCCGAGGACTTAAAACCGAGGACTTAAAACCGAGGACTTAAAACCGAGGACTTAAAACCGAGGACTTAAAACCGAGGACTTTAAACTGAGGAATAAAACCGAGGACTTAAAACCGAGGACTTAAAACCGAGGACTTAAAACCGAGGACTTAAAACCGAGGACTTAAAACCGAGGACTTAAAACCGAGGACTTTAAACTGAGGAATCAAACCCAGGACTAGTAAAGTAACTTGTGTGCACTCGGTCTCTTCAGCGGGTAACAGCAGTCAGCAGAGCGCCCCCCGGAGGAGAGCAGGTAAAGGGAATAAGCCTGCGCAGGACTCTGGAGACTGCACGGAGCTGAAGGACGAGACGGCTCAGATCCAGGTGCAGGGTCTGGGTGAGGTCCAGTCCGACGAGAACCCTCAGGACCCTCTGCAGAAGGTCGTCCGGTTCAGTCCAGACCGAAGCCTGCTGCTGACCGGAGGCACTGACGGACACGTACGAGTCTGGGAGGTAAAGACATCTGCTCCATCTACCCCTCTCCTGTGCATCCTCTGCTCCATCTGCCCCTCTCCTCTGAATCCTCTGCTCCATCTGCCCCTCTCCTCTGAATCCTCTGCTCCATCTGCCCCTCTCCTCTGAATCCTCTGCTCCATCTGCCCCTCTCCTCTCCTTCCATCTGCTCCTCTCTGCATCCTCTGCTTTATCTGCCCTCTCCTCTGCATCCTCTGCTCCATCTGCCCCTCTCCTCTCCTTCCATCTGCCCCTCTCTGCATCCTCTGCTCTATTTGCCCCTCTCCTCTACATTCTCTGCTCTACCTGCCCTTCTCCTCTGCATCCTCTTCACCATCTGCCCCTCTCCTCTCCTTCCATCTGCCCCTCTCCTCTGCATCCTCTGCTCTGCTTGCCCCTCTCCTCTCCTTCCATCTGCCCCTCTCCTCTGCATCCTCTGCTCTACCTGCTTTTCTCCTCTGCATCCTCTGCTCCATGTGACCCTCTTGTCTCTAATTCCAGTGTGTGTTTTTACAGTTCCCGTCCCTAAAAAAGAAATACGACTTCAAAGCACATGAAGACGAGATAGAAGACCTGGACATCAGCCCGGGGAATAAGGTGACTTTTTTGAAAATGTAATGTGTTTTAGTCTGCCATTTTATTTTAAAAATGCACAACAATGAATGAAATGTCACTGCTGTATTAGAAACTTGAGGAAATGGTTCAAACTTTGTCCTAACATATACAGTTGTTGTGTCAGTGGGCAAGGCAGCAGACAAATTATCCAGGAGACCAAGACAGTAGCTGAAGACCTGAAGATTGGTGCTTATGTTTAACCTCGGCTGTGTGAAGGGCAGGTTAAATTACAGAGAACCATGCTGGCACAGTATAATATACTTTTAAGTGGCAGAGCAAATTTTTCTCCACAATATTGAGGGTTTTGAAACGTGTAATTTCACATTTAAAAGCTTTCCAGGAGCACCACATCTGAGAGAAAACTGAAATCTAATACAAGAATCCCATGTATTTCAGAATATGTCTGTAGACATCTAGTTAATAATTGTAATTTTCTAATCAACAGACTTTAACTTTACCAAGCGGCCACGATGTTTACATGAAATCAGCGTTGTTTAAATGTGGTTATGTGTGTTCAGCTGGTGACTGTGGGCAGAGACTTCAGCTGCAGCGTGTGGAGCGGAGACCAACTCGCCATGAGCCTAAAGTGGCACCAGACCAGACCTGGGACCGGGGACAAGACCTACCGCTACATGGGCTGCAGGTATGGACTAACCAGTACTGAGACTACACCAGACACCAGATCTAAACTAGGGCGGTTCTGAATGCCCCCCTATACCCTAACGCAGGGGTGGGCAAACTACGGCCCGGGGGCCGTATGCGGCCCTTTAAACCTTTTAATCCGGCCCGCCGAACTGGAATAAATTACAATAATAAACCTTGTTGATGTTTTATTTGTCATGCATTTCCAGCGTTTTCCCAGTAGATGGTAGATATATATACATTGAGTTGCGGTGTATTATGTTGGCCGCAATGCTTTATGGGAAAGTGTTCTTACAGGAGTTATTCAGACCATGAGTGAAGTAGTTGGTGCTTAAGATATAAGACTGCACTGCTTCCAGTTTGAGTTGGTATAAATCAATCAATAAAACTTGTAATCTGTAAGTTGTATTTGTTAATATGTACAACAATTTGGAATCAGGTTTTTTACTGCACTCACAGGTGTGTATCTGTGATTGAACGGCGTGAGCTTTGTTATTAAGCTGTTATCAGTCATATTTGAAAACAGTGAAGTCATGATATACATTCACTCGTGGTGTGCAGTGGAACAGGTCTCAACAGTTTTATGTGTTTTGAATCTTTCACAGTAGTGATGAAATGTGTAGCGTCTGAAGTCCTAGGTAAATGTGAATAAGAAAGTAATGAAGCCGAGCTCTTAACACGTTATGTCCTGTCTTCTGTCTGGCCCTTCAGTCAAATTTTAGGACCCTATGTGGCCCGCGAGCCAGAAAGTTTGCCCACCCCTGCCCTAACGCCTCATTCACTACATAGACCCACACGTTTCAGACCACACTCTGGCGTCTGGGTGAGAAAAAAGTGTGCTAAACTTCTTCTTTTTTTTTCCCTGTCATAAATAATGATCATATCAGACGCACATTTTTGTCACGCTGAAGCTCAAGAGATGTGGAAATTTGATCTTATTATGTTTTAATAGCTCATGCTGAGGTAAACGTTACACCATAACGATTTATTTAAGAGTGTTGTATTCATAATCAGGATCAGCAGTGTGATAAAAAAGATATTCTATCTGATTCATTCACTAGTGTTGTGTCCAGTTAATGACCTGTTGCTGTACGCTGTTGTTTTCCGACTCTCCCAGTGCATTGTGGTCGTTATTGGTCGCTCTAGTGAACACCAATGCCCACTATTTTTCAAGGTGCATTGTGGAAAATCTTGGAGTGCCAATGGAAATGAGGCTTAATTTGTGCTAGATATGCTCTGATATCCAACAAATGGAAAAAACTGTCCAAGAAGGTAACGCAGTCTTATGTCATTAAAGCAAATGACAGCCTTTTGTACAACACAGTAGGCTATGACGAGGTGAATAGTGATGGAAATGATAGTAAAATAATAGTGATTCAGCAGTGAGCTCCTTTTGGGATTGATCAAAACATCCCACACAGAAGAATAGGCCTATCCTCTTTTCTTTTGTGGTTCTGAGCTGATGAAGAGACCCACAAGACTTGAGCCTCGTGACTTGTGCTACATGAGCTGCTTCAGCTCCCGACACGAGCCGCACCACAGGACACAGTAGATGCATCGGTCACATGAGTTTTCTTAGAATGACACACTCAGCGACACACAGAACTAGTAACTCTACACAGGTGTTACTTTCTGAGCTCAACATGTGTCGACTAGTTTGGTCCATCTGTAGTGGATTCAAAATCTATAACTCACCCATAGAGTATTGGTGTCCTGTCCCCCATGTGAACTTGGACACATTTCTGATACGTTTTTTTCTGTGTTCCAGGTTTGGTGCAGTGGAGGACCAGAAGGAGGCTCTGCGGCTCTACACGGTGCAGATCCCTCACAAACGCGACAGGAAGCCCCCGCCCTGCTTCATCACCAAATGGGACGGCAAGAGTTTCCTGCCCATGCTCACTGCCCCCTGTGGCTCAGAGGTCATCTCCACGCTCGCCGTTAGGTAATTTTAAAAACATATGTCTGATTTGGCTTCAGGGGCAGGACTTGGACTTCTTAGTAAATCAAGCAAACCAAACACCCATTTACTGTGATGCTTGTGATTCAAAAGTAGGAACCCTCTCCTGAATTGTTCTTCAAACATTGTCCATTACTAGGGGTGGGACAAGAAACAATTTCCACAAGAAGAGTCAAGATATGAGATTGATTCCACGAGATGAGATTTGGCATAATTTGTTACTGAAAAACTGTGCAGCTCAGTTCATGACTTGGGGACTTCAGGACTCACAATTCTTCATTAATTTTATTAAATACAATTGCTGTCTTTGTAGCATTGCTTTTTGGAACTCCAGCTTCTCAAGATCTGACTCACCTGCACTTAATCGTTTTTTGTCCAATCCAAATGTGAACACATGAGGGGAAAAATAAAATAGTTTTGCCCATGCACAATATTGTGGCAATTTTGACTTGCTAGATGTTGTGGCACGAGATCTTGTCCCATGTTTGTTTTGGCACAGTTTCGGGCAAGGTGATTAATTCATCCAAACAAAATTGCAATTTGATGGACCCAATAAGCAAATCACAAAAGCTGTTATTTTTGAACTACCATCATTTCTTCTACAGACAACAAACAACAAAATACTCTGCTAACCCTGTAGTTTAGACTTGTACAAACATGTCCAGAAATGTGATTCTTGTATTATTTTGTCATTTCATATTTCAGCCTTTTTGTCAATTCCTCTAATCACAATTGGATATTTTCCCAAGTTGTTCAGTCTAGTCTAGATTCTATGAACAGAATAGGAAGAGTCTTGGCTTGCCCAGCTACAGGAGCAGTGTAGTATTTGTGTAGTGACTCGTACCCGACTGTGTGAATAAAACATGATAAACAATAATAATAACCACAGCTAATCTTTGTTTCAGTGACTCTGGGACATTTCTGGGTTTGGGGACAGTGACTGGATCTGTCGCTATTTACATCGCCTTTTCTCTGCAGGTAACAATTCTCTAACTACATCTGTATTTTAAATATGTAAAGGTTTCATTGCAAGATTTTGGACATCACAATATTCTATAGGCTTATAATATTTAATACAAACGGGTAAACTTGCTATTGTTCATTGTCTTTTCTACAATCACTACAATTATTTTGTTTTGTATATTTCCCGTGAAATAAAATCAACTGATGCAAATGGTGGAACAGTTTGTACATCATATCCTTATTTTTTAATTGGTTTGACCATTTTAAAAAATATATTTTAAAAAATGACAAAAAGGCCATTCTCCTCTTGACTTGGTGAATATAGCTCAAAGATACAATAACAGTACAGTATTAATAAAATCTATTCTACCAGTCTTAAGTTTGGACACACTTTCTCATTTATGTTTTTTTCTTTATTTTTTACATTTTTAGACACACAGAAAGCATGACATATGGAGCTATGTAGCAAAGTAAAAAACTTGAAATAACTCACAACTTATTTTATATTCCGATACTCAAAGTAACCAGCCTTTTCGTTATTGACGGAGCTGCCCTCGGCCTTTTCTAAATGATGATGAAGTCTCCTCAAATGGTTTTCACTTCACAGCGACAGCAGTAGGTCGAGGGTTTGTCCACTGATCAGGAGGCTGGCGGTGCGAATCCTACTTTTGACGTAAAAAAATTTTAAATAAAAATAATCGGTTGAGCGGTGAGATCCACTGACCCACAGGTTGGCAGTGTGATTCCAGCTCCCACAGATGAATGCTATTGTTGTGTCCTTGGGCAAGACACTCAACCCATCTCGCCCACAGTGTCTGCGTACACTGGTGTGTGAAAGGGTGTAAAGCGTTTTGAGCCTCGAAGGTGGAAAAGCGCTGTATAAAAATGTGACCAATTACAGAGTTCCCACAGTCATGGTAATCCTGGAAAAGCCATAGAATTTTGTAAATTCAATGACGGTTTTGGAAAAGTCATGGAATTTTAGTATCTCTTTCACGCAACTACAGCGTTCTGTTAAGTTCTCATGAGACTATTATGATTATTTCCAAACGTCTGCACCTTTTGTTTTAAAGAGATGAAAATAAAGGCACTGACAGGATTTTGAATGTTAAAAAACTATAATCCCAAACCATAAGGTGAGTGGAAAGAGTTAACATTTCATATTTAGATCTAAAAGTTTGATCAGTTCAACACATGTAGGTGCTGTAAAGTCATGGAAAATTCACTTTAGCTCATGAAAAGAATGGAAAAGTTTTGAAATTTTACAAGTGAAATGCCATGTGTTCAAAACAGTGATCAAAGCGAAGGGTGGCTATTTAAAAAAAATCAGAAACATGTTTTGAGTTATTTTGCGTAAATTTTTTTAATACATTCCATTTGTGTTTGTTCATTGTTTTAATGCCTTCAGTGTGAATCTACAGTGGAAATAATCATGGGAATAAAGAAGAAACATGAACGAAAAGTGTTTCCAAACTTACTGGTAGTTTAAAAGACATAAAATAAGAAAAATATTACCGCGTACAAATTCCAATACCATCTGCCATGACTCGTCACAATGTTATCTGGTCACTTTTTTTTTTGTTCATAGATAAATTTTTGACCTTGAACTTGTTTAACCCTCTTGTCTGTTGTTGCCCCCTCTGCTCTTTCTGTAGAAGCTCTATTATGTTCAGGAGTCTCATGGGATTGTGGTCACAGACTTGGCCTTCCTGCCAGACTCGCCCCGGGGCAGACAGCTGAGGGGGAACCACGAGGCGGC
Source organism: Boleophthalmus pectinirostris (assembly GCF_026225935.1). NCBI lineage: Eukaryota > Metazoa > Chordata > Actinopteri > Gobiiformes > Gobiidae > Boleophthalmus > Boleophthalmus pectinirostris. The sequence continues at coordinate 37,232,633 of NW_026571447.1, forward strand.
CATGATGAGTGTGGCCGTGGACAGCCGCTGCCAACTGCACACGCTCAGCAACCGCAGTGAGTTTTCAGTACAGTTTGGCTGAAGAGTTATAATCTTTATAAAAAACTAATATCGAAACTAGATATTTGAGCCGGTATTGATTAGATTCTTGATCAAAACATGTTTAATCTTCGTGCAACTCTTTAAAATAATCACAACTGTCATCCTTTGTGACTAAAATGTACACCGGAAAAGAATACCACAATATTTTTATGCAGTACAGATTTGTGTTCAACTTTTTTATATCAATATCTTCATTTACGTCTGCCCTAACCGTACAAACCAAATAAGTCTGTGCAATTAATCAAATTTTGATCGCAATTTCGACTTGTGTATCAAACGATCTCCAAACTCATATAATCAAGTTGAAACAATAAAGCTTAACAAAGTTTATTTTGGGATATTTTTTATATAAATAAGTATATGTATTATTTTTTTTTAATATAGAGATTGTAGAACAGCTGGATATGTAGTTTATTTTGGATACTTTTATTTTTCTATGCCTTGTTTCATGTTCAAAGTATTTTTTTTAATAAATTTTTAGTTTTATACATCGCAGAACTGCTCGCAAAACTGCTCTAAGCTTCATATTTGTAGCCTATATTTATTTTCAATTTGTTCAAATTTTGCCTAAATTATCAGTAACAATGTGTTGTTGTTGTTGTTGTTTTTGAGAGAGGAATGCTGAATAAATGCATCAGTGTAAATAATCGTTTGAATAATCATGATTTCAATATTGACCAAAATAATCGTGATCATATTTTTTTTCCATAATCAAGCAGCTCTAATACCAAATAATATATAATGTTTTGAAATTTGAACCTCTTAAATGCCATTTTTGACAGCAAAAGTATCAAATTATGTGCACGCAATTGATTGTTTTTCTATATCTTCTAACACATTTTAATTTGTTTGTGTTGGGGTTATCCGAGGTTGGGGATGTCACACAGTGATTTGGTTTGTTTTTTTTTGTTTCGATCTCCATGGTAACCGCTGAACATTCCACCATAGAGTTACGTGTAGTATCACGTATCAATTCTGCTTTTTTATTATTATTATTTTTTTATGTATGTTAATTAAGGACATCACAATTGCATTAGACAATCTAGATGCGTTTCTCTGAGTGTTTTCTAGTTTTCCACACCTGTCCGTAGAAAAAAATATAAGATACCTGCGTAAAAACAGGTAAGACACATACATAGTTACACACAGATAAGAAAATATTTTGCATTATTACATTTTCAGTGAGAACATGTTTTGGTTGGAAACATACCATAAACTTTGCACAAATGTTTTTACTTGCTCTAACTGACTGAACCGTGACCGTGTGTTTGTTTCAGGGTCGTGTCCGGTGTGGCTGATGCTGGTCTCCTGTGGTCTGATGGTCGTGATGGTGATCCTGCTCCTTCAGAATCTGTTTCCCGGGTTCCTCTGATCCTCCGTCCAACTGAAAGACTTGAAATCCTCTTAAATAAAACACACATATATAAAAACAGTACAGACATCTCACACCACTGGGAAAGGGAACGATCCGCTTAAATGGCTTGAATTCTGGGTTTTTCGCTTAATTTTAGTAGTTTTAGTGAAGTTGGCGTCACGTTATAATGACTAAACCTGAATAAACCATGCACAAAGACACGAGAGAATACATAAATGAACAAACAGCTTATGAAAATGCTCCTCAACGTCAAGATGAGTCACCTTAGAAGGCTTTGACATCTGTTCTTGATTCCTCCTGGACGTCCCAGCAGGAAGATGAAGACCCAGGACACGCCGGAGGGACTATGACCGTGTCTCATTTCTCTTTCCTCGCTTCCTCCTCATCGATTCCTCTCCTCAGTCCTCCATTTTTCACCTTTTAATCAAGCGACATCCCGAAGAAAACCACAGAAGGAAGGAAGGAGTGAACACGAGCGAGACTTCAGGAGGCAAACGTCGGATAAAAGAATCAAACTTTATTGGTCGCATGAGGAGTTTTTATCCTCTCTCCTTCTTCTGTCTCCTCTGTGGGACTTCGTCAACCCATTTCTTGCAGAATCAAGGAGAAGGAAGCGAGGAAAGAGAAATGAGACGCCGTGGAAGTGTCCGACCCAAGGGAAGTCCCTACTTGGACTTGAAGTTTAGGAAATAGTTACTAAGCCTGAATTATTCTTAATTCACTCTTCATGATCAATTAGGTCTTTGTTCATGGTTTATTAAGACTTCAAAATGCATATTTATAATAAAGTGTTACGGTTGAGTTCAATTTAAACCTCAAAACATAAATTTACACATGAAAATAATAAGAGAATCAAGTGTTCTTTTATCGTTTTTCCCGGAATGTTCAACAAATTTGTATCTTTCATTTATTTACAGACAAAAATACTTAGTTTTGTTGAAGTGGCGGCTTTTCTCCACGAAAATTGCAAAGTTTAATACCATTTTTTTGTGGAACATTACCGGCAAAACAACTCTGAAGAAAGGTTTTCAGACTCCACAACCTAAAAACGAATAGTGTCCATTTAAGAGAAATTGACCTGGAAGCTTTTAATAATAATAAACCGGTTAAAACTGTACAAAATATAAAAATTTCAATCTAAGTAAAACCACTCAACTGAAATACTCAAATCAAGTCATTTTAACCGAGGCTGGATCTTCCTTTTTTTACAGTGTCACTCTGTACTTTTAATTTCCGCCAACTCAAAACAGACCTCAGGATTATGGACTGCACATTGGACTCGTTTTAATTTTCTGAAGTCTTATTTTGTTTTTGTGAAAGGGGAATGGGATCATGAAGATTTTATTGGAATATTTAATGTAAAAAATATATGAATGAATGATCTGTCCAGTGGTTTACAAACGCCCCAGACTTTAAAATATTTCAATGATTCACAAAGCAAAAAGGGATTTATAAGAGTTAAATTAGTTACGTTCAGTTCGTCCGACCGCCGATCACTCACTCACCACATTACGCAGGCAAGGTGGGTGAAGTGTCTTGCCCAAGGACACAACAATAAAACGCAAATTCAGAGCTAGGATCATCTCTATAAATTGGCTTGAAATAAGAAAAAAATGTGTTACTGTATTTTCCGGACTATAAGTTGCACCAGCCAAAAAATGCACAATGAAGAAGAAAAAAAAAAAAAATGTATATATATAAGTCGCACTTTTTTGGGGAAATGTATATTAGATGTAAAATCAGAGACCAGGAACCGACATTTCATCTTGAAATGGAAGTTCTAGTAATAACAATAGAACAGAGAACAACAGGCTGAATAGGCACTAATATGTTAACGTCACATATTAACAATTATTCAGATAATTATAGCATAAACAACAGAACATAAGTTTACCAAACTCTCCATCTCACTCCAAATCACTAAATCCATTCAATTCTTCATCCTCTGTGTCACTTCTGCGCGACCTCTGGAGATAAACCATAGATCCATGATGTAAACAGAGCGCCGCTTCCTCTTCTGTGTCGCTGTCGTCAGACTCAGCATCAGTTCCAGTTAGAATTATTACGACCTTTCTGAATCCCGACAGGATGGTTTCGTTGTCACTAAAGTCCAGGCTTTGTCAATTCATCCAGTGACTTCCAGGAAAGTTTCATGGTGCACCCTCCTGGTTACCCTCCATCCCCACTTTCCTCCAGTCCCTCACAAGTTTCTTGCTCACTCCAAACTTTCTTTCTGCTGGTCAATTACGGTTTTCGGCTGCAAATTTCACTATTTGCAGCAAGACAGAGGCTCTTTCTGCAGGAGACATGCGCAGTAGAATGCGAAGTGACAGTGGTACAGTAGTAATAGCAGTACTAGATACTGACACACAAGCCTAGAGCGCCCTCTTGTGGCTGTCAGTGTGAATTTTAATATATAAATTGCAGGAAACACGCAAACCATGAAAAAAAGTGCGACTTATAGTTCGAAAAATATGGTAAACCTGACCATATCCATTGTAATACATTTTCTGATTACGAGTTCGAAGCACAGATACAAGATTTGAGTTGAAAATAAATGTTATAGAGTCTCTCAAAAATGCAGCTTTGTTTAGTCCTGGTTTAGACTGGCTTAATCTTGGGTTAGTCCTAGGTTAGTCCTGGTTTAGTCCCAAGTTTAAGTGGTCCAAAGCAGGAAAATCAGTTCGATATGATTCCAAAATGAAGTCTTAAATTCTAAAGTTAGTGTTCATTTCAATATTTAGACATTTGCCTGGATTTTTTTCACATTAAGACAATCAAGCGACACCACTGGGCCAAGTTACAAGTCAGATCTGTGAAGAGGCTAGTCCATTTACCCTAAGAAACTATGAGGGCATGAAAGCATTAAAAAAACAGTAATTGACTAAATGTGTAAGAGATCATTTTAAAGCTGCACTATGTAACTTTCTGGTTGTGGTTCAGGGTCTGTCAACTGCTTGTTTCTGTGGATATGTCACTGCTCTGTCTGGAATGTTCCACAGTATGACTTTAAACAGCTCTACCTTACGTTTATTGTGGTTTTATTGCTCAAAAATACCTAGAAAAACAGACATTTTGACCACAGATCTGACTTGTATTTTGATCCGGTTTGGTCTCCGTGAAAATAAAAACGTTTAATGCCATACTGTGAAACATTCCAGGCAAAGCAATAAGGTAACATCTCCATGGAGACAAGAAGTAGAGAAAGGTTACAGAGTTCACCTTTAAAATGAATTACCCATTACTTTCCTTTTTTCATTGTTGCACAAATGAAGGTATTATGAAAACAGAAAATCTATTAAGATAAAATGACAAAACTGTACTAGTCCTGATATGTGAAGAGTGGATGTGTAGAAGAAGCCCTTTTATTTAAATACAATGTTTAATAATGAATAAAAAAGGGTTGGATGAATGCAAACGTTTGTCTTTTGCACTTATTTATCTGAGTTTAAGACAAGACAACTTTATTTGTATCGGACAATTTGCACACAAAGTAATTCGAAGTGATGGTTGTTTTTTTCTTTGTTCTGGCTTTAAATCCTCGATCTCGGGATCTCGTTGCCAACACAGAAAGTATGGCTCTTTGCTGATTGGCTGGTGCCCTAACTCGCACTTCCGGGGTTTTTGCGAACCGTCTAGTGTATTCTGATTCCTGACGTAGTCGCTGGAGAGAAATGAAATTGAGCGGAGGCACTAGGTGGCGCCAGCCTCACTAAGTTTTAGCTGCATGAATCTGAAACACTGACTCCTCAAGTTTAATCCTGGTTTATAGGGATGTAACGACATCCGAATCTCTCGGTACGATATTATCACGATCTGCATCTCACGGTACGATATTTATTGCAATTAATTTTGGAGAGGCTGATATAATTGTAGATAGGACAGTTTTTTTGTTTTTAAAATACCTAGACAGTCATAATCCCAAAAATTGTGATTGATGTGTCTGGTCATCTGATTTAAACAGATTTTGGCACTGTCTTCCTACCTATACAGAAACGTGCCCACAGGACTATAAACCGGGACGAGGGGGCTTTTTTACTCTCACACACCTGGGATACTGTCCTGAGGAAGTGGGACTGCAGATGGCGCTGTCGTCCTGCCCTCGCCAGTAGGAAGACAGCGCCAAAACCTGTTTAAATCAACTGACCAGACACAGTCACGGCAACATTACGTGACTCTGGGGAAGACCGCTAGTGAGCAGTCGAAACTGTCAGGTGTGAAACAAAACTCTAGGTCTGAAAAAAAAAACCTAATAACATAAAATATCAGAAGACCAAATGAATCTCATTGGACTAGGAGTCTAACCTACTGGAGACAAATGCATGAATAATAATAAGTCTCTCCAAGTCTGATTTAGACACTATAGACCAGGGGTGGGCAAACTACGTCCCACTAATATTCTTTTTAACCCGGCCCACTGAACTTGAATAATAATAATAACAATGACGACGACAACAACAGCAATGATAATAATAATTTTCAGTGTTTTAAAAGTCATTTCAATAAATAGTAAATACCGTGGGACTTGAAAGACACATATTTTGTTGTAATTATTTTCAATTATGGGATAGTTCAATTACATGGAATATGTTTTTTACATATTCCATGTAATTTTTTTTCTCTTATGAGGTGGATTACCAAAAAAACTCCATCCATCTGCTCCTGGTTTGGCCCTTCTGTCAAATTTTAGAACCCTTTGTGGCCCATGAGTCAAAAACTTTGCCCACCCCTGGTCTAGACATTATTAAACATGACTTACATTATGATGTTTTGCTGTTTTTTTTAGGCTGCAGATGTTATTGGGTTGATGTGGCTTTTAAAGTTCAAGTCTGAGTCCATTATTACCCCTGGATTTTTAAGTTAATTTAAATTATTACTATATGGTCCAGTAGGAGGCGCTGTATGACCACAAAAGGTCTGAATTTGGACTTTTACTGTTTTGGGAAATGGGTGTAGTGGGTATGACAGGATAGGCATATAATTATCAAGTAAAGGTTGGTTAGGAGAATTCATGTCAATATTAAACTAGAATGAAAGTAGTAATCTTGACAAATATTTAAAATGTCTGATAAACTGAAGGATCTGTGCAAGAAACACAAATGCTCAAATCATTTCACATTGAAACATAAAGCTTCTGTCACTTGTAGACAGAGACTGGTAAAGTAGCCAATAACTGTAACATTTAGAATAATATTACTAAAGTAGAAGTACAAAGTGTCAAAAAATAACTCTCAACTTGGAAACCTACTCACTTAAGAGTAACATCTGATTTAAATTTTGAAGTTATTGTAATGTGAAGGACAAAACATTAAATGATGCACAAAAATCTGGTATTTTGGTATTATGTAAGGACAGAATGACAAAAGCTAAACACAAACACAAATGTTCAAATTATGTCATATTGTCACATAAAGCATTTGTCTATTGTACTACTATAAAAAATAAAATAAAATCTTTTATTCAAGTAAGAGGAAAATTGACAAATTATCATCAAAAGTCATTTTCAAGCATTTTATTCTATGTATCACTGCTTCAAATGTAGATGGAAAAACTCCCCAAGTTTATAAGCTTCAATTTTAGTCCAAGATGTGACATGGAGAAAAGTGTTTGACGAACCCTCCACCAAGAAAAGTTTTTTAATAGGTTATCTTGAGTTTGTGTTTAGACTACAGCCTGGTTACATCTCCACTGAGTTCAAACTAATGTTCTATCACCTCTGTTTCAGCACAAGTGACTCATCCGTTTCACCTTTTCTGAAATAACTCCACAGCAGAGTATTTTCATTTGTCTCTCCAACTTATGTTCATTTTAGTCCAGTGACACATGGAACTGTCGTCCCACTAAAGTTCACAAAGCCACTAAAGAACACAAACTGTTATTTCTGGTTTCTGATCCTGTGTCTCTGGATGCATCGAAAAGGCCGGTAAAGATGAGACAACCACAGAAACAGAAAAAGAATTTACGGAAGCTCTGAGTGGCAAGCATAAAAAAAAAAAAAAAAGAGGCACGTCATGTGGGCTCCTTCTGCGAAAGTGCAGAGCTTTGCCACATAAACTAAACAGGAGCAGTAACGAAGTACAACTAACAGCACAACTAAAGTACAATAGAAATACAGCGTCTTCTACCATCACAAATGTTGGATCTAGTCTTTCTAAAACAGTCCATTTTATGTTGGTGGGTGCTGTCATTTGTTTTGGCATAACATGGTAAAGATGGCACCAAATTTAGTTTTTTCCCATTTTTAACATTTAATATCTTGTAGAGCGTTCTTCACAGAGGGTCAGTTTTAAAATACAAAGATCACAGTGGCGTGTGTGGGAAGGTGTATGTTCAAAATCAAACCTCTGTCTCTGAAATTGTACTTTCCACAGCCCTTCAAAGATGCCCTCAGATCTGAAGAGTAGAATTTTCAAGCAAATTCAAACCCCCAGAAATCTGTGATAAACCAAAACCACATGTGTAAAAGTCCAGATTCTACAAGTACATTTGCCAAATTTTAACCCTTGAAAATTTGAAGAACTGACCTTAAATAGTTTTTTTTAGATACAGCAATTTGAAAGTGGCTCCTCGGAAAACTCTGCTCAAAACAGATCAGGGGGGAGCTGACAAAATATTTTTTAATGACAAAACTATAAAAAGTTGGGAGCTAAAATCTGAGACTTTTTTATTAGAAAGTGTGTGAACCTCCTAGAATTTTTTTTCAGTCAAATCTGAGATGGTCGGGCGGGGCATTCGGAGATTAGGCGTGGAATGAACTATAATAGTAGTATTTTGCATAATATTCCCAGTACATTTTCACCATGTCAGCATTTCAGTCTTTTTTGCAGAACTGTCCTTGTCAAAACCTCATCAGAAAGACCACTTCAGATAAAACTATTTACTTGGATTTTCAGTAATCTGGTAACTCTAGAAATCAAATAAGGTTTGGATTTGCGGTGCACTAGTAAGCATAGCCACTGAAAGATTGGTCAAACACAGAGAACCACAGCAAAAGTTTTGAGCCCTGGTTTGAATCCTAACACCAAAACATTCGGTGTCGACAGGGACTTGTAAAAGGGTCAAGTGTTTTGCCCAAGAACACAACAACAGCAAGATCGACTGGAACAGGGACTGAACTTTTCTTTTCCAAAAATATAATTCTCTTTATTGATTTTTTTTCCATAAATCAAGAATATATATAAGTTATAAAACATAACATAGAAACAAAACAAAACAGAGGACAGTGAACAACAAGAGCATTCATCATAACATCTTTTTCAGCTCAGTCTCCGAGACAGTGAGTTCTTTTACAAATCAGATAACTCAGATAACCCAGTAAAGAGATGTGCTCGGGTCTGCTGTTACATTTGGAAGACAAAATACGACGCATTTTGGAGATGAGAGATTTTATACAGACTGATAATAAAGCGTTACTCAAACATGTGTGAATGAAACAAAACACAACTGCAGTATGGCGTTAATCTTTTCCGTTGCCATAGAAACGAGCAGGAGACTCCACCAGAGCAGTTTACAGGTGAGATCTGTGAAGAGGCGACCCCGCTCACAGTCAGAATGCAGGTTTTTAAAGGCATTTTTGAGCAATAAAAACACCTATAATTGATCAAAAGCATCTTAAGTTTGTGGAACATTACAGGCAAAGGAATAGCATCTCCATGGTAACTTCTCCAAATCTGAGAAGTTACACAGTGCACCTTTATGAGTCAAGTTTGTGTAATATATAAATACCTTTAAAATTGCACTGTAGGTAACTTTTCGGGTGGAGTGGTCGCCAACTGCTTGTCTTTATGGAGATGTTGTGTGTTTTCGGAATATAAGGCGCAATATCAATAATGTTGAATTCTCTCAATTATTTTCATACATAAATCGCACCGGATTAAAAGGAACATTAAGCAAAACAAACAGACGACACTTGAGACTGATCCCTTAGCCCAGGCGTCCACGATCCATCGGCAGATCGTGGCGTAATTGAATGCTTGATGAATGAGCTTCGTAGTTTACTAAAGTTGTACCAAAACATTTTGACAGACTTTTGAGCGCCGTGCATCACATAAAATCGTTTCGAGCTCAGAAAGCACAACCAGAATTAATACATAAGGCGCACTGTCGATTTTTGAGAAAATTAAAGGATTTTAAGTGCGATTTATAGTTCGAAAAAGTAATTGCTTTAATATATCACATTAAACTTATATCAGTGAAGACAGGCAGCTGACACCACCGGGTCAGATCTGTGGAGAGGCCCTATGGTACAAATAGAAAATATTGTAATATTTTTCAATGTATTTTAGCCGTACAGATTGAATAAATGCAAGATGCAAGTGTTTAATGAAGTACTAGGCAACATCTCCATGGAAACAATCATGTGGCGACCCTCCATCAGAAAGGTTACACAGTGTATCTTTAACATTTCCTTTGCATTTTTATATTTTTGCTCTTTTTTGCATAATTAAAGCCTGCATATTTGTGGAAAATCAAAGAAATCAGATTATGTATCCATGCACCTATTCATTCTGTCTAATTACAGTCAAAAGTTTGGACACACCCTCAAGTTTTTTTTTGTTTGTTTACTGCTTTTTACATTTTATATTTTATATACATGCGAAAGATATCAAATACATGAAGCAAGATATATGGAATAATGTAGTAAAAAAAAAAAAGTGGAATAAATGGAAATCGAGAAGAAACATGAATGAAAACGTGTGTCCAAATGTTTGACTGGTAGTGTGTGTAGAATTTCTTTTTGAATATCTGTGGACAGACATGGACCATAACCTTTTGTGGTGCCGTTTACCGTCTGGACTCGTGACAGAGCGGAGACTAAATAAATAAACACGGCTTTCGGCACTGCTTTTGTCACTAACCCACAGACGTTTATATAAAGATTATTCCATCCACAGCCTCAAAAACACGGAAAACTGTTCTGATGTAAAAGGACAACGGGAGATCATAGTCTATAACGGCAAGGATGTGTAAAAACTATAAATGTAATGGTCCTTTGCAGTGACATCGTGCTGGGGAGGGCTGCATTATGTCTATGGTGCACACATTAGCTTTTACAATCGTCTGAAAACTCAAAAAAAATACAAAATGGATTTAAACAACACATTTTCAGGAGCCTGTCATCGATACAATTGTTCATGGTCCCATTTTGACAAACATTTTTGGCAAAAAAAGGTGAGAGTGACAAACTGACTACCGGTAAATGGGATGTTTTCTACCTCAGATTACAAAAAAAAAAAAAAAAGCACTGGAATGCCCCTTGAACTAAAGAAGAACTGACAAAAAGACTGAAATCTGAACTGACAAAGTAACAGAAGAATCAGATTTCAGAACATGTTTGTACAGATCTAAACTACAGGGTTGGAGTTTTTGATGCCGCTACACACTACAGGATTTTATTTCCTTTATCTTAAATGAAAAGCGCACACCACAGACATGAGGATAATCTTATGAGACTTAAAATTTCTGATCGCAAAGAGGATAACCACAGGATATAAAGTTGTGAACGCGTCTCGAGTCAGCCGTTTCCAGTCTACAGCAAAACCACTCGCTTTGAGACTCTTAAGTCTTCAAAAGATCATTGCTCTGCACTTCTCGTTTAGATACAAATCAAAACTGTGTTATTATTATTTGTGAAATGTGGTGCAAAACTTCAGAAACATGATTTTAAAAGCACAGAAGGCTGGAGATAAAGTTCACAGGAAGTAGAGTCACTGTCACTAATCTGCAGCTTCAGAACTTACTCTTACTCTCGCCTTTTTACTTTTAACGAACCCTTCAAACTAGAGGTCTGCGCGAGATGGAATTTTCAGTCCCACTCCCACCCATACACGCAAAGAACTGTAATTTTTATTCCCGCTCCTGCCCGCATCTTTGATATTTTGTCTCACTTCCGCCTGCAAAACCCGCAAGATGGGGATGCTTTCGCTTTCTTAAGCTCTACCAAACACGGAGAAGCAGAAAGGAATTGACTAAAATGTGCTCCAGATTAGACCACGTCTGCAAATTTAGGCTGCTTAAAATGTTTTGCCAATGCCAATAAAATATCCAGCACAAATGATGTATCATAGGCTTACATTCATCATTTGTATATTTTACTTTACACTCAGATTTAGTTTGCGGGACTGCAGTTTATCATCCCACCCACCGGCACCCGCAATGAGCTTTCAAAATGTGTCCTGCGCCGCACTGTTTTGCGTCGCCCTGAGGAAGTGAAGGGCTCTACTACAAACTATATTAATATATTTATGTTTTGTGGACTGGGGGTTATTATTTGTGGTGGACAGATTCTATAGATAATGTGGATGAGGTGCTGGAGTTTAAATTTACAACTTTACGAGAGGTGAGGAATAAAGTCTTCTCATTATTTTCGGTATTTCTTGAGTTTGTATCTTGCGCCTCTGTGTCCGTCACTCCTCTGCCCCTGACGCTCTGTTTTATTTGCTGTTCTCATTGCGTTGCTGATGTTTGGTGGTTACGATCTGACAGAGCAGCTCAGAGTCACACTGACACCACACATGAGGAGAGCACGTGAAGACACATGAAGTCAGGCCGTACTTCCGCAAACTCACGGAAAAGCAAATCGCAGCCTAAATCGGGCAAATTCTCCTGTAGTGTGTGGCGGTCTTAAAATTATGGTATTTCATGGTGCAAGGTCCCAATTGCCATTCTCATTTTCAATTTGATTTGCGGTTAATCTTGCAGCCCCAGCTCCTGTCTGTTCTCCTACAAATGCACAAAACCATAGTCTTAATTACACGCTGTACATCTCTGTCAGGTCCGTGAGTCTGTCTTGGAGGTCAGGAGCCGGAGGGGGGAAGTCTGCTGAGGATCCACCCGCGCAGCAGCTCCATCTCCGGGCCACAGATCTGGTGGTAGAGTCCTGGGTACGAGTGGAACGTGCATTTCATCCCAGCCTTTTGGAGCAGAGCCGAGGTGTCCTGGCCCCACTGATGTAAAACCAGCTCGTCACTGGTCCCGTGGCACTGAAGTAGCTCCGGGACAGGCAGACCAGACCCGCAACGCTCCTCGACCACCTGGAAACACAGGAGATTAAAATGAAAAAAATAGCCGGGTAGTGTTATCACAGTGTCAAAAAGTCCAAACTCTATGATAAAAACAACAAGGAAATACTCAATAAATCTGGTTTTAAATCTTTTCAATACACAAAATGGACTCTTGTGAGCTTTGAAACATGTTAGAATGTTATTACTTCATCAAAAACAAACCTAGAGTTGTGTTTTGTTTCATTCACACATGTTTAACACACAAACCCTGCAGATTTAGGCTCAGTTCTTCTCTCAAACAGAAAACACTTCCATCTTGGGATGTCATGAGGTAATACAGGAAGTGCTCCACGGTGTTTTAAACTCCATTCACTTTAACTAGAATCATTTGGATAATTTCAGCTTTGGAATTGGCCATCTCCTCAACATTACTGGTTTTATGGCAAGACAAGGTGGAACAGAGCATTTTGAGCTTTGGAGATGTAGACAGACTAATAATAAAGTGTTACTCAAACATGTGTGAAGTAAACAAAACCCAACTCCAGTCTGTTTTTGAGGAGTAACAGCATTATAACATGGCTTAAAGCTCACAAGAGTCAATTTTAAGTAACATAGGACCTTTCAGTGTAATTATGATTTACACTTGGTCACCTTAAAAAAAATAATAATAATGATAGTTAAATTCCAAAAAGACGGAGACAGTTTTTACCCGATAAGCCACAGAGTCTTTATTGAGGAAGCTGGAGAGAGCGAAGACTCCGGCGACGTCGGGGTGGAAGCGACAGGCCAGGTGCAGCGCCATAGCTCCTCCCATCGAGAAGCCGCCTGACGAAAACAAAAAAAGAACAGCCAGAATCAGAAAAAAGCACAGATCCTGATCAAACAGATTGTTTTTTCTTAACTGCCAAAGTGCAGATTGGTTTGCGGTTAATATCTCCTGTTTTTGTTTCATGAGGATAGGCTCGGTAATTACATTTTTAAGGTTCAACATCTTGAAAAATGTACAAAGTTAGAGACAAAACTAAGTAATGTAATAATTATCTGGCTACGTTATTATCTTTGCCTCAGTCCAGCTTGAACGGACCAAAAAACGTACCATAATATATCTGAAGATAAACTAAAATTATCTAAAAACTGATAAAAAAATAACTGCAGTCTTTGGATAAATTTGAAGTATCAAGTATCGATATTTTGCATGAGAATCAATACTTTTCGATACATTAGTGAGTATCTGAAACCATTTCTCCTGTTACTCCTCAGAGTTCATGTCACACTCACATGGAGCAGGTGCCAGTTTTCCTGTAGTGTCAGTTGTATTTTAATGTTGTATTTTTTAAATAAGAAATAGCCCGAATGAAAATCCACTGATGGGTTTGTGACAAATCCAAATCCACTTTTTACCACTATTTATAAAGCACATTTAAACAAAGCAGTTTCCCAAGTGCTGCACAGAGATCATAAAATGAAGACAACAAAAAGGTAAATTGCTAAAAATGTTATCATACCAGTACCTAAAAAAAATAAAACCAGTAAAAATCAAATAAAAGCAAAACCATAAAAATCATAAAATAACAAATAAGTCAAATAAATAAAATAAATAAAAGACACAGGGGACCACACAACTCACGGAGTGCTAAAGGTCAGAGAATAAAAGTGTTTTTCAAGATTAGACTGTTTGGGTGTGGGGGGGCAGAGCGTTCCAGAGCTCGGTACCGGCCACAGAGAAGGTCCTGTCCCCCTGGTTTTAAGTCTCGTCTTAGGAACCACGAGCTGGATTTGGCCCTTGGACTGCAGAGCGTGCAGGAGAGTAAATTTGGATGAGGTCAAAGTCATACTGTGGGGCCAGTCCATTCAAAGCTTTAAAAACAAACAATAAAATCTTAAAATCAAGTCTAAAATGAACTGGAAGCCGGTGAACGATCCTAAAATCGGGGTAATGTGCTTACATTTTTTGGTTCCAGTTAAAAGGTGCGCAGTGTATGGAGGCTAATGCCAGAGAAAATGTGCATTACAGTCATCTAAACGAGAAATAAAAGCGTTCTTGACCTGTTCAAATAATTTAAAAGATAAAAAAGGTTTAATTTTAGACAGGGTTCAGTATCTACACCATACTGAAGCTTCAACAGTTCCCTCCACAGCCACACTTACCTACGATGATTCTGTGTTTGGGGATGCCTGCTTTGACCTCATCCTGGATAATGGAGCCTAAACTTTCAGCCATGGAGTCAATGGAGTCGAGATGCTCCGGACAATCCCTGGAAATCTTCATCCGGTCGAACCAGACGTTAGACACAGCCCCTCGCATTGGAGTGTAAGGCCTGAGGAGCAGAGTGTAGTGCCGAGTTAGGAGGAGACAGGAGCAAGCAGGAGTAGAGCCAGAGGAGAGGGTCAGATGGAGCAGCGGAGCAGAGGATAGGGTCAGATGGAGCAGAGGAGAGGGTCAGATGGAGCAGAGGAGCAGAGGAGAAGAGGAGAGGGTCAGATGGAGCAGCGGAGCAGAGGAGAGGGTCAGATGGAGCAGAGGAGAGGGTCAGATGGAGCAGAGGGAAAGAGCAGAGGAGCAGAGGAGAAGAGGAGAGGGTCAGATGGAGCAGAGGAGCAGAGGAGAGGGTCAGATGGAGCAGAGGAGCAGTGGAGAGGGTCAGGTGGAGCAGAGGAGCAGAGGAAAGGGTCAGATAGAATAGAGGAGAGGGTCAGATGGAGCAGACGAGAGAGTCAGAAGAAGCTCCGTGGCTCTCACCTCTCTGGAGCTGTGGGGTAGAGGACTCTGATGTGGGGGAAGGCGAGGTCTGGAGTCATCACGTCTCTGACCCAGGCTCTCAGGCCCTGCCCAGTGTCACCTGAGGAAAACAAACAGCAGTGAGAGAGATTTCAGATTCTAGAGTTAAACTTTTAGGAGCCTCTCATAGTCCATGTCAGCAGGAGAAAAATAGGACGCAAGAATAGGTGTACATTATGTTACTCCACTGCTTCATCTATCCCTCTCATCTGCATCCTTTTCTCCATCTGATGACCCTCTCTGTTTCCAAATAACTAACAGAAATTATAGGTCTCCCACACTATAAAAAAAAAAAGCTGAACTGAATTGTGTTAATTTATTTGCATGTTAACTACTATATTTAAATCAATATTAGAGTGAGATTAAACAACATTTAACTAGAATTGAAGAAGTGGCATTATGCATCCGGTGTTTGCTTATAAAATGATTCAGATAAGTTCACATGTGCCCAAATAGCAGTGTAAGGGGAAATGTATGAGAAAAACTAAGCTTTACAAATGCTAAAAGCAACCATTGCTACTTTTTTAACATAGACGGAGGTAAAATACTACTTTAGAAATATATACAATAAATATATGAGCATTTTAAAGCGTTGTAAGTGAAAGGACACCACAGAAAGTCACTCATGAAGAAGCTTGAAGTGTTTTGTACTGAGGTCAGGCTAAAAACAACGCGCTAAAAACAACCACAACAACGCGACAGTTCCCGGACAAAGGCTCGTTTTTCACAGTTTGGTCCCCGGGAGGGAAAGGGACAGTCCGGAGCACCTGATCC
This sequence comes from Boleophthalmus pectinirostris, assembly GCF_026225935.1. Classification (NCBI taxonomy): domain Eukaryota; kingdom Metazoa; phylum Chordata; class Actinopteri; order Gobiiformes; family Gobiidae; genus Boleophthalmus; species Boleophthalmus pectinirostris. Next base: position 37,248,666 of record NW_026571447.1, read on the forward strand.
GTGGAGGAACACCACAGACGCGGAGTGTTTCGCTGTGGGAGACACGGCGCACAGCTGCAACCTGCGGGCGGCCGCCATGACAGCTACGCCAAATCACGCGAGATTCAGCGTACTTTTTTTAGTTAATAGGATGAAATCACGCGAGATTTGAGACACGCACAAATTCACCGAGGTTACCATAGCGACCGCGTAGCTTAAACGACCCATAAAAAAAATGTACAAAATATATATTTTTAAAAGCAATTAATAATGAATAAATAATAATTAGTCATCAATAATTAATAATTTTGATTATTTAATTTAATGTATTATTTATTTTAATTATTTATTTTAATACAAATAATAAAATTATATATATTATATATAATATATAAATTATATATATAATATTATATATATATATAAATATATATAATATATATATATATATATATATATTATATATATATATATATATATATATATATATAATATATATATATTAATATAATTAGACTTTATTGACTGGAAAATTATTTGAACAGAGTAGCTCACACATCACAATATAATATAATAACAAGGAGGAAAAAAACATAAATGGTAATAAAAATTTCTAAATAAGTTGATGGCAAGAGACAGGTGTCAAATAAAGCATAATAATATAAATTAAATGTACAAGTAAAATGATAAATAAAACAAAATGAAATAGAAACATAAGTAATAAAATATAAAACCTCATACAAGAGGTCATAGGAAGACAGTGCAACAATCATATGATGATTGACAGGACACAGGGTTAGCTGTTACATAAGGGTGAGTTGTTGGACAGTTGTAGGGAGTATTATCTGTTACATAAGCGCGGGTTATTGTACAGTTATAGGGAGTATTATCTGTTACATAAGCGCAAGTTGTTGTACAGTTATAGAGAGTGTTATCTGTCCCTCTATAGTCTGGTGCAGTGGGTGTGTTGTTGTACAATTGTAGGGAGTATTATCTGTCCCGCTATAGTCTGGTGCAGTGGGTGAGCAGGAGTGTCCAGCAGTTTAAATCAGTTAATAAATTAATATGGTATTAGCTGGTTTGTGTTCTTGTGTGTTTGTGACTTTCTCAATGGACGACCCAATTTGTGCAGTGATATTATAGAAAAATCTGATACACGGTCATCACTTTTGAACAATGTACACTATTTTATTTATTGATTTTGCACAGCCACTCTTGTCAATTTTCCCATCCATCCATTTTCTTCTGCTTTATCCAGGGTCAGGTCACAGAGGCAGCAGTCTAAGCAGGAACTCCCAGACTTCTATTTCCATGCACATTTCCTCCAACTCTTCCGGGAGGACCTCAAGGTGTTCCCAGGCCAGCCCAGAGACACAGTCCCTCCAGCGTGTCCTTCCGGTGGGACGTGCCCAGGAGGCATCTGGAACAAAAGCCTGGCTCCTCTCGACCTGAAGGAGCAGAGGCTCTACTCCGAGCTCCTTCCATGTGACTGAGCTCCTCACCCTAACTCTAAGGGAGCGCCCAGCCACTCTGCGGAGGAAATTCATTTCGGCCTCTTGTATCTGCAATCTCATCCTTTCGGTCATTACCCAGAGCTCATGACCATAGTTGAGGGTAGGAACATAGCGGTAAATTGAGAGCTCTGCCTTTCAACTCAGCTCTCTCTTCACCACAACTGACCGATACAGCGACCGCATCACTGTCGACACTGCACTGATCCACCTCTCAATGAGCTAAACAAAAAAAGAACCATATGAGTCAACATTTTTAAAAGAATGTTCATTTTATTGTGTTGAATTTGACACTCGCATCATCTGTCATTAATATTTGAAGTTCTGATTGCGATAAATGTTTTAATTTCAGTGACATTTTAATAACAAGCTTTTGGTTCTATTACTAGTCTACATATTTGTCAGACGTGGCAGTCTGAGGTGTAATGGAGGCACTGTACAGTCTGGACACTGTCACAGGCCCCAGTATCTGCCATAGGAAATGGCCTCATACTTTGGGGTATTTTAAGTGTCCAGACCAAAACACTCAGGCATTAGGACCATAAGCTGTAATGTGTCCTTAGATAAAGCAGTGTGAGATAGAAAGAAAGGGTCTACGTGCATTTTAGTGGAACTTGTCAAATATTACATGAGCTCTTAGCACTTAGACATTCATTAACACCTTTTGTGAATCTGAAAATTCAAGTTAATGTATTATTTAAACATATTTTGACTGCTATGTAATCTCTCAGTTCTTAATGTCATTTCTTTTTCAGGCCAAAAGTCATGATGGACACTGACCATCACTGATAACTTTTCTCCAAAACTCTTAAAGGTGGATGTCACATTTTGTTCCTTTGGTGAATAGAAACATCATTATTTTAGTGAAATCTGCAATTCCTTTTTCTTGCCAGAGTAACTTTTCCACAAAAATGTTTCACAGTATGGCATCAAACAGCAACTAATAGTGATCTTAAACTAAACTTACTGTATCTATCTTCCATTTATTCAATTACAGGTCCTTTTTATGGAGAAAGAACCTTAATGCCATATGTGGAACATTCCAGTCAAAACCATAATAATTCTTTAGGGGTCTCCAACTTTTTTTCCTCTTGTGAGCTACCCTTACAACACAAAAATGCCGGCAAGCTACTCATTTTAGCGGTCGCAAGAAATGGAGTAAATATAAGAGCCTTAGATGGAGTACAGTTTGATGTCTATAAAACATTTATACAACTATTATCTACTTATAAGTGCACAAAGATAGGCCTCAGAATGATACATTTACATACTAACAAGCATTTAATCAAATCAAATTTTAGTTATCCAGTACAGTACATGTGATTTAGAAATCCCTTGGTGAGCTACTTGGAAGGGGCGGGCTGTAGCTCCTCGACCAGAAGTTACAAAGTTCACCTTTAATTTGGATTCTAAAATTAACACGATTATTCATTGTTAGTTCTTACAGTTATATACCGGCCTGAATGATCAGTGGTGAGATAAATAATGTTGACATTCTTATTTGATGGTTGTGTAATTTTTCTGGTTGAGGGCCCATCAAATGCTTTTTCCATGGAGATGTTATTGCTTTGTCTGGAATGTTTTACAGTACGGCATTAAACCATTTTATCTGCACGGAGACCAAACCAGACCAAGTTACAGGTCAGATCTGTGGAGAGGCGACCCCGTCAGAAGGCCTGTTTTTGTTGTTGTTGTTGTTTTTGCTATTTTTGAGCTGTAAAACAACTTGTAATTGAATAAATGGTTGAGCTGTTTAATGTCACACTGTGGAACATTTCAGGCTGAGCAATGACGTATCCATAGAAACAAGCAGGTGATGGACCCCCAACCAGAAAAGTTTTACTATGCACTTTTAAATGTCCTGAGAGGATTGGACCAGACTCAAGAGGCTTGCGAGATAACAGCCTTTTTTAGAATACAGTAACACATGAAATAAATGTAAACTGAGGGGTTTGTACTCACACCCCACAACAAGAGGGTCCCAGGTTCAATTACCCGGCGAAATTTGACTCATGAATAGTACATTTAAAGTTGCACTGTGTAATTTTTCTAATGGAGGCTTAGTGAAATTCTTTTCTCCATGGAGATGTCATTGCTTTGTCTGGAATGTTTCACAGTATGGCATTAAACCATTCTATCTTCATGGACACCAAATCAGACCAAGTTACAAGTCAGATCTGTGGAGAGGTGACCCTTCTTAGGTATTTTTGAGCTATAAAACCACCTGTAATTGAATAAATGTAAGGTATACTGTGCAACACTTCAGGCAGAGCAATGACATCTCCACAGAACAGGGGTCTCCAACCTTTTTTCTTCCTTTACAAAACAAAAATGCCAGAGAGCTACCAGTTTTAGCAATTGCAAGAAATTTAGTCGATGTAACAGCTGAGTCGACCGTTAGATTAGATTAGGGAGACCAGATTTTCAAAATTTCAAAACTTGGACACACTTGGGTTGGGATGTTTGGTGTAAATAAAACTGTTAAAAACATGGGTAACATTGTGCATTCTCTGATGCTACACAGTTTTCTGTATTTTGGTTAAACAAATTATAATTTATGCTCCTGTTTACTGCTGGCGGGGATCAGATAAATCAAAAATTATGATAGTCCTGTTTTAGTCCTGGTTTAGACCTGATGTAGTATGGATTAGTCTTAGTTTAGCCCTGGTTTGTTGGTCAAAAATAGGGACACCTGGATCATTTCTTGTATAAAACTGGGACAAATCACTGGTTTTGTATAAATTTGATGGTACAGGGGACACAGGCTCAAAACTGAGACTGTCCTGGGTAAATAGGGACGCCTGGTCACCCTATATTAAATGTGTATAAAACATAAACCATTATTTATTAGTGCACAAAGTTAGGCATCAAAATGATACATTCCCAATAGTAATAGGCATTTAATTAATCAAAGGTATAATTCAGAAATCCCTTGGCGAGCCACTTGAAAGGGGGTGAAGAGCTACTGGTAGCTCCCGAATGCCACGGAAACAAGCAGGTGATGGACACTCCACCAGAAAAGTTACACACCGCACCTTTAAATGTACTATTCATGAATCAAATTTCGCCCAGTAGTTGAGCCTGGGACACTCTCGTTGTGGCGTGTGAGTGCTGACCAATTATTTTACATTTATTTTACATGTAGTTGCTGTATTCTCAAAGAGGCTGTTATCGCGCAGGCCTCTTGAGTCTGGTCCAAACCTCACACAGACATTTGAACCGGGGACCCTGTCGCTGTGGGGCATGCGTGCTTACCTCTTTGCGTGTGCAGTAGAGGCTGTTATCCGGCAGGCCTCTTGAGTGCGGTGATCTCATGCAGTCTGGTGGTCCTATCGTCTCACACGCACGTCTCTGTCTTATCTTTTATAAACGGCATCTTGTGTTTCTGATCCTGGACATTTTCACTGTGTTTCCATAGAGACCACACAGACTGTTCCAGACCTCAGACCTCGGAGGAGAAAGGGAGCAACCGTTCAGAGGTTAAACTCCAAACCCTGCAACTCTCCAGACATTTAAAAGCGCATTGTGAAACCTTTCGGGTTGGGGGTCCGTCACCTGCTCTGCCTGAAATGTTCCACAGTATGTCATTAAACAGCTCTACCTTACATGTAGTTAATAACACGTGGTTTAATATCTACAAAAAAAAAAAAAACAGGTGTAACCGAGTGATCCTCTTATTAGACTAAACACAAAATCCCTACTGGCATTAAAAAAAAGAACAAGGACAATGCGGTATGAAAAGTTACAAATCTTTATTTAATATTCTAGACATTTCATTTTCTTGTTCTTTTTTTGTGCACAACTACAAACAACTCAACCCTCGTCAATGCAGGATTCAACCCATCCCTAACTAAAACACAACAAATCAAATTAGTAATTGCAAACCAAACATTAATGAAAAACAAACCACTAGTTAAACCCTACATTTACAGTAAGTTAAAGTTCCAGTGTTGTGGCCAAGGAGAAATTCAGTTTGTCGACTGGACAAAAGTTTGTTTGGTTGAATACGTTTCGCAGCTCATCCAATCTGCTTCTTTAGTTCTGGTCAGATGCTGGTGGACACTTCCTTATATCTGCCTGCAGGGAGGAGCTAACTACACTGAAACTACTCTGAAACTAACACACCTACTTGTTTACAGTTTCAAAGCTGTAACTGTAAACAAGTAGGTGCTTTAGTTTCAGAGTAATTAGGAAGCTCAGGAAGTGTCCACCAGCATCTGACCAGAACTGAAGAAGCAGCTTGGATGAACTGCGAAACGTATTCAACCAAACAAAGTTCTGTCCAGTCGACAAACTGAAATTCTCCTTGGCTGTGGATTCTACCTGGACAACTGAGGGATTTTTCACAAGTGCCAGTGCTGCGTAAACATAAATTCTGTGCTAGCTGGTACTTAAAGTGCATGTGCCAAGATATTTGAGGTAGGCTTTGTTACGTTACAGTGCATAGAGTTCCAGATGGTCAAAGTGCTTGTGCTAAGGAGGCCTATCTGGGCTACAGTGACTTGTGCTAACCGTGAGGCTTAACTTTGCATTGCACTGAGAACCTGGCCAAATATGGCACTTCCTCTCTAAGACCTGAGCTACTGTCCCACAATATTCAAATAAAAATCAACACTAAGAGTAAAAATAAGGAGCAAAAATAAAGCAGCAGTGGCAATCTGTTACACAGGGAACAATAAGTTCACTTCAGGTTGACCATTAGCGACCACCACCCAAGGTATACAACAAAAAAGGCATTTATTGAGAATTTAGAAGGGGGAGGGGGGCACTCTACATGGGGCTCGGAGCACGTTCGGATCGACCGCCGTCACCACCAGCTCCACACAGCACCTTGAATCCAGATTCCACAATTAACACGTTAGAGCAAGATTTTAATAGCGGACATTCTCAGCAAAAACAGTTACACAATGCACCTTTAAATATGTTTAAGTTTCGCTTAAGTTTCACTTTTGTTTTCTTCCTGTGCCTCACTTTATATCATATTTTTGTAACTTTTTGCTTCGACTGCGCAGTTACCTTGACAGAGGAGGATTATGAAGAACTTTACGCAGACTCGTTTGGATTCATCGTTATGCACATGCGCTCCACACTGGATATATTCACTATCCCACATTTATTTGTGAATTAGGCTTTTACCGGGACTGAGGAGGAGGTGGATTGTGGCAGAGCTTTGGTTCATATTATGTGTTTGACTGCACACACTTCTACACTGGATATCACCATACTTATTTTGGAATTACGCTTTTACCAAGACCAGGAGTTGGTTCATGTTATCTGTTTCAGGGCACACTACAGACTGTGACTGGATGTGGATTTATTATTACGCACTTTGACTGTAAAGGCCACGCACTGGAGACGTGATGTGTTTTCGGGTTGTTCCACGCTGTTTTACCCGGTAAGATGACACACAGAGCTTTGTTTGGGCGCATGTAGGACTGTGGTAAACGTGAGTGTTGTTTTGTGACATTCATTTGTGCAAAGCGCAGTCGTGACGCGTGAGCACTTGTACTGCTGATCAGTCTGTGTTGTGTTTGTACTGGCTCATCGATGCAGGCATTTCAATCTAAGGAAGCAAAAGTTGGCACAGAACAAACTTTTTTGGGTACCAATTCTTACAAGACCTACTAGAGTGTTGGTCCTCTGTTCAAAACGTTGGTGTCTCAATCCCACGTCTGACATTACAGAAGACACTTACCCCACCTTGGCCCAGTGTCTGTGTGTGTCTGTGTGTGCTGGGGTGAGAATTTGTGAATGATTCTTTCATGTAAAGTGCTTTAAGAACCAGATAGAAGTAGGTAGATACAGTATGTAGCAATGTGTGTGAAGGTGTTTATATATTTGCGGTCGTGACGTTGACACATCCTGTCATCTTGAGTTGGCAGTTTAGGACATGGGGAACCTAAAACCATAAGGATGTTTGAAGAACAATTTTAGCTGCCATAGTTGTGGCAGATAGCTGAGGCTAGTCTCACTAGCTGCGACTAGTAGTGTTTATGTAATCAGAAATCTAACAAGGGACACATGGCTCGTATCAAATTAAATATGGCTGCTTACGAGGAAAAACAAAGAGAAAGCATCACAGGGGGCCAAAAAACATGGCAGATTTCTGCAGAATCAGTGAGCAATGTTTTGGTGACCTGGTGATCAATGAGCTCCTTTATTTCACATGCATCACTGAAAGAAACAAATCTAATTACACCATCCTGTTTGGTTCTGGCTCGAGATGCAATGGAGTGTGTGGAGACCAGACTTGTATCCCTCTGTATAAAATATACGCCAACAATAGACGCCAACGCGTTTAGAAAAGCAAGATCGTCTTCGTCAGGGCAAAGCAGTGATGGAGCTGGTACTTCAGGGAGCACTGGACACAACCAAGGATCCACACCCAAAATAGAAGTGTATAACTATTCACAATAATCTGAAGTAGCTGCTTTTGGAAGAACCCTCGTCTGAGCCTAAGGAAACAGATGTTACATGTTATAAAACCAAACATGGCACTGAATGCTTACCTTAAACACTGTACCTGCGTTTGAGGAGTCGTACAGACCTTATCTGTGAGCTCTGGTAATGGTGCAGCACATGCAGAGTTCTTGAGGTGCAGGGCTGTTATGATACACTCCATTTATATGGCCAAAGATGCCTCCTCACACTCATGGTGTTATCTTTATTCCACACTAAAACAGAGCTAACACCCTAACACACACACACACACACACACACACACACACAGCTCACAGCACCCTGCCCCTATGGATCCTCCTGCAGGTGGTGGGCCCATTGGAAGACGGCCCCACATCACTTGTTCGGGCTGTGCCTGGCCGGGCCCCGTGGGGAAAGACCCGGCCACCAGGCGCTCGCCGTCAAGCACCCACCCCAGGCCTGGCTCCAGGGTGGGGCCCTGGTGACGCCAAATCTGGGCGACGTAACTGGCCTCGTTCTTCTACTCACCATAGGGGACGCTTGCAGCGTCAGCAGTGATGCGGTCACTGTATCGGACCATTGTGGTGAAGAAAGAGCTGAGTTGAAAGGCGAAGCTCTCGAATAACCGGTCAGTCTTCATTCCTACCCTCACCTATGGTCATGAGCTCTGGGTAATGACCGAAAGGACGAGATCACGGATACAAGCGGTCGAAATGAGTTTCCTCCGCAGGGTGGCTGGACACTCCCTTAGAGATAGGGTGAGGAGCTCAGTCACACGGGAGGAGCTCGGAGTAGAGTCGCTGCTCCTCCACGTCGAGAGGAGCAGTTGAGGCGGATCGGGCATCTGTTCCGGATGCCTCCTGGGCGCCTCCCTTGAGAGGTGTTCCAGGCATGTCCCACCGGGAGGAGGCCCCGAGGAAGACCCAGGACACGCTGGAGGGACTATGTCTCTCGGCTGGCCTGGGAATGCCTTGGGGTCCCCGGAGGAGCTGGAGGACGTGTCTGGAGTGAAGGAAGTCTGGGAGTCCCTGCTTAGACTGCTGCCCCCGGGACCCAGCCCCGGATAAGCGGAAGAAAATGGATGGATGGATGGGTAATAATTTTCCCCTCCCCCAACCCAACTACGACCCAGGAATTTAAACTAGAACTGAAACCCAAGCCCACGGACGAATCACCAAACTGAGAGACTCTTTAAGACCACTTCCAGAGCTCCAAAAATCCCCAAAACCAATGAGATTTAATTTTGAGTGAAGACCTAGAACAAAAAATAATGCAAGACAGATTTTTTAGTTATTTGTTTTTGACAAACAAAGTTACTGGAATACAGCAAATTTCAAATAACTCAATATTGAAATACAATAGTTAGTCATTCTGTTCATTGTTTATCTCATGGCTTGTCTTATCTTGTGTAAAGGCAAAGTCCTAGAGATGGAATGGCTGAGTGTGATGGGAGAAACCTTCTGGAGTTTGTTCATAAACGGACCACCAACGCTGAAGGAAATCACAATTATTAATGTTGAAATGTTTTTTGGTTTTAGAGGAGGAGGTTTTACAGGAAGAAAGAGGTCACCCTGCCCCTAAAGCTGTAAATCTGCAGCTCTCACATAAACAGGGAATGAAATAAAGACATGTTCAAACACAAGAGGCTCTGGTTTATGTTTGAGATGTGAAAAATCACTCAAAACTGGAGGCAAGGCATTAAATTAGGAAGAGGGACTTTTCAAATGTGGTTTTATTAATTTCAAAAGTCCTATATTATGAGAAATGTATTCTTGTGAGCTTTTAGTCATGCTAAAACATTACAGACTTGTCTTTTGTTTCATTCACACATCTTTGGTAACCTGCATTATTAGTCTGTTTACATCTCCAAAGCTCCAAAATGCTCTTTTCCACCTTGTGATGTCATGAAGTGGAAGTTTCTCAAGCAAACAGTGACTTTTTCAAACTTTTGGTTCAGTAGAAATTGTCAGTTCCACAGCTGAAATGATCTAAAGGATTATTAGTGAAGGTGTGTGGAGTTTAAAAACACAGTGGCGCACTTCCTGTATTATCACATGACATCACAAGGTGGAACAGAGTGTTTTTAGTTTATAAATATGTAGGGTTTGTGCATCCAGGCATGTTTGTATTAGCCTGTTTCACTTCGTAGAAACCGTCTGACCTCGCAGCTTTAGGCCCTGTCCACACTAGTACATATTAGAGCCGTTTTTTCATTGTGGACGCAGTGTTTGTCCACACTAATCTAATTGAAAATGGCTCCAGAGACGGAACAATCTGGTGCCGCCAGCTCCCACAAATTCATCTGAGTACGGAGCTGATCCGGCACTGTGTGGACGCTTGAATGCTGATGTTTTGGACATATACAGACAGGACACAGGCTTTCCAGATTCACAGGTGAGACATTTCAGTTTATAGCTGTGGTGTAAGCACATTAAACTACTGTGTGTCAGTGATTGTGGTGGTCGGAGGGGCCGATGGTGCAGATTGGCAGCGTCACTTCCGTCAGTCTGCCCCAGGGTAGTTGTGGCTACAGTAGTAGTTTACCACCACCGGGTATGGAGTGAATGAATAATGCTGTGTAAAGCGTCTTTGAGTGTCCAAAAAAGCGCTATATAAAACTGTTGCATTATTATTTTATTATTATTACTTGGAGCTGTGCGTTCTGCAGCTTTAGCACACTTCGCAGAGGAACTCACAAACATCAGTGTGGAGTTTGTTCTCGCTGTGTTTTCCCATGAACCACTAAAGACATGGGGCCAGTCAAAGCAACTATCGTTTATATGATGTACCTCTTCCTTTTCTTTCTAACTTCACTGACAATAATATGAATGTGGCTCTTATTAAAAGCACTATATTCATGTTGAGTCTTTTAAAATGTACGACTGGACTCAACCTTCAGGTCAGACGCTGCAGGCTTTATGGAGCCAGATCAAAGTGGTGGAGACAGAGCCAAAAAGCAGGACATGAAAGAGAGAAGAAGAGAGGGAGGGACAGAGGAGGGGGGTAACGAGAGAGAAAGAGAGAGAAGGAGGGTTTATGGAGAAAGGCGTAAACAAAGACTTTAGCAGAGAAATTCAGGAGTAGTTTGTACATGGGAGTAACACTTAAACCAGTGAACCTAATAATATTGTTTGGAGAATTTTCAAACAGTAAAAATAAACTTGCAAAGAGTAAAACAAGCACTCTAAAATAAGAGCTGTGACTGTTTGGCTGTTTCTTCTGCTTATCTGGGGCTGGGTCACGGGGGCAGTTTAAGCAAGGACTCCCAGACTTCCTCACCCCAGACACTTCCTCCAGCTCTTCTGTTTGGACCCCGAGGCATTCCCAGGCCAGCCGGGATGCATAGTCCCTCCACCATGTCCTGGGTCTTCCCCGGAACACCCCCACGTTGAGAGGAGCAGCAGCTCTACTCCGAGCTCCTCCCGTGTGACTGAGCTCCTCACCCTATCTCTAAGGGAGCGCCCAGCCACCCTGTGGAGGAAACTCATTTCGGCTGTGTGTATCTGCAATCTTGTCCTTTCGGTCATTACCCAGAGCTCATGACCATAGGTGAGGGGAGGAACATAGATTGACGGTAAATTAAGAGCTTTGTCTTTCGGCTCTGCTCCCTCTTCATCACAACGGTCCGATACAGCGACCACATCACTCCCGTCGCTGCACCGATCCACCTGTCAATCTCACTCTCCATCCTCCCCTCACTCGTGAACAAGACCCCGAGATATTTGAAGTCCTCCACTTGAGGCAGGGACTCTCCACCGACCCGGAGAGGACAAGACACCTTTTTCCGGTCGAGAACCATGGCCTCAGATTTGGAGGAGCTGATCCTCATCCTCAATCGATTCTGAGTGATCTAATTTAGTAACAAGCAGAACATGCTGTAGTGAACTTACATTGATTAGTCTGAATTAGCCTCATCAAAACTTCATCTCTTTGATTTCTTAACGGTAAAACTTCCTCCACAGATGAAAAAGGCTAACAGGAAACCAGATCCTGCAGCCACGGGATGCTGGTTCAACACTCCCGCTCGCCAGGCTGGGGGTACAAAGCTGCGAAATGTATTGTGTTTGACTGTGACATTTGTCTTGATGGTCATGTTGTTTACGAATTGTATTTTAGAGGATAACAATACTTAGCCAGGCTGGTGCCACCTAGTGCCTCCGCTCAATTTCATTTCTCTCCAGTGATTAGGTCAGGAATCAGAATACACAAGACGGTTTGCAAGAACCCTGGAAGTTGTAGACCGCGCACCGACCAGTCAGCGAAGAGATGTGAAGTCATGACGTCAAACTCAAGCATCTGTCTGGGTCCATTTTGTGGAACAGCACAACAGTAAACAAAGCATCGAGATGGATGTAGATGAAGACAGACATTCTATGTTGGCAACGATTCCCGAGATCGAGGATTTGAAGCTGGAACAAAGAGAATGTTCGGTGAATTTGATCAAGGGGAAAGACGTTATTGCCCTTCTTCCTACAGGATTTGGGAAAAGCTTAATATACCAGTTTACCCCATTAGCAGCACATTACATACGTCACGACCAAATAGCAGCGACAGATTAAGTTAAAAAAGTACCTGCCTACCGTCGAGCGAATGAATCCTAATGCTGTGAGGTCAGACGGTTTCCATAAAGTGAAACCGGCCGATGAATCAGGTTAAATAATACTGATGAGTTTGGTAAATGCACATTTTAGAGGATTTTGATGACGATGAATTTAATTATTTTTAGAAGATAATGATGAATCTGAAATCTTGTATTTATGGAAATTAGAATAAATTAACTTTGATTGTTTTAAATGTTTAATGATGAATTGGTTTGTGGTTATTTTAAGGAGACACTGTTCCTGATGAAATATTGTTGTTAGAGTTGATTTAATGTAAATAGTTTCTTTAACGTGTTTTGTTTCTTGCCTGAGGACTGCAGATGGAAAGGAGCTTGTAGCTAAATCTGGCACAGAGCATCTTTTCTGTCTGATGTTAATGTTTTCTGTGCACTGTCCTCGTTTTAAATAAATACATTTTGACCACAAAGCTGCACATTTACCTAATTTGCACTCACCATTTGTCACAAACACACACAAATGACAATAAACAGAAGATAATGCTTTTAAAACCCCACATGCACAGTTATGTAGTGGATGGATTTAATGTTTACTTCCAGTGTTGTGTTTGTTTGACGAGAATATGGCCCGAACCGTGCGTGTCCTTGATGACCCTCTGGATATAAACGTGTGCTTTTCATTTTAAAGAAAGCAGAGATGGAGAGATAGAAAAAGAAGAGAAAGAGTGAGAGAAAAGTAGAAAAGGAGAGCGATGGAGAGCGGATCAAAGCAGCGTCAGAGCGGCCGCGCGGAGCCAGAGAATTCTTTGGCATTTTCGGAGCATTCCTGCAAATCCAAAACTCCTGCTGCAGCTTCAACAAATCAGGGAAACAACTCAAATCCACTCAGAATCGGAATATTTAGCCTGATTTAAGTGTTATAATCCTCCAGATCTGCTCTCCTCCTGATCAAACTCATATCTGCAGATGGTCCTGGACAGTTTAAATCAGAGACGCTGGTTAAAAATAGGGTTATGGGGATCCACATAAAGTTGTTTTTGTTCTTGTAAAATTCGTCCTCTGCATTTGATCCATGAGAAAGCCCACCCAGACACAGGGAGAACATGCAAACTCCACAGAGACAGAGCGTTAAACCTGGAATAGGGTCACCAGATTTTAAAATTCTAAACTGGGACACACCAGGTTTTGGATGATCAGTATAAATAAAATTGTGAAAAGAGTGTGCAACATTGTGGATTCTCGTGTCATAATCTGAGGGACTTCTGCCACTGCATTTTTTATTTTTTGCTTATCAGTCATTCGCAAACACAAATTTCTGTAGATTTTGTGTAGTCAGATAAGTCAAAACTTGTGATAGTTCTGTTTTAGTCCTGGTTTAATCTTAGTTTAGTCCTAGTTTAGATCAAATTGGTTCAAAATAGACAGACACCTGGGATATTTTTTGCATAAAACTGGGACAAATCACTTTAACCAGCTCTAAACCAGGAGGGAACTAGGACCAAACTGGGACAGAATCAGGACTAAACCAAGTCTAAACCAAGTCTAAATTAGCTCCAAACCGGGACAGAACCAGGACTAAACCAAGTCTAAACCAGCTCTAAACCAGGAGGGAACTAGGACTAAACCAGGTCTAAACCAGGACAGAACCAGAACTAAACCAGGTCTAAACCAGGAGGGAACTGGGACTAAACTGGGACAGGACCAGGACTAAACCAGGTTTAACCAGGACAGAACCAGAACTAAACCAGGTCTAAACCAGGAGGGAACTGGGACTAAACTGGGACAGGACCAGGACTAAACCAGGTCTAAACCAGGACTAAACCAGGACAGAACCAGGACTAGACTAAGTCTAAACCAGCTCTAAACCAGGAGGGAACTAGTACTAAACCAGGTCTAAACCGGGACAGAACTGGGACTAAACCAAGTCTAAACCAGCTCTAGACCAGGATGGAACCTGGTTTAAACTGGGACAGAACGACAGAACCAGGACTAAATCAAGTCTAAATCAGTTCTAAACCAGGACAGAACCAGAACTATACCAGGTCTAAACCAGGAGGGAATTAGGACTAAACCAAGTCTAAACCGGGTTTAAACCAGGACAGAACCAGGACTAGACCAAGTCTAAACCAGCTCTAGACCAGGATAGAACCAGGTTTAAACCGGTTCCATCATCAATGTTCCAAGTGTCTCTAAAAATAGAGACACCTGGGATATTTCTTGTGTAAAACGTGGACAAATAACTGGTTTTGGATAAATCTGCTGGGACAGGAGACACAGGACACAAAACTGGGACTGTCCCGGGGAAATAGGGACGTCTGGTCACCCTAACATGGAACCTTTTGCAGTGAGGCGACAGTCCCAGCCACAGTCACATGGGGGTATTTCTTTGTATTAGTGGATCACTGAAATTGTCATCGATATCTTTTTTTCTATTTTTTTATTTTGTAAATGTACAGTATTTTAATTATATTGTAAAATTTGGAGTGACACGTCCAACACCGACTGCATTTAAAGTGTATCCAAAAAATTCAAATAAATGACATTAAAAATAAATAAATAAAAAATAAACTAGACAAAACAATAGTGTAAAATCACAGTAAGTTTGTTCTGTCGGAGGGAGAGAAGTTTGAGTTCAGGTAAAAGTGACGTCAAAACAAAAGCAGCTCCAATCTGTGCAAATTCAACTGAAACGTCCTGAATGATTGGGTCAGAATGAGGGTGTTTCAGCTCATGTTTCAGCTCAAGTTTCAGCTCATGTTTTTCATGTTTCAGCTCATGTTTCTGCTCATGTTTGTCATGTTTCAGCTCATGTTTCTTCAGATGTTTCAGCTCATGTTTCTCATGTTTGTGCTCATGTTTCTCCTCATGCTCCTGCTTATGTTTCAACTCAAGTTTCAGCTCATGTTTCTCATGTTTCAGCTTATATTTCAGCTCATGTTTCTGCTCATGTTTCACCTCGTGTTTCAGCTCCAGTTTCTGCTCTTATTTTTCCTCACGTATCTCATGTTTCAGCTCAAGTTCCTGCTCATGTTTCTCACGTTTCAGCTCAAGTTTCTGCTCATGTTTCAGCTCAAGTTCCTGCTCATGTTTCTCACATTTTTGCTCAAGTTTCTGCTCCAGTTTCTCATGTTTCTACTCATGTTTCTCACATTTCAGCTCATGTTTCTGCTCAAGTTTCTGCTGAAGTTCTGCTCATGTTTCTCACATTTCAGCTCATGTTTCTGCTCATGTTTCTCTTATTTCAGCTCATGTTTTTCCTCACGTGTCTCATGTTTCTGCTCCTGTCTTTGCTTCTGTCTGCGCCCTCACAGAAGCTTCAGTCCTGCTGGGTGCATTTCAAAGACCAGACCAGGACAAAGAGAGTCCGCTTTCAGGATCAGGCCTGGATCAAAGACCGGACCAGGACTCAGGTCTGGTTACAGGATCATAACTGGTTTAAGATCAGACAGACACAAAAGGGAGAAACATCTGATATCTGTTCAGAGATTAGCCGGAACGGAATTACCAAGCACTGCAAAAAGTGGCACAGTGTTTGCCCATTAACCCAAAGGTTGCCGGTTCGATCCCAGTGCTAACCAGTGCTGTCTGTTGTTGTGTCCTTGGGCAAGACTTATGGGTCGATAAGTAAATATTTACATTATTGCCTCAGTACAGAGAAGAGCCGCTCTTGGTCAAAATAAGTCCACTGTGTGCGGACTGCATTATAAAGCATTTTAATGTCCAGAATCAGGAAGTGCACTATTAGCATTACATCAAGTCTAACGCATCTTTAAACTGGGACAGAACCAGGACTAAACCAAGTGTAACCCAGTTTTAAACCAGGACAGAACTGGAACTAAACCAGCTCTAAACCTGGACGGAACTAGGTCTAAACCGGGACAGAACCTGGACTAAACCATGTCTAAACCAGGTCTAAATCAGGCCTAAACCAGGTCTAAACAAGGTTTAAACCAGGACTGAACCAGGTCTAAATCAGGACAGACCAGGACAGACCAGGTCTAAACCAGGTAAAAATCAGGTGTAAACAAGCTCTAAAAAAGGACAGAACAAGGCCTAAACCAGGACAGAACCAGGACTAAACCAAGTATAACTCAGCTCTAAACCAGGACTAAACCAGTTTTAAACCAGGACTAAACCAAGTCTAAACCGACACGGAACCAGAACTAAACCAAGTCTAATCCATCTTTAAACCAAGTCTAAACCGGGATGGAACCAGGATTAAACCAAGTCTAACCCAGCTTTAAACCAGGACTAAACCAGGTCTAAACCAGGACTAAACTAAGTCTGACCCGGTTGTAAACCAGGACAGAACCAGAACTAAACCAAGTGTAAACCAGCTCTGAACCAGGATGGAACCAGGACTAAACCAGGTCTAAACCGGGACAGAGCCAGGACTAAATTCACAATTAGCCTGCAAGTTGTCATGGATGGCAAGAGTTGTGAAAACATGGTTATAAACGTATTTTGGTGAATAATTTGAATGTTCAGAAAGCATAAGGTAAGTGAGGACTAACTTTGGACCACTGCAAACGGTTTAAAATGGACTACTTTTATTTTTCACGTATTTAAAACAGTAAAAATAAGACACAGGAAGATTTTTTTTTTACAGTGGTAGGGGAAGTTCTAACACCATTTTGCCCCGTTTGTCCATCTGCAATAACCGAGTGTCGTCCAGTTTCGCCGCAGCAGGTGCTTAAGCCGATTAAAAGTGTCTGATAGAAGATCTGCTCGTCTGTAATCCTCTGCACCTGCACGACCAAAACAAAGCCACACTGTCACCACCTCCAAAACCCAACTCCCCTAATCCACCCACAATACTCTCCCTGTGCTACAGCGACGAGGCTGCGGGTTAGACTCCTGATCTCGCTCGTTTTTTTGCACATATTGTTGAAGTTTAAATCAATTTTTTCACTGTAATCCAAATTATGAATCTAAAATAATGTAAAGAGGTGCTATGATGCTATTTTCTGATCTGTTCTAATGTTGTTTCTTCATCACAAACAGACCTGGAGTTGTGTTTTGTTTCATTCACATGTTTAACACACAAATTCTGCAGAGTTAGGCTGAGTTCTTCTCTCTTCTTTTTAATAATATAAATACTCAGTGCTGCTGGTCATGCATCCTCATAGTAAGCAGCAGAACTTCATTTAATAGTTTTTGAAAAAATTTTAACATTTTTAACCATTTATGTGTGTCCCAGAAACATCATTTTACAAAGAAACACAGTATAGATCTGTGGGTGTGGGCGGACATAGGGGGTAGGTGAAAACAGACATTCTCTCAGGACTCAAAACTCTAATACAGAACAATACAGGACAATACAGGATTATTCAAACATGCATGAATCAATCAATCACTCACTTGTAATGTGTAAAATCCCTCAGTCGTCCAGGTAGTTCAGAGGGGAGTTATTTTTGTTAAGAAAGAAAATCAATCCTTGAACAGAAATGGAGGTCTCAGACATCATCTGTCTCCCATCTATAACTCCATCCTCAGACCTAAATCAAAACAAATGAAACAACAGTGAGAGCCAGAGGAGTGAAAGCTCCATCAGGAGCCTGAATGATTCTGCTAATATGACCCCACACTCAGTGCGCACTCACATTAGGACTTTAGAATTGTGCCATACTCTAGGGTTCTATGGCCCAGACTCACACCTGCATAACCAAACCGAGCCACAGCTCCATAATATCATCACACGGCACTGTTTGTTTACATGTGCTAACGCTTTTGGAGAAGAAAAGAAATATCTATTAAAAGTGAGGCTGATGTGCGTCCTTTTATGATACGGGCTCCTCTGTGAGTTGCAGATAAAAACAGAGCAGTGATGACAGCTGGAGACCAGAGGCAGCTAAACATCTGTCACAGTCTTTATTGAAGAACTGTGACAGCGCACCTGACAGGGCTTGTGTAGCAAAGTCGTGTGTGTGCGTGAACATGAGCAACCGTGTCGTGCTTTGGCCCACCTCTTCCAATCGGACTAAAGTCCCATCCGTGCCGTACCTGAGCACGGTTCGACTGCACTCATACTGGACAAAGGCACGGTGCTTTAGGGGCGATTTGTGCTTGGGCACATTTCTAAAGTCCTTGTGTGAGTGTACCCTCAGTGCAGTTCAACAGACCGAGCTACAAACAGAAACTGTAAACATGTAGGTGTGTGTTAGTTTCAGAGTCGTTTCATTGTAGTTAGCTCCTCACTTCAGACAGATATAAGTCAGTGTCCTCCAGCGTCTGACCAGAACTGAAGAAGCACTTTGGATGAGCTGTGAAATGTATTCGACCAAAATAAACTTATATCCAGTTGACAAATTGAATCTCTCCTTTGCCACTCACTTGTAATACCACTCTGAGTAAACAAATGATGAGGGAAAACTATTATAACATGGTTAAAGTCCATAAACCCAGATTTTGCATAATATGTCTTGTTTAAAAAATGATTTCACTGTCAGCAGACTCCAGTGAAACCCTGTTCCATACATTAGCAGTGCTCTTTATGAGTGAGACTTGGCAGCAGAGGGGCCCAGGTAGTTTCGCTAATGGAGGTCGTACAGTAATAATTCTGTTGGGTTTAACGGCGTCGGAAAATCCCGGTCACTCTGGGAACAGTGAAGTAACCGTCTGCACCGACCAGAAACAAACATTCCAATTTCCAACTCAATTAAAGGTATTAAAAAGTTCCTCTTATTACACCTGAAGAGTTACAGTGGAGAGAGAGCGTCTAAAATACTCACGGAGGCTATAAATAGAGGACCACAAGAGGCCTATTCTGTTTCATTTCTGTTTAAAGACCCTGTCCTTCCATGTATTTGGCCAAAACGTGTCTTTCCCCAATACAGAGTAAAGTAAGTGAGGAATAACTTTGGACCATAATAATGTTACCTCCTCCAAAAACACCCGGAGTTGTATTTTGTTTCCATCACACATGTTTGAGTAGCTCTTTATTTTATTTATTATTGGTTCATTAATATTTAGAGTTAGACAGAACTTAGACAAACATTGATCCAGAAGGGAAATTATTTGGACACAGTAGCTCACACATCACAATATAATATAATAACAAAGAGAAAAATATATAAATGGTAATAATAAATTCTAAATAAGTAGCAAAAAACAGACAGGTGTCAAATAATTCAACGGTCCTCAACCTGTGCTGCGCCACAGATTGGTTTAATGTCAGACAATATTTTCACGGACCGGCCTTTAAGCTGTGACGGATAAATACGACAAAATAAAATGATATGACTAACAAAAAAACTGTGGTATTTTGTAAATATGATAATAAACATTTCCAATAACATCTGTTTTTTACTCATTTTGCAGCTTATGGGTTTAATATTAGCGTTAATGTCTTGATTTCATTCGTCATTTTTCAAAATAAAACATTGTTCAGACTCGGATAACAAATAAAACAAAAATAATGTAAGTTAATTATTCTTTTTGCACGGCCCGGTACCAAACGATCCACGGGGGTTGATATAAAGCAGACATGTCAAACTCCGGGGGCCAAATTTGGCCCGCAATATAATTATATTTGGCCCGCACGATCATATCAAATCTGTATTCGCGTTACCCATTGGCTACAGATAGACTATAGAGACATTATCTAAAATTGTGTTGTTATTATTTTATATTTTGCTTGTTTGTGGATTCAATGTTTAAGCAAAACTATTATTAAACATTTATTTTAATATGTATGTTTAACATTACCTATCTCAAAAGGAGAGAAAACATGCAGACATTTTCAATAAATATTTAGTTTGGCTCATGACTTTGTCCCAGTTTTTTTTATTTTGGCCTCTGTGAATTTAAGTTTGACACCTGATATAAGGCATAATTATATAAATGTATTCTATTCTATTATTATTCTATTATTATCATCAGTATTTTTTCATGTATTCTTATTTTTATATTAACTTTATGTAAAAAAAAACACAAAACAAAGAAAAAAACAAAACTATGACCATATACCGTATTTTTCTGATTATAAGTCGCGCTTTTTTGATGGTTTGAGTGTTTCCCGTGACTTATACTCTGGTGTGACTTATATATTAAAATTTTCAGACTGAAGCAGCGAGAGGCTCTAGTCTTTTGTGTCAATGTCTAGTACGTCTATTACTCCTGTACCACTGTCACTGCGTACTCTACTGCGCATATCTCCTGTAGAAAAAGCCGCTGTCCTGCTGCAAATAGTGAAATATGCAGCTGAAAACAGTAATCGAGCAGCAGAAAGAAAGTTTGGAGTGAGTGAGAAACTTGTGAGGGACTGGCGGAAAGGCGGAAATGGAGAACACAGCTTCATGTGAACCGGGAGGATGCACCATGAAACTTTCCTGAAGTCACTGGATGAACTGATAAAGCCTGAACTTCAGTGACACCAAAACCATCCTGTCAGGATTCAGAAAGACCGGAATAATTCTAACTGGAACTGATGCTGAGTCTGACGACAGCGACACAGAAGAGGAAGCGGCGACGCTCTGTTTACATCATGGATCTATGATTTATCTCTGGAGGTCGCGCAGAAGTGACACAGAGGATGAAGAATTGAATGGATTTAGTGATTTGGAGTGAGATCGTGAGTTTGATAATCTTATGTTCTGTTGATTATGCTGTAGATATCTGAATAACTGTTAATATGTTATGTTAACTTGGCTTTCAAAATGAAATGTCGGTTCCTGGTCTCTGATTTTATAAAATACATTTCCCCATAAAGTGCAACTTATAGTCCGGAAAATACAGGTACTGCAACTTATGAGAGAGAGAGGAAAAGAAAACACTGAATAAATAGCACAAAAAAAAGTTTGAGTAATTTATTAAGCTCAAAATGCTCTGTTCCACCTTGTGATGTCAGGAAGTGGTAGTTTTTAAGTGAACAGGTTGGCACAGGAAGGTGATTAAAAAGTACAGGTGCCCCCTTCTGTCTGTCACACCACCAAACTGAGTAATAATTATTCTAACATGAAAAGCTGTCATGTGCAGTTATCTCAGTCTAAAACAGTGTGATGTGTTCGTGCTATCAGCGCTGACGTGAGTTCACATTAGTCCAGGATCAAGTCTCAGCAAATGTCTTGAAAAGCAAAGTTAAACGTGCTCCTCACCTGCTCGATCCTGACGCCGCGTCCCTCTCTCACCCCTACCCGGCCCCTGTGCGCTCGCTCGCCCGCGCCCTGCCTCCGGGCTCGGATCAGGTTTTGGATCAGGTCTGGTTTAATCCACAGAAATCCGATCGGAGCGTGTGATTGGAGGAGACAGAGGGGGGCCTGGAGCTGCTGTCTGCCCCATCACATCAGCTCCGTCCTGGGTACAGACCTGGAGATGCCAGGCTCATCTGCTCCGGAGGAATTCATCCCAAAACTGAAGCGTGAACTTGTCAAAAGGAAAGAGAATCTCCCAGTAGCAAAAAGTTAAAGTGCATGTGACAGGTTGAAGTACTTTTTCACACAAACATCGTTCACATAATTATACTGAAGATTTTACTCAAATATTTATCAAATTCAGACCAATAGTTATGATTATAATAAAAATAGACGACAACACCTAAATTTTGTTAAATTTATGGAAAAATTTACTTTGGACTAAGGTTGAGGATTTGATTCCAAGTGAATGTTTGTCCAGATCCAAACCAAGACTGAACCTGGACTAAATCAGATCTAAACCAGGATTGAACCAGGTCCAAACCAGGACTAAGCCAAGACTGAACCAGATTTAAATCAGGATTAAACTTGATCCAAACCAGGAATAAACCCAGACTGAACCAGGACTACATCAGGACTAGAGCAGGACTGAACCAAGACTAAACCAGGACTAAACCAGGTCCAAACCAGGACTAAGCCAGGACTGAACAAGATTTAAATTAGGACTAAACCAGGACTAGACCAGAACTAAACCACGTCCAAACTAGGACTAGATCAGGACTAAACCAGGTCCAAGCCAGGACTGAACCAGAAATAAATTTGGTCTAAATCGGGATAGAACCAAGACTGAACCAGGTCTAAACCAGGACTAAGCCAAGACTGAACAAGATTTAAATCAGGACTAAACCAGGTTTAGTCCTCAATCCAGGACTTATAACCAGGACTGAACCTGGACTAAATCAGGGTTTAAACCAGTACTGAACCAGGTCCAAACCAGGACTAAGCCAAGACCGAACAAGATCTAAATCAGGACTAAACCAGGACTAGATCAGGACTAAATCAAGACTAGACCACGTCCAAACTACGACTAGACCAGGACTAAACCAGGTTCAAGCCAGAATTAAATCTGGTCTAAATCGGACCCGAACCAAAACTGAACCAGGACTAAACCAGGACTGAACCAGGACTAAACTGGGACTGAACCAGCTCTAAATTAGGACTAAACTCAAACTAAACCAGGACTAGATCAGGACTAGGCCAGGTCTTAACAACGTTCAAACTAGGGCACCAGGTCTAAACCAGGCCCAAACCAGTTCTAAACCGGAACTGTGGTCCACCTGTAGCTCAGATGTGTCAGGACCATGAGCTGCTGGATCAGACTCAATCTGGAACATTCCTCCTGAACTTGATGTAAACCAGGTGTGTGCGCAGAAGAGGACTTTATGTGAAGCAGGTGTGAGCGCGCGGAGAAACAGGTGTGGAGCTGAGAGTCCTCCTCAGAAGAACCTCCTACAACAACAACAACAACAACAACAACAACACCTCCAAGAACAACCACCACCTCCACAACCTCCACCTTGAGGTTTTTACCTGGGCCATTACTGATTCTGTTTCACTTTAAAACTATTCATACAACTTTAATCACCAAAACAAAATACAGTAAAAACAAATTATGTAACAGGGTCCATCAGCTGCATTTGTCAGGTCTAAACCGGAACAAAACCAGGATTAAACCAGGTCTAAACTAGGTCCAAACCAGGACTAAAGCAGGACTAAAGCAGGGCTAAAGCAGGGCTAAAGGGTAAGAAAATCAGAACCAGGATTAAACCAAATCTAACCTGAACCAGGACTAAACTAGGTCCAAACCGGGACAGAACTAGGACTAAACCAGGTCTAAACTAAACCATGACTGAACCAAGTCTAAACCAGGACTACATCAGGTCTAAACCAGGACTGAACCAGGACTAATGGGTAAGAGAATCGGAATTAGGACAAAATCAGGTCTAAACTAAACCAGGACTCAACCAGGTCTAAACCAGGTCTACACTGGGACTAAAGCAGGATTAAAACAGGACTGAACCAGGGCTAAAGGGTAAGAGAATCAGAACCACGACTAAATCAGGTCTAAACCGGCACAGAACTAGAACTAAATCAGGTCTAAATTAAACCATGACTGAACCAAGTCTAAACCAGGACTATATCAGGTCTAAACCAGGACTGAACCAGGGCTAGAGGGTAAGAGAATTGGACCTAGGACTAAACCAGATCTAAACTGAACCAGGACTAAATCGGGACTAAACCAGGACAAAACTAGGACTAAACCAGGTCTAAACTAAACCATGACTGAACAAAGTCTAAGCCAGGACTACATCAGGTCTAAACCAGGACTGAACCAGGGCTGGAGTGTAAGAGAAACGGAAACTGGACTAAACCAGGTCTAAACTGGGACAGAACTAGTACTAAACCAGGTCTAAACTAAACCATGACTGAACCAAGTCTAAACCAGGACTACATCAGGTCTAAACCAGGACTGAACCAGGACTAAACCGAGTCTAAACTAAACTAGAACTAAACTAGGTCCATCCTGAGCACTAAACCAGGAGGGAACCAGATGTAAACTGGGACTAAACTGGAACTAATCCAGGACTAAACCAGGTCCAAACTGAACCAGGACTAAATTAGGTCCAAACTAGGTCCAAACCAGCAAATAAATTCAATCCGGACGATAAATTCGTTTTAAAGCATTCCAGAAAATCAGTGCAGTGTGACTTGTTGGTGCACATGAACACTGAACATTTCAAACAAACGAAGCGGCCGTGGACGTGTAACCTGCCCATTTTACCAAGAACTGGACCGGATTTTGGGAGACAAGACCAGCATTTAGGTGACTTCCTTAAAACACTGAGCTCGTGTCCTTCAATGCGCACGCGGGACACTTTTGGGGTGTTTAAATTTCACACTGGAGATCACATACAAGTCACATTTAATTGGAAACGTGAACGACCTCGCAAAATAATCAGATTTCACCAAAAAAATCCGAATTGAGCGTTAAACCCTGCAGTCTGAACGTGACCCTCTTGTCTCTCCTCGTCACTCTCTCTCTCTCTGCTTCTCTTTTTCTTATGTCTTGAAAACATTATCCTTCACTCACTGTTCAAACTTTTACAAGCTGCTTTAAACGCGCGGGACAACACTTCAAACAGGAAAGTGAAAAAAAAGCCAAAGCTACATTTAACAACCCCTTTAACGACAATGGCTCGAGAGTGGAGTCGAAGTGAACCAAAAATAAAAACCAAAAGATCAAATTCTTGTAGTTACACGTGCTACTGGTTTAAAACTGGATAAGAGGCTCTGTTCACGCTTTCCGGAAGACGTTTGGAAACGGATTACGACTTCCGGTGTAGTTCCCGGCACTGGGCATGTGATAAAACCGTGGATTCAGCAGCAGCGTCTTCACAACCTGACAAAACTTTCCATGGAGGACGGGACTCTAATCGTGTCTTTCATGTCACAAACTGCAGGGCTTAATGCTCAATTCTGATTTTTTTGTGAAATCTGATTTTTTTGCGAGGTCGTTCACATTTCCAATTAAATGCGGCTTGTGTTTGATCCCCAGTGTGAACTTTAAAACGCCCCAAAAGTGTCCAACAGCAAGTGTGTTCGGAAGTCGCCTAAACATGGACGCAGCATCGAGTACCTGGAGATTTTAAAGTTGCTGTCGTACCGGAGCCAGAACATGTACATCTTATTTGTTTCAAGGAGGAGATTGAGAAGAAGGACGAAGTTCATACACAATTTTTGTATGATCAGAAGAACGTTTGTGTACATTTGTGAGCGCCTACTTCTTCCACTCTCGTGGGAGGAAACACTTCTTTGGCGGCCTATTTGGTTTGCAACAGGTGCTTGTTACCGTGTTTTTATGACGTGTAGTTGGGATGAAAAGGACCTGGTTGTTCAGACTGAAGCCACATGTCAAACGATCGGAAATGTCTTGGTTTTAGGAGCTGTGGGGAAGCTGGCCAAAGTGGTCGAAGTAGGAGGCAGATGACACAAAAAAAGGTGTCTTACGCAGACAAAATTTGTTTTAAAAAACAGACTTCTGGGTTTAACCAACAAAAATACAAATAGACAAAAAATAAGTAACTCAAAGCAAACCACCAAATACCTGCACAGAAGTCTTCCCTAATTGGTGACACCTGCTTGCCTTTTATACTCCGCCCACAGGAAGCACCTCCCCCAAGTGAGTAACGATTCCAGGTAAAGCAAAGCAAAAGGTGTCTTTTCAAAATCAAAATGTTTAACATAAACTAAGGTGAATTTAAAATAAGACAAAGGCCCACTTTGTCACAGGAGCACATATCCAAGTGGCCTAGTCTGATTCATCAGTAGGTTTCACTTCGTAAAAAACATCTGACCTCGAAATGTTAGAATTCGTTCACTTAACGGAAGACCAATATTTTTTGTCATTTAACCAATCGCAGCTATTTGGTTGTGACGTATGTAATGCACCGCTAATGGGGATAACTGGTATATTAAGTTTTTCCCAAATCCCGTAGGAAGAAGGACGTCTTTCCCCTTGATAAAATTCACTAAACATTGTCTTTATTTCGGCTTTAAATCCTTGATCTCGGGAATTGTTGCCAACACATGCTCTATATATGAGTCTTGGCTGATTGGCTGGTGCCCTGACTTGTACTTCTGGGGTTTTTGCAAACCGTCTATTGTATTTTGATTCCTGACCTAGTCGCTGGAGAGAAATTAAATTAAGCTGAGGCACTAGGTGGTGCCAGCCTGGCTACAAGTGGACTGGGTCCCATTTGAAAAAAAAACGGATCTGTCAATAAAAGATCAGATACAGGAGCATAGGGGAGAAAAAAATTGGATTTGGGTCACTTCAGGCTGCAGTCTGAACGTATTTATTTATTTATTTGAAAAGGGACAATGCACATCAATCAACATCAAAACAATGTAAATGTGCCCGAGTTCGCTGATAAGAGCTAATTTGCATCGGTAGTCCCTTTGCCAGATGTCAAAAAGGCATCCTAAAAGAAAATAGTTACACATCAAAAATTACACATATGTACAATAAGATTACAAAAAAAAACAATAAAAGTTTTAGTGTTCACACATTTGCGTTTCTAAAAGCCACTTTTTAGCATTCTTTTTAATAGCAGAGAGTGATGGCTTCAGAACAGGACGCTCTGACGGAGAAAACACACTGACCAAATACCGCTTTTCTGTGAGGAATAATGCAGTCTTCCCTCACTGCTCCTCTGGTCACTCTGCCCTCACTAGATCTGAAATTAACAAAGTCATTCAGTGAACGTAGGTTTACAGGCAGCTGGTTATAACTGTTGATTTGCCGAACATGTATGTAGTAGTGAAAGCAACAAGTACAGAAATACTGGCCCTACTGAGGACAAGATATTCTGACCAAATGTTTATCCAGAATGACGATAAGGTCACAGATCCATGTACACAACTGTATATTGAAGACCTACGTGCAGATTGTGACCCCAAGGCAACCCAAAAAAATCTCATGCGACCCCCATGAAGTCTAACAATGGTCTAAAAAGGTGTCCACACGCTAAACTCCACCTCTGCAGACAGGTGTTTGTATCAGAAACACATGTCTCTAATCACGGCAGCTCTGTGTAATGTCACGTAGTACTTGAAATTGTAGTGCCCATGGGAAACAGGGCACATCTTCGATTGTTTTTTGACCAGAAAGCTGCAAATATGCTTAAGTCTGTGCTAAAAAAAAAGTACCAGGAACAGTAGATAATGCATTTAAAACATCACAGACGCAGCTTAGTAGTGAAAAGAAAATGGCTTAGAGTTTAGTTCCACTTTAATAATGATAAATAAATCTCTCCTCCTCTTCCTCTCTTTCTCCTTGCCTCCTTTTTTCCTCCTTCCTGCACTCCTCCCTTCCCATTTTCTCACCTTCTCTCTACCCACGCCCTTCATCTGTCCTCTCTCCCTCTTTACTGTTCATCCTCTCTCTTCCTCTGTTCTCTCTTTACTCCTCACCTTCTTTCTCCTACACTCCCTCTTCCTCTGTCCTTCCTTCCCCCTTTCCGCCCCTCCTTCTATTCTGTCCTATCCCTCTTTCCTCTCTCTCTCTATTCTTCCCTTTCTCCCCCTCTCTCTTTTCCCTTTTCCAGACTGCGCTCTCCTCCTCTCTCCCCTTTTCCTTGCATCCTTCCTTTCCCTTCTCCCTCCCCCTTTACCTCTTCCTCCTTCTCTCCTCCTCTCCCTCTCTCCCTCTCTCCGTATCTCTCCCAGCTGCAGCAGAGACCTTTTCCAGACTGAGCTTCCGGACTCTTTGGAAAAACACTGGTGGAATGTCAGAAATCCTCACCATGGACACAGAGGAGGAGCGGCAGCAGGTACAGGGCCAAACCGGGCACCGTCTGAAACCGGAACTTTAAAGGCCATGTTCGATCTGTGGCACCTGGGATCTGGTTTGGTTTAAAGGGCCCAGATTTCACCATTTTCTGATCGATGTTATAATGTTTCCTCATCACAAACAGACCTGGAGTTGTGTTTAACACAAACCCTGCATTTTTAACCCAGAGTCATAGTACTCGAGACTGATTTTTCACGGTCTTGGTCTTGTCTCGCTTTTGAAGATACTTGGACTTGGTCTTGTCATGGATTCGAGATTTAACACTCACATTTCATTGCATCCACTATTGTCGGCAACAAACTTGTATCAGTTTGCTTGGCTTATTTTAAGCCTAAATGGAGATAGATTTATAAAAACATTGACATATATGTGTGCCAAAATAACTGTAAAATACAAGTAAATGTAGAAAATTACAAATATGGTCTTGATTTGACAGATCAAAGTCCTTGTCTTGGTCTTGTCTTGGTCTTGTCTTGTCTTGTCTTAGTCTTGTCTTAGTCTTGGTCTTGTTTTAGTCTTGTCTTAGTCTTAGTTTTGTCTTGGTCTCGTCTTGGTCTTGCCCCTCAGAGGTATTGGTCTTGTCTGGGTTTTGTCTTGGTCTTGTCTTGGTCTTGTCTTAGTCTTGGTCTTGTTTTAGTCTTGTTTTAGTCTTAGTTTTGTCTTGGTCTCGTCTTGGTCTTGCCCCTCAGAGGTATTGGTCTTGTCTGGGTTTTATCTTGGTCTTGTCTTGGTCTTGTCTTGATCTTGACCCTGTGGTCTCGGACAGGTCTTGGTCTTGACTAGTGTAATCTTGAGAACACTAATTTAGTTCTTCTTTCAAACAGGAAACACTCTGCTCCACCTTGTGATGTCATGTGGTAATACCAAAAGTGCTCCACTGTGTTTTTTAAAGTCCGTACACCTTCACGAGGAGACACAGATAAAATCAGCTCTGCTGAACTGAAGGTAAAAAGAGCTGTTCATTTGAAAACTACCACTTCATGCTTTGGAGATTTAGACAGATTAAAGTGTGAACAAAACAAAACAAAACTCCAGGTGTTTTTGTGGAGGTCGCAGCTTCTAACATGACTCAGTTCTGAGTAATATAAGACCTTTAACACATGGTTCCTTTTGTTCATACAGAAGATAAAAGGGGATTTTGGATTTCTCTCATCCCCTCTTCCTTTTTCTCACTCCCACTCACTGACTCCCACTACATCTACTGCAAATGTGGGTCAAATGTGGGTCAAATGTCACCTTTTTATATTTTTTTAAATTTATTTATGTATTTGATAGGAACAATGAAACATGTAACAACATTTACAGATAATTTGGAGCAAAAACGTGAACGTGTCAGAATTAGAATGAGATAAATAAGACAAATAATCTGTCAAATACCTGCACCAGAGTGTAAGAGGTGATCTTTATGTCTCTATTGTGTCTCCATTTTACACTGAATTCTATGGACGTAAGTAAACCGATCAAACAATAAAAGATCTTTAGGTGCAGATTGGACAAAGTTGCTCCAGATGAAAGCTTATTAGTATAATGACATCAGCTCCTATTGGACACCAAAGTTTTCTACCGTGGAAGCCACTGACTTGTTTTAGATGAATATTGTGATTTAAAATGCCCAAAAGCACACACAAGCACAGAAAGTCTTTAAAAAAACATTTGAAAAAGTAAAAGCCAACTCAATAACCTATTTTCTAAGACCAATAGCAGCCTAATATTCCTGCGACACAGGAGACTGCACAGATCCAGATGTGGCTAATCTCAGCGCTAACATCTGGAGACAGGAGGGCGGCCATCTTGAAGCTGTCATGTGCAGGTGCAGTTAAACGCACTAAACGCTTCGTCCTTGTTTTGGGGTCAAAGGTCAGGCCTCCTCAGACAGATAGAGACGTCTGTGTCACTGTGTCTTATTTAGAAGAAGTTCAGTTTAACCAAGCGCACGTTTTACCACCCACTGTTGTGAAGAATGAGAATGAAAATGCATTAGTCAAATATAGAGTTCTTTCCCAGTCACTTTTTAACTTCTTGTATATTATTCATTCAGTCCGTGGTTGGTGGTAAACTGCTATTGTAGCCACAGTCGCCCTGGGGCAGACTGACTGAGGTGAGTCACCATCAGCCCCTCCCACCACGCTCGCTCACTCACTACATTCACACGAGGGTTAACCTTCTGCCGTGTTGTTGTTATTCAAAGTCTGTCTGGTACAAGGTCTGGTACCAAATGAGGCATGTCTGTCCGGCCAAAACCACACAGACAAAACTTTACAAAGACGTCCAGGTCTGGAGCTGTTTCCTGTCTCCCTGATTCCAGAGGGTGTGATTGACAGGCGGATTAACCAATCAGAGACAAATGCTCCGTTCATGGCAAAACAAACACGTTGGCTTAAGGCTACGTTTATATGATGATGGTCTGAACAGAAGATGCAAAAGTGGCGTTGCGTCTTCACTTTTATTCCGCATTTAGACGAGCGTTTTCGGGAGTAAATCTGTGTCCATACGGTCGCAAAAGTGTGTGGAATTCGATTGAGTATCCATGTACTTAAAGCAACAAGAGCGTCTTTGGACATACAGAAGTTTTCACACCAAACATTTTCATCAGCTACTCCTCCAACAAAGTTGTCTAACCATCGACTGGTTCTTCAGGTCTCGTCCATATCCGTCTGACTTGATTGAGACGAACTGGTGCATCCTAAATTTGACAGAGGTGATTGCAGATCCTTCTCTGTTCACTAATAGTATCTCTGCAGATTCTGTACATTTGTCGGGAGCCTCCTGTAAGTTTATTAGAGCAGCTTGAAGGTCCAACGCGTGGAAATGATCCGACATGTTTGTTTCTGTGTACTGTATGTATGAGACGTAAACATGCACATGACGTGAGCAGATCTGATCAGAGTTTTGCGTCTTGGGCAGTGTAGATGGAAACACTACATATTCAACTTTTTCACTCTGGAGGGTGGTTTCATATTTTTCCGTTTGTAAGCCCCAAAAATGCCATCACCATCTAAATGAAAGGCATTTCCTATAAAACATTTGACCCACAAGCGTTCTCGTGTAAACAGGCCCTAAGAGTTAAACAAGCAAAGCACTAAACTTTAATCTATCTCAGGTAAAATAAGTTACATATTTTGTTCTGAACGATATGAGAATTTTCCGGACTTGTCTTCTGCATTTGAGAAACACAAGCTACAAATGAGCAACTGACTGAATCGCCTTGTGTTATGAAGAGGTTTATTTTGCCCTCGATGGTCTGATTCCAGTCCCTTCTGGATTCCAACAGAATGTGGAGGAGACTGGCTGCTCAGAAACGAGTCAGGGTCCGAGTCAGATGTGATGTGACAGATAAGCCCATGAACAGGCTGCAGTTTGTCTCAAACAAAAACAATGAGTCATTTTAAAGTCTGTGTTTTCTCAGCTCCACACACGACCTTTGAACCCCGACTTCCTGTTTGAACGCCCCCAGACGCCTGACCCCAGACTGCACACGAAACAGCCCGGGCCCACAGTGACCTCAGGCTAATTAGACATGAATACAGACCCTCTATGTACAAATACAGACCCTGTGCTTTCCTGTCCTGCAGCTATGGGCTTTTCATGTCCAAACCGATTCTCTGTAGTGAATCAAAAGAGCTGATTCCCATTTCGTGAGAGCTGAATCTTCACCTGCTCTGGTCTGACAAACCCACACTAAAAAGAAGAAATTAGCCTCTGCACTTTCTTGTATGCAGGTCCGAGGTTAGCCTGATTCATCAGCCGGTTTCACTTCGTGGAAACCGTCTGCCCTGGCATCTTGGATCTTTCCTGCAATTTTTTCACTATGAATTTTACACTTTTGAATTTGACGGCTTGAAAATATTTCTGCTGAATATAAGGTGATTTTTAGTTAGTTAAAAAATTCATTTAAAATAAAAAATCTGACAAAAAACAAACTCACTTCCATAAGTGAATGTTTATTTGACACGATACATACCCTTTAAAGGTGCAATATTTCCCTCCCTGAACTGCCACCTTATCGTGGTGGAGGGGTTTGAGTGCCCGAATGATCCCAGGAGGTGTGTTGTCAGGGGCTTCATGCCCCTGGTAGGGTCACCCAAGGCAAACAGGTCCGGGGGGACGGGTCAGACAAAGAACGGTTCAGAAGCCTCATATGATGAGTTACGATCAAAGGTCAGAGACGTCGCCCGGATCGGCATTACCGGGCCCCCACCCTGGAGCCAGGTCTGGGGTGGGTGCTCGCCAGCGAGCGCCTGGTGGACGGGCCTTCCCCCACGGGACCCGGCCAGGCTCAGCCCGAAGGAGCGATGTGGGGCTGTCCTCACGTGGGCCCACCACCCGCGGGAGGATCCATATTGGGCCGGTGCAAGAGGATCCGGGCAGCAGTCGACGGCGGGGGCCTCGGCGACCGGATCTCCAGATGTCACTTTCCACCTTTTATATTCTTACTCTCTTTCTAAATGAAAGCCACAGTGTGTTTTCATTTATGCCTGATGCCCTCCCTGTCCCGGGCCTCTGCATTTACCAGCTTTATAATTCCTGACTTGACACTGAATCCCTCTTCAAAGTACATGTGAAACTTGAGACCATAATTCTACTCCCGGGGGGTGTTAAATCTGTGGCCTGTTTGCACACAGTTTCTAATAGCTCATACTCTTTTCTCCGGGATGTCCAGTGATTTAAACCAGAAAATACAAGAAATATCACATTAACTATTTAGAATTAAGGTTTATGCTGAAGTGAAAGGGGTGGGGCACGAGTCAACTTGGCTCTTTTAGTTAATGTGTTTGAGTAAGACAGGAATAATTGTTTTAATATATGTTTGTGGATTTTTTCACTATTACACACAGTAGCAGAGTGGTTTGTCTTGTCTCTTAACCACAAGATCTGGGCAGAGGAGCAACTTACACAGAGGCGCAAGATGCAAATTCAGCGAAAACAAGCGACTTTATTCCTCACCTCTTGTAAAGTTTTGGCCACCATTCAAATTGGATATTTTGTTGACAATGGCTATTGCAGAGAATGTAATACACGAAGATCAGAGCAAGCACAAATGTGTGAATGTGTCGCTCCACAGTGAATTAAAAATGGCATTTATTTTTACGGGAAGATAAACATTGATGAAACGTCAGTCGGACCAATTTTGGTTCGTTTGCAGGTGTGAACGTGGACCGGAGTCTGTAAGCTACATAAAAACATACATGTAAGTTTCAGCAGTGTCGTCATTTTGGTATAAAATTTAAAAAAAAAGAAAAAGAAAGAAATATGCAGTTTGCTAGTGTGATGTGCAGCTGTCCATCAGAGTGTTATGATGGCGTTTACCAGTTGGGGGCAGTAAGGAGTGTCTAAATACAGAACTAGTGAAACAAGAGTGAATATGGAAGGTAAATTTGTTACATTAAATTTAGAATTTTAAATACTCACTTTGAACTTTTAACTCAGAAAAAAAAAAGTTTCAGTTATTTTTATGCTGAATTTTAGGCTACATTCAGACCGCAGGGCCGTTGCGAGGTCATTCACATTTCCAATTAAATGTGCCTTGTATGTGATCTCCAGTGTGAACATTAAACGGCCCAAAAGTGTCCCACATGTGCACTGGAGACACGACGACGTCAACCGCAGCGAGCGTCTCTGTGTTTACGGAAGTTGTCCAAACATGGACACGAGCATTGAGCACCTGGAGATTTTAAAGTTTCTCTCGTACCGGAGCCAGAACATGAACAACTTACTTGTTTTAAGGAGGAGATTGAGAAGGAGAAGGACGAGGTTTTTGGCCGTGGCGTTTTGTGGGGCAGCGGCAGCGACGTCTGTTGAAAGGAACGTGTGGATGTGGAGACGGAGCCAAGAGTGGTGAGTGGCGATGTGCTTCACTTCAGTGACACAGAGTTCGTTAACAATTTTCGCCTACTTCAGCGCAGAATAGTGACGTTTGTGGCTTGTTGATAACGTGTAGGTGAATGGATGCGGTTTGGCCGTTCAGACTGAAGTCGCATGTCAAAAGATCAGATATGTATCGGTTTTAGGAGCACATATCCAAGTGTCCTGGGTCACATTTAAAAAAATCGGATCTGTGTCGTTCAGACTGTCATTAAAAGATCAGATACAGGAACATAGGGGCCAAAAAATCGGATTTGGGTCACTTCATGCTGCAGTCTGAACGCAGCCAAAGTTGCTGAAATTTTAAGTATTCTTTTTCAATATGTTTCAAGTTCAAAATAAAAATCTGTGGGCGGGGTTTACATTTAAGAAATAAAAGAGATGAGGTTTTGATGAGGATAATTCTGACCAATCAGATCGCTTCACTGCACCATTTCCTGCTTGTTACTAAATTAGATCGCAACACTTTGCATCGATTGCTCCTGCCCTGGCATCTTGGATCTTTCCTGCAATTTTTTTCACTGTGAATTTTACACTCAGATTTTTTGAATTTGGGGCCTTGAAAATATTTCTGTTGAATATAAGGTGATTTTTAGTTAGTTAAAAAATTCATTTAAATGAAACAAACTCTCTTCCATAAGTGAATGTTTATTTGGCACGATACAGACCCTTTAAAGGTGCAATATGTAACTTTTCTGGTGGGACGTCTGGCAGCTTCTTGTCTCCATGGAGATGATATTGCTTTGGCTTGAAAGTTTCACAGTACGGCATTAAAGTTATCTTATATTTATTCAACTATAGGTGTTTTATTGCTCAAAAAATATAGAAAATACATGAATTCTTACAGTCACTTGGCTCCCCATTCCACAGAGCTGACCTTGAACTTGGTTTGGCGGTGTCACCTGCCCAGCTCTTCTCCTTGAAATTTACACAGTGCACCTTTAATTAAACAAATAAATCAAAATGTCTGCCATTAGCTCTGGGAAATTCCACGTGGGTAATGTGTGTCCAGCATTTAAAGTTGTGCTCTTCCCAGATGTGCGAGAAAAGAAGGAGAAAAAAGTAAAAAAGTCTCCTCAGTCGGAAAAATCCTGCCGAACGATGTGGGAACGCGCGAGCGGAGTGAGCGACCCACGAGGAGCCAAAAACACATTATTTATTCGATCTGGAGATGTTTCGCTTCCAACTATTTCTATTTTTATCCTCAATTTTCCACACGGACGACGTCTTTCCAGGATACCTTCAGTCCGGCCAGAATAAGGAGGAGCGCACATGTGGGGATTTAGTTACACTTTTTCACTTGCATTTACCCATCAAATAACTTTTCAATAAACTGCGCTTTTCAGAGTAGTTTTATTACTTATCTTTTACTGGTACTTCTGTAATATTGTGAGGTAACAGTACTCTGACTTGTACTTTCTACATTTTGGATATAAACAGACAACAAATGAGCAAGATATATGTAATCATGGTGACAATAAAGTGAAATAACTCAACTATATATTTTTTCGATTTGAAATTCTAGTTCTTTTTGCTTTGTGGACAGCGCTCCAAACTCTCGGCCTTCTCTCGATGAGCTTCATGATGAAATCTCCTGAAATGGTTTTCACTTCACAGCTGTGCTGTGTCAGAGTCAAGAAATGCCAAAAGTCCAAAGCAGTGATCAAAGCAAAGTTGAAAGGCTGTTTTCAAAAATCTAAAATACAGAATGTTTTCAGTTATTTTGAGTTTATTTGTTGACAGTAGCTCAGTAGGTGATGTGGTAAATGGTACCATGTATTTGTTCACAAATGTTTTGCAGCTTTTATTCTGCACCAGTCAAAGTTTGCACTTTTTCATTCATGTTATTTCTTTATTTTCATGATTATTTACATTGTCGATTCTCACTGTAGACTTCAAAACTATGAACGGACAAATTGTATTATGGTCACATTTTTATACAGCGCTTTTCTACCTTCAAGTCACTCAAAGCGCTTTACAACAAGGAACCACTCATCCATTCATATACCAGTGTACGCAGACACTGAGTACAAGGTGGGTTAAGTGTCTTGCCCAAGGACACAATGACAGCATTCATCTGTGAGAGCTGGAATCACACCAGCCAACCTGACCACTCAACCAATGATGTTTTTTATGTCAAGAGAGGGATTCAAACCGCCAACCTCCAGATCAGCAGACAAATGCTCGACCAACCGAGCTACTGTTGCCAGTGTTTAAAGATTGGCAGTTTGAATCCCACTCTCAACATAATATATAAATAATTTTAACCCAATTTTGTTCTTTTTTTTTGTATTGTATTGTACTGTAAAGTTTTACAGTTACTACTTTATCTGTATACTTTTTTCATTTTATTATTATTTTTAATTTAATTTAAATTTTTTTTTATATATATATTTATTTATTTATTTTAGATCACCCAGTCCTGTGACTCACTCTTATACCACAAAAGCAAAAACTCTTTATAATTTCTTTTGAAGCTGTGAATATTAACATTAACATAACATCATTGATTCCCACTGATTAATCCTGTCATTGTGTCACTGGGCAAGACACTTAACCCCCTTTCCCACAGTGTGTGTATAAACTAGATAGTGATTCCTTCTTGCAAAGTCCTTTGAGTGACTTGAAGGTGGAAAAGCGCTGTATAAATATGTGACCATAATACCATTCGTCCATATAGTTTTGATGTCTTCAGTGAGAATCTACAATGTAAATAATCATGAAAATAAAGAAGAAATGTGGATGAAAAACTGTGCACAAACTTTAACTGGTGCAGAGTAAAAGCTGCAAAACTTTTGTGAACAAATACATGGTTTAAATTCCAGAGCGGAGTCATGGAGAAACTGTGATTAACCTCAAAATAACACAAATATGAAAAGGTGGTTTTGGAAAATGAAAACCGCTCAGATACATGTGAGCGATATCAAAGCCCGCAAGACATTTTCCCCCATTGTTGATTTCTTTTTTGTAACGCAGTGGGAGATTATTATACACTTCTGACGCAAACTCTTGACTTGAGAGGTTTTACTGGACAAATACAGAAATGTTGAGCCCACAGTTGTTTTTATTTTGGTCTACATATATATTATAAGCTGTTGCTGGGTTTCAGATGACATCACAACATTCTACATAGACCAATCATATTTAATGCAAATGGGGACAGTTAAAAATAATACAGTTAATATGCAGATTTTTGTTGTAATACAGTGAGTTTGTGGGTCTCGTCACTTATAGAAATGATCAGCTTCAACATTTGTGAATTTACCTTTTGGATGTTTCATGGAATCAAGTATAATGGAAAATCTAACCAGACCAAAGAACAAATATTATAACAAAAACCTGCATTTTAACTATGTTGTTTTGCTGTTGTTGCATCTGTATTAAATATTGGTAAATGGTCATATTTTTCTATAGCGCTTTTCCACCTTCAAGACACTCAAAGCACTTTACAACAAGGAACAACTCAGCCATTCACCAGTGTACGCAGCCCCTGAGGGTGAGGTGGGATAAGTGTCTTGCCCAAGGACACAACAACAGAATCACACAAACTGTGGGTCTGTGGATCTGATTGCTCAACCAATCAACCAATGGTATTTATGTCGAGAGCGAGATTCGAACCGCCAACCTTCGGATCAGTGAACGAACCCTCTACTGACTGAGCTACTGCCGTAAAGGCAAATCTGGAGACACGTTGAGCTCGGCCCATTGACTTGAATGGGCAGTCATTTTGAAACCCTAGTCTATGGACACGTCTTAATGGCTGGTATGAGTTAAATGCAGGTGACTTCAAACTTCAGTAGCCGGATATCTACCTCATACCTGATCGACATACCTATCCCCACCCCCAGGAGAGCCTAAAATCTGTTGAAATCCTACAACACACTTACATGATGCCAGTCAGGACAGAGGATCTTTCTCCAGAAGACATGATACCAGAAGGACAGTGGTTCTTTCTGCAAGAGACATGATACCAGACAAAACAAAGACTCTTTCTCCAGGAGACATGATACCAGACAGGACAACAGCTCTTCCTCCCGGAGACATGGTACCAGAAGGACAGCGGTTCTTTCTCCAGGAGACATGATACCAGATAGGACAGCGGCTCTTTCTCCAGGAGACACAATACCAGACAGGACAGTGGCTCTTTCTCCAGGAAACATGATACCAGACAGGACATTGGCTCTTTCTCCAGGAGACATGATACCAGAAGGACAGCGGCTCTTTCTGTAGGAGACATGATACCAGATAGGACAGCGGCTTTTTCTCCAGGAAACAAGATACCAGACAGGACAGTGGCTCTCTCTCCAGCAAACATGCGCAGTAGAGCCCAAAGTTAGTCTGATAATCCGTCTATATGTGGGTAATATTTTATTGCAGTGACAGTACTCTAACTTTATTGTCGTTTTTGGCTCTGCTCCACCCTCTGAGAGTACTTTAAATATGGATGATTCTCTGCTCATGAGTCCAGCCCCTGATAGCTTTTCCATTGGCCCTTCACTACAGCGTTTTCCAGCACAGAACTCAGCTCAAACTAATTGTAAGTGGCTTAAATTTACTTTGTCAAATGTTGGTTGGGAATTCCCTGATTTAAAAAAAATAAATGGGTTTACAAGCTTTTAAATGTCCCACATTCTGGACGCAGACTGGCCACAAATATAAACGCTTAAAAGAAATATGTGAAGTTTTTAGAGCCTTAGAGCCTTTTTTGACTGGTGCCCAACATACTAAGGATAAGTCGAGAAGTAGTAGTAGAAGTAGTAATACTAGTAATAGTAATAGTAGTAGTACAAAGAGTAACAGTTACAGAAGTAGTAGTATTAGTAGTTATAGTAATAGTGGTAGTAGTAGTGGCAATAGTAGTAGTAGTAGTACTATTAGAAGTAATAGTAACAGTTACAGTAGTAGTAGTATTAATAGTTGTGATAGTAGTAGTAAAGGTAATTGTAGTAGTAGTAATAGTTATGCTAACAGTAATAGTAGTAATAGTAATAGTGATAGTAATAGTATTAATAGTTGTGATATGATAGTAGTAATAGTTACAGTAACAGTAATAGCAGTAATAGTAATAGTAGTTCTTGTAGTAGTAGTAATAGTAACAGTAATAGTAATAGTAGTAGTAGTAGTAGTACTATTAGAAATAATAGTACCAGTTACAATAGTAGTAGTATTAATAGTTATAATGATAGTAGTAGCTGTAGTAAAGATAATTGAAGTAGTAGTAGTAGTAGTAGTAGTAATAGTAATAGTAGTAGTACTAGTAGACGTAAGAGTAACAATTACAGTAGTAGTAGTAGTAGTATTAGTAGTTATAGTGATAATTGTTGTAGTAGTAGTAGTGGTAGTAGTAGTAGCAGTAGTAGTTATAATGATAGTGGTAGTAAAGGTAATTGTTATAGTAGTAGTAGTAATAGTTATCGTTACAGTAATAGTTGTAGTAGTAATAGTAATAGTGGTTCTTGTAGTAGTAGTAGTAGTAGTAGTATTAATAGTTATAATGATAGGGGTAGTAAAGGTAATTGTAGTAGTAGTAGTAATATTGGTTGTAGTAGTAGTAGTGGTAGAAGTTGTAGTGATTGTAGTAGTAGTAGTAGTAGTATTAATAGTTATAATGATAGGGGTAGTAAAGGTAATTGTAGTAGTAGTAGTGGTAGAACGTTGTAGTGATTGGTAGTAGTAGTTGTTTGCAAATGAGAATTCGTTCTCAAACATTTTGTTACATAAAATAATAATAATAAAATAGTAGTAGTACAAGTATTATTAGTAGAAAAAGTAGTAGTAGGATGGCAGGTTACAGTAATGGTAGAAGTATTAGTATTAGCAGCAAGAACATTAGAAGTTGTTTACATGATTAGATGTTTACAAAAGTATGAGTAGTTGTAAAAGTAAGTAAGTAGTAGTACTAGTAGTAGAAGAAGTACTATGATAAGTAGTAAGTAGCAGTATGAAGTATTGGCAGTCTTGATAGTTTTCTAACGGCAAGAGCAAGTAGTTAAAAGTAGTAAAATATTATAAGTAATACTAGTTGAGCTACAAAACCTGAACTAAACATTATAGAAGCACAGTTTGAAAAGTGTAACAAACCCAGAAAACAGTCAAACTATTTAATGACATAAAAAGATGAAAATGTTTCTTAATCACATTATTGTGTGGAGTGGCTCTAATGCTCTCTCCATGTGTGTAACTTTACCTCCCCAATGAAAACATTAAGAACGGCTCAACCTGAGAAGTGCAGTCCCCAGAGCCGAGAGTGGAAACAGCTCCACGCTCGCCCGGCCGCACAAGGGTTAAAATCTGATGTGTTTTTAAGTTTTGGCCCTGGTCCTGTAACGAACAAACCAGACTGCGGTTGTAGAGGTAATGGTGGAAGCGTCTCACTCCCCCTCACTCTTTTTCTAACTCTTTACTCTCTCTCTCTCCTGCTCTTTCTCTCTCCCTCCCTTTGGCTCTCCTGCTCTCCCTCTCTCT
Source organism: Boleophthalmus pectinirostris (assembly GCF_026225935.1). Taxonomy (NCBI): domain Eukaryota; kingdom Metazoa; phylum Chordata; class Actinopteri; order Gobiiformes; family Gobiidae; genus Boleophthalmus; species Boleophthalmus pectinirostris. The sequence continues at coordinate 37,289,004 of NW_026571447.1, forward strand.
CGTAAGGTTAAGGTTACTTCAATCATCTCCCTTTCTCTCTGTCCCTTGTCTCTCTTAAGGTTATGCTTATTTTATTCCTCTTCCTTTTTCTCTCCCTGTTTCTCTCTCCTCCCTACTTCACTCTCTCTGCCTCCCTTTGTCACTCTGCTCTGGAGCCAAAAGATTCATTGCAAACAAAACTTCAGTTTGAATTGTAATTGTCAGACCTCAAAGACTGAAATGATTCAATTGTGGTGATGTGTGTGGTTAATCCTTGAGTCTCTCTTATCGTGTACAAAACTAAACCTGTCAGATTTCTTTGTACCAATCATCTGTTTATTCAGATTCGATTTGGTTGGCAGAATACATGATGATGAACACAGTACATGTAAAGACTCTGGTTGTATCCATTGTCCTGCTTTCACTCTCAGACTCCTTCGTTCCAGGGTTCATGAACACTGAGGGCAAAGATGGTGAAGGACACATGTACAGTCACCAGTCAGAGGTGAGACCAAAGTGCACCTCCTCCATCTCCTGCTCTGGTCAAACAGGGACTGGACAGCGGGACAGAACCAAAGACTCCTCAGGGACGTCAGCTTTGGTGATGGACGAGTCTCCAGTCTGTGCTTCCATCAGAAAAACTAGTGATGGGCAAATGAGACGGAGCTCCGGAGCACGTCTCGTTCTTTCTGAAACAAATTGCTCTGAAGCACTGCCTCGGAGCTCGTCTCGCAGCAGCCGCTCACATGACATGAAGTGTGGAAGTGTCGGTCTCTCCCCCTACTGCTTCGCTCTGCGTGTCAGTCGCTTCACTGTATCGAAGCGTTTCATTGGCTCAGAGAATGTTCCAATATTTCTTAAAAAATGTTGGGTAGTGAGGAGTATTGTGTGACGTTAGTGGTGATTTTGGTGACTTTTGGAGACTTTTGGCATTTGTTTCATTTTTGATGGCATCTACAAGTGGAAAAAAGCGATCCATGGTTTAGGATCACTTTGATCTAATTCCACCTAACAAGGTAACACCTATTTTCTTATTTACAGCAGCTATTTATGTTGCTCTTTACATATTATTTTAAATGTAGTTAATATGATTAACTGAGATTCAGGAGCAGGACCACGCCTCAACCGCCCTCTCCTCCTCACCAGCGAACCACAACTCACCTCGACCACGCCTCTAATTTCCCAGAAGCCTATATGTAGCAGCCTTTCCCATCATCCCAGTTTGTCTTGGCGAACTCGACCCCACCCTCCCATCCCCTATTTTGTCTTTCAGTCATAAGACCCCTACAGGGGGGGTCCCGTTCCAGCTGGGCCAATTGCAGATTGAGACGGAGCGCCCACCCATAGTCTCAACCCAGCCACCTCTGCCCCGCTTCGTACATTATCAATTAACTTCTTCGCACTATATTGTTGTTGCCGTGGTCCTAGCTAGTGAAATCATTATTATTGTTGTTGTTAGGTACGGTGTCGCTCTGCACACAAGTATTGTCTTACACTAACAATACTTCATCGACGCTGAGACACCTGCGTGCCAATGGTTAAATTTGTCCACTAGAGGTCAGTGTTTCTCCGAGGCCTCAGACACGTCGAACCATTTGAGACAATATTGCGACTGAAGTGTCAATGCTTCACGAGGCTCCATTCGCCCATCACTAAGAAAAACTGACACATCCCCAGCTGAGGCAAACCACCTGCATTTATACTGAAAACTTTACACTCTTTATTAAGATTAAACTTTACACTGTGAGTTTACACTGTAAAGTTTACACTGTGAAAATTCCATGTTTGTTTTTCACTTCCAGCAGAGGACCAGGGATTCATTCTGGCTTCAGCAGTTTGAACTAGAGGTCCAAGCAGGACTGAATTTCTGTCCCACTCCTGCCTGCATTTGCAATATTTTGTCCCACTCCCGCCTGCAAGTCCTGCAAGATGGGGACGTTCGCTTTCTTAAACTCTATCAAAAGGAGAAGCGGAAAGGATTTGTCTATAAAATGTGCGTGAGATTAGATCACTTTCGCAAATTTAGGCTGCTTAAAATGTTTTTATTAATGCCAAATAAAACATCCAGCACAAATGAGGCATGACAGGCAAACATTCATCATTTGCATATTTTACTTTACACTCATATTTAGTTTGCGGGACTGCAGTTTATCTTCTCACCCGTCCGCTCATGTCTGCACCTGCAATGAGTTTTCAAAATGTGTCCCGCAACGTTCTGTTTTGCATTGGGTCTAGTTTGAACCGCTTCATAAATACAGAGCTGTGTGTGTTGTCCATTTGAAAACTTCTGGAGAATATTGGGTCCATTTGCAGCGAGATCCGTCTTCACAAAGAGAAGGTCACGAAGAAACGCGACATCCTGAAGTGTCTTGTTGTTGAATGTGTCCTCTTTTTCGGAGAGAAAGTTGTGACTACAGCAGTGCTCTGTCCTGAACCCAGAGAGACCACTGCAGGGACAAGGCCATTCTAAAGCTCAAACCACAGCTCATGACCGCTCACTAGTGCACCACCTAAAAATCATAGTGTGGATATGGCCTAAGATCGTCCAATAGAATGTAGGCCATTATTTTTACACTCAACTGTGGGAGTTACTAACACACTTAGCTACTGTTTTTTTACAGGAACATTGAGGAAAATTCAAAATGTTCTTATAAATGCCGTGGCCGATGTTTTTGAATCATCACATTGTATTGAAGTTTGTCGTGGTTGATTGTTACGGCCCCAGGTCTTAGATTGTAATTTGTTTTGTGTGTTGTAAATTGTTCTGCTGACACCCCTTGATTCCTGCGGCAGGAGCCCTGACTTGTGATTGGTGGGGCATGTCGACGCCCACCTCACCTGCAGTCACCTCCCCCTATTTAAGAAGATTACCTGCACCTGATTGGAGCTGCTGGTCTTGGTGGCCAGTATACCATTTTGTGTTTGCGTTTTTGTGTCTAGTTTAGTACTGTTTTGTGCCTTCTTTTTATTTGGTCACTCGATTCTGTTTGTGGGTTTATGTGGTTTAATTTGGGGAACTTTTAGTGTTTTAGTTTAGTGTGTGTCCCTTTGTTAACCACTCGTTTTGTGTAAGCCTGCGTGACTCCTTTTGTGGCACAAAACTCAGCTTATTCTGTTGTTCTGTTTCTTAGTTTAGGTTATTTTCTGTATATTTTAGTCTTTTGTTAATTTACCTTTTACACCCCTGTTAATTAAACCTTATTTAATTTATTCCATTTTACATCTTGGTTTTATTTTTGTTACTTCCCTGTCCTTAGCAGAGCTGGGTCGTGACATTGATGAGACGACTGACTTCAGTAATGTGCCGCATCCTCAGGTCCATAATGAATGAAATGGAGGTGCAAGAAAGAAATAAAGTTTGAGGATGTTACTGACAAAAACAAGCACAGGAACTTGCAAGACTAGTACTGGATTTGCTCGACACCCTTGACTGTAAATCCAAAGTGTCTCAGTGCTACAGTGGTGCTTTGTTTGTGTGTTATGCCCACACCTTAATCCTGCTCATGTCCCAAGGAGCATCAAAAACAGAGTGTAAGATATTTTATGAAAATGCTCCACAAAACATACTAAACTACTACTGTTCTGTCAAAAGCAGCTGTCACACGTGGCACAGGAGAGGTGGAATTTCAATAGCAGACTGGTGTGTTCTGTTCACGATAAGAGCTTTTTCGGCACATCTTCGATCATGCTGGACATTTTAATCGAGAAACAGTTGAAAAGTTTAGTGTTTTGTTTTTTCCTTTATGGCTTTAGTGGTATTTTTGATGATGTGTTGACGCTGACGTGCCTTTTGCAACAGCGATGAAAGAGAGCGAGCTAAATTTAGTGACATTTTCAACAGGCCAAGCTCGGCCCACGCTTCACCTGACTGTAATCAACAACATCCTCACACAAATAAGGACCAGATTTGAAGATCATAACAAAATGAGTAACCTGAACTTTCCACCGAAGCTCTTGCACATTTCTACGAAGCTGTGAGGTTTCTTTTCTTAGCCTCAAAATACCCTCCCTCTTTAGGAACCACGCCTCTGCCTGCAGCCTGATGATCTGACGGGAGGCCAGATGATTCTGTCTGTCTCTCTTCAAAACACTGTTGGAGCTTGGAGAAATCCAGATATACCTTTGGTTTTCCTTTTGAGTTTTGCATCCGCATCATTCAATACATCCAGGATCTCCTCTTTGTAGTGGATCTCCCTCTCTGCCTCACTTTCTGTAAAGTAATTATTATACGGGTGTAGCACCTTGAGCTTTTCCTCATGTGGTGGACAGCAGGGGGCGCACTTTATTTATTTTTTTAGACTTACCTGACACCACCTTCCTGTGCCAGCGGAGGTCGGTGTTACGACACCAAAAGGTGAGTCCCAACATATTTAAAAGGGACACAGGAGTTGGTTCTTAATTTTTTAAAACGTTTTTAAAGAAATTAAAAAACCCTCCCGTGCCCCCCAAAAATAATGAAAAGTAATCAACAGAAAGGTGGACCTGGCGATCCAGTCAAACAGAACAAAAAGGTGCGACACCAGGTCAACCCCGCACAGGACCGTAGAAGCTGGTGCCAGCACCTGTAACTAAAGACAAAAAAAACCCCCCAAAAAAATCTGAACCCAAAAGAAAAGCAAAAACAGGACAGCTGCTCCCACCAGGTCGAAACAAAAGACTAATGGCTAATGAAGGCTACATGGAGCCCACCCTGCACCTGTCTGCCAGGGGCGACGCCACCGTCAGGGCGCGTGCACGGAGTCTGGAGCGCGCCAGGTGAGTGGGGCTGGGCGGGGCAGAGCAGAGAGAGAGCACCACGGACAAACAGCCATATTTATAGGCTCCGCACAGCCACGCAAAAAATAAACTATAAACAAAAATACGCAAAAAGACTAATTACAACTTACTACAAAAGGCAAGAAAAACAACTAATGATCCGAATCAATGTGCCCACGCGTAACAAGTCACCCACGTGGCAAAGGCTCAGTCCTGACTTCTGCTGCTGGTGTCAGGTAAGGTTTTAAACTATCTCCCTTTTAATTATTTTAGCTGTTTTTTAAATTGGTTTTAATGTTTGTTTGTTTTTTATCATTGTAGAGCTAAAACTGTACCGGAGGCAGACCTTTTCTCCAGAGTATTTACGTTTTGAAGGTAGGACAGGTCTAACATCTTTTAAATCAGGATTTTTAACATGGTTTTAATCCTTGTTTTTAATAGTAATCTGTCCTTTTTATCATAGGAGTGTGGTCTACTACTGTTTTGTGTTTTGTTTTGTTTGGGTTTTGCATTTTGTTTTAGTTTTATTTTACTGTTTCATTTAGCAATGTTTGTATCTTGGCTCTATTGCACCTTTTAATAAACATGTGTTTTTATCGTTGCCGTCCCTGGGCTTTTAGTTTCAGTTCTAGTTTAAGTTCCCGGGTCGTACTTGGGAGGGGTTTAGCCCGTACCTTTTTGTTTGTACTTTGGGATTTAAGTTCTTTAGATGTGATTGCACGGTAGCACTTTCTGTTTTGTTCTGGGTGGCGCTGCCCAGTCTCAAGTTGTCCTTGTTTTGGTTTATTTGTAACATTTATTTCTGTTTGTTGCAGATTTGGTTCTTCCCCCCAGGAGCTGCAAAGTTTTATCCTTATTTTAGTATGTTTTATGCATCTTGGCCATTTTATTATTTAAACATTTCACCTACAATTTTACCTTTCTACTTGCCCTCTTTTAGTGTTTAATGAATTTTAATTATACATTTTAAGTCCTTATTTTACAAAGTCACCTGTGGCCTTAGTCATTTTCAGTGTTGGGAAGGTGACTTTTAAAATGTATTCCCCTACAGATTACAGATTACATACACCAAAATGTTGTTTATAACGTAATCCATTAAGTTACTTAAGGTGAGTAACGTAATCTGAATACTTTGGATTACTTGATTTGCTGTAGAGTTTTGTTTTGTCTGCTAAAAGAAAATAAAAAACCCAGACTTTCCTTAACCGTATTAAAAATATTATTGATAGAAGAGGAGGAGACATGTCCGCCCAGCATGGTTTAGTCCTGTTGAATCCTGTTTAAGACCTGGTTTTAAACCTGGTTTAGACCTGGTTTTAGTCCATGTTTAGTCCTGGTTTTAGTCCATGTTTAGTCCTGGTTTAGACCTGGTATAGACCTGGTTTAGACCTGGTTTTACCTGGTCCTTGGTTTATTTTAATGTTTACCTGGTTTTAGACCTAGTTTAGTGTCTGGCAATGAGTGGAATTACGGGGGGGAAAAAAAACGGGGGATATAATCCCAAAATGTAAAAACAGGAAAATACCAACGTGTAATCCATTTATTTCAACAAAGTAACTGTAATCCATTTCCCACTCTCTGAAACTGTAACTGAATACAGTTACTCATAATTTGTACTCTGATTATGTAACTCCGGTACGTGTAATCTGTTACTCCCCGACACTGATCATTTTATGTGTTTTATTTACGTATTTATCTATTTTATTGAAATTAAAGGGTCACACTCAGATCTCAGAAGGTAAAGAGGGTTGGTCCTGGTCAGTGCTTGGATGGATTTTTATGAAACTTTGGCTTGAAAAAATACTATGAATATATCCATCCATCCATTTTCTTCTGCTTATCCGGGTCCTGGTCTAAGTCCCAGTCTCAGTCCAGGTCTCGGTCTTCTTCCTTCACCCCAGACACGTCCTCCAGCTCCTCCAGGGGGATGACTATGAATATATCTTTTTTTTTAACTATTAGAGCAAGAAAGTAATATCTTAATGCCGTGAAAACCTCCTGGGTACAAAGTGACTGAATTCCAGCCTTATTCCGCTGTTTTGGAGTCTGTAATGTAATGTAATATAAAGCGGGTGATGGAAAATGGAGGAGTCTTGTTTCTTCGGTGCATGTTCTCATCCGTGACCTCACTCGAGGCTCCGGGGGGTGGACGGCGCCTCCCGCAGGAACCACCCACACGTCGCACATGGCTCGGGTCCAGTTAACACATAAACGAAAGCAGAGTTTAAAAAGGCAAAATGGACTTTCCAGAGCTTCTCACCATTTCATACCAGTCCTCTCTCATCATTATCTTACTCAGAGTTGTCTTTTGATTCGTGCATGTTTGAATAATGCTGCGAAATGTCTGTTTTCACCTTCCCCCCATCCCCACCCATGCTCTGTAATCTATTATTAAAGGGGCTGTCCGGAATTTTGGACATAGGACCTCATTTCCTCGTGAGCCAGAGTGTTGGAGACGTGTGGAGACACTTTTTTAAATATTCCATCCAGTCCTTGTATTTGCAGAGGTCGCTGGTGCTAGTGCCTCCGCTCAATTTAATTTCTCTCCAGCAACTAGGTCAGGAATTGGAATACACTAGACCAGGGGGGTCAAACATACCGGATCCGGCCTTCCAAGACCTTTAATCTGGCCCTCGGCTGATTTTCTAATAAAATATTTTAATTATATTTTCTATTAAAATATTGGTAATACCAGCGTGTCCAGCGTCTCTGTACGTGGCCCCTCCCACCAGAGCAGCACAAATGAAGACTTGTCTCTTTCCAAACGCTCTTAAAGGACGATCGTTTTGACTGTTGACCGTGACACCCTCATCAGCAAAAATGTCCAAAATGAGAAAAGTGGAGCGAGTGCAGGATTTTCCAAGAAAAATTGACTTATTCCTATTTGCAAACAAGTTCATGTTAAAACATTGTGTTGAAATTGCATTTTTCTTAAAGTTTCAGGTTGTTCATAATATTTTGTAAGAAAGAGTTCATCAATTAAAAAAGATTTCTGTAATAGATTTGCATTTCTCTGCACAAATATTTGAATTTATTGTTATTTATGGGGTTTATATGTCATGAGTTTTCTGATTCGGCCCCTTTGGGATCAAAGTAGGTTGGATACGTTTCCTGGACCAAAATGAGTTTGACACCCCTGCACTAGACGGTTTGCAAGAATACCAGAAGTTCTAAACCTTGCACCGGCCAATCAGTGAAGAGCTGTGAAGCCATGATGTCAAACTCGTCGCGCCTGTCTGTGTCCCTTTTGTGGAACAACACAACAGTAAACAAAACGTCGAGATGGTTGTAGACGAAGACAGACATTCTGTGTTGGCAACGATTCCCGAGATCGAGGATTTAAAGCCAGAACAAAGAGAATGTTTGGTGAATTTTATCAAGGGAAAAGACGTTATTGCCCTTCTTCTTATGGGATTTGGTGCATTACATACATCACGACCAAATAACAGCGATTGGTTAAATAAAAAAAAGAATCCACCTACCGTCGAGCGAACGAATACTAATGCTGCAAGGTCAGACGGTTTCCACAAAGTGAAACCGGCTGATGAATCAGGCTAGTTCATGTCAGTGACCATAGTTTGCATTTGAAGGATTTATGTCTGAGCAGCAGCAGTGAGTTGTACTTCCTGATAGAAAGCTCGGCAGTGGCGGACTGATATAAGAGAAAATAGTCCCTCAACATAGAATGATTCATGTGATGATTCCTGTTATGCAAGGTGAGTTTTATTTCAAACATTATTCTATCAACACAGACATTTACATCGACAGTCTGGTGTAATAATAGATTCGTTTCGGGTGTTTTGTGGAGTGGGTAAGACTGTTTTTAGTGGAAGGATAACTGTGGCCATTGACATGCACTAGTCTAGCACCAGCGACCTCTGCAAATACAAGGACTGGATGGAATATTTTAAAAAGTGTCTCCACACGTCTCCCACACTCTGGCTCATGAGGAAATGAGGTCCTATGTCCAAAATTCCAGACCGTCCCTTTTAAAAGAACCATTATATTTCCTTTATTAACAAATAAATTCACCAATCAGGAAACGAGTGTGATGTAAAACTTAAATAATTTATTTCCACCAGAGCCCCTCTACAATACTGTGATACAAACAGCAAAGTGGGTCACAACAACACACTGCAAAAAATGAGGATCTCAGAGTTAAAACCACTTGAATTCTGAATGTGCATCTTGTTTTGAGTAATTTGAACTCAATGTATTTACTCTAACAGACCTAGAATATCTGTGTTGAATTTCAAGGTCTGTTTTGACAATGAAATCTTGATGTATTATTGGATTTGTTTTACCACATCGGCCGATATTTTAGCTTGAAATAAGAAGGAATAAATGCTCTACAAAATAAAATCTTGACTCTGCAAAATACATTATGCCAAACTTTATATTTAATGATTTAAAGCCATAGTATGTAGCTTTTTTGTATGAAAAATAGATAAAAATATAAGCATGTGTTTTGTTTTTTGTTTGTTTTTTTCTTTTCTTTATGGATGTTTTTATTGAACTGAAAAAACACACGCCTTCTACCGTTGTTCCTTTGGCTCTAATATTCCACTCTAAGGCATTTATCTATCTCAATGGAGAATGTTCCACAGTATGGTTTTAACTTTCTGTTTCCATGGACTCATGCTGGTGCAGACTTTCCACCTCCAGAAAGTGACATACTATCACTTTAATGTAATGCAAAAAATAAATATTTGGATTTAACGTTATTCACAACAATATGTTTAAGTCTGTGTTTCATTTTTAACTAGTTCTGTGGTCAATCCGTGTATCATTCGTTTTTCAAAATAAAACCAAAAATAAGAGAATTTCATTTCACTTCATTATTTGTCTCCAAAACCAAAATGAGAAAATGGATAACAATTTGTTTTTTCAGTTTTTGATTTTACCTAAACTAAACCAGAACTGAACCAGGTCTAAACTAGATCGAAACCAGGACTAAACCAGTCTCAGTCCTGATCTCAGTCCCGATCTCATTCCCAGTTTGGTCCAGGTCTGAATCTTGGTCTGGTCCGAGCCTCAGTCCTAGTCTCATTCCTGATCTTGTTCCAGTCTAAGTTCTGGTCTGGTCCTGGTCTCAGTCCCGGTCTCAGTCCTGGTCCCGATCTGGTCCCGGTCTCAATCTTGATCACCTGACAGTCTACGCGGGCGCAACTCCGGGCCCATCCTGACACTCCTGGTTCAGTCCCGATTCAGTCCTGGTTTAGACCTGGTTTAGACCTGGTTTAGTCCTGGTTTAGTCCTGGTTTAGTCCTGGTTTAGACCTGGTTTAGACCTGGTTTAGTCCTGGTTTAGTCCTGGTTTAGACGTGGTTTAGTCCTGGTTCAGTCCTGGTTTAGTTCTGGTTCAGTCCTGGTTTAGACCTGGTTTTGTCCGGCATCGCAGTTTAAGTCACGGAAATTATTAATTTTAACAAAATCGAAAACTGTAAAAAAACTAATCATTATACGTTTTTTCATTTTGGTTTTAGAGACAAATAATGAAGAAAATAGCAGTTTTTTAAATTTTTTTATTTGTTTTCTTATTTTTGGTTTTATTTTGAAAAACAAATGACCGAAGGATATACGGATCTGTGGTTTAATTTCAAGCCAAATTAAGTGCGAAACAATAAAAAAGGCAAAACAAGATCTATCAGATTCTGAACACAAGTGATAATAACTCAATGTAGAGACTCGTTTTTTTACAGTGCATCAGAAACATAAACAATATTTTAAAAACAACATAAAAACAGCTCGGTTTTGTTTGGTTTAAGTCCACAGACAGAAACTGGCCCTGTCCAACAAAGTCACGATTATTTACTCAGGGAAAACACAAAGACGAGAAATTTACAATGAAACGCACTGCAAAAAGAACTTGATTTGAGTATGAAATAATAAAATCAGAAAACCCAATGAAGCTGATAGAAGTAGAGTAATTATTTTGAGTAGTTTTGACTCATGTACATTTATTTCCTCACAGGACTTAGATTATTTTACATCTTGAGCTTGTTGACCTGGTTTAATTAAGTTGATAATTAAAGCGGACGAATTATGCAAAATAGATTTTTCATAGTTTCAGTTTTCTAACATGGAAATCGCATTTGTTTCTTTTATTATACGCATTTGACTCTTTAAGTCATTTTAGGTGAATATTGCGATTCAAAATTAAAACTGAATTAAATTTGGATCAAATTATAACAATGTTCCATGGGTGTCATAGATTATAATTATAGAGCAAACACAATCACAATATGGCTTCTTTAAAGGTTCCATATTGCGCTATTTTCTGATCTATGTTATAATGTTGTTTCCTCGTCACAAACATAGCTGGAGTTGTGTTTTGTTTCATTCACACTCTGTTCCACCTTGTGATGTCATGTGGTAATACAGGAAGTGCTCCTCTGTGTTTTAAAACTCCATACATCTTCACTAGGAACATTTGGATAGTTTCAGCCCTGGAATTGCCGATCTCTACTGAACAAAAGGTGAAAAATATCTGCTGAAATCTACTGGTTAATGACATCACAAGGTGGAACAGAGCGTTTAGAACTTTTGAGATGTAGGATTACTCAATTTCACCTATAGACCGTATATATATGAGAGGACATAGCTAACGCACTAGCTGCCATGTACCAAACAGGAAGTTCTCCAGGAGGCTCTTCCGGCTCCTTCTGACTCTGGCTCTAGTTGACTTACATTTGGATCTTGTCACCGCTCTCTCTGTACCTGCTGTCTGACATGCTCTACAAAATCCTCGTCCAGATGGCCTTTGAGCGACGCTGAGCACCGTCACACTCGCTTAGCCCACTTTTACACAGTCTATGATTTCACATAATGTGTGACCTTTAAGTTTGAACTGCTCCTGCTCCTCCATGCTTTGAATATTCCACAGTGTGGCATTAAACTTACCAATATCCATAGAGAATAGAGCGGTGACCCTGCTCACAGTAAGATTGTTGTTTTTTTGTTTTTTTTTTAAATAAAAACATTTGCTACTGAATAAGTGCAAACTTAAACAGGTGGCAGAAACTCCATCAGATCAGAAAAAAATATACGTCCAAATATTTCTTTTGCCTGAACTTAAATGGGGAAAGGTTGATTCTGTATTAAACACAGAATTAAGGTTTAAAGATTAAAGAAGAAAATGCACTTTATTTCAAACTGATCAGATGATTTTGCTTTAAATTAAAGTAATCTAGGTTCAGCATGTACAGAAATCTGAAATATGAAAACTACAGAAGTGAACAAAGTGTACTGCATATGCAGTTTGCAGTTTGCAGTGCGTTTCAAAGTTCACAACCGTTGCTTCATGGTTAGTTTTTTTCAATTGGGAAGACAAGGTAACACAAAATGAACAAAAGTAATGACATTTTTTGTATTTTTGTATCAAACTTTCAATAATTAGGCCATTGTACACTTTCAGCAAACCTTCAAAACACCTTCAGTACCATTAAAAACAAAACCTTCCCAATCCTGCTTCTTATGAACATTTAGAGCGCTACAAATTATAAAATAAACAAAATAATTTAACTACAATAAAAAGATGAAATGCTGACTTTATTTAGATGAAAACGACGACCTAATCCAAATATTTAGTAGTAGTGAAAAGTTAAGGAACATTGAATTTTTCCATATCTATCGAGTGTTTTGTCGCTCTGGCAATTAGACGTCCATCTGGAATAAATTTAGTTTAAAAAAATAAATCAAAAATAATATAATATAAAGTACAACCTCCTTGTTCAGTAAATTTAACTCTTTCACACACTGGAATAAGAGAATTCCACCGATTAAAGCTACCATCTGTAATTAGACAGAAGAAGAAGACCAGAGAGAAAAGGTGAGTCTAAACAAGGGGGAGGGGTCAGGTGAGGGGAGGGGCAAACAGGTTTCACATCTGCCATCTACTGGTGAAAAAAAAAAAAAAAAAAAACAAAAAAAAAAAACTTGAGGACTGTCACTTTAAAGTTTTAAATCAAAGTAGTGTCCACATGAGATAAATGCATTTTTTACATCAGTTATATTAACAGATTTTCAAGTTGAAGTGGGACTAAACACCTAAACCCGCCCACATTTAAGGGCCAACATTATGATATTTTGTGTTTTATGTTATAATGTTGTTTCCTCATCATTGTTTCATTCACACATTCTGTCATTTCCAGACTTTTGAGCACCTGGATATAAGCCGCAACAATTAAAGTTAAAAAAATAAAATAAAAATTGTACATATACAGGCTGCACATGTGGTGTCCACGCTGTAACTTGACATATTTAAACAGAAATATTTTTTTATTTTTAATTAAATATCTGTACATGCTTTTTCCAAACAGTGCCTGTAACAGCAATAAAACGACAGGATTACGCCCTTAGAAAAGGATTATCAGAGTACGTCACTAGGCTCTACTGCGCATGTCTCCAGCAGAAAGAGTCTCTGTCCTTCTTGTATCATTTCAGCAGATTTCAGGCTCTCTGGGAGGCGGGGATAGGTGTATGGATCAGGTCTGAGTGGATGTTTGAGACCTTTCTTCTCGTCATTTACGTACTCACCTTGAACACATACGGGTCATAAACTCACTCACTAATGTTCATTTAGCATCAAAACTTATTTTATCACATGCCGATAAACTGCTTTAGTGCTGACAACATCATTAGCTTGTGTTGCAGCTTCATATTACCAGCACAGACAGCGGCGCTTTCTGCACTCAGGCTGCGGAGCATCCACTGTGCTGAATGAATGATGAACAAATAATCCGTCCGTATATTTGCCGCATCGTTGTATAAACTGCAGGGTTCAAAGTGTGAGAAAAAAGAAGCGGCTTATAGTCCGGAAATTACAATATTTAACACACAAACGCTGTATATTTATATATTTATACAATGAGTCCTTCTTTCAAACAGAAAACTGACCAACTTCAGCCCTGGAAATGCCAATCTCTACGTAAACATAGATGTTAACTTGAAAACTACCACTTCATCAACACAACATCACGAGGTGGAACTGAGCATTTTGAGCTTTAGAGATGCAGACAGACTAATAATAAAGAGTTACTCAAACATGTGTGAATGAAACAAAACACAGCTCCAGGTCTGTTTTTGACGAGGTAACAACATTATAACATGACTTAACGCTCACAAGAGTCAATTTTTCATATTATAGACCCTTTAAACATGTATTTAATATCAATATTTTTCGAGGATAGGTGAGAGTGAATACGCTACAAAAAGTGAAATGTGTGAAAATCTATAATATCTACGTTTGTCATTCTTACCACTTTTGAGGAAAAAAGACTGCAAATTGCTTATTACATCTCCCCAAATCTTCTGATTATAGAATATTTTGAAATAGTAACTTTAAATGTTGGTTTAAACATAAAAATTTATCAGCTATACTGAATTATAAGCCAATTTGACTAAAATTTGCAGAGTATATTGTTAGAAATTTGCTAAGATGCCAGGAGAAAGGAGAACAAAGAGGAGATTTAAAGACAGCTAAATCCCAGACTAGACTCGACAGTCTAGGGGCGCTGGTTTGGACATTTACTGTATAAGGACTTAAGAGTTAAATAAAATAATAAACAAGAAAAAGAGAGGACGAACATTGAGCGAGGACATTATGGGATGGATTTCACATAGACATATTTGTTCTTCCAGTGTTAGCCATGCTTCGGAGTCTGATGGGTCTGTGACAGGGACTTTTAACTTCAATAAAATAATAAAAATAAACAAAATGAACAACAAAACTGTACACAAGCTTCCCCAGACCAGATGTCCAAAATGCTTTCATGAAAACGTAAATGTAGGACGTAAACTACTGCAACAACAGTACCTTCGGGCATGACCAGGTTAGAGTGGAGATCTCGCCGTGAAAGACCAGGCTGGAGTCCAGATATAGTCCGGGGTTTAGTCCAGGTTCGGTTTAGTCCAGTTTTGGTAGAGTCCAGTTTGTGGCGGTCCTAGCTGCACTTGCAGGACTTGACTTTCATGTTGGAGAGTTGTTCGATCTTTGGCGTTTTTCCGATGTAGTAGAGGATGGTGAGGGGCTCCAGGTCCTGGGACACGCAGCACGGAGACGCGGACGCCTCGGGGTTTATCGTGTTGTACAAACCTAAAACCTGGAGATAAAAACAGAAGAGGAGGAGTTACTCTGACAGCAGAAGAAGAGAAGAAAGACTCACCTCCTATTTACATCAAAGCGTAACAGCGTAAGCACAGCAGCACAGCACAGGTTTGGCTTTCCATTTGAACTGGTCAGACAGTCTACAGCAGCAGAGTCATACGTGTGTCCAGCGGCCGCCATTACGCTATGTACTGATCAAATTAGGTTGGAGTTCTAATTTTGCACCGTCAACGGAACGTCTCCAGGCTTTTTAGCAGAGGAAAGACAGGAAATGGTCAAAATAAACGTCCTATGCCCTTTCAAAATACAATCGTCCCTCGCTATATCGCGGTTCATCTTTTGCCGTCTCTTTTAGTGTATTTTGCATGCTTTTTTTTTTACAGGGTATGAACGCGTATTGAGTATTACGGGCGGGGAGTAATTACATACAGGTGGATCAGGACTAAACCAGGTCTAAACCAGGTCTAAACCAGGACTAATCTTGGATTTAAGAGAGAGAACCCCGAGCAGTTTGTCCACAAAGCGCAATCGGGTAATTGCCACGTTTATCTCCGTGAGGTGCGGAGCTCTGCTTCCGTCCTTTCTCCTGCGGTCACCTCCGAGCCTGTCCCGACAGCGAGTCCTGTTTCAGTTCTGGTTTAGTCCTGGTTTACTCTTGGCTTACTCCTGTTTTAGTCCTATTTCAGTCCTGGAATCAGTCCTAGGTTCAGTCCGTGGAGTAGGCAGCGCAAAAGTTTGGTATAATCTCGGGTTAACAGGCGGGTGCGGTGCTGTACTGCGCGGGTGCAGGACTCTGCGCTGTAGGGCTCCATTATGGAATAAATTAATCTCAGGTTCATTACATAAAGAAGGAGGAAAATAACAAAAAAGACGACAGCAGCAATAAGTTTTAAGAAAGATGCAAAAAGGGTTGCAACAGTCCTGTCTTAAAAAAGTGTATAAAGTTTGTGGTGAGTAGTGTTACAGCCTTAAAACAGATATAATAAATGTAAAATATAAAGTTGAATACTTCACGGATTTCACCTATCGTGGGTTATTTTTAGAACATAACCCCCACAATAAACGAGGGACCACTGTACGTTCTCTAAAACCACGACAGTAGCATAAATACCGAGCGTCGCATCAGGAGCTCAGGGAATGACTCGTGATGGACTACGGAAAGTTTACAGCCATGTAACTGATAAATATAAAACACTTTACGACGTCAGACAGTGACTTTACAAAAACAAATTCTGAAGGAAAAGGCACGTGGAGCAGACGAACAAAGTGAAATGGTGAGGAGCTTCATTAATGCAGCACCGCAGATAAAACTCGTTATCACTAGGGGTGTGCAAAAATATCGGAATATCGATATATCATATCGTTTAATGTGATGATACAGTATCGATATCGTAGGCTACTGTATAGATATTTCACCAAGAGTATTTTTAGGTGTGTTTTACAAAATTATTTTGTTACAGAGCTACAGTTTTGTTGCTTGTGGAGTGAAAGGAAACTCATTTATGTAACACATTTGACATTTTTACTATTTTGAGGATTAAAATGTTTGTGTTTCAGATTAACTTTGCAGAAAAACTGGTTTAACAAAGACTTTAGTATCACAGCCATGATTACCTTTATTTTTTTTATTGAACCGTATCGAATCGATTTGAAATATATCATATCGAATCGAAAGTGCGCTGTATCGAGGTATGTATCGTATCGTGGCCTGTGTATCGAGGTATGTATCGTATCGGCAACTTCTTAATGATACCCAGCCCTAGTTATCACTGTAAAATTTGTAAAGCGTCATCTCTCTTGTTGTTAACTATTGTTTTGTGATTTAAAACATAATTCATCCAATCAATAATGAATACATAAATAATGTGAAAAGTTTAGTGTTTAAATGTGAGAATACACAGAGGCTGTTCTGCTGCCTCTGGTGTAAATTGAAGCTTTTAAAAGTTCACGCCTATGCAGCTCTGATACGTTATGTGCTGCGGACGCTCCTGGTGTAAATTCTGAGTTAGAATTGTAGAGTTTTCAGCTTGTCCAAGAAAGGGTGGAAGCAAAAGGAGACCAACTGGAGTCTTAAGCAGGAGAAGTTCATTTACCATCAATAATACGGCCCAGGGAGGGACTTGAAAGTCAACAGAGTGTGTTTTCAAAAGTGAACAGAGTGTGATCTTTGAGTGTTTAAGCCCCTTGACTCTGTTTCCAAAGGAGGAGGTTTGTAAAGCAAGTGTGGTGAGACTATGAAGACCAGTAGGCACCGGTTAGTCAGAAATATGCCACAATTTAGACAATGGTGCCAGTGGTGTGCCAAGGAAACATCATGGTGTAAATATAGCTTTTGTGAGTCAATGTTAAACTGAGATGTACATGGAGGATAAATTACTTAAATTCTCTTACGAGGGTGAGTTGTTGTACAGTTGTAGGGAGTATTATCTGTTACATCAGGGGAGTCAAACTCAAATTCACAGAGGCCAAAATTAAAAACTGGGACTAAGTTGTGGGCCAAACTAAATATTTATTGAAAAATTTCAACAACATCTGCATGTTTTCTCTTCTTTTGAGATATGTAATGTTAAACCTTTTCTTATTAAAATAAATGTTTAATAATAGTTTTGCTTAAATACTGAATCCAGAACAAGCAGAATATAAAATAATAACACAATTTTAAATAAATAATGTCTCTATAGTCGATCTGTAGCCGGCGGGCAGCTCTAATACAGATTTGATATGATCTCACGGACCAAATATAATTGTATCACGGGCCAGTCTAACATGTCTGTGTAAAAGTGAGTTCTTGTACATCTGTATGGAGTATGGCATGAATGTAGTCCTGTATCTCTCACTGTTTGGTATAAAATTTTGGTTAGGTTGTGTATAAAATCTTAAGAGTGATGTATCCCATTCTTTTCCATTTATCTGAGCAAAATGTATATTATATAATAGTGCAGATATATTGTATATTGTACTCTTTTGGTCCTAAATAGAAATGTTTTTATTGTCTGATATTCAGGTTGTTGTTGTAACTTTTAGTGTCACAGCAAAACTCTGCACTCACAATAAACAAATAGTGCACAACAAAAAAGAACATCCAACACATTCCATTCACATTCATTCATTCTTGCCTTCAATTTGGTATTTCACTGTTGGAGCTGAAAACAAATGAAAACACTCAAAATGGCAGCTGCATCAGAGATTTTGTGACAAGTGCACAACTGTTTTTGAAGGACAGAACCACAGCAGCTGACATGTTTTGGCACGATGTTGAATTTGGAAATAATCTGGCATCCTGTGGTGGACAAAACAGAAACACAGCAGCACAGTCCTGGGATTGAATGACCAACACACCAATACCAACGTGGCAGCACCAGACTGAATTTCTCCATTTTTCAGAGGGATAAAGTGCCAAGAGTCACCTCAGCGCATTGAAGGCCAGGAGAAACCGGTCTGGTGCTGGACAGGCTGACAGATGGGGCTGAATGATTTGGAAAATACATCTAATTGTGGGTTTTCAGATAGACATTAAGGTCGATTGAGGTTAGATTTGAGATTCATGTTTTATTACTACGACCGTTTTAAACACGACCAGAAGAATTGACAAGACGACTGAAATCTGAACTGACAAACTAACACAAGAATCACATTTCAGAACATGTTTGTACAGATCTAAACTACAGTTAGCAGCTTTTATACACAATAAGACCCCACGGACACAAAGGAAAAGATCTTATACACAGAGACATAAGATCCAAAGTACCGGGTTATCAGCTTTAATGCAGAATAAAACAGGAGATTTTGTTTTTTGTGTAGGAAATTATAGAACTGGGCCCAGTCAAGCAGAAGTAAACAACAAGGCCAAAAATTCAAGTTAATGCATCTGATATAAAAATTTATTGAACAGATACATATGTACTCTAGTTTATGAAACTGTTGACCTTTTTTCTGTACCATTTTTGGTTCTAAAGTTACATACGTTTTAAACAGACCATGTATGAAACATGGAACAAAAATTATTTCCCAAATTTCAAAGACCTGCAAATCATGTAAATAAATTGATGTATTTCATCATATCTTGTGTTATTCCATCTTTGAACTGTTGATGAAGGTACATGATTTTTTAAAAATGTATTTAAAATTTGCTTGGAAGGACTGACATATTTTATAGAAATAGTTTCCTTTAATTTTGAAGTAATATTAAAGTATTCGGAAGAAAAAAGCGACAAATTATGCAAAGTCTTGCACCTTCTACTTGTTTGAACAATTTTCCCTCCGTTACTTTTCCCTCCGTTACCATGACCTTTCGTAATAAAAAATATCATGACTCAAAAAGTAAGAGGTTTTTCAGCCTAATCTTGTACCATATGGTAGAAAACAATATGAAGCAAATATTCAAACCAGTTTGTTAAGGATATGTAAGTGAGAACCAAGAGTTATCACTGTTTGGATTTATTGCCCAAAACGTGCTGCATATTTCATTCCCTCCGTTACCGACATGAGTTTTTAAATTTTTTGTCAACAACTTGAAAGAATATCACAGGTTTAACTTGACCCTGTTGGAGTGTAACTCTTTCCTACATTCTGATACTTTACTTATTTCAATAGTTCCTCTAGTTTCTGAATAAGAGACATTTGAATGTCAAAAATCTGCCCCTGTTTCCCTCCGTTACCACTTAACCGGACCCAACTTAAAAAACTGCAACCTTTGTAATTTGCTAATTGTGTGTATTCAAATTGCGTTTTCGATTTGATTTTACTGGACAGGCGCTGACAGATGCTGATGGGTTTTATGCTCGTACTTACTTTGCTGTGCTGCGTGTCGGCGCTCCACAGATACGGACAGGCTCCGGCGCAGAAGTTTGCCTCGTAGCCCTTTGGCTCGTGGATCCACCTCCAG
The DNA here is from genome assembly GCF_026225935.1 of Boleophthalmus pectinirostris. Lineage (NCBI taxonomy): Eukaryota > Metazoa > Chordata > Actinopteri > Gobiiformes > Gobiidae > Boleophthalmus > Boleophthalmus pectinirostris. The sequence goes on from NW_026571447.1 coordinate 37,308,730, forward strand.
CCCAGGTCCTTCTTGAAGTCGATGTAGAGCGAGCGCAGGCAGCAGTTGTCCTGGACGTTCCTACAACACAAATAAAACCTGCAAAACTCTGGGGGGCAGGAGTGCTACATGGATATACAGAAAATGTGCAGAATTGTCCTTTCCATTCAGTTCCATATCCAGTTTCCAGGACTCAATGGAGGGTTAGATTTATTCCCCTTCCTTTAAAACTACAAGCTTTAAATGTGCAATCATTTCCTTTTTACATCTTTGTCTCCATGAAACTGTTTAAGACCTGCCCTCTAATATATTATACAAATTATATATGTTGTATCTGTAGCACTTTTGAATTTTTGGATTATATATATTTTTATTCGTATCTTTCTAAGTATTGGTTTTTGGGAATTGTACTATTTATATCTTGTATTATATCTTATCTTAAATATTTTGTAACTAAAATCTGTTCAGTCTACATGTCCCATCATTTCGAGTTTGCCCTGATAAAACCGAAGGGCCGAAACATGTTGGTGTGATTTTAACTTTATCTGCCATGTGGTATTAAAGGCTTTTAATTATTTTGTACTTTTTGAGTACATCGTTTTTTTCTACTTTGTATACATTTGTTTGGTCACACACTAGAACATCAGCCATGTTAAAGGTTGTATGGAGGATTTTTTTTTTTGTTTTAAATTGTCAATGAAAGTTTAATATACCATTACAGAGATGCAGCAGCTTTGTAATTATAATGACTAAAAAAAAAAAAAGAATGAAAATCTATCAACTGTGGATGTACTGAGACCAGATAAACATCAGCTAATAGACAACGAGGCTCCCTCTTTATCTATTGGCTGTTAGGTTGTCAATCAAACTCCCTGCATTTCTAGTGTAACTGATTCTCCGGCGTGCAGGGATTATGCGGTTTACGGAGCGGTTCTTAGAGGCTTTTTCAAACTGTAGCTCTCACGCAGTTATTAGCACAAAGTTTGTTGCGATGGCGGACGAGAATCCACGACCAGTTCGCCGCAAAAGAAAGTCTGTTTTTGAGGTCGCTGAAAGAAGAAGAGAAGGGGAAAAGGAGCGAAGCCAAACTGAGGTGATTCTTGGAGATTCCTTCCAGCGATGGCGCGAATGAAGCAGACGAAGGGTCTAAAAACTGACATGTCGGTCTCCAAATTATTTCTAGACAGGTCACTTCAACAGTAATTCTGAACACGCACTGGCTGTAAACAAACGTGATTTCTAGAGTATGGAGGAGGGAGGAGGTGTTTCTACTGAGGGAGCTGTGGAGGAGGAAGGTGGTGTCACGTTTGCACAACATTTGAAAAAGGACTGTCGCTGTATTTCTCTTTCCTTAAAAAATCCTCCATACAACCTTTAATGCACGATAAGTTCTGAATATTCATCTTGTTTTCTCAGTAAAATGAATTAGTTCTTCTTTACCAAAGAAATTATTTATCTCTCAGTCATGTTTAGACGCTTACATTCTTAGGTAGGCAATGTCTTTGTGCTTCTATCAAAACGTGCCAAGTCGAGGTCTGCGCGGGACAGAATTTTCAGTCCCACTCCCGCCAACACCTAGCGCCACCACTCAATTTCATTTCTCTCCAGCAACTAGGTCAGGAATCAGAATACACTAGATGGTTCGCAAAAGCCCCGAAAGTGCAGCCAATCAGCAAAGAGTCATATATTCAGTGTGTTGTCAAAGATTCCGGAGATCGAGGATTTAAAGCCAGAATAAAGAGAATGTTTGGTGAATTTCATCAAGGGGAAAGACGTTATTGTCCTTCTTCCTACGGATTTGGGAAAAGATTAATATACCAGTTAGTAAATGATAAAAAGTAATCTAAGGCTGCGAGGTCAGACGGTTTCCACGAAGTGAAACGAAGTAAAACCGGCTGATGAATCAGACTAGCCAACACCTGCAGAGAATTATAATTTTCAATCCCGCTCCCGCCAGCATCTACGATATTTTGTCCCGCTCCCGTCCGCAAATCCCGTAATAAAGCTGTTCGCTTTCTTCAGCTCTTCTTAAACTCTATGAAACACGGAGAAGCAGAAAGGAATTGTCTAAAATGTGCACGAGATTAGACCACATCTGCAAATTTAGGCTGCTTAAAATGTTTTTACTAATGCCAAATAAAATACCTAGTACAAATTATGCATGATAGTCATAGATTAATCATTTGTATGTTTTCTTCATTTGTACTTCTTTTACTACAGTTTATCATCCCACCCGCCTGCTCCGGCATGGCGTCGGTTGCAGAGCTCTAGTGCCAAGTAAATGAATCACCTCATACTTAATCAGATCAATATAATGATGACTAACTTGTATAAGAAAATGAGACCTGCTAACAAGAACAGTCTGCTTGGTCCTAATTTTTATCTTTTGAACTTCATGGGTGGCCACATGAGGGAATCTGAGGGACACTTAAACATGGTCCAAGGCTAATTTTATCATCATAGAGTTCAGAGCACTAATCAGGGCTTATGCAGAGCACGTCCAGTATGGAATTGCACTGCCAACCTGTGGGTCTGACCGCTAAATCAGTGATGTTTATGTTAAGAGCGGGACTGGATCAGAGGGAGAGCATTCAGGGGGTGGTACCTGGAGCAGTAGGCTGCGTCCAGCGCCCTCTTGGCCCTGTAGGGTTTGTGCTGCGTCTGGGACTCCAGTCTGTAGGAGGGCAGCAGCATCAGGAGCAGGTGAGGGGCCCGGGTGCTGTGTCTGCGCTTCTTAAACATTTTCAGGTCAAAACTGTCGTCGATACCTGAAGAAAAACACTGTTAAAAGTCAAACAGGTATTTACAGGGGGAGGGCTGCTCTAGATGGATATATACAAATATTTATGTATATTATTAATTAACTTTTTTTTTTGTTACCAAATGTTTATTGTTTTTTTAATATAACAAAAACAATACAAACCAACACAACACAACAGGTCCAGGACAAAATTAATTAAATGAAAGACTAGTGCTCATCTAAATCTACCACATCAAACCTAGACAAACCCAAAACAACAATATCACTTAGCCGCTCAATGGTCTAATATATACCTCATAACAAGGAGGTTTTAAGATCAGATATTGTTTGGTTTCAAAATTGAATAGTTTTTTCTTTTGCAATTAATTTACTTTTTTATTGTAAATCACAATATTGATCAATCACATTAAATACAGAGCAGGGGGCGGGGGTAGGGGATTGGTGAAAACTGAAAATGTCTGAGCACTCAAGTCTCAAATACAGGGCAATACAGGGTTACTAAAACACAACTTCTGAGCTAACTAATGGTGAGAGAGCACGGTTATAACATGATTAAAGCTCATAGAAGTAGATTATAGATTAAATTGTACTCATAGGGGTACAATTTTAGTTTGAATCCTTACACTGAGACACATAAACAGAATCTAAACTTGTGAGTATAAAGCTGACAGACCTGCGAAGCGCGCCTCCAGCTCCTCACTCTTGTTGGGGATGATGAGGTTGTTGGAGGGGACGAAGGTGCAGCAGGGACAGTGCAGGCTCAGCTTAAACCCACTGTTCCTGTCTGCACACAACAACAGTATTACTCACACATGAACAATACAGGTCTAGAATGTCGATGCAAAAGTTTAAACACTGGGTTTACTACCACATATAACACAGAGTCAGTCAGACTTGAGGCCCTGTATATAATTCTTTGATGCCCTTTGACATCAGTTGTTTAAACTGCACTGGCAGAAAAGTCTTTTACATGTTTTTATAGTAATTTGCTCTCAAAGTTATGGGATCTAGGAGTAAAATTCTCACAGTTTTTTGTGGTGAATGTGGCAGTATGTATGCCAGGTGACAGGTGAAGTAGATTGCAAATGTAAAGCCTGGACAGGTGCAGTATTTATTTTATTTATTTACTTGACATTGCACAATAAATGCATTGCACAGACCAGATTCAGCTACAAACTTATTAAAATGTGTAGTTCAGGGCAGAGGCAAAGAGACCGCAAGTAACTGCAGGTAAAAGGCTCGTGTAACAGTTAAAATACTGCTAAAAAAACAAAAAGTATATTACATGTTATAAATGTAAAGTCTTGACAGGTGCAGTAGATCACAAAGACTACATTCTGACAGGTGCAGTAAAGGTGTGTCTGAGATTTAAAGGTGTGTCTGAGATGGTTGCAATACCTGAATTCAATAAATCAATAGAGTATTTATGTATCATTTATCTGTCATTTATCTATCTATCTATCTAAAGTGGGCAGACACACCTCTGTGATTGAGCCACTCGCTGACCACCTCGGTGACGTCGAAGGAAAGCCACTCCCCCTCGGTCTGCGTGCGCACCACTCTGCTGTCGATGTACCTCTGTGTGGGAGACGCCAGCGCTTTGTGTGACAGGACCTGAACACACAACAGACACACTTTAACACACATAAAAACAAATACAAGTACACGGACATTTTTAATATCGTTGGAATTCTATGACGGTAGTGGTCAGTAGGTTTGCAGTGTCTTGCTCACAGACACAACACAAGCTCCTGAAAAGTTCCTGTTCATTTGCCAAGTCTAGAATTCAGATATAAGATCATATGGGAATATAAAAGAAAAGTACTACAATTTAATGCTGAAAATCACATTTTATTGTCTAATGAAAGAGTGTTTTTATCTGATAAGACAATCAGTTTTAGGGACGCAACACCACAGTTCTCCACAGGTCACGATGTCGATTAAATTTCAATACGTTTTAAGACGCAAACACTATGATGTTAATGAAACATCCATTACATACAATACAATACAGTACAACTCCTGTAAAGCTGTAGTTTATAGTTTAGTTCGTTTACAGCTCAGAATTTTTATTAACTGAGAATAAGAACAGAGCTTTCTCATGCTATATTATATTTTATAATACAGCCAGTCTACTCTTCATATAAACTGTAGGGGAGTGACACTATCAAACTTTTCGTTCTTTGATGATGATTTGATGATGTATTTTCTTTTCCTCCTGAGTTTGTCTCTGCTCTCGCTGCATTCACACAGACTCTTGTGTCGACGCTGCTCTGCCTCGTCTTCATCCTCTTTCTGAACACTCAAACCATGTTATATTTTTCTGAGAAAAACTTATGAGACAGAGTCTAAGTAAAGCCAAAACTGATTCTAGAGTATTTAAAAGGTCATATCTTTGTCTTTGAGTATGGAGGTTGAAATTTTAGTATTGTGACACCAATAATCAAAAGCCATGTACAGTGGAACTCATTGTTTCTAAAGACTGGGTCACAAGAGATTTTTTTTGGGTCACAAGAGATTTTTTTTGGGTCGCCTTGTAACGATCTGCATGAAGGTCTGCGATATACAGTTCTGCCTATACACCCGATCTGCTGCTGCGCTCTCCTCCTTCACCCGCTACAAAACGGGCTACAAAAACACACACAGGTCCACCTATGTCATTAGAAATGTTGAAATGTTAAGACATGTTTTGTATAATTTCTAATCTTTTTCAAATTATTTTATTGACTATTTTGTTCCAGTATTGCTGGTTCAGTTGAATGTTGAAAAGAAAAAGAAATGTTCTACATTAAATGTCCAAAGAGGCGATTTATGGATCCTTTTATTGCGGCTTCAGTGACTGTTTTTCATTGTTTAAAACTTGAGTAACACTAATTGTTCAGAGACACGATCACTCAGTCAACAATAAAATATCCTCATTAATGTTCAATAATGATCAAATCCACCTTTGTTTTGTGATTCATGACTAATGTCTATTGACTTGGTTCGCGAAGGTTTGTGACTTTTAAAATATGGGTCCCTAGAAAAAAAAAAGTAAAGGAAACACTGGTGTAACTTAGTGAAAGACGAGGGACTCTGTAATTCCAGCCCTTCGAGAGCCTTTGTATCTAGAGGTGATTTTCACAGCCTCTAAAAACTATGATTTTTTTGAGTGTTTAAAAAAAAGCCTCCATCCCTCATCCCTCTACCCACCCGGAGCCTGCGGCCTAAACATTGTGCTGTAGATCCAGATGAGGTGCTAATTCTCCGTACCGGGTCGTCCCGTCTGCGCACATACGGTTCAGCGTTGGCCGTTAGCATGTCGCGGTGAGTGCTTTACAGGCTGTTTATGCTAACTGTCAAACGCAGTACGCCGGGCCGAGTGGTACTACAAACAATGTCTCAACACAGTAGTGCACAGTAATCGCAGTACATGAGTGCAGGGACCACACAGGAGCTGCTCACGAAAGAAGAACTTGGTGACTCAGAGGAAAATCCAGTTAAAAGCAACTTAAACGCAGAATATTTTTTTATTTGAGGGCTTAAATACATTTTTTTCTCCATTATTTTTTGCTTTCTATGCATTTCTTGAAAGCACATGTACACTCCACAACAGTGTGAAATCTGTCTCATAATCCAAGCCGACCTAATCGACCCGTTGAGATGTGATTAAGAAAAACTGTCCCCTGTGATTCAGTAAGGTGTGGTTATGATTCCCAGGCCGGGTCTTTCTGTGTTTACATGTTCTCCCTGTGTCTGAGCAGGTTTCCCCAGGGTCAAGGATTTCTCATTGCCCTTAATCCAGAAAACTCACTTCTTCAGTATTTATGAAGGTGTGAGTCTGGTCACCCTTGAATCTCTCCATTTTTGAGTTTGATTTTAATTCCAATTTTATTTTTTCCACAATTTTAGACTATAAATTATAATCCCACAATAGGCAAATACTTTTATGTATGCAATATGTGAAAACTGAAAAAAACATGGACTCCCGTAAAAGCTGGGTAAACTTGTATAATATGGGGTTCATCACCACAGTGTGATTAATGTAAAGGCTTGACAGACTCAGTTTTTGGTCAGTATCATCGTAACATCTCTGGAGCGTTGAAGTTTGATGATAACTGGGCGTGCGTCTCTAGACACTCCAAAGCCCTGGTGGGGGCTGTCAGTTGGTACTGAGGTGACCCGTAGCTTTAGCAGCTTGGGTATAAATCCATCAAAAAACATGATCGGATCTTTTCCGTCTGTAGCCTCTTTTAGATTGAGTAGTCTTATTTTAGGTTGCCCCACCAGGTCTAATACCTTGTCCATTAGCTCATTCAAAGGCCTTTTTATCGGTGTGATGTCATCTTCAATCCCGGAGATGCATAGCCAGGCTGGCGCCACCTAATGCCTCTGCTCAATTTAATTTCTCTCCAGCAACTAGGTCAGGAATCAAAATACAATAGATGGTTCGCAAAAATACCAGAAGTGTGAGTTCAGGCACCAGTCAATCAGCGAAGAGCCAGATATTCAGTGTTGGCAACAATTCCCAAGATCGAGGATTTAAAGCCGGAACAAAGAGAATGTTTGGTGAATTTTATCAAGGGGAAAGATGTTATTGTCCTTCTTCTTACGGGATTTGGGAAAAGCTTAATATATCATTTAGCCCCGTTAGCGGCGCATTACATACATCACGACCAAATAACAGCGATTGGTTAAATAAAAAAAGTACCCTACTATCGTTGAGCGAACGAATCCTAACACTGCGAGGTCAGACGGTTTGTACGAAATGAAACGAAGTGAAACCGGCTGATGAATCAGGCTAGGAGATGCGTGTTTCGGACTCGGTCTGTCATGCATTTAGTGAGTTATAGCAACGACTTCATTAATGTGCCATATTAGGTCGTCTATCTTACAGTTCAGCTTAGACTCAAAGTCATCAAACGATTCTTTCATGGCCTTTTGAATGTTTCCTTCCTCGGCCACTGCTGTAGAAATACTTTTTTAGTAATGTCTCAGTTGAAATGTTTGGAACATTTCCAGAGTTTGATTTGGCAGAGGAGCTAGTGTGAGCATCTCTGTTAGTGTTTGTAGCATGACCAACGCCGGTCTGTGCCATCTTCTGTTATTTCACAATCCGTTCATGTTTGTTTTGTTTTTGGCATCTCAGAGTCTTTTGATTCCAGGTGAGTGCAAGGCGAGTGCAAGTCAGTGCAAACAAAGTAGTACGATATGCAATATGAAAAATAATATGAAAAACAAAAGGAACTGAAAAACATTGTGGATTTCTGCAGAATCAAAGAGCAAAAGTACTAAACTAAATCTTGAGTGACCAGTGATCTCCTTCATTTCACAGCAAAAACTGAAGGGTTAAAATTTCAGGGTAAAATATTTCAGAGTTGTTTTTAAAACGTGTTATTTTAACTATTTGAAAGTTAAATGGGAGTTTGAGTTGGGGTTATTTGCCAGAGTTGATATGGTTGAAGTTAACTGAACTTCCCTTAGAGTTAATTTGGCTCGTCCCACCCACCACTTCAAACCCCCGCGAGAGAAAACCAGTCTGAACCAGTTTCATCTTAAATAAACTAAAGTAAAGTGTATAAATAAAATGCCTTTGTGTGTTGTTTAGCTAAATCAAGATCAAGAACACCCTACAAAGTGTTATCTGTTTACTCTCAAAACATTAATATAACTCTTGATTTCGGGGTTAAACAGGAACTTTGGTCCAGTGTTACTTCATTAACATTTCCAAAAATGTTAAATTAACTGTAGAACAGATTGTACTTATATAAACCCTGAGAAAACTAAAACTGACTCTGTGAAAGTCATTTTTAACACTCATACAGATAGACATGATTTATATATATATTTAAAAAAAAGAGTAAACATTATATAACAATGATATGGATGATATGGACAAATGGAAAAGTAATAACAGAACAAACTGAAAAATAAACCAAACTAAAAACATAAACAAGAAGTTTCTGAGATATGAAAACAAAGAGGATTTAAATGAACTGAAAGATGTTAAAGTTCTTAAGGCTGTGGGTCATCTGTTCCAGTCTGACGGGGCTTTGTACTGAAATGATCTGTGTCCAGCTTCTTTGCAGATTCGGGGAACAGAAAAAGTGAAAACAGTGGGCGCTTCTGACTGAAAATGACGATCATTTTGGACTTCAAAAAGATTTCCCTCATTTACCACATATTCACTTTATTTCCTTAATGACCTCTGCAGTAAATAAGTTCTATCTGGACCACAAAACCGTTTAAAAGCCTCACAGAGAATCGGTGCAGTGTTGACTTACTGGTAGGGGTGTCAAATTATCGAGTTAATTGCGATTAATTAATTACAGTCATATTTAGCGCGTTATGTTTTTTAATCGCGTTAATCTTATTTTTAATCTCTAACTTTACTGTTTCTGTATGTGAGTTGCTTTATTATAAAATCTGTTTTTATGTTGTGTTTTTTATGTTTATGTTTTATGTTGGGACAACAACACATCGCTCCTGCAAAGAATTGTAATTTTCATTCCCGTTCTCGCCCACATCTGCGATAAACCTGCACACGTCTGATCTCTGAAAACATCGAGACACAAACACAGAACAGACTCACCTTCAGCATCAACATCCCTCTGTCACAGAAAGAACATCTATATTCCACTGAGTCGTGTCCTTTAGTCCTCTTTTTTTTTATCCTTTTTTTTTTCTTTTCTCCTCTTAGTTTATGCAAATTAGCCATGCGGTTTTAAGATTTGTTTCTGTGAGACTTGCGCAAAGCTGAATTAAACACATTATAATGTCAAACGGGCTGATGTGGCTCTAGAGTGGTTATGGTTTATATGTTGTAAAGTTGAGTTTATTTATGCAGATTAGTAACAGTAATAACAATGATGCTGTGGAATGTAAATGACTGCATCTGATCTGCATCTTGTTAAACAATAAATGACTTTATAAAGTCACTTTTTTGTTATATATCAGTCTTATGATCTGCCACAATAATGTAATAATGAATTTAAATCAAAATACCTCAAGTGGAAGCTTTTCTCAGCAATTTTTAGGTGAGATTAAAAAAGAGATTAATTAGATAAATTAATTACAGATCATAATTATTTAATCTCCCATGGTGCATATGAAAATTTAACATTTTACACAAATAAACCTACTTTATTTCATATTTTAGCTTAGATCCTCGCTTAACCGTGAATTCCACCACAAAGAAAGCACGGTTTAGTCGCCTTTACTGCAAAAGTGGGCGGGGCGAAATAAGGTCAATACCGTAAATTCCAGACTATAAGCCGCTACTTTTTGGTCACACTTTGAACCCCGCGGGTAATAAAACGATGCGGCGAATATATGGACGGATTCTTTGTTTGGCACATTGTCCATTCATATATACGGTCTATGGTTTGGCAACACAGCGGATACACGAAGCCTGAGTGCAGAAAACGTCGCTGTCTGTGCAGTTACACACGGATCTAGGGTTGATCTCCTGTCAGCGCACTCAAATAGTTTATCGCCGCTTGATAAAATAAGTTGTGATGCTAAATGAACATTAGTGAGGGGGATACGTCTTACCCGTGTGTGTAAATGACGAGAAGAAACGTCTTAATCTTCAGTAGCCGGACATCCACTCATACCTGATTGATAGAAATAACCCTGCCCCAGAGAGAGTCTGAAATCTGCTGAAATCCTCCAAGACACTGACATGATACAGACAGAACAGAGACTCTTTCTGCAGGAGACATGCACAGGGGAGAGACGGGGGTGATGCGGAAGATTCTAGTTTGATTGTGTTTTGAACTGTTATTTTGCGCTTCATAGACACACCCTCCTCATGAAAAACACACGAAGAAATGCAGATGATGCACCTTTTAAGTTAACGACGACTGATGTGGCTGTGGAAGAAAGAAATCGAGCTCAATGTCAGTGAGTCGATGGTGAGATTTTGGCGACGGCGGCGTGACGAACTGACTCAACGCAAAAAGACGACAAAAACTTTCAGAGGTGATAAAAGCAGACGCCCGAACTTGAAAACGTTCTTGAAGATGTGGACACCTGTGGCTTATATTCAGGTGCGGATTTTGTTAAAATTTAGTCGATGTGGCGTATATTCGGGTGCACTCAATAGTCTGGATTTTACGGTAGATAATCCTGATCAAATAGCTCTATGTCTGTGTAGAGTCTGTCGTACCTGGTAGAGTTCTATGCGCTGCTCTGGGACTCTGGCTCCGGGGTTCTGGAGCCTGAAGATCCTGAGTTCTGCTTTGACGAGGTTTGAGGCGTTCTTCTCCATGGAGGACACGTCGAAGGAGAGCCGGCGGTAGAACGGGTTTAACAGCGTCGGAGAAATCACGTCTGAGGAGAGAAAGAGGAACAGAAACAGTTACGTTAAAAGCAAAACTGAAGAACTTTCGGCGATAAAGCTTCCCCTGCAGCTCCTTTATGAGGGAACAGGCTCAGGCAGATTTTTGTCTTTTCTTTTTTACTAAAATAAGGGAATATAATCACATACAGAAACGCAACATTGCCAAATACAGTCTCTTACACTCTTTTCGGGTCGTGTTGGCCGTATTACAAGACTTGTTTTCTGCACAGAGACAGCAGAGGGCGATAGTGGACGCTTCATACACCCACAAACACATATTAAACTATCACAGGGACTTACAATGATGTTTGAGGAGGTAAAAATGTGACGTAGTGCTGCTTTATTCTCCACAGAAGTCTTTCACATTTGTTAATTTACTTGGTCCTTATTAAAACTTTCACTGTTTCCCAAACGATGTGGTGCGAGGTGAGGACTTGATTTGATGGAACTCAGGACCTTCTACAGCTGCTCGATGATGGAAAAAAATCATTATCACGATTATTTTGGTCAATACTAAAATCACGATTATTCAAACGATTATTACACGATGCATTTATTCAGCATTTCTCTCTAAAATAGAAATAAACACAGGCTACAAATATGAACCTTAGGAGCAGTTTTGCGATGTACGAAACACAAAATTAATAAAATTAACTTTGAACATGAAATAAGATATAGAAAAACATCAATGTATCCAAAATAAGCTATATATCCTGTTCTACAATCGCTATAGTTAAAAAGAATAATAAATATACTTTATATAAAAAATATCCCAAAATAAAATTTATTAAGCTTTAAATCATTTCAATTCAACTATATGAGTTTGGAGATCGTTTGATACAAATCGAAATCGTGATCCAAATATGATTAATTACACAGCGCACACTTAGGGCCTTCTTCAGCTCAGTTTTGTCTGCTCTTGTCACATCTGCTGCTATGACTCTGATCCTGTCTCCCCCTCTGGTTCTGCTCCTCTGTCTCTTCTCCTCTGGATCTTCTCCTCTGGTTGTGCTCCTCTCTGCACTTCTGACTTTGCTCCTTTGGTTCTTCTCCTCTGGTTCTTCTCCTCTGTCTCTTTTCTACTCCTCTGACTCTGCTCCTCTGTCTCTACTCTGCTCCTCTGCTCTCTGTCTCTCTGCTCCTCTGCTCCTCTGACTCTGCTCCTCTGTCTCTACTCTTTTGTCTCTGCTCCTCTGTCTCATCTCTGCTCCTCTGTTTCTGCTCCTCTTGTTCTGCTCTCTTCTGCTCCTCCGGCTCTGCTCCTCTTTAGTCACATTAAAACCAGAGCACTTTCTTCTCAGCCTGCTTCAGTCCAACATCAACATTTAACATTTGGGAGGAACTGGGAAATTCCTGGTCGAATGTTTTCTTTACGTCAGCTCAAACTTTAGGCTATTTTTGAACCTCTTAAAGCTCCGGTAGTAGCAGGAGTCTCAGGTGGTGGAGTCGTCACTTTATGAGCTGCAGGTTGGCGCTAGATTCCCAGTTACCAGCGCAAAATAATAATAATAACTGTATTCACTGAAATGGAGATGTATTTATTTGCATAAATAGGGTTTCAACGATACAGTTTTCCCACAATTCGATTAATATTTTGATAAACTGGTCATGATATCGATTCAATTTCGATACATATTAAGACGCAAAAACTTAAACACATAAAATATTACATACCGTATTTTCCACACTATAGGGATCACTTAAAAGCCTTTAATTTAATCTAAAAATGACTGTGCGCCTTATAATCCAGAGTGCCTTATATATAAATTTATTGGGGTGTCTTAGTATGACTTTAGTAAAGTACAAAGCCACACCACTTGCAGCATTACGGCTCCAGTAGTCAGGAGCATCAGGAATAATACATACTGTGATTCCTTTTAATATCAAAATACACCTGTCAAGAGACACAACACCCACTTTAAACTCAAGACTATTATAAGGTTAAAGTGCGAGCTGCGTGGGAGCAGTGGATGAGAGAAGGCGAACACAGCGCCGAGCGACTTACGCCACGATCTGCCAACGGATCGTGGACGCCTGGGCTAAGGATCAGTATCAACTGTGGTCCGAGCTTTCACCAAAACCAGAATCATCTGAACTGCCAGAGAACAGTAACCACACTGACTCGAATAATGACGAGAGGGATGTGGACGTGCTGGACGCCGTAATCGCCCAACTGTTTGAACAGTTATGAGTTATTGTGAATGACAATTTAGCGTCTCAGACAGTATTTTTTTTACGTGTTACAATTGAACAAAGTTGAGAGTTATTGTGAACGCGTTAAATAAAGTTTGACTGACTTATCTGACTGTTGTGTTTCGTTTAATGCGCCTTACACTTCGGTGCGGTTTATATGTGAATAAAGTTTGAAAATAGACCATTCGATGACAGTGCGCCTTATAATCCAGAGTGCCTATAGTGCGGAAAATACGGTACATTAAACACAATACATTACAGTACAGCTACTGTAAAGGTGAAGTTTATATGTGAAGTGTTTTAGTTCATTTGGTTCAGCGATTTACAGTCAATGAGAATAAAAACAAAGGTTTCTCAGGCTATTTTATATTTTAGAATATAGACAGTCTACTATTATAAACTGTAGGGGAGTGACACTATCAGACTTTTCCTTCTTTGATGATGATTTGCTGATTTCTTTTCTTCCTGAGTCTCTCTGCACACCTCATGTCTGTGTCGGTGCTGCTCTTTTCCTCCAGCAGAGACAGTACGTAGCTCCTCCCACACTGCCCCTACAGTATGTAACACACTGTGCTCTCCCATCCTCTTTCTGGACACTCAGACTACGTAATATTACATAGAAATGTTTCAGTCGCCTGTTTTCTGAGGAAACTAATGAGGCAGAGTCTGAGAAAAAGATTGTGTATATCGTGAGTCACGTCGCATGCATGTACGAGCGCATTTGAGTAAAGCCCAAGTAAAGCCAAAAGCGATTAAAAGTTAATTTCTCTGTCATTCCTGGGTTTATCAACGTAAAATAAAGAGTGACTGAAAGACAAAATCCACCTCTGTTAGAATGTTTCAGCTGTAATGTCTGAATGGAGCTGTTTTCTTGCTGCATCTGAGGAGCACGCAGCGATAACCGTTTTCCTTTCAGACTAAAATAAATGACAACACAGAGCTCATGAAGGGACACATGCATATTAACTGAACACGTGTATCAAATCATGAGATCAGTATCGAACAACTTAATATTATATCGAATATTGTTGCAGCCCTGATCAGTAGTATGAAGCAGTGTTGTCACCTTACTAAAATTTCAAACTCGATTTCGATACCAAGGAATAAACTCAATACTCAACTACACAAAATGACCCAATTCATGACTTAGATTCTAAAGACCGACTTGGCTCCACGTGGACTTCCTGTTCATCAGAATGACCCTGCAGGCCGTAGCCCGCCGTAGCCCGGTGTTTACACAGAGGGGTATGAATGGGCTACTGTACAGAGCCCAACACTACACACATTCAAACCACTACTGATACCACAGTACTGATGATGGTGCTGGTGGGAGTAGCAGTAGCAGAAGCTGTAGTTGTAGTAGTTGTACTAGTAGCAGTAGATTAACTTAAAGGTAAAACTGGAGGTTATTGCCCTCAACACTTTACATATTCAACCATTAATGAAGCAGTTTCCTCGTACAAATGACACATGGACCATTCAAACTAAAGCAAAAACATCTCTAAGGTTTCAAACTTCTACCAGGAAACTTGCACAGTGCACTTGTATATGTTTCTTAGGATAAAAATGAAATAAAGTGAAAGTGAACTGGATGGAGAAACCAAGTACTTTCTGACACAGTTGTAAGTCTATAGTTTACTGCAGACAGGGAGACTGGACCATGGTATTTGTGAAGGACCTGTGAAAATCCTGTGCTGCTTCTCAGACTCGGGACTTGACTCTGAGGGGACCAGACTCTGAAAGGATGGGACTCGGAAGGGACCAGACTCTGCGGGGACCGGACTCTCAGGGTACAGGACTCTGAGGGTATCGGACTCGGAAGGGACCAGACCCTACTCTGTGGGGATCGGACTTTACTCTGCGAGAGACCGGACTCTTCTGAAGGGGACTGGACTCTGCTGAGGGGAACGGACTCAACTCAGCAGGGACCGGACTTTACTCTGTTTGGGACCACACTCTACTCTGTGGGGGTGGACCGGGCTCTCAGGGGATCGGACTCTTCTGTGGGGACCAGACTCTACTTTGTGGGGGACCGGACCCTTCTGTGGGGACCGGACTCTTCTGCGGGGACTGGACTCTACTCTGCAGGGGACCAGACTTTACTCTGTTTGGGACCGCACAATACTCTGTGGGGGAACGGATTCTCTGGGGACCGGACTGTACTCTGCGGGGGACCGGACTCTTTTGTGGGGACCAGACTCATCTGCAGGGACCGGGCTCTCTGGGAACAGGACCCTCCTGCAGGGACTGGACTCTTCTGTGGGGACCGGACTCTACTTTGTGGGGGACCGGACCCTTCTGTGGGGACCGGACTCTTCTGCGGGGACTGGACTCTACTCTGCAGGGGACCAGACTTTACTCTGTTTGGGACCGCACAATACTCTGTGGGGGAACGGGTTCTCTGGGAACCGGACTCTACTCTGCGGGAAACCGGACTCTTTTTTGGGGACCAGACTCATCTGCAGGGACTGGACTCTTCTGTGGGGACCGGACTCTACTTTGTGGGGGACCGGACCCTTCTGTGGGGACCGGACTCTTTTGTGGGGACCAGACTCATCTGCAGGGACCGGGCTCTCTGGGAACAGGACCCTTCTGCAGGGACTGGACCCTTCTGTGGGGACCGGACTCTTCTGTGGAAACCAGACTCTTCTGTGGAAACCAGACTCTTCTGTGGACACCGGGCTCTCTGGGGACTTGACTCTTCTGTGGGGACCGAAACCTTGTGTGGACCGGACTCTCTAGGGATCGCTCTCTTTTACGGGGACTGAACTCTTTGTGGACCAAACTCTACAGAGACTGGACTCTGAGGGAACCAGATTCAGACAAGATGGACTCTCAGACTAATGGGGTGACGTCCATGACAAAAATTGCGTGTTTTAAACTCATGTGTGAATAATAGTTCTCCTGGTTTTCTGCAGTCAGATGTGCACAGAATGAATAAAGAAAAGCACAGCAGCAGTTTATACATTTTCCATAAAGTTCAGCATAAAAGTTGTAACTTGATTTTAAGCACAAACCTAAAATATGAACAACAATCGTCCACTTTAAAACGTACACACGCCGTCCAACAAATCAAACCTTGGCCTCGGTCAAACCTCTCACCGCTCCATTTCTTTTTTTCTTTTTTTCTTCCCAGCAACAAAAATGTGTTTCTGAAAATATGAGCTTTTACCTAAACCATTTTTAGTATCAATGATTCAAGTGCAGTCGTTTTGACAAACTCTCTGAGGTCACACCAAACTGTCACGCCGTAATCAGTCTGTTCAGAACGAGAAACATTACATCAGACTAAAGAGCGAGAGGGGGAGGAGGAGGAGAGAGGAGAGAGGAGGGGGAGAAGACGGAGAGGAGGAAAGAAGGGACGGGCGAGAAAGAAGTGGAAGGAAGGCGAGAGAGAAATACGAGAGAAAGATGGGTGAGTGAGGGGAGGATAGAGAGGAGAAAGAGCGAAAGGAGAGCGTGAGAAGAATAAGGAAAGAAGAGAAGGACGGATAGAAAGATGGAGTTGACAGATTTAAAGGTGATAGAAGTAGACAAGAGAAAGCGACGAGAGAAGAAAATCGTGAGAATAAAGACGGTGAATCGAGAGAGGAGACAGAGGGGAAACGGAATGAGGGATGGGTGAGAAGAGGTGGAGAGAGAGAAAAAGAAGGATAGTTTGCTCTTATACTTTGTCGTGGACCAAAGAGAAAGGCACAGACAAGGTATAAAAATAAGTTTAAAATTAATAAAGTCAAAAAAGAGATGATTTAACAAAGGCTCAAATTAGGTAAATCATGAACAAAAAAAGCCGGGCCCAAATAGGAACTTAAAAAAAACTAAACAGAACAAAACTAATTCAACCAGACAAAAAACAGAGGTGTTTAAATACAGGAGGACCAACTAAAACTGAACACAAGAGGGGAGAGTTACACTAAATAATTAACTAAAACTACTAACTTAATCAAAGTAACAAGAGTAACAAGTCCTCCATCTGACCTCTCGAAGAAAAAGAAAAAAAAAAAGAACAAGTGTAAGTAAATAATTCAGACTTATATTAACTCAAATGTGAGCACCCAAATTAGAACCCACAGCTCAAGATCATTCTAAAGACATTCATGTGACTATTTTAAGTTTACCTGCTCCAGTTAGTATCTAGCAGAGGTCGGGACTTGCAAGTCGTGACTTGGACTCGAGTCAGACTTGAGTCACTATTTTTAGGATTTGAGATTTGAGACTTGATAAATGGACAGTAAGATGATGGACTCAACTTGGACTTGAAGGTCAGTGACTTGGGACTTGATTCAGACTTGATTCTACTCCTAAAAATATATGTTGTTCAATATAAAACCAAAAATAAGAAAATGAAAAAACAACTGTTTTCTTCATTATTTGTCTCAAAAACCAAAATGAAAAAACAGATAACAATTTGTTTTTTCATTTTGTGTTTAAATGAATAATGGAAAAAACGGATAAAGACTGTTTCCCGTTTCCGTGACCTAAACTGCGATGCCGGACTGAACCAGGACTGAACCAGGACTGAACCAGGTCCAGGACTAGAACCAGAGCAGGACTGAGACCAGGACTTAGACCAGGACCAGACCAGGACTGAGACCGGGACCGAGACCCGGACTGAGGCCGGGACCAGACCAGGACCAGACCGGGACTGAGACTGGGACCAGACTGGGACCAAAGCAGGACTGAGACCGGGACTGAGACTGGGACTTGACCAAGACTGAAAATGATTTAGTCCTGGTTCGTATGCGGTGCAATTGTCGCACTTTAAGTCATGGAAACGGAAAACTGCCGTTATCTGTTTTTTTCCCCATTATTTGTTTAAACACAAAATCAAAAAATGAAAAAAATAATCATTATTTATTTTTTCATTTTGGTTTTGGAGGCAAATAATGAAGCAAATAGTTTTTTGTTTTCTTATTTTTGGTTTTATATTGAAAAACAAATGAACGAATGATACACAGATTAAACTGGAACATCTCCCTCCCACTTCTCTGTTTGTTACTATGGCAACAGTAAATGAAGTACTGTGATGTGGTATCCTCAAATGTACTACAGTAATATACAGTACAATGCAGTGAAACCGAGGGAACTACAGAAAACCTGATCCTTCCATTTCAGTGCAGACACACGACAAAATAACAATTAAGCATTTTTAAATCTAAATTCTTTTTGTTCTGACTGTAATGATTCACACTAAGATCTTGACAAAACATTTAAAAAGGAAAAAAAAATAAAATGCATTTCTACAACTCTTACATAAATGCTCATATATAAATACACCATGACTTTTAAGCACAAGTTATCTTAAAAGTCAAATAAATTGCAAAAATCTGAACCAAAGAACTAACTATTATGTAGCTTAAAGACTTGAAATGACTTGAAGCTCCAAGCAGACGACTTGGACTTGACTTGGACTTGACTTGGACTTAGGGGCCAGTGACTCGAGACTTGCCTGTATTTGGACTTGTTACTTGCTTGTATTTGGACTTGGGACTTGTCAAAGACTTGAGACGTACTTGAGACTCACAAAACAACGACCTGGTCCCACCTCTGGCATCTAGTTTCGATACTAGTTTTAGAATCGGTTAGAATCTGATTTTCTAAACTTTTGACAGGAGTAGATGGGGTTTTGAGAGGGGGAGAGGAGGAAAACTATAGTATTTTTTCTATGTGGGGCACCACTCTGACGAAATCCTCAAATTGAGTCTGATGGAAAGTCCCTGTGGTCTATAGACTGTCTGACCCACAAACCTACATTTAAATACGACTGACTCTTCATACACAGATTTATGCTGCTAACCCCAATGTTTTTACTGCTACTTTTTCCTATAAAAACGATCCTAGTAAATGTAATATTGTCAAGCACCATCAGCAAAGAGCTAAAGAGACTGCGGGACAAAAGTTGAAGCCAGGGCTAAATGAAACCGCTGCAGAAAATTCAATTTCCTTCTAAATCAATAAAATATTTATCTATCTATCTAAACCAAGACCAGTTGGACTTGGCAACCCAACGAAAGGAGCCCATTGTGTGTTCTGAAACTGATTGGCCAATATTGGAAAAAAAAAAACCTTTTACATGCATTAATGTTCTTGCACTTATAAAATATATGTTTAGCTTTTATTTGTTATCTGTGTTTCATTATAGTTTATGTGTTTTTTCTTCTGAGGTCATACTTTCTTCGTGTTTTATATCCATGGATCATAATTTGGACATTTCAAATCACAATATTAATCTAAAACAATTTAATAAAAGAAACAAGTCTGCTGGATTCTGCGTTCGAAAGCTGTGGTGCCCTGACGCTGGCTCCCGTTGACTTTCAATGGAATATTGTCGTCTCCGCTCTCTGTACCTGCTGCTTTGAGCCTCGTCATTTTAGTGTCAGGGCCTTTTTACAAGAGAACGCTTGCGGGTAAAAACGACAAAATATTTTATCAGAAGTGCTTTTTGTTTAGACAGTGATGGCGCTTTTGGGGCTTAAAAATGCAAAAATCTGAAACCACCCTCCAGAGTGGAAAAGTTGAATACACTCCACCGAAGGGTTTCCATCTACACTGCCCAAGACGCAAAACTCTGGTCAGATCTGCTCACATCACATATGAACAGTTCTTCAGACAACTATAGCATAAACAACAAAACAGAACAAGTTTAACAAACTCTCCATCTCACTCCAAATCACTAAATCCATTCAATTCTTCATCCTCGGTGTCACTTCTGAACAACTCCATGACCTCTGGAGGTAAACAGAGCGCCGCTTCCTCTTCTGTGTCACTGTCGTCAGACTCAGCATCAGCTCCAGTTAGAATTGTTTGGGTCTTTCTGAATCCCGACAGGATGGTTTCAGTGTCACTGAAGTCCAGGTTTTGTCGATTCATCCAGTGACTTCCAGGAAAGTTACATGGTGCATCCTCCTGGTTACAGTGAAGCTGTGTTCTCCATCCCCGCTTTCCGCCAGTCCCTCACAAATTTCTCGCTCACTCCAAACTTTCTTTCTGCTGCTCGATTACCATTTTAGGTTGCATATTTCACGACTTGCAGCAGGACAGAGGCTCTTTCTGCAGGAGACATGCGCAGTAGAGCCAAGTAACAGTGGTACAGGAGGAACAGGAGCAGCAGATACTGACACACAAGACTAGAGCCTCTTGTGGCTTCAGTGTGAAAATTTTAATATATAAGTCGCAGGACCACCCAAAAACTGTGAAAAAACTGCAACTTATAGTCCGAAAAATACAGTGCCTCTGTCAAATTCTGGATGCACCAGTTTGTCGCAGGCGAGCCAGACGGCATTCCCAATTGAATTTCACACAATTTCGCGTCATGTTTGCACGCAGATTTCCTCCTGAAAATGCTCATCTGAACGTGGAATAAAAAGTGAAGACATAATCCCACTTTTACCTCTTCTGTTCAGACCATCATCATATAAACGTAGCCTTAAACTGTTTGTATCGACCTGCTCTGCATGATCCTGGTGAGTTTTTTTTTTTTTTGCTATTTTGTCAAAAAATCCACTCGTGCAACCGTGAGAATCGCAAACTTCATTTGAGTAGAGGTCACTTTTTTATACAGTCTGTGATTTGTACCTAAATTACTACGCAAAGTTGCAAAATCCTACGCATATTACAGAAGAAAACTAGAAAAGCACTCAGAGAGCGCAGACCTCCGCCAAGGACTACAGTCCCCCTCATATTAATTGTGTTTTCCATAAATATTTGTCTCATATCTTTCAATTTGGAATATGAAAGAGGATCCGATTGTCCATCCCTGAGTCAAATTTCATGGGGTTTGGTCAATAATTAACCGAGATATTGAGAAACAAAATTTTTGGCCCCATTTACCACAATGTTAACTAAAATTTCAAAGTGATCCAGAATCCAGGATTTCTTCCGGATCACCCCCAAAATGAAATCAGTTCTTCCTTTTCACATTTCCAACAAATCCTGAAAATTTCATCAAAATCGGTCCATAACTTTTTGAGTTATGTTGCTAACAGACAAACAAACAAACAAACAAACGCCGCAAAAACATAACCTCCTTGGCGGAAGTAATAAGTCTGAAAAACTATGTAATTTCAGACCAGTGGTGGTGAAAACAGGTGAGGGTTGATCTGCAAAATGTCGCCCTGAAAATAAGCGATTAAAAATTGCTCAAACATGCACAAATCACTCCAAATAAAACTGAGCCCGTAAACGGTTCCGCTTGAAATTTAAGTGAATTTGACAGGTTTTCATAAAAATAAAAGTACGAAAGTGCAGGAAGTAGCTCTGAGTTCTAAAATGGGATCTCTGTCTCTGTTATGAACACCAAAAATTCCATCCAAAATCCAGTTTAAACCTTAAGGTGCAGTCAGTCTAATCATAGCTGTTGTGCAATTTTGCCCTTCTTAACAACATCGTTGCTCTGCATGTGTCACATCTGCTCCTCGTGTCCAACCAAATTATGAAATTATAAACACCAAAATGACCAAACTCGAAAAAACTAGTCAAGAATTTTAGTCAAAAAGTCTTAAATATAAAGATGTTACCATGTTTTTGTCAGGTTAGACTTCTCATCTCACTGAGGAACTTAAACCTGTGTGGCTGCCATGGTCGTAGTTGGCTGCTCTTGTTGCACTTTTTATTTCTTTTTTTTTTAAATATTTGTCTTATTTTTATAACTTGATATTTTGGAATTCAAAAGACAGAAGTGAGGGACTGTTGGGTTGTGTGATTTGAGTTTGTTTTTCCTGTATCCATGGTGACTCTGCAAGAAGAAAGCTGCAAATAAAATAAAGAGTTTTTGATTGATCCACACTCGGGACTTACTGCTCATTAGTATGCATATTTTTCTTTTTCTTTTTTTTTTTTTAATGATTTATGGGAATGGATGGCAATTTAAGCTAGAAATGTCTGCCCTACCATAAGAACCACCGTAAAGGCCTATTCATTCTTCATAAGAACGTAAGAACTTTTTTCTTGTTCTTGAGGTGATAAGAACAAGAATAAAATTTTTCATACTTCAAAAGATGTTCTGCTGCCGAAGTACCAAGCTCCCTCGTTCTTTTTTTTTGTTTTGGAGATACGCCAGACTTTTCTACACTGATTTTCGTCCAAGCCTTAAAGGTTGTATGGAGGATTTTTTTTTGTTTCAAATTGTCAATGAAAGTTTAAAATACCATTACAGAGATGTAGCAGCCTTGTAATTACGATGACCAAAAAAAAAAGAATGAAAATTTATCAACTGTGGACGTGTTGAGGCCAGATAAACATCAGCCAATAGAAAATGAGGCTGCCTCTTTACCTATTGGCTGTCAGGTCATCAATCAAACTCCCTACGTTTCTAGTGTAATTGACTCGTCGGGATGCAGGGATCACGTGGTTTATGCAGCGATTCTTAGAGGCTTTTTCAAACTGTCACTTCCTCACAAAGTTTGTTGCGATGGCGGACGAGAATCCACGACCAGTTCGCCGCAAAAGAAAGTCGGTTCTTGAGGTCGCTGAAAGAAGAAGAGAAGGGGAAAAGGAGCGAAGACAAACTGAGGTGATTCTTGGAGATTCCTTCCAGCGATTGAGCAAGTGAAGCGGACGAAGGGTCTAAAAACTCGCATGCACAACATTTGTAAAAGAACTGTCGCTGTATTTCTCTTCCCTTAAAAAAATCCTCTATACAACCTTTAAATGTTCGCAATCTCCCTTCATGAATTTCTTGCCGTTTGGCGTCTTTATAGTCACTGAGCGTCGTGTCGTACAGATGTTTGTATTTTCTCACCATTTCTGCCAGTTGTGACTCAAAACCATCCATTTTTTTTCTTTCTTCGCACCGGCAAGGAAGCAGATAAACCACGACCACATAAATAACCAATCACAGTGAAGATGTCGGACGGTGCTGCCAAACTGCCGGTTTGTTTGGGCTCTGACATTTCATACTTCAAAAGATGTTCTGCTGCCGAACTGCCCTGCCCCCTTGCTCTTTTTTTTTGTGACCCGCCTTTTGGCTTTCAGAAACTTATCTTGGAGATTACGTCCGACTTTTCTACACTTTTCGTCCAATTTTCATCCGAGACTTTTCTACACTGATTTTCTTCCGAGCCTAAAATATCTGCGATCTCCCTCCATGAATTTCTTGCCATTTGGCGTCTTTATCGTCACTGAGCGTCATGTTGTGCAGATGTTTCGATTTTGTCACCATTTCTGCCAGTTGTGACTCAAAACCATCCATTTTTTTTCTTGCTTCACACCGGTTAGGAAGCCGAAAAAACCACAGCCACATAAATAACCAATCAGAGTGAAAATCTCTGCCGGACAAAGTTCTGCTCAACTGAGGTATCGAGAACAATCTGCAAGAACTGCCGAACAGGAGCTGAGTGCAAGGACAAAATTCTTATGTTCTTATAAAGCATGAACAGGCACCTTAAGAACACTGTATCGCTGAGGACGGGGACCACAGATTGAGAACCATGAGGTCACGTCTCAGCTGCCTCTCCTACAGCTTCATGAACAATGTAAACAGGCGAGTGTGAGACAAACCCTGCGCTGTTGTGTCCATTAACGACTCACACACAAATGTGTCGTCTGGACTCTGAATGGGCGCTCTGTCACCGACGTAACACAATCAATCCCACAATGCACCTCTGCGGCCATGACCTCTGACCTAAGGGACACATTACGCTGACATTTTAAATTATCGCTTCAGCATAACCTTCTACAATCACTTCTGTGTCTGGATCCACGCATACAAAAATAGTAAAAGATTAATTAAACAAAAGGAGACACCCGTGAATCATAAATCTTAATAAAAGAAATAAGTACGTTGACTTGCGTTATAAAACTGTGGTGCCCAAAGCGCCGCTGCACATCACCATAGCGAACAGCAGATTTTTTTGTCATTTGTATCAACATGACATGACTAATCTATGCTGCCAAATCCTACGAGTTTCGAATCTATGCTGCCAAATCCTACGAGTTTCGCTGATTAACAAAATTGGCAACATGGCGTCTTGAAAATAAGTGATTAAAGACTGCTCAAACATGAACAAATCACCCCAAATAAACTTTGCGAGGGAGAAAAAAATTATAATGCGGGTAAAATCTCTGAGAAGTTAATTTTGCAGAATAGATCTGCTTTAAAGATTAACTGAGATTCTGAGCTTCGACCAATCAGAGCAGGCGATGCAGAGCTGTGGGTTTAGAAAGGAGCAGAAAAAGCAGTGAAAGAACTGGGAAATTTGGGACTTGTGTCATTCAAAGACACCTGATCGTTGTTAATTACGTTTTATTGTATTGAGAAAGGAACATTATAATGGAATACAGAGCCTGGATTCAGAAGAGTCTGTATTTGATTTGGTTTATGCAGATGCACATTTCCCTAAACTGAAATAACTAGAACAGTCACAGCTGAAGGCCATGTTGGTTCTGGCCTGTTCCTAAACCAGGACTAAAAAACTAGACATGGGAGGGGTCTCAGGGACGTGAAAACAACATCAGAACTAGAGTTTGAGAAACACTGGAGGAAGACCAAAGAGGAGATGAACTCTGCTTCTCTGAAGAACTTTACTAATGCCAGTGCCTTATTTTGATTAATAGGCCATTGGAGGTGTTGAAATATAAATGTACAAAAATAATGGTATAACATAGTATAACATGAAATGACACTGTATAACATTGTATAACATGGTATAACAATGGTATAACATGGCCATAACAGTGGTATAACATGATATAACATTGTATAACATGGTATAACATGGTATAACAGTGGTATAACATGGTATAATGTGGTATAACAATGGTATAACATGGTATAACATTTTAAAACATGGTATAACATGTCATAACATAGTATAACATGGTATAACATGGTATAACAGTGGTATAACATGGTATAACATTTTAAAACATGGTATAACATGGTATAACATTTTAAAACATGGTATAACATAGTATAACATGAAATGACACTGTATAACATTGTATAACATGGTATAACAATGGTATAACATGCCATAACAGTGGTATAACAATGGTATAACATTGTATAACATGGTATAACAGTGGTATAACATGGTATAATGTATAACAATACATGTATAACATGTTATACATGTTATAACATGTATATACATGTATAACATGGTAAACATATATAAATAACATGGTATAACAGTGGTATAACATGGTATAACATTTTAAAACATGGTATAACATGGTATAACATTTTAAAACATGGTATAACATGGTATAACATAGTATAACATGGCATAACATGGTATAACAGTGGTATAACATGGTATAATGTGGTATAAATGTAACATGTTATACACTGTTATACCATGTACATGGTATAACATGTATAACATGTATAACATATAACATGGTATAACATGGTATAACATGTATAACAGTATAACATGGTATAACATGGTATAACATTTTAAAACATGGTATAACATGGTATAACAGTGGTATAACATGGTATAACAATGGTATAACATTGTATAACATGGTATAACATGGTATAACAGTGGTATAACATGGTATAATGTGGTATAACATTGGTATAACATTTTAAAACATGGTATAACATGGTATAACATAGTATAACATGGTACAACATGGTATAACAGTGGTATAACATGGTATAACAATGGTATAACATTGTATAACATGGTATAACAGTGGTATAACATGGTATAAAGTGGTATAACAATGGTATAACATGGTATAACATTTTAAAACATGGTATAACATGGTATAACATGGTATAACATGGTATAACAGTGGTATAACATGGTATAACAATGGTATAACATTGTATAACATATTTTAAAACATGGTATAACATGGTATAACATGGTATAACATTTTAAAACATGGTATAACATGGTATAACATAGTATAACATGGTATAATGTGGTATAACAATGTTATAACATGGTATAATATTTTAAAACATGGTATAACATGATATCACAGTGGTATAACAATGGTATAACAATGGTATAACATGATATCACAGTGGTATAACGTTGCAAAAAGCTCTAAAAAGTAGATTTTACATAATACCCCCTTTTTAAAAGTGGCAATACAGTTTACTCGGGATCAAGTAGAAACGATAAACAAGAAAAAAATGCATGTCATGTGTTCTTTTAATAGTGCACTATGTAACTTTTCTGGTGGAGGTTCCGGCACCTGTTATAACTCCACGGTGTTATAACTTTGTCTGGAATGTTAAACAGTAGGCCGATGTCATTCCAGGTATAATCTATAGATAAGAGATGGAGAGAGAGGAGAGAGGGAAGAGAGGGGTGGGGAGAAGGAGGGAGAGAAGAAGGGAGAGTGAAAGATAGAGAGAGAGAGATGAAATTCACTTCTGTAAAACGAAAGAAATATTTGACCTACTTTTGCTTCTTCTCATTCCTATAAGACATGCCAGCAGACAGGAACATCTACAGACCAGGACTAGACCAGGACTAGACCAGGACTAGACCAGGACTAGACCAGGACTAGACCAGAACCTTTCATTCTTCAATTCATTTTTTGCAGTTATATTTCTAAATAATCCTGTACATTTAGAATAGTTTTGGGGATAATCCTGCTTCCTGGTTATTGTATCAGTGGCATAAAGGCGTTTAAATTGTATTGTTTCTTGTCGAGTGCAGTAAAGTCTTGTGGTCCAGTGGTCTAAAGTCTGTGTGCGTTGTACTGGGGTCCCTCCTCGTGGCTCTGGCACACTGGGTTGTGTGGGGAGAGCTGTAGTCTGTTACATAACAGACTGGCATGTCGCTGCACAGAGAGCGCTCCACTTACCGCTGTGTCCAAGCAGAAGTATTATTGTCATGTTGCCATCCAGAAACAGGACGTGTGCCAGCGCCGGGCAGCACAAGAGGAGGAGGAGGAGGGGGGAGTTTAATGCCATTTCACACACAGCAACAATGGACTATAGCAGAAAGTATGACTGAGAACCAAACAAACAAGTCTAAACCCGGACGAAACAGAGTCTAAACTGGGTCTAAATCAAGAGTAAACTAGGTCAAAACTGGTTCGAGTCTAATCCAAGACTAAACCGGGGGGGTTAGTCGGACTTAACAGGCGCCGCATTTAAAACTAGAGCACTTCACACAGATGGTCTGTAGGAGACAGTGAGACTGAATGCTGACAAAACAAAAACAGGACTACAACTAAACCAGGACTAACACAGGACTAAAGCAGGACTAAAGCAGGACTAAACTGGGTCTAACCTAGGAGTGTTTGTGGGGCTTAAAGACTTTTTGTTTCACTCAGAGCAAACAGAAAACAACAGACTATAGTTGTGAGTGCACTAAACAAGGACCAAACCAAAACTAAAACAAATCTCGTGCAGCAGGTCTAAAACAGGTCTAAACCAGGACTGAAACAAGCCTGAACCAGGACTACATTAAGTCTAACTCAGAGGAGTTAATGAGGTTTAAAGATGACATGTTTATTTCACACTTTCACACAGAAGGGAACTAGGACATATATTAGGACTAAATCAAGATTTGACCAACCGGGTCTAGACCAGGGCTAGAGCAGGACTACACCAGAATTAAACCAGGTCTACACCAGGACTATACAAGGACTAAACCAGGACTACACCAGACCAAACCAGGTCTACACCAGGACTAAACCAGGACTACACCAGTACTACACCAGGACTAACACGGACTAAACCAGGACTACACCAGGACTAAACCAGGACTACACCAGGACTAAACCAGGACTACACCAGAACTAAACCAGGACTACATCAGAACTAAACCAGGACTACATCAGGACTAAACCAGGACTACACCAGAACTAAACCAGGACTACATCAGGTCTAAACCAGGACTACACCAGACTACTAAACCAGGACTACACCAGGACTAAACCAGGACTACACCAGAACTAAACCAGGACTACATCAGGACTAAACCAGGTCTACACCAGTACTACACCAGGACTAAACCAGGACTACACCCAGACCAAACCAGTACTACACCAGGACTAAACCAGGACTACACCAGGTCTGTGCCAGTACTACACCAGGACTAAACCAGGACTAAACCAGGACTACACCAGGACTAAACCAGGACTACACCAGGACTACACCAGGACTACACCAGGACTAAAACCAGGACTAAACCAGGACTACACCAGGACTAACCAGGACTAAACCAGACTACACCAGACTAAACCAGGACTAAACCAGACTACACCAGGACTAAACCAGGACTACACCAGGACTAAACCAGGACTAAACCAGGACTACACCAGGACTAAACCAGGACTAAACCAGGACTACACCAGGACTAAACCAGGACCAGGACTACACCAGGACTAACCAGGACTAAACCAGGACTAAACCAGGACTACACCAGGACTAACCAGGACTAAACCAGGAAACCAGGACTACACCAGGACTAAACCAGGACTACACCAGGACTAACCAGGACTACACCAGGACTAAACCAGGACTACACCAGGGAGGTTAATGGGTCTTCATTTGCCCATATTAGGCTGTTTTCTGTTCTAATGCAATTTCCTCATCACAAACAGACCTGGCGTTGTGTTTTGTTTCATTCACACATGCTTCACACAAACACTGCATAATTAGCTTGAGTTCTTTTCTCAAACAGAAAACACTCTGTTCCACCTTGTGATGTCATGTAGTAAATAATACAAGAAGTGCTCCACTGTGTTTTTAAACTCCATACACCTTCAATAGAATCATTTGGATAATTTCAGCCCTGGAATTACCTTTTGTTTTGTAATAATTGGCAATTCATAGTGTCTCCTATGGTCTTTAAGCAACACTAGGACTAAATGAGGACCAAAACTGTACAAAACTTTGCCAAAATGTCCAAGAAGTCAGCCAAGTTCTGCCATTTACAAACAAAGAAAGGTTGAGTTATTTATGAATGAATCAGTCTTCAAAGGAATGTGTAAATGTTAAAATCACATTACAAAGTGAACACATTTGCACAATTAATGACAAATTCATCAACCATTAACTGGTCTAACTGTTCCAAACTATTTTCTCACTGAACCAGGACTAGACCAGAACTAGACCATGAAAGAATCAGTACTAAACCAGGATTAAACCAGGACGAAACAAAGACTAGACTAGAAATAATCCTGGACCAAACTAGGAAATGACCATGACTGAACTGTGACCGGACCAGGACTGAACCAGGACTGAACCAGGTCTAAAGATCTAAACCAGGACTTTCTGGGGTCTGTATCTGTTACACAATCGTCTTGGCGCGGCCTCTCTCACAGTCAAGTCCAGCTCTTGCGTAAGTGAAGAAAACTCTACAATTCAACAACAGCATCAGAGACTCAGGACTTTAACAGTCGACTCTGTCACTTCATCATTCAGAATCATCAGGAGATTCATCGAAGGTTAAAATGCACATGACAGATTTCAATAAAACAGAGTTAACGTCAGTATATTTACAGGGCCCATGTGACACTGTTTTCTGATCTGTGTTCTGATGTAGTTTCCTCATCACAAACAGACCTGGAGTTGTGTTTTGTTTCATTCACACATGCTTCACACACAAACCCCGCAGACAGAGGCTGTGTTCTTTTATTTAACTGAAAACTCCCTGTTCCACCTTGTGATGTCATTAAGTGGTAATACAGGAAGTGCTCCACTATGTTTTAAATTCCATACACTTGAAACTTTGAAGTCACAGCTAATGTTTTCACTTCACTCCTCGATGCACCAGCAGATACTGGAGACTTTCAGAGACAATCTCAACTGCACAAATGGTAAAACATAAATATTAAAAAATAAAAGCAACAACTTGAGGTTATATCAGAATATTGAAGAACACAGCAGTTCAACTGAGGCTAAAAATAGCTATTAAAAAAAGTCATCAAAGGTCCTTTATTACACAACACTGACTCTACAGAGCTTTAAAAGCCACGTTTTAATATTGTGACCTCATCAAAAACCGGCAGTTGTTTTGTGTCATTCACACACGTTTAAATAATGTCAGTCTGTCTACATCTCCAAAGATCAAAATACCCTGTTCCACCTTGTGATGTCATGAAGTGGTAGTTTTCAAGTTAACAGCTCCTTTTACTTTTAGCTAATTATTTATTAATTAATAATTGTATATATATGAAACACCTTTCATTACACTCAAAGTGTTTTACAGAGCATTATTCTTTCACTCCACTCTGCTGATGAGGTACTATTGTAGCCACATCTGCCCTGGGGCAGACTAGAGGCTGCCAATCTGTGCCATCTGCCCCTCAGACCAACACCAACACTCATGCTGGCACTACTTTTGTACTAGACAATGTGAAGTGTCTTGCCTAAGGACACAACAACAGTTTTTGTGACTGGTGCCATCCTGTGGCCCCTGATGTTCCCAGTGTCTCTCATCCAAGTCCTGACCAGGCCCTGCTCAGCCTCTGAGATCTGACGAGATCAGGCTTTGACCATGAAGTTTGGTTTCTCAGTAGAGGTTTGCAATTCTAGGGTTGAAATTATCCAAATGATTCACAGTGGAGCACTTCCTGTATCACCACATGACATCACAAGATGATTTTCTGTTTGAGAGAAGAATTCAGCGTAAATCTGCAGGGTTTGTGTGTTAAACATGTGAATGAAACAAAACAAACTCCAGGTCTGTTTGTGATGAGATCAGACACAGATCAGAAAATAGTGTAATATCTGCCCTTTAACTCCCCTTTAAAACTACCACTTAATGACATCACAAGTTGAAACAGAGCATTTTGATCTTTGGAGAAGCAGACAGCCTCATAATCCAGGATTATTCAAACGTGCGAATGAAACAAAACACAAGTCCAGGTCTGTTTTTGAGGAGGTAATGTTCTAAGACGGTTAAAAGCCACAAGAGTCTGTTTTGTGTAAAACTGGATTTTCAGAATATGAAACAAAACAACTCTCTGTTTAAATGAGGAAACTACATTAATTACATCACGCTCAAAACTCTAATCGGCGTGTGTAGCGTTTTTTGAACATTTAATTTGTCTCCTTGTAAATATTGGCCGCTCTCTTTTTCTTGCGTTACAATAACTCATCATTTGTGTGATGGTTTTCCACTCTCAGTAAAACGGCACCTTTCAGCTCCAGCAACACAGCCTGGAATTCCTCAGATACAAAGTGCCACGTACCCACATCAGACCAACCCATGGACCAGCTCCCCGCGCACACGCAGACCTGCTGCAGTCCCAGTGCTGAGACCAGGTTTAGTCCTGGGTTTAGACCTGGGTTTAGACCTGGTTTAGACTTAGTGTAGTCCTGGTTTTGTCCTAGTTCATCCTGGTTTAGTTTCTGTTTAAGACGATATTTGGTCCTGGGTTAGTCAGTCCTGGTTTAGATTTGCTTGAGTTCTGGTTAAAACTGGTGTAGTCCCAGCGTAGTCCTGGTATAGACCTGGTTTATTACTTGTATAGTCCTGATTTAGACCTGGTTTAGATCTGATGTAGTCCCAGTTTTGATCTGCTTTAGTGCTGGTTAAAACTGGTGTAGTCCCAGTGTAGTCCTACTATAGACCTGGTTTAGACCTGATTTACTTCCAGTTTAGTTCTGCTTTGGTTCTGTTTAAAGCTGGTGTAGTCTCAGTGTAAACCTGGTTTAGACCTAGTATAGACCTGGTATAGACCTAGTTTAGACCTGGTTTAGTTCCAGTATAGACCTGGTTTAGACCTGATTTAGATCTGGTTAAAACTGGTATAGTTCCGGTGTAATCCCAGTGTAGTCCTGGTATAGATCTGGTTTAATCCTAGTATAGACCTGGTTTAGACCTGATTTAGTCATGGTTTAGTTCTGCTTTAGGTCTGATTAAAACTGTTGTAGTCCCAGTGTAGTCCCGGTGTAAACCTGATTTAGTCCTCGTATAGACCTTAATATAGACCTGATTAATTCTGGTTAAAACCGGTGTAGTCTCGCTGTCTTCCCAGTGTAGTCCTGGTTTAGACCTGGTTTAGACCTGACATAGACATGGTTTAGACTTGGTATAGACCTGGTTTAGACCTGATTTAGTACCGGTTTAGTTCTGCTTTAGTTCTGGTTAAAATTGGGGAAGTCCCAGTATAAACTTGGTTTAGACTCAGTATTACTCTGACATAGACCTGGTACAGACCTGCTTTAGTCCTGGTTTAGTCCTGATTTAGTCCTGCTTTTGTCCTGGTTTAGTCCTGCTTTAGTCCTGGTTTAGTCCTGATTTAGTCCTGCTTTAGTCCTGGTTTAGTCCTGTTTAGTCCTGTTTAGTCCTGGTTTAGTCCTGATTTAGATGTATCTCTGTATCTGACCCAAACTGCACTTACAGGACTAAACCTGCAGGGGGAGCTCACACAAAAACGACTATTTATATACATTTTTAAAATCAAAGTAAAATGAAAAGTGAACTAACACACATTTTCAGCTAAGATCCATCAACCGATTAATCGACTGAACGACTAAAGGCCCACAGCTCGAGAAAACGTCCTGCTCTTGTTTCTGACCCTCCCCCCCTCCTCTCTCGCTCTTCCTCTGCCCCTCGTCTTCGTGTTGATAGCTCCGTGCGGTTTGGAGCCTGGTTTGTTTACATGTAGGGCCTCGTTCGCAGCAGACCGCACGCACCGCAGTTTGGGAAGCGAGGCCGAGGAGTTTTAATGTGACACAGAAGCGGAGGGAGGCGGCGCTGGTCTTTACGTGGAGTCGAAAGGTCTTTGAACGCAGCGCAGGAGACCACAACAAAACAGAAACAAGACCGAGGTTTTCAGGCAGCGTTTAAGGGTCGTCAGAAATATCAAAGATCAGATATTAAAACAGATCAGATGGAGATCTGCAAGAAGATTTAACTAGAACTAAACTGGGACTAAACTGGGACTAAATCAGGTCTAAACTAGGTCTATACTAGGACTAAATCAGGTCTAAACCAGGACTAAATCGAGTCTAAACCAGAATTAAAGCAGGACTAAACTGAGACTAAATCAGGTCTAAACCAGGTCTATACTAGGACTAAATCAGGTCTAACCCAGGTCTATACTAGGACTAAATCAGGTCTAACCCAGGTCTAAACTAGGTCTACACTAGGAATAAATCAGGTCTAAACCAGGACTAAATCAGGTCTAAACCAGGTCTAAAATAAGTCTAAACCAGAACAAAAGCAGGTTTAAACCAGGACTAGATCAGGTCTAAACTAGGTCTATACTAGGACCAAACCAGGACTAAACCAGGACTAAATCAGGTCTAAACTAGGTCTACATTAGGACTAAACCAGGATTAAATCAGGTCTAAACTAGATCTACACTAGGACTAAACCAGGTCTAAATCAGGTCTAAACCAGAATTACAGCAAGACTAAACCAAGACTAAATCAGGTCTAAACCAGGTTTAAACCAGGACTGAACTGGGACTAAATCGAGTCTAAACCAGAATTAAAGCAAGACTAAACTGGGACTAAATCAGGTCTAAACCAGGTTTAAACCAGGACTAAACTAGGACTAAATCAGGTCTAAACCAAATCTATACCAGGACTAAATCAGGTATAAACCAGATCTATACTAGAACTAAGTCAGGTCTAACACCTGGACTACACTGGGACTACAACAGTTTTAACCAGAACTAAAGCAAAACTAAACCAGGACTAACCCGGGACTAAACAGAACTAAACAGAGACTAAACCAGGACTGAACTGGGACAAAACAAGGACTGCACTAAATCTAAATCAGGTCTAAACCCAGGACTAAACCTGAGCACGAGAACTGGACCAGATCTGCGTGTGCATAAACAGCTGGTCCATGGGCTGGTCTGCAAATACCCAAAAATGAACAATAAACAAACGAAAACAACAAGTCAGAGAGAAAGAAAAACAAAACCAGACAAACAAAAATAAATCTGATCATGAACATCAGGGCAAAGATGGAACCAAATTGTTGTTTTATTGTTGTTTTGCAAGTCTCAAGTAAGTCTCAAGTCTTTGACCTCAAGACCGAGTCAAGTCCCAAGTCAAATACAGGCAAGTCCAAGTCGAGTCCTGAGTCACTGGTCCATAAGTCCAAGTCAAGTCCAAGTCTTCTGCTTTGAGTTTCAAGTCATTTCAAGTCTTTAAACCAAAGTACTTCAATTCTGGAAAACTTCATGGAGCAGGAGTGATTCTTGGACGTACAGAGATTGTGCAGAATTGTCTTTTTGCTGCTCTTCGGTGCAGGGACCAGACTCGAATACAAACCTGAAAAAAACTGAGGCTCAAAAAGTACAAAATAATTAAAAGTCTTTAATACCACATGGCAGATAAAATTAAAATCACACCAACACGTTTCAGCACTTTGGGGTAAACTCAAGATGACTGTCACAGTGCAGATTTAAAGTCATAGGTGTAGGTCACATGTTCACAGTCCCCTGGTGCATGATGGGACATGTAGGCTGAACAGAGTTAAAACTAAATCTATTATCGAAACTAGACTCATTTGCGCAAGTATCGATATGAAAAAAAAGAAAAGAAATGAAGCTTTCCTAAGTCGTTTTAGCCTGAACGACTGAGAGATTACAGACATAAAACCACAAAACTCATTCAAACTCAGTCTAAAGAAAAGTGTTTTTTTTTTTCTATCATTGTGGTATCTGAACTGGTACTTAGAGACTCTTCCTTAGTTACAAATTTTACTAATCGCACAAAACTATGACTTAATTAGGGTTAAACCAGGACTAATTACTACATTTACAAAGCAGGGCTCAATAAGGATTTACACAGGAATTTACAAGACTGAACCAGGTCTGGACTGGTACTAAACAAGGACTACGAAGGGAGTATAACCAAACCAGGTCTAAACCAGGTCTAAACCAGGTCTAAACCAGGTCTAAACCAGGTCTAAACCAGGTCTAGGTCAGTCCTGTGAGTACAGTTTGGGTCAGATACACAGAATAGTTTTGAGAGCTTTCTTTATTTCATATATTCAATCTTGTCTCAGTGATCATCTGGAGTCTTTAAATTGAAATGTCTACAACCAGTCCAAAGTTAAAGCCTGTGGTTTGACCAGGTCTAAACTGGGACTAAACCAGGACTAAACCAGGACTATACCAGGACTACACCGGGACCACGCCAGTTTTAATCAGAGATAAAGCAGGACTAAACTGGGACTACATCAGGTCTAAACTTGGTCTATACTACGAATAAATCAGGTCTAAGCCAGGTCTAAACCAGGACTAAATCTGGTCTAAACCAGAACTACAGCAAGACTAAATCGGGACTAAACCACAGCTAATGCAGGACTAAACCGGGACTAAACCAGGTCTAAACCAGATATAAACTAGGACTAAGCCAGGTCTAAACCAGGACTAAATCATGTCTATACCAAGTCTAAACCAGGTCTAAACCAGGTATAAATCAGGACTAAATCAGGTCTAAACAGGTCTAAAACAGGTCTAAACCAGGTCTAAACCAGGACTAAACCAGGACTAAACCAGGTCTAAACCAGGACTAAACCAGGTCTAAACCAGGTCTAAACCAGGACTAAATCAGGACTAAATCAGGTCTAAACCAGGACTAAATCAGGACTAAACCAGGACTAAACCAGGACTAAACCAGGACTAAACCAGGTCTAAACCAGGTCTAAACCAGGACTAAACCAGGACTAAACCAGGTCTAAAACCAGGACTAAACCAGGACTAAATCAGGTCTAAACCAGGTCTAAACCAGGTCTAAACCAAGTCTAAACCAAGTCTAAACCAGGACTAAAACCAGGTCTAAACCAGGTCTAAACCAAGTCTAAACCAAGACTAAACCAGGACTAAACCAGGTCTAAACCAGGTCTAAACCAGGTCTAAACCAGGTCTAAACCAGGTCTAAACCAGGACTAAACCACGACTAAATTTGATCTAAACAGGAGTAAAATCAGAATCAGAATCCGTTTTGTTGCCGTTGTCAAGGAGCAAAATAAATAAGGTGTTAAATAAAAATAGACTTTGGTCAAACTGGTCACAAGGTCAAAACCAGAATTCATTAGAAACATTCCCCCAACCCCCTCTCCTCTTCTTCCCCCTCTCCTCTCCTCCTCTCTCCTCTCTCCTCTCCTTCCCTCTCTCTCTTTCCTCTCTTTCCTCTCTTCCCTCTCCTCTTCCTCGTCTTCGTCTCGGGGTAAACTCTTGGGCACAGAGCCTCTCACTGTTGGGGTTTGGAGTAAAAACATGGGACGGACTTCAGACGCCACTTTTCATTAAAACCAAACAGGACCCAGTGAAAGGAGGGACTGAACCAGGACTGAACCAGGACTGAACCAGGACTGAACCAGGACTGAACCAGGACTGAACCAGGTCTGAACCAGGACTGAACCAGGACTGAACCAGGACTGAACCAGGACTGAACCAGGACTGAACCTGAACAGGACTGAACAGGACTGAACCAGGACTGAACCAGGACTGAACAGGATGAACCAGGACTGAACCAGGACTGAACCAGGACGAACCAGACTGAACCAGGACTAAACCGGACTGACCAGGACTGAACCAGGACTGAACCAGGACTGAACCAGGACTGACCGGGACTGACCAACTGAACCAGGACTGAACCAGGTCTGAACCAGGACTGAACCAGGACTGAACCAGGACTGACCAACTGAACAGGACTGAACCAGGACTGAACACTGAACCAGACTGAACCAGGACTGAACCAGGACTGACCAGGACTGAACCAGGACTGAACCAGGACTGAACCACTGAACCAGGACTGAACCAGGACTGAACGAGACGGGACTGAACCAGGACTGAACCAGGACTGAACCAGACTGAACCAGGACTGAACCAGGTCTGAACCAGGTCTGAACCAGGACTGAACCAGGACTGAACCAGGACGACTGAAACCAGGACTGAACCAGGACTGAACCAGGACTGAACCAGGTCTGAACCAGGACTGAACCAGGACTGAACCAGGACTGAACCAGGACTGAACCAGGACTGAACCAGGTCTGAACCAGGACTGAACCGGGTCTAAACTAAGACTGAAGCAAGGACTGAAACAAAGACTGAACTGGGTCTGAACCAGGACTGAACCAGGACTGAACCGGGTCTAAACCAGAACTGAACCAGGACTCAACCAGGTCTGAAACAAGGACTCAACTGAGACTCAACTAGGACTCAACAAGGGCTCACCAAGGACTCAACAAGCACTCAAAAAGGACTCAAAAAGGACTCAACAAGGACTCAACTAGAACTCAACCAGGACTGAAACAAAGACTCAACTAGGACTCAACTATTACTGAAACCAGGACTGAAACAAGGACTCAACTAAGACTCAACTAGGACTCAAAAAGGACACAAAAAGGAGTAAAACATGGACTCAACTAGGACTCAAATAGAACTCAACCAGGACTGAAACAAGGACTCAACAAAGACTCAACTAGGACTCAAAAAAGACTGAAACAAGGACTCACCAAGGACTGAAACAAGGACACAACAAGAACTCAAAAATGACTCAAAAAGGACTCAACAAGGACTCAACCAGGACTGAAACACGGCCTCAACTAGGACTCAACAAGGACTCAAACAAGGACTCAACTAGAACTCAACCAGGACTGAAACAAAGACTCAACTAGGACACAACAAACTCAACTAGGACTCAACAAGGACTGAAACAAGGACTCTCACAGGACAACTGAAACAAGGACTCAAAAGGACTTAACAAGGACTCAAACAAGACTCAAGAGGACTCAACAAAGGACTGAAACAAGGACTCAACAAGGACTCAAACAAGGACTTAAACAAGGACTCAACTAAGACTCAACCAGGACACATTTTTCAGAATCACACATGAGAAAACAAGTTTGATACTTCTGAACAAAACCAGGATTAAATCTGGACTAGACCTGGACTAGACCTGGACCAGACCAGACTTTTTCTCTCTCTCTTCTGTTCCTTCTCTCACACACCTTCTATTGTCCCTTCTTTCTTTTCTTCTTTGCCCCTCTTCAGTATTTATCGTGTTTTTTTTTTTTTTTTGTTTTTTTTTTTTAATTGCCAAAATGGGATGGATTTTTATTATTTTTGTTGTAACAGGATCAAATTTGAGCTGCAGATGTTTAAAAAAGTAACTTCTCTGGGTGATTATTGCTTCATTCTCGTGTTTCTTTGCTGCAGCTCGTGTCTTTTAATGAAACTGTCTATTTAAAAAAAGCTTCAGTGGGATTATCTGACGTAATTATCCTTTATCTCAGTTTGTCTCTGTAGAAAAACACGAGGCTTCGGGTCTGTTTCCATCTCTCCCTCTTCTGTGTCTTACCTCACACTCTCTCTGTTCTCTTATCTCCCTCCTTTCTTCTCTTTATCTTTTCTCTCTCCTTTCTTATCTCTCACTCCCTTCTCCTCTCACCCTTCTCTTCTCCTCCCTCCTTCCGCTCGTTCTCTTTCCTCCCTCCGTCTCCCTCTCAGTCTTCTCTTTTCTCTCTCCTCTCCCTTGGCTCTTCCTTCTCTCTCTGCCCCTCTTTCTCTCCCTCTCCTCTCCTCATCTCTCTCTTTCTCTCTCCCTCTCTTTCTGTTCCTTCTCTCTCCATCCTTCTCTCCCTTCTCTCTCCTCTGCCCCTTCTCTCTCTACCTCACCCTCTCCTTTCTCTCTCCCGCTCTCTCCCTCTTTTTCTCTCTCCCTTCTTTCTCCTCGCACCCTTCTCTCTCTCTCGCTTTTTTGTCCTCACTCTCTCCCTTTCTCTCCTTCTTATCTCTTTCTCTCTTGCTCTCTCCCACTCCTTTCTCTCCCTCGTCTCTCTCTTTCTCATGTCTCTCTCTCTCCCTTCTCTTTTTCTCTTTCTCTCTTGCTCCTTCCCACTCTCTCCCTCTTTTTCTCTCTCCCTTCTTTCTCCTCGCACCCTTCTCTCTCGCTCTTTCTTTCTTCTCCCCTCTCTCGCTCTGTTTCTTTCTCTCCCTTCTCTCTCTCTCTTTCTCACGTCTCTCTCTCTTTTATCTCTCACTCTGTCCCTCTCTTTCTCCCCCTTCTCTCTCTCTCTTTCGTTCTCACTCTCTCCCCCTCTTTCTCATCCCTCTCTCTTGCTCTCACCCCCCCACCCCTTCTCTCTCTCTCTGCCCCTTCTCCCTTTTCTCCCCCTTGTCCTCCCCCTCTCATCCTTCTCTCTCCTCTTTGCCCCCCTTCTCTCTCTCTCTCTCTGTTTCTCCCACCCTTTCTCCTTCCTCTGTCCCCCTCTTCTCTTTTGTTTCTGTCTCTCCCCCCCCTTTCCCTCTCGCTCTCTCCCCCTTCTCTCTCTGCCCCTGTTCCCCTTCTCTCTCTCTCCCCTCCTCTTCCGTCTCTCTCTCCCTTCCCTCTTCCTCTTTCTCTCTCCCCTCTCTTGTTCCCTCTCTCTCCCCCTTCTTCTCACTCCTTCTTTTTCTCTCTCCTCTCTCCTCTCTTCCTCTTCCTCTCCTCCTCCTCCCTCGTTCAGTGTCAGACTCTTGTGAAGTGCACACAGTGGCTCAGTGTAAATATTTGGGGGGAGCAGAGGGAAGTGCAGCTCCGGAGGGACCCGAGTCTGCCCACTCAGCAAGACCAGGACCAAGACCAAGATCAGGACCAGGACCAGGACCAGGACCGATACTGAGACAAAACCAGGACCAGGACAAAGACCGGGTCTAAACCAGGACTGAGCCAGAACTAAGACAAAGTGTGAAGAAGGACTGAACAGAACAGAAACTACAACAGGGACTTAAGGACTAAACCAGGTCTAAACCGGGACTAATACTGATCAGTTCAAAACCAGAATTTAACTAAAGGACTAAACATAGACTAAAACTCAGATCAAACAAGAACTAAACCAGGACTGATCATGAAATAAACAATCATTAAAACAGATTTAATATAGGAATAAAACCGAGACTAAAAACAAACCATGTCCAGCCATGAGCAGAAGCTAAAAGGGAGACTTGAGTCTAAACCGGGTCTAAACCAGGACTACTTCTGGTCTGACCCAGTTGTACACTAGTATTTGGTTTAACCAGGCTTAAACCAAGTCTAAAGCAGGTCCAAACCAGGTCTAACCCAGGACTAAAGCAGGTCTAAAGCAGGACTAATTCTGGTCTGACCCTGTCCTAAACTAGGATTTGGTTTAACCAGGTCTAAAACAGGTCCAAAGCAGGTCTGAGGCAGGTCTGAAGTAGGTCTAAAACAGGACTAAAGCAGATCTAAACCAGGTTTAAAGCAGCACTAAAAGCAGGTCTAAATCAGGTCTAAAGCAGGTCTAAACCAGGTATAAAACAGGTCTAAAGCAGATCTAATCCAGGTCTAAAACAGCACTAAAAGCAGGTCTAAAGCAGGTCTAAACCAAGTATAAAACAGGTCTAAAGCAGTCTAAACCAGGTCTAAAACAGGTCTAAAGCAGATCTAAACCAGGTCTAAAGCAGCACTAAAAGCAGGTCTAAAGCAGGTCTAAAACAGGTCTAAAGCAGGTCTAAAACAGGTCTAAACCAAGTCTAAAACAGGTCTAAAACCAGGTCTAAAACCAGGTCTAAACCAGGACTAAAGCAGGTCTAAACCAGGTATAAAGCAGGTCTAAAGCAGATCTAAACCAGGTCTAAAGCAGCACTAAAAGCAGGTCTAAAGCAGATCTAAAGCAGGTCTAAAGCAGGTCTAAACCAAGTCTAAAACAGGTCTAAAGCAGAACTAAAGCAGATCTAAACCAGGTCTAAAGCAAGTCTAAAACAGTCTAAAACAGCAGGTCTAAAGCAGGTCTAAAGCAGGTCTAAAGCAGGTCTAAAGCAGGACTAAAGCAGATCTAAACCAGGTCTAAAGCAAGTCTAAAACAGGACTAAAGCAGATCTAAACCAGGTCTAAACCAGGTCTAAACGCTGAGTGAGAGTCTGTCCTGTCAGCAGCAGACTCAGCGGAAACTCACTTCCT
The DNA here is from genome assembly GCF_026225935.1 of Boleophthalmus pectinirostris. Lineage (NCBI taxonomy): Eukaryota > Metazoa > Chordata > Actinopteri > Gobiiformes > Gobiidae > Boleophthalmus > Boleophthalmus pectinirostris. Next base: position 37,349,788 of record NW_026571447.1, read on the forward strand.
CCTTTTAAAACACTTTACAACTTCCACAACCTCCTGTTCATCCTTCATTACACTCGGGCCGCACGCTTTACTCCAGCGCGGGTTGTTTGTCCTGAAATTATCTGTTTTTTTTATGGAAACGAGCAACAAAAAAAACAGTTCTCACCACCTTTGAGACCGGAGAACTGCAGAGAGTGACCATGTGTCTCGTCCAAGGACACGAGTGTGGAAAAACAGGACTGAGAACTGAACTGTGAAACCTTGGGTTGGTGGGAGAATGCCAACTGAGCAAGTGCAGAGAGTATTTATATAACTATATTTGTGTTTTACTTACTGTACAAACATTTACATAATTTATTCTTATTGATACCAGTCTCTTCACTGCAAAAAAAAAAAAACAAACGTTAAAATGACTTGAATTAAGGAAGTTTTATCGTGATTTGAGTCAATTTCACTTGAAAACTGAAATTATCTGTCAGTGGAACAAAACTTTTTGTACTTAAAATATGAAAATACATCTTACTACAGTTAAAATAAGAAAAACAACAACTTTTTGCACTTAAAATAAGAAAAAAATCTAATGTCGCTTGAAGAAAAACACACTTATTCCATTAGTAGGTCAATGTTACGTGTCAAGCTGAAATGACTCAAAGTTAAATGTTCTTAATTTAAGTCATTTTCACTTATCTAAATATTGTTGCTAAGAGCAGCTTAGACAATATATCTGACAAAGTTTGCTCAAATATGTGGAAAAACAATCAGATACAGGCCATTTAAAACAGTTCAGACCTTAGATTAGTCCTGGTTTAGACCTAAGATTCATTTTGGTTTTGTCCAAGTCTGTTTTGCTCTTGTTTTAGTCCTGGTTTAATCTTTTTTTTTTACAGAACTAAACCAAGGTCTAAACCAGAACTAAACCAAGGTCTAAACCAGGACTAAAGCAGAACTAAACGAAAGGCTAAACCAGAACTAAACCAAGGTCTAAACCAGGACTAAACCAAGGTCTAAATCAGGTCTAAACCAGAACTAAACCAAGGTTCTAAACCAGGAATAAACCAGGACTAAACCAGGACTAAACCAAGACTAAACCAGGACTAAACCAAGGTCTAAACCAGGAATAAACCAGGACTAAACCAAGGTCTAAACCAGGACTAAACCAGGACTAAACCAAGACTAAACCAGGACTAAACCAGGACTAAGCCAGGAATAAACCAGGACTAAACCAGGACTAAAGCAAGACTAAACCAGGACTAAACCAGGACTAAATGAAGGTCTAAACCAGGACTAAAGCAGAACTAAACTGAAGGTCTAAACCAGAACTAAACCAAGTTCTAAACCAGGAATAAACCAGGACTAAACCAGGACTAAACCAAGACTAAACCAGGACTAAACCAAGGTCTAAACCAGGAATAAACCAGGACTAAACCAGGACTAAACCAGGACTAAACCAGGACTAAACCAGGACTAAACCAAGACTAAACCAGGACTAAACCAAGACTAAACCAGAACTAAACCAGGACTAAACCAGGTCTAAACCAAGACTAAACCAGAACTAAACCAGGACTAAACCGAGGTCTAAACCAAAGTCTAAACTGTTTTAAATGGCCTGTATTTGATTTTTTTCCACATATTTGAGCAAAATTGTATCAGATATATTGTCTAAAGTTGCTCTTGCACTGAAAAAAGAAAACAAAACAAAACAAAAAACAATATCTCGATAAGTTAAAATGACTTAAATTAAGAACATTTAACTTTATTTGAGTCGATTCAAGTTCACCTCGACAAGTAAAATAATCCACAGATGGAATAAGTGTGTTTACATTTTTCTTAATTCAAGCAACATTAGATTTTGTTCCTTATTTGAAGTGCAAAAAGTTGTTGTTTTTCTTATTTTAAGTGGAGCAAGATGTATTTTCATATAAAAAATCAGATACAGGCCATTTAAAACAGTTTAGACCTTAGATTAGTCCTGGTTTAGACCTAAGATTCATTTTGGTTTTGTCCAAGTCTGTTTTGCTCTTGTTTTAGTCCTGGTTTAATCTTTTTTTGCAGTTAAGGATAAAACTTTATTGATCCATAAAGGAATTTACTTGGAAACATTAGCTCACACATCACAATATATCACAATAACATAGAGTAAAAATATGTATCTATTAAAAAATGTAAAGCAAAAATGGTAATAAACTTCTAAATAAATAGCAGTAAAAAAAAAAAAAACTGGAAAAGTGAAATGCAATGAACAACAACAACTTTTTACTCTTAAAACAAGAAACAAAATCGAATGTTGCTTGTTTTAGTCCTGGTTTAATCTTTTTTTTTTACAGAACTAAACGAAGGTCTAAACCAGAACTAAACCAAGTTCTAAACCAGGAATAAACCAAGGTCTAAACCAGGAATAAACCAAGGTCTAAACCAGGAATAAACCAGGACTAAACCAAGACTAAACCAGGACTAAACCAAGGTCTAAACCAGGAATAAACCAAGGTCTAAACCAGGAATAAACCAGGACTAAACCAGGACTAAACCAAGACTAAACCAGGACTAAACCAAGGTCTAAACCAGGACTAAACCAAGGTCTAAACCAGGACTAAACCAGGACTAAACCAAGACTAAACCAGGACTAAACCAAGACTAAACCAAGGACTAAACCAGGACTAAACCAGGACTAAACCAAGGTCTAAACCAGGACTAAACCAGGACTAAACCAAGACTAAACCAGGACTAAACCAAGGTCTAAACCAGGACTAAACCAAGACTAAACCAGGACTAAACCAGGACTAAACCAAGGACTAAACCAGGACTAAACCAGGACTAAACCAAGGTCTAAACCAGGACTAAACCAGGACTAAACCAAGACTAAACCAGGACTAAACCAGGACTAAACCAGGACTAAACCAAGGTCTAAACCAGGACTAAACCAAGGTCTAAACCAGGACTAAACCAAGGACTAAACCAGGACTAAACCAAGGTCTAAACCAAACTAAACCAAGGACTAAACCAGGACTAAACAACTAAACCAGGACTAAACCAAGGACTAAACCAGGACTAAACCAAGGACTAAACCAAGACTAAACCAGGACTAAACCAGGACTAAACCAAGTTCTAAACCAGGACTAAACCAAGGTCTAAACCAGGACTAAACCAGGACTAAACCAGGACTAAACCAGGACTAAACCAGGACTAAACCAATGACTAAACCAGGACTAAACCAAGGTCTAAATCAGAACTAAACCAAGATCTAAACCAGGACTAAACCAGAACTAAACCAACTTCTAAACCATGACTAAACCAAGGTCTAAACCAAAACTAAACCAAGATCTAAACCAGGCCTAAACCAGGACTAAACTAACTATATTCAGAACTTGTACGGTGAGCGAGGAAGAACTTTGGTCATGTTTTTCTCATGTTTTCACCTAAACCGAGGTCTAAATCTGGGTCTAAACTCGGACTAAACCCAAACTGTACCCAGGACCTTCATAACAAGTCAACAATAAAACATAATCGCTGACAAATCGACTAATCAGAAATAAATTACCCGTTTCCTTTGACGAAAACTAAACCAGGACTAAACGGGGGTCTACATCCGGACTAAAGCTGGTCTCATCAGGACTTGGCCGGGACCCGTGCTGCTGTATATTGATAGTAATGGAGCGGGATGTGTCTATACGCTGGAGGCTGGGGAGGGATGTGTCTAATCGCTGGAGTGAGGTGGAATTTTCCATACGGAGCGGGGGGCCTCGCGGTGCCACTGCCCTCGCCCGGTCACACACACTTCAGTCATTTAACCCACGGCAAACACGTCTAAACCAGGACCAGGACTAAGACCGAGACCAAAACCAGAACCAGGACAAAAACCATAAGTATAACTGGGACCAAACGAGAACCAAATCAGGATTAAACGACGACAAAACCGGAACTAAATAGAGACTAAAACTACTGATCTAAACCTGAACAGAAACTACAACAGGGACTTAAGGACTAAACCAGATCTGTGAAAGGACTACAAATGGTCTGATCCAGTTTTAAACCAGGATTTTCCAAGTCTAGCTAAAAGACTAAATGTGGACTAAAACTCGGACCATGGCAAACATCAGCTAAAGCTCCTTTTCTGCTGAGGAAATATGGCTGGTTTAGTCCTGGTTTAGATCCATTTTAGACCTGGTTTAGACCTGGTTTAGACACGGTTTAGACACGGTTTAGACCTGGTTTAGACACGGTTTAGACCTGGTTTGGACCTGGTTCAGACCTGGTTTAGACCTCCTGATTTAGACCTCATTCAGACCTGGTTCAGTTTTTTAGACCTGGTTAAGACCTGGTTTTGGACCTTGGTTAGACCTGGTTCAGTTTTTTTAGACCTGGTTAGACCTGATTTAGACCTGGTTAAGACCTGGTCTAGACCTTGTTCAGACCTGATTTAGACCTGGTTAAGACCTGGTTTGGACCTGGTTTTTACCTGGTTCAGTTTTTTAGACCTGGTTTAGACCTGATTTAGACCTGGTTAAGACCTGGACCTGGTTCAGTTTTTTTTAGATCTGGTTTAGACCTGATTAGCACCTGGTTTAGACTTGGTTCAAACCTGGTTCAGACCTGGTTTGGACCTGTTGCAGTTTTTTAGACATGGTTCAGACCTGGTTTGTACTTGGTTCAGTTTTAGACCAGGTTTAGACCTGGTTTAGACCTGGTTTAGACCTTGTTCAGACTTGGTTCAGACCTGGTTTGTACTTGGTTCAGTTTTTTAGACCTGGTTTGCACCTGGTTCACTTTTTAGACCAGGTTCAAAGCTGGTCTGGATTCGATCACATTTGGGGAATACTTTCTTTAGTTTCCATTTAAACCTGATTTAGACCTGGTTAAGACCTGGTCTAGACCTTGTTCAGACCTGATTTAGACCTGGTTAAGACCTGGTTTGGACCTGGTTTTTACCTGGTTCAGTTTTTTAGACCTGGTTTAGACCTGATTTAGACCTGGTTAAGACCTGGACCTGGTTCAGTTTTTTAGACCTGGTTTAGACCTGATTAGCACCTGGTTTAGACTTGGTTCAAACCTGGTTCAGACCTGGTTTGGACCTGTTGCAGTTTTTTAGACTTGGTTCAGACCTGGTTTGTACTTGGTTCAGTTTTAGACCAGGTTTAGACCTGGTTTAGACCTTGTTCAGACTTGGTTCAGACCTGGTTTGTACTTGGTTCAGTTTTTTAGACCTGGTTTGCACCTGGTTCACTTTTTAGACCAGGTTCAAAGCTGGTCTGGATTTGACCACATTTGAAGAATACTTTCTTTAGTTTCCATTCAAACCTGTTTTAGCTTTGTCCTACTTTAATTCTATTTTTATAATCCAGTTAAAGTTTCACTGAGTAACTTTCGGTGAAGAATCTTCCACCTCCTCGTCTCCATGGAGATTTCAACAACAAACAACAGCTAAAAACATGTTAATAAACGTGTAAATAAGTAGTCTGTCAATAATTTTCTGCTCAAAACCACAAATTTGTCCCAATTTTATACCAGAAATGTCCCACGTGTCCTTATTTTGACCACTTTGAAACCCAGCAACAGAAAAAAACAGGAAAATATTGCCGTTTGTTTCGCTAAAATACAGAAAATTGAGCTTGAAAATGAACATAAGAAGAAAAAATAGTCCCTCAGATTATGACTGCCCCACAAAATAAGTTATGAATGAACAATCAGTTACAGTCTCGCTCTCTTTTCACGATTTTATTTACACCAACCATCCGAACCCGGGTGTGTCCCAGTTTTGAATCCTGAAAATCTGGTCCCCGCGCGCACAAAGCCGACATTGATGCTGGCGTGCTCGTATCTCTGTGTGGCATTCTCCCTGTACTTCCTGTGGCCCTGCGTTCGGCCCCTGGGGACTTCCTGGCGCCACTCCACGCTCCAGCTCCACACCTCTGTTTCACACACTCAGACGAGAGCGGGACGGGGAGCGGGAGGAGGGCGGGGGGGTTGCCAGATAACGCGAGGAAAACAAGCGAGCGAGCGGCAGAAAACAGGCCCGCGTGGATAATGACTGTATCAGCTGTGAACATCGACCAAACACGATCACGGCTTCATTTTATAACTTGTCAAAAGTATCAAAAATCAGGTACTAAAACTAGATACTCATTTAAAGGTTGTATGGAGGATTTTTTTTTCAGTTTCAAATTGTCAATGAAAGTTTAAAATACCATTACAGAGACGCAGCTTTGTAATTATGATGACCAAAAAAAAAGAATGAAAATCCATCAACTGCGGACGTAGTGAGGCCAGATAAACATCAGCCAATAGAAAACGAGGCTCCCTCATTTTCTATTGGCTGTTAGGTCGTCAATCAAACTCCCTACGTTTCTAGTGTAATTGACTCGTCTGCGCGCAGGGACCACGTGGTTTACGCAGCGGTTCTTAGAGGCTTTTTCAAACTGTAGCTTCCTCGCAGTTTGCACAAAGTTTGCTGCGATGACGGACGAAAATCCATGACCAGTTCGCCGCAAAAGAAAGTCTGTTTTTGAGGTCGCTGAAAGAAGAAGAGAAGGGGAAAAGGAGCAAAACCAAACTGAGGTGATTCTTGGAGATTCCTTCTAGCAATTGCACGACTGAAGCAGACGAAGGGTCTAAAGACTTAAGACGCGTCGGTCGCGAAAATATTTCTAGACAGGTCACTTCAACAGTAATTCTGAACACGTGCTAGCTGTAAACAAGAGTGATTTCTAGAGTAAAGAGGCGGAAGGAGTTGTTTCTACTGAGGGAGCTGTGGAGGAGGAGGAAGGTGGTGTCACGCATGAACAACATTTGAAAAAGGACTGTCACTGTATTTCACTTCCCTTAAAAAATCCTCTATACAACCTTTAAGCAAGTATCGATACTAAAAGGTCACATTTACAGGACAGAAATTAACCTTTCCTGAACAGCTTTAGAATAATCTTGAGCAGGATCAGAACAACAACAACACAAAGACTAGTATACACCCTTAAATGGAAACTAGGAGTGTGCAAAAATGCTGAAAAATCAATATATGGTATTGCTTAATGTGATTATACAGTATTGATATCATGGGCTGCTGTATCGATATATCGCCAAGAGTATTTTTTGGTATATTTTACTAAATTATTTTGTTACAGCTACAGTTTTGTTGTTTGTGTAGAGGAAGGAAACTTGTTTATGCGACACATTTGACATTTTCACTGTTTTGATGATTAAAATGTTTGTGTTTCATATGAACTTTGCACAAGAAGTGGATTAACAAAGACTTTTAGTATCACAGCCATGATTTAGCCTTTATTTTTTAAAGAAGTGTATCAAATTGATTTCAAATATTGAATCATATTGAATCAAAAAGCTCACTGTATCGAGATATGTATCGAATAGGGGTGTAGGTTCATGTATTCGTGCCGAACTGTTTCTGTACGGGATGTTTGGTTCGTTTGGTTTAGTTCATGCAATTTGTGTCTGTTTACATTCAGCCACTACATATGCAGCTACACGGAGGCTCGGTTCTTTAATATTCATGAAGGAGCGCGTCCGTGATTGGGGCAGTGTTTCCCACAACGCTTTATAGTTAGAGCGGCCACTTTGACAACAATTGCCCCCCACCTTCACTACGTCCCTCTAAACCACGTGAATCCTCGCAAAACTAATGTCGTTGCGCCGTGGTCGTCACCTTGAAAGTGAGGACCACCCCCATAACCATGACCTCTGTCCCAAGTGAAAGTGTATTTTCAGCTGCTGAGGACGTTGTAACTGCAGACGATGTGGACAAGTTGGTTTTTCAGGACAAATAGTTATGAGTAAAACTTCATCCTGGAACTGTTAGTGCTGCGCTTTACTTTTTGAAAAGTTTTGTTTACTATTTACAAGGAATTTAGTTTAAAAAAAAATAATATTTGATATATCTGTTGCTTATTTAAGAATATTTTATTTAACTATTACCATGCAGCACTTTGCATTTATTTTATTTTCCTGTTTGTATAATGTTAAAACAAATTGTTGGTTTAATAAACACACAAACAGTTTTGCATTTTGTTCCCAAACTGTACCGAAAATGAACCAAACCATGACCTCAAAACCAAAATACCAAAGAACCTTGATTTTTGTGAACCGTTACACCTCTAGTATCGAAGTATGTATCGTATCGGCAACTTCTGAATGATACCCAGCCCTAATATTAACATAGCAAAAATATATTAAATATGCAAATTAACAAAACTAAATGTGTAAACTAATTGACATAAACAAAATACGCAAATAGATCCTACATACACAATAATTATAATGTGACAATTTAAATGTACAATAACTCCTTTTTTCAAAGTTTCAGTGTTGAAACTATTTCAGAAATGAACTTAGGTTTGACCAAAATGAGTTTGACACCCCTGATCTAAAGTGTCTCTGCATTTTTGTTAAATTTTCTGTATTGATGAGATCGAAAGAAAGACCGAGTAATTCCTTTTTAGAACTCAACTCAACTTCCTGTCATTTCCAACTTTTCTCCAAAACGTTTCTCCTCAAACTTCCACCAAACTGACATAAAACTATGATAAATATTCACCACAGACTCCAGCTCCCAGCAAACCGAGTCAGAATTAGACACATCACGAAAACCTGTCATATGCTCTTGAGTTTTGTCCCTCTGAGCTGGCCGTAGATGCCTTGGTATTATTTATAACCTGTGAATGCTTGGCTGAGTGCGCTTGGCTCCTCTCCAGTTGTATTCATATCTAAAGCGGAGGCCAAACACAGCACAGGTCTCTGCTCCGGGCGCATGTGTCTCTGCGGCTCATTCACACTCCGCTGCCCTCACAGACCTCAGGACCTCCACAAAACACCGGGGAAGAACCGTGTTTACGATCCTGCGCAAATACTAAACGAGATACTGGTCGAAAAAGATGCACCAGGGAACATGTCTCCATAACCCTGACACTAGAATGTCCCACAGAATTGCATTAACATAGGTTTTATTCTTTATTTATTCAATATTTTAACAGCTAAGTCAATTGTTAAAATGTCCGAATAGTGTTTAAAATCTCATCTTAAAACCCATTTTTATTCTCTGGCTTTTAACATTGCGTGAGTTTTGTGGTCTGTTATTTATTGCTATTTTATGATTTTTTTATGATGTTGCTTTTATTGGATTTTTACTAGTTTTATTGTTTTAGGACTGGAATGATCAGATTTTTAGCAATTTAACTTTTTGTTGTTTTCATTTTATGATCTCTGTGCAGCACTTTGGAAACTGTTTTGTTTGTAAAAATGTGCTATAGAAATAAAAAGTCGATTTGAATTTTCGATTTGAAAAGCGTGCAAGATTTAGACTAACTTTATTGATCCACAAGGGAAAATACTTGGACCCAGTAGCTCACACATCACATTATATTAAAATAATAAAGAGAAATAGGTAACACTTTATAATAACTACACCTTATTTAGCCTCAATAAAGCATGAATAAAGACTTAATCAATAATGAACAAAGACTTAATTAACAATGATTCACGCTTAGTAAATGCTTAATAAAGCATAATTCATCTTCACTTTAGAAAAGCTCTCAAAAAGACTTAACTAACAGATAACAGCTGCCTGAATGATCATTGCATTGTATTATTAGTAAATCATTCTCTCATAGTTTACTAATGATGAATAAATGCTCAAATGGTTAGTTCATGAGTAATTAAGTATGAAATAATTATGAGTAACTATTTACAGCACAGGCAAATTCAGTGCAAGTGCTAATTAAGGTAGTAATTAAGTAGTTACTAAGTGTGAAGCCGTATTAATTAAGTCTTTGTTTATTATTAATTAAGCCTTTGTTAATGCTTTATTAAGGCTAAATAAGGTGTAGTTATTATAAAGTGTTACCGAGAAATATTTAAAAAATAAAACAGCAATAAAACTTCTAAGTAAGTAGCAATACAACACAGCAAGAGACTTGTGTCAAATAAGACATAATTATATAAATGTAAATGTACAAGTATGTAAAAAAGCGTATCAATGTTGCATTAATTTCCTAATGGGTGCACAGAAAAACGTGCATTGCAACTAGGGCTGAGTGTCGATAAGAAGTTGCCGATACGATACACACCTCGATACATAGGCCACGATACAATACATATGTCAATACAGTGCACTTTTGGTTCAATATAATATATTTCAAATCGAATCGATACAGTTCAGTAAAAATAAAGATTAAACCATATCTGTGATTCTAAAAGTCTTTGTTAATCCACTTCTTGTGCAAAGTTCATATGAAACAAACATTTTAATCATCAAAACAGTAAAAATGTCAAATGTTTCACATAAACAAGCTTCCTGTCTCTGAACAAGCAACAAAACTATAACACTGTAACAAAATAATTTAGTAAAATATAACAAAAATACTCTTGGCGATATATCGATACAGCAGCCCACAATATCGATACTGTATCATCGCATTTAAACTATACAATATTTCGATGTTTTTGCACACCCCTAATTGTAAATATGAGCCAACTACTCAAATACTACACTAGATATTGGTCAAAAAGATGCACCAGGGAACATTTCTCCATGGAAATGTTATTGCTTTGCCTGGAATGTGCCCCAGTATTTCATTAACTGAGACATAGACTTTAATGACCTACGAGGGAAATTACTTGGACACAGGAGCTCACACATCACATTATATCACAATAACAAATAAAAGTTGGGAATAAAACAATGGTAAAAGACACACAAAAACATTCACTGTAACTGTGAGTCAGGTCGCCTCTCCACAGATCTGACTAGTGTCCTGCTCCAGGCAAAGAGATAACATCTGGAGACGAGCAGGTGGCAGATTAGACCCTCCACCAGAACCTTTACACGTAAATGTACCTATAATTTAAAGCACTGCTGTGTAACTTCTTCAAGCTTGTCTTGATGGAGATGATATTTGCCTCTTCTTGTCTCTGATGGATGATGAGATGATGACCTTGCCCACAGTGTCTGCGTAACTGGTGTGTGAATGTGTGTGTGAATGTGAGTGGTTCCTTGTTGTAAAGCACAGTGCCTTGAGTCTATAGAAAATGTGACCATTTACCATTTTACTCACTGGCTGAGTGAAGAATCCCTCAGTCGTCCAGGTAGAATCCATGGCAAGAAGGAAAGTCTCAGTTCAGTTTGTCGACTGGACAAAAGTTAGTTTGGTTGAAGGCGCTTCTTCAGTTCTGGTCAGACGCTGGTGGACACTTCCTCATATCTGCAGGGAGGAGCTAACTACACTGAAACTAACACACACATTGTTTACAGTTTCCTATTGGCCTATTGACCTGTACAGGGTGTGGGGTCTAATTAGCAGAACAGTTCATGGCCATAATGGAGCTTCCACACCTCTGCACCTGACCTGGCGACACCTGTTGTTCTCTTGTTTGTTTTGAATTCGTTTTGAGGATGGAGATGTAAATACTGGCTGAAATGTTATGCAGTGGGGCTTTGATGACAGCTACGTAGAAGAAGGAAGTGGTGCTCTGTTTACCTCCGGAGGTCGAGGAGTTGTTCAGAAGTGACACTGAGGATGAAGAATTGAATGGGTTTAGTGATTTGGAGTGAGATGGAGAGTTTGTTAAACTTGTTCTGTTCTGTTGTTTATGTTATAGTTTATCTGAAGAACTGTTCATGTATGATGTTAACAGTCTGTTGTTCTCTGTTCTATTGTTATATTACTGTAACTTGCCTTTCGAGATGAAATGTCAGTTCCTGGTCTCTGATTTTATAAAATAGATTTCCCCCAAAAAGTGCGACTTATATATGTTTTTTCTTCTTCATTATGCATTTTTTGGCTGGTGTGACTTATACTCCGGAGCATCTTATAGTCCAAAAAATACGGTAATCTGATCCCTGCCACAGTAAAGAGGACTGTAAATTGTGGTTTGTTTTGCTAAAATACAGAAAACCATGTTTATGAATGACCATAAACAAAAAAATGCAGCGACAGAAGCTCCTCATATCATGACTGACATGAGAATCCACAATGTTTCACGCTGTTTTCACAATTTCTTTTATACCAACCACTACCACGACTGCGATGCCGAACTGTTGTACTGCATACGGACTGAACCAGGACTGATCCAGGTCCGGGACCAGAGCGGGACCAGAGCAGACTCTGAGCTTTGACTCCGAGCCTCCGCGGGGTCTGAGCCTCAGCTTCGGTGTGGGCTCTGATTCTCCGGTCTGGTCCCGGCCTGGTCTCGGTCTCAGTTCCAGTCTGGTCCCGCTCTGGTCCTGGTCTCAGTCCCGCTCTGGTCCCGGTCTGGTCTCAGTCTCGGTCTGGTCCCGGTCTCATTTCTAATCTCAGTCTCGGTCTGGTCCCGGTCTGGTCTCGGTCTCTGGTCTGGTCGCTCTGGTCTCGGGCTCAGTCTCGGTCTGGTCCCGGTCTGGTCTCAGTCTCGGTCTAGTCCCAGTCTGGTCTCGCTCTCAGTCCCGCTCTGGTCCTGGTCTGGTCCCGGTCTGGTCTCAGTCTCAGTCCTGCTCTGGTCCCGGTTTGGTCCCGGTCTGGTCTCAGTCTCAGTCTCGGTCTGGTCCTGGTCTGGTCTCAGTCTCAGTCCTGCTCTGGTCCCGGTTTGGTCCCGGTCTGGTCTCAGTCTCAGTCTTGGTCTGGTCCTGGTCTGGTCTCGTTCTCAGTCCCGGTCTGGTCCCGCTCTGGTCCCGGTCTGGTCCCGGTCTGGTCCCGGTCTGGTCTCAGACCTGGATCAGTCCTGGTCCAGTCCGTATGCAGCGCAAAAGTCCGGCATCGCAGTCACAGAGATCACGTAAATGAGAAACGGCCGTTATCTGTTTTTTCCATTTTTCATTTCAACACAAAATCAAAAACTGAAAAAACAAATCATTATCTGTTTTTTTCATTTTGGTTTTGGAGACAAATAATGAAGAAAACAGTTGTTTTTTTCATTTTCTTATTTTTGGTTTTATATTGAAAAACGAATGAACGAACGACACACGGATTGTCCCAGTTTAGAATTTGGAAAATCTAGTCTCACTATCTCTAACATCTCTGGTTGCGAACCCGGCATGAGAAAAGTTTCGCAGCGCACCTTTAGGAAGCGTAGTCACTGAATCACGTTGTATCGCGAGTGGCTAAAGATAACAAGACAACAGAGCGGAGGAGTCGTAACTGATGTGTCTCGCGATTATTAAGAAGAGATCCATCGCGGAGCCGAGTTCACGACCCGACGGCTGCGCTCTCAGGTTTGATTTAGCGCGTTGCAAATACTAACCCTGGGCTTTCTTATTACATGTGCAGCGAAATGAATGGGACACATCAGCACATTTCTCAGCCTAATGTTTTTCTGCGGGAAGAGTGGAAATTCCCCCAGGCTCAGAGAAATGGTTTTCACACTGACGATCCGCAGGAGCACAGCGGATAATACGTTAAATCAGCTTTGGGTTGCGTTAAAGGGCCTATTTGACTCTATTTTCTGATCCGTTATGATGCAGTTTTCTCGTTAAAAACAGACCCGGAGTTGCGTTTTGTTTCGTTCTTCCACCTTGTGACGTCATGTGGTGATACAAAAAGGGCTCCACTGTGTTTTTACGGCCAAAGTGCTGCACACAAACACAGAAAAGACAAGGACGATCACAGTCAAAGGCAACGTTCAGACTGCAGGGATTCGGATTTTTGGGGGGAAATTAGATTTTTTTGCGAGGTCGTTCATAATTCCAGTTAAATGCAACTTGTGTGTGATCTCCAGTGTGAACTTTAAACGCTCCAAAAGTGTCCCACGTGCGCATTAGAGGACACAGCGATCGTGCTCAGAGTTTACGGAAGTCGCTTAAACATGGACGCGAACATTGAGCACCTGGAGATTTTAAAGTTGCTGTCGTACCGGAGCCAGAACATGAACAACGCTCCAGAGTAAAAGTCGCACCAGCCAAAAAATGCGTAATGAAGAAGAAAAAAACATATATACCGTATTTTTCGGGCTATTAGACGCGCTCTTAAGCCTCCGACCATATCAAAAAACAACCGCGCGCCACAATCCAGAGCACCCCATACACGAATCCACTCGGTGTCCCAGCACGACTTCAGTAAACTACAAAGCAGCGCACGCAAACACACACGCCGACGAGGAACGGAACGGAGGAACGAACCGAAAAAGCGAGTGCAATGTGCCGCTTCTAGACACGACTGAACAACTGAGTCACTGCGAACACGCCGACAATCCGTTGGTCCCAGACAGCACCCTCCCTACACGCCACAACTGAACAAAGCCCAGAGTCACCGTGAACGCCACAAACAAACAAAACCACTCACCCATCACACTGTTGGGTTTCCTTTAAAGTCCAGTGCGGTTTATTTGTGAAAAAAGTTCGAAAATAGACCATTTAATGACAGTGCGTCTTATAATCCAGAGAGCCTAATAGCCCGGAAAATACAGTAAATCACACTTTTTCGGGGAAATTTCTTTTATAAAATCAGAGACCACGAACCAACATTTCATCTCGAAAGTCAAGTTCTAGTAAAAACAATAGAAGAGAGAACAACAGACTGTTAACGTCACATATGAACTTCAGATAAACTATAACATAAACAACAGAACAGAACAAGTTTAACAAACTCTCCATCTCACTCCAAATCACTAAATCCATTCAATTCTTCATCCTCGGTGTCACTTCTGAGCAACTCCACGACCTCTGGAGGTAAACAGAGCGTCACTTCCTCTTCTGTGTTGCTGTCATCAGACTCAGCATCAGTTCCAGTTAGAATTATTCTGGCCTTTCTGAATCCCGACAGGATGGTTTCGGTGTCACTGAAGTCCAGGTTTTGTCGGTTCATCCAGTGACTTCAGGAAAAGTTTCATGGTGCATCCTCCTGGTTGCTGTGAAGCTGTGTTCTCCATCCCCGCCTTTCTCCAGTCCCTCACAAGTTTCTCGCTCACTCCAAACTTTCTTTCTGCTGCTCGATTACCATTTTCGGCTGAATATTTTGCCACTTGCAGCAGGACAGAGGCTCTTTCTGCAGGAGACATGTGCAGTAGAGTGACAGGTGTTACAGGAGGAACAGGAGCAGCAGATACTGACACACAAGACTAGAGACTCTTGACGCTTCAGTGTGAAAATTTTAATATATAAGTCACAGTGGAGTATAAGTCGCAGGAAACACCCAAACCATGAAAAAAAGTGTGACTTATATTACCAAACCAAGACCAAATCAGGACTAAACCAGGACCAAATCAGGACTAAACCAGGACCAAACCACAATCAAACCAGGACCAAACTAGAACCAAACCACAATCTAACCAGGACAAAACCACGACTAAACCAGGACCAAATCAGGACTAAACCAGAATCAAACCAGGACTAAGCTAAGACTAAACCAGGACCAAACCAGGACCAAACCAGGACCAAATCAGGACCAAACCAGGACCAAATCAGGACCAAACTAGGACTAAACCAGGACCAAACCAAGACCAAACCAGAACCAAACCAGGACCAAACCAGGACTAAACCAGGACCAAACTAGAACCAAACCAGGACTAAACCAGGACCAAACCAGGACCAAACTAGAAACAAATCAGGACTAAACCAGGACCAAATCAGGACCAAATAAGGACCAAACTAGGACTAAACCAGGACCAAACAAGGACTAAACCGGGACCAAACCAGGACTAAACTAGAAACAAATCAGGACTAAACCAGGACCAAACCAGGACCAAACCAGGACCAAACCAGGACCAAACTAGAAACAAATCAGGACTAAACCAGGACCAAACCAGGACTAAACCAGGACCAAACCAGGACCAAATAGGGACCAAACTAGGACTAAACCAGGACCAAACAAGGACTAAACCGGGACCAAACCAGGACCAAACTAGAAACAAATCAGGACTAAACCAGGATCAATCAAGGACTAAACCAGGACCAAACCAGGACCAAACTAGAACCAATTCAGGACTAAACAAGGACCAAACCAGGACTAAACCAGGACCAAACCAGGACCAAATAAGGACCAAACTAGGACTAAACCAGGACCAAACAAGGACTAAACCGGGACCAAACCAGGACCAAACTAGAAACAAATCAGGACTAAACCAGGACCAAACCAGGACCAAATAAGGACCAAACCAGGACCAAACTAGAAACAAATCAGGACTAAACCAGAATCAAACCAGGACTAAACTAGGACTAAACCAGGACCAAACCAGAACCAAACCAGGACTAAACCAGGACTAAACCAGGACCAAACCAGGACTAAACCAGGACTAAACCAGGACCAAACCAGGACCAAATCAGGACCAATCAAGGACTAAACCAGGACCAAACCAGGACCAAACTAGAACCAATTCAGGACTAAACAAGGACCAAACCAAGATCAAACCAGAACCAAACCAGGACTAAACTAGAACCAAACCACAATCAAACCAGGACAAAACCAGGACTGAACCGGGACTAAACCAGAACCAAACTAAGACTAACTAGGACCAAACCAAAGTCAAACCAGGACCAAACAAGAGTCATTTTTTTTGCATAATATCGAAACTTTAAATTCGTTAAATAGGTCACGTTTTAGAATTTGAACACTTTAGAATTTCAGCTGAAGAAAAGACGCAGATTTACTGTTTTCGAAAGAACGATCCAAACTTACGGTGATGACTTATGATTATTGTTTGATTTGGCTTTCGGCTCACAACAACCACGTCTTTGGGGTTGAATAATGGCACCACACTCCGAGGATATTGTGGAAAGAATTATAAAATCACGTTTGTTTATTTACGCTGACAGACAAGACGTTGAACTTTGTGCCAGTTTTTGTTTCATGTGGATTGGCCCAGTAATTACACAGATATTAACCATAAACCAGGTCAACAAATCTGCAATCTGACAGTTACACAGCAAATTCCACCACAGAGTTTTTCCAGAATACGGCTTTAAACTTTTCTATTCTGTGTTCATTTGGTTATAAAAATACAGTGCACGGAAAACTGGGAACTCATTTTGAGAAGTGAAGCAGCGTAAATAAAGATAAAAACAACAAATAACAAACTAAACCAGGACTAAGCCAGAAACAAACCAGGACCAAACCAAGATCAAATCAGGACTAAACAAGAACAGAAGATGGACCAAACAAGGACTAAACCAGTACCAAACCAGGACCAAACCTGGATTAAACCAGAACCAAGCCAGGACTAAGCCAGGAGCACACCAGGACCAAATCAGGACTAAACTAGGACCAAACCAGGATATAACCTGGACTAAAGTAAGACCAAACCAGGACCAAGCCAGGACCAAACAAGAACAAAACAAGGACCAAACTAGGACTAAATCAGGACTAAACCAGGACCAAACCAGGAGTAAACTAGGCCCAAACCAGGCCCAAACCAGGACTAAACCAGGACTAAATCAGAACCAGACCATGACTAAACCAGGAACGAAACCAGGACCAAAGCAGGACTAAACTAGGAGTAAACCAGGACCAAACAAGAACAAAAACAGGACCAAACCAGGACTAAACAAGGACCACACTAGAACCAAACCAAGGTCAAACCACCCTCAAACCAGGACCATATCAGGACCAAACCAGGAGTAAACTAGGCCCAAACCTGGACCAAACCAGGACCAAATCAGGACCAAATCAGGACCACACAGGACCAAACCAAGACTAAACTAGGAGCAAACCAAGATCAAACCAGGACTAAACCAGGACCAAACAATCACAAAACAAGGACCAAACCAGGACTAAATCAGAACCAAACCAGGACCAAACCAAGATCAAATCAGGACTAAACAAGCACAGAAGATGGACCAAACAAGGACTGAACCAGTACCAAACCAGGACCAAACCTGGATTAAACCAGAACCAAGCCAGGACTAAGCTAGGAGCACACCAGGACCAAATCAGGACTAAACTAGGACCAAACCAGGATATAACCTGGACTAAAGTAAGACCAAACCAGGACCAAGCCAGGACCAAACAAGAACAAAACAAGGACCAAACTAGGACTAAATCAGGACTAAACCAGGACCAAACCAGGAGTAAACTAGGCCCAAACCAGGCCCAAACCAGGACTAAACTAGGACTAAACCAGGACTAAATCAGAACTAGACCATGACTAAACCAGGAACGAAACCAGGACCAAAGCAGGACTAAACTAGGAGTAAACCAGGACCAAACAAGAACAAAAACAGGACCAAACCAGGACTAAACCAGGACCAAACTAGAACCAAACCAAGGTCAAACCACCCTCAAACCAGGACCAAATCAGGACCAAACCAGGAGTAAACTAGGCCCAAACCTGGACCAAACCAGGACCAAATCAGGACCACACAGGACCAAACCAAGACTAAACTAGGAGCAAACCAAGATCAAACCAGGACTAAACCAGGACCAAACAATCACAAAACAAGGACCAAACCAGGACTAAATCAGACTAAACAGAACTAAACCAACTGTCTTTAAATAGGACTGTAAAGAAGCAAAACTAGAGAAACTGCAGCCTAAATAAATCCAACTTAAACCCAAATCAAGTTTTATAATTCAGCATGTCCAAAGTCCATTTAATCTGTACTGATCCCAAAAAATCCACCTCGGTCCAGTCCTAGTTTAGACCTCAACAAAAATGTTCTGAAAAGTCCCAGTGTGTCAGACGCAGATGCTTTGTGTCTCCACGGGGTTTTCATTTTTGAACTTTTATTTATACAAAGCTGTTCTGTAGGGACTTAGATAATTACGTCTACAAAACATCTATCGGTTTGGTTTTATTTTAGTTTAGTGTAAATTAAATAAATTCAGCGTCTTCTCTCAAACGTTAAAGCGACGGGACGGGATTAAAAAGTCCGCTGTGAACTGAAACGGGTCTTTGCAAATATTGTGAACGTCTCTAAAGAAAATGTGACTTGCCGAGTGGCGCCGGAGTAGTTTCCCATTTCCTCCTGGAGCCGGTCCCTGAGCAGCAAAGCATGATGGGATGGAATTTCCAAAACAACGACAAACAGTGGTGACCTCAGTGTGTGCGAAGGCTTCACACTGGGACTCAAAACAAACTAGGCTACTGTTTAACGGGAGTCAACAAAAACTGCTCCAGCTGACCCTCTGCTCCAGCTGAGCCTCTCCTCTGCTCCTCTGCTCCATCTGACCTTCTCTTCTGCATCCTCTTCCTCGTCTCTCCATTCCCTCTTCCTTTGACCTTTTCCTCTGCTCCTCTGAGCCTCTCTCTTCTGCTTCTCAGCTTCTGCTCTCTTCTCTCTGCATCCTCGGCTCTATTTGACCTTCTCTTCTGCATCCTGTTCCTCTTCTCTGCACTTTCTCGTCCTCTGACCCTCTCCTCTGCTCCCTCCAACCCTTTCCTCTGCATCTTCTTTTCCTTTGACCCTCTCTTTTGCTCCATCTGATCGGCTCCTCTGCGTCATCTGACCTTCTCTTCTGCATCCTGTTCCGCTTCTCTGCATTCTCTCTTCCTCTGACCCTCTCCTCTGCTTCTCTTTTCTGTTCCATTGGACCTTCACTTCTGCATCCTGTTCCTCTTCTCTGCATTCTCTCTTCTCTGAGCCTTTCCTCTGCATTCTCTCTTCCTCTGACCCTCTCCTCTGCTCTATCTGACCTTCTCCTCTACATCTTCTGCTCCATCCAACCCTCTCCTCTGCTCCTCTGCCCTTCCCTTCTGCTCCATCTGACCCTCTCTGCATCCTGTTCTTCATCTCTGCATTCTCTCCTGTTCCTCTGACCCTCTCCTCTGCTCCAACTGACCTTCTCCTCTGCTCCTCTGCTCCATTTGACCTTCTCCTCTGCTCCTCTGACCCATCTGACTCCATCTGACCCTCTCCTCTGCATCCTGTTCTTCTTCTCTGCATTTTCTCTTCCTTTGACCCTCTCCTCTGCTCCATCTGACCCTCTCTTCTCTTCCTCTAACCCTCTCTCTTCTTCTCCATTTGACCTTCTCTTCTGCATCCTGTTCCTCCTCTTTGCGTTCTCTCTTCCTTTGGCCATGTCCTCTGCACCTCTGGCCCTCTCTTCTGCATCCTCCTCTGCATCCTGTCCCTCTTCTCTTAATTTGTCCCTCTCTTCTGCTCCATCTGATCTTCTCCTCTCCGCCTCTGACCCTCTCCTCTGCTCCTCTTTTCTGTTCCATCTGACCTTCTCTTCTCCTCAGTCACGGCCTTCTCTGCATCCTGTGCTCCTCTGACTGCTCTCCTCTGCTCCATTTGACCCTCTCTTCTGCATCCTGTTCCTCTTCTCTGCATTCTCTCTTCCTCTGACCCTTTTTCTCTGCTCCACCTGACCCTCTCCTCTGTTTCATCTGACCCTTTCCTCTGCTGATCCTCTCTTCTGTTCCATCTGACCTTCTCTTCACCATCCTGTTCCTCTCCTCTGCATTCTCTTCTCTTCCTCTGACCTTCTCCTCCACTTTTTTGCTCCATCTGACCGTTTCCTCTGCTCCGTTTGATCTTCTCTGCATCTTCTGCTCCTCCGACCCACTCCTCTCTTCCTCTAACCCTTTCTCTTCTGCTCCATCTGACCTTCTGCTTCTCTCACCCTCTCCTCCAAATCCTGTTCCTCTTCTCTGGATTCTCTCTTCATCTGAAGCTCTCCTCTGCTTCATCTGTTCCATCTGACGTTCTCCTCTAAATCCTGTTCCTCTTCTCTGCATTTTCTCTTCCTTTGACCCTCTCTTCTGCTCCTCTGACTCTCTCCTGAGCATCTTCTTCTTCTGTTACATCTCCAACATCCCGCTTATCACAATCACGTAGCCCAAGTATTATTTTGACTACAAGTACTACTACAATTACTACTCCTCCTTCTACACTCGCCAGTACAAATCCTGCAATTACTGCCGCCGCAAATCAAACTGTGAGGGAAGAGTCCCATTTGCGTCCATTTGTCAGAAACAAATATTTAACAACCGCTTCTGAAAGACACCGAAAGGAATCTTATTTACTTAAACATACGACTACTTTTACCACTACTGCAGCTGAAAGGTGACACCAGCTTCCATGACTACAACAAAACTCATTCATTACCGAGCTAGGAAACATACATACCAATGAAATTACTTTATTTCATGACTCGCTCTCTGCCATAAATTACTCCCGATTTTTTTTTTAAACATGAAACAACAATAATGCAATGTTTTTTTACTACACTGCAGAAAAAACTTGGCCAAAATTCAAGATATAAACACTTCAATCTATCAGAAAATGACTTAAAAGTAGAGAAATTATCTGTCCAAGCAGCAAGATCATTTTACTTGACAAGTTATCTTAAAATATACGACCTCTAGATTAGAATGAAGCCGTCTCTGGTGTAATAAGTAGATAATAAATCTGAAAATAAGATGAATAATGATAAGTTAAAGTTTAAATTTGCAGTGTAGGGAATCTAGGGATGGAACAAGTTTTCTTGCCACAAGATCCCATGAGCCAAAACTGCCTCAAGATCGTGCACACGTGAGAAAATGATCTTGTGAGATTTTTTCCTCCTGAATTCACCTTTGGCTTGGACAGAAAAAGAAGAGAGAGTGAAGAGCTGGCATAATTTAAGACGCTGTAGTTAAAAATAAAAAAAAAAGCACCATACAATGGGGACTAAAGTATTACATAGATTAAATAAAAATGAAGAGGCCAAAATTGTGAACAGGACTGCACTGTGTTATTATTATTTATTTCAAATTATGTCAAAATCTCGTCTTGTCTCGTTCTCATGGACTCCGACCCAAGACCTTGGCTCCTATTGACAAAAAGTGGCCACACACTACAGGAGAATTTGCCAGATTTAGGCTGTGATTTGTTTCTCCAAGTTCGCGGAGGCGTGACCCGACTTTGTGATCTATAATAAAGAACTGGGGAACATACACCCACGCTTTTTTTGTGTATTCAAACTCCCCGGTTTCAGCTGACATTGCATTGAGAGTTTTCATAAAGTTCAGATTTTGTACGGATTCTTTTGTATTTTTGGAATATGAACTATATGATTTGTTTTTTAAATTATCAAAGCTTTTCTGATGTTACACGTTCTGATGCATAAGGTCAGTATTCAGGAGCGATGCACCAATGAGCACAGGCCATCGAAAACAATATGACGCCATCTTGGGTTCTAGTCAGGCTGGAAGCCACCTAGTGCCTCCGCTCAATTTCATTTCTCTCCAGCGACTAGGTCAAGAATCAAAATACACTAGACGATTTGCAAGAACCTGGGAAGTTGTTGATCATACACTGACCAATCAGTGAAGAGCTGTGAAGTCATGACGTCAAACTCGTCGCATCCGTCTGTGTCCCTTTTGTGGAACAGCACAACAGTAAACAAAGTGTCGAGATGGATGCAGACCAGGGGTGTCAAACATACGGCCCGGGGGCCAGATCCGGCCTTCCAAGACCTTTAATCTGGCCCTTGGCTGATTTTCTACTAAAATATTTGAATTATATTTTCTATTAAAATCTTGTTAATTTTCTGTGGTGTTTATCACAGCAGCGTCTCCAGCGTCTCTGTACGTGGCCCCTCCCACCAGAGCAGCACAAATGAAGACTTGTGTCTTTCCAAACGCTCTTAAAGGACGATCGTTTTGACTGTTGACCGTGACAACCTCATCAGCAAAATGTCAAAAATGAGAAAAGTGGAGCCGAGTGCAGGATTTTCCAAGAAAAATTGACTTATTCCTATTTACATACAAGTTCATGTTAAAACATTGTGTTGAAATTACGTTTTTCTTAAATTTTCAGGTTGTTCATAATATTATAATATTTTGTAAAAAAAAAAGAGTTAATCAATTAAAAAAGGTTTCTGTAATAGATTTGCGTTTCTCTGCACAAATATTTGAACTTATTGTTATTTTTGGGGTTTATATGTCATGAGTTTTCTGATCCGGCCCCTTTGGGATCAAAGTAGGTTGGACACGGCCCCCGGACCAAAATGAGTTTGACACCCCTGATGTAGACGAAGACAGACATTCTGTGTTGGCAACAATTCCGATTGAGGATTTAAAACCGGAACAAAGAGAATGTTTGGTGAATTTTATCAAAGAAAAAGATAAAGATGTTATTGCCCTTCTTCCTTCGGAATTTGGAGCAGTACAATCGTCACGACTAAACAGCAGCGATTGGTTGAATAAAAACAGTGTCCTTCTTCCGTCGAGCGAATGAATCCTAATGCTGCGAGGTCAGACAGTTCCCACAAAATGAAACCCAACTGATGAATCAGTCTATAATTTAAGATGCTGTAGTTCAAAAAAGCAGCAAACAATGAGCACTTAAGTATTATATAAAATAAATAACAATAGTGAAGCCAAAATTGTTAAATGGATTGCACCACGTTATTACACAGGCCACTAAAAACAATACGACGCCAGATTTTATGATTTTAAGACACAGGCACTAGGCTCAGTTATGATTGTAGTACATTTTCTTAAAACTGCAAGAGCACAGACTACATAGAGTTCCTTTAAAAGTACACACAGTCTGGTCAGTACTCACTCTCGGCGGGGTAGAACGGCAGCATGTCAATCTTGTGCACCTCTTTGGCGTAGTACTCCTCCTCGCTCCTCTGCCTCTCGCACGTGGCCGCTCTCTCGTTGGCCTTCTCCAGCAGCAGGTCGCGGGTGCTGTTGTAGATGGCCACCACGTCCCGGGACACCTCCTCGGGCTCGGGGTACTCCTCGGGCGGGCGGCTCAGCTTCAGTTTGCTCAGGATCTGACCCTTGATGGCCTCGATGCGCTTCTTCCTAAACTCGTCCATGTCCAGGGTGCTGCAGGTGGAGAGGGCAGCGGAGAGAGCAAGGAGGTCCAGAACCAACAGCACGAGATGGAGGCTCGGATTCATCTTCACTGTGAAAGAAAGAAACACAAAACATCAATTAGTGGAGAAG
Source organism: Boleophthalmus pectinirostris (assembly GCF_026225935.1). Classification (NCBI taxonomy): domain Eukaryota; kingdom Metazoa; phylum Chordata; class Actinopteri; order Gobiiformes; family Gobiidae; genus Boleophthalmus; species Boleophthalmus pectinirostris. The sequence continues at coordinate 37,373,554 of NW_026571447.1, forward strand.
AATGCACCATGGTTCTGCATTTTCTGCTATAGAGATATAATGTTTAATTAAAAGGTCACAAAATTGATCCTCGTGAGCTTTAAGCCAAATTATAATGTTGTTACCTCATCAGAAAACAGACCTGGAGTTGTGTTTTGTTTCCTTCACATGTCTGAGTAATCCTGTGTAATTATTCTGTTTACATCTCCAAAGCTCAAAACGCTCTGTTACACTTTATGACAGCGGTAATGTGCAAGTTAACAGCTCCTTTTACCTTTATTTGGTCATTTATGGGCTGAAATTATCCAAATGAGTTTAGCGAAGGTGTATGCGGTTTAAAAACACAATGGAGCAGCGGCGTTTAAAAGAAGAACTCAGCCTAAATATGCAGGATTTGTTTGTTAAACTTGTGCGAATGAAACAGAACACAACTCCAGGTCTGTTTGAGATGAGGAAACATTCTAACATAGATCAGAAAACAGCTTAATATGGACCCTTTAATAACCACAAAATTACCTCTGACACATGGTTGGGTAAATAAAAAAATAAAAATAAATAAATACATTAAAAAAACTGGAGAACTGAAGCCTGCTAAGGCCAGGCTGCTCGCCTCAGATTCCTCTGTAGAACAAACTCAGAGCTCTGCTGTGGCTTTCCAGCTCCTCTTTAGTAATGGACCATGTCAGAAATAAATGATGAGGTTCATTTAGTGACTTTTGAAAGCCTGTTCAAATCTCCTGCACACTTTTATCATAGTGAGTGTTCACCCACAAACCCAGAGGCTGGCAGCCTGCTCCCGGCTCCGGCCAGTGCAGAGTAAATATCCAAATGTATGTTGTGTTTGGTGCTGGTCCCAGGGACTGTGGGCGCAGATTAGCAACCAAATTCCTGTTACTGTGCCCACAGGCAGCTGTGGCTGCATGGTGTTATTCCGACTAACAGTGTGTGAAATTATAAGAGTTTTATAAGAACTTTTAATTCTTCTTTAGGATACAGTGCACCTGGGTCTGGGACTGGCGCAAAGAGTCCAGAGACAGTCAACTGTTTGTGAATCATAACATCTCTAAATGTCTTAAACTCTTCAGACTTCTCTCGTGTGTCCCCTCGCTCCTCTCAGATCATAAATCTCGTGTCTTTGACCAAAAGCCGCAGAATCACACGCCGGTCGCGCTGTGGCCGGCCTCTGCTTCAGTCCAGAGCCGCAGATCAAATCCTCCAGCGGAGGAGGCCAGAGCAAAATATTACAACATGCGGCGAGAATGTGCTGCAATCGGACACTTTTTATCCAACCCGGGGGCGCGCTGGAGGAGCCACCGGAGCCAAGAGCTGAATCTGCGCCACGGAGCGTTCAACCAAACAGCCATTTATTAACCAAGAAACTGAGAACTATCGCGTTACTTTCTTTTCCTTTCCAAGTCCCCCCCCCTCAAACGTGCACTAAAGAGTTTGTTGACAGATTAAAACGCTCGTAAAAGGCAAGCAGGTATTACGAACTTTTTATGAGCACTTAAAGGATCGACCTATACGGGGACATCGGTATTTACTGAAGGCTGGTTTTGTGATCTGTTTAGTTTACTTAAATAAAGCGGGATTATCGATCTGGACCTTCACTGTGGATTTTTCCCTTCACAATTCCACGTAATTGATTCGGTCTGTAATATTTCAAATCGGGACAATCTGAAAACAACAAATGAGTATCCCACCTGTGTTTTTCCAATTCTGAGTGGAAGTTCTTATGAGCATCCCACGCAAAAGCAATCTCCAAAAAAAAAAAAAAAAAAAAAAAACTTTAAAAACTGTATTTAAATCCCATAAATCCGCGCACAAAAATATTTATCCAAACTTGTGTCAGTATCCAACGCGCTGTTCCCAAAAGGCGCACGGCCAAGTGGTGAGTAAAAAAGTGGCCAAAACGCTGCGTGGAGGATTCGGACGATGCTGGGTATGTCAGGGGCTGCTGGTCCGAGCGTCCTGCGGGAAAAGCGACTCCTCCACCGCATGAGAAAAGACGAAAGAGTCGGTCAGCTACTTCCACTACGCTCCACAAATCCTTAATGTCTTGGCGAGAGGTACATCCCGTTTTATTCCAAGAAACAGCGTGGGAACGTGGGAAAAGTATGAAAACTTGAAGGGGAATAATAAGTTATGAGAGATGAGATAAGGTTTTCCAGTAAATCCAAAGTTTGATGTTGGAAAAAAAAAAGTATCTCCCTTCGTTTGTATCCCCCTCACCCCATCTATCCACGGCACGTTTCGTCTTTACGCGTGCCAAATCCGAGCCGAAAATTCAAAACTGCAATAAAAAAAACGCGGGTTCTGTTCTGTTTTCTGTTTCTTTCTGCTGTCTGTCTGTGTGTCTCTGTGTGTGTGTGTGCTGGTTCGTCCGGTCTCGGGTCCAGGCTCAGATGGAGACAGCGGGCGTTGCTTCGGAACAGGAGCCGCTGAACTTCGTGGAGGAGAGAGTTCGTTGTGCGCTTTGGGACTGCGCTGCATCGGCTAATGGTCCGACTGGCTCCCGGTGTGTGCCGCCACCGGGTCTTAAAGCCGGTCACATCCCGCGTTCCCACACTCCCACACCCTCGATGTGTATTTATTTATTTAAAACCGGGACAGAGCAGAGAAAACGTTCAAATCTGACAGAAAAGACGCTCTGTGCCAAGCTCCTTTCCATCTGCAGTCCTCTGGCAGCTACAAAACACATGAAAGAAACTATTTGCACGTTAAGGAAACTATTTACACAACAATAATTCATCATTAACAGCGTCTCCTTAAAATAACCGCAATCCAATTCATCATTAAATCAATCAAAATTAATTCATTCCAGTTTCCGAAAATACAACATTTCAAATTTATCATTATCTTCTAAAAATACTCAAATTCTTGGTGCTCAAAAATGTAAAATTACCAAATTTATCAGTATTATTATCCGTTAAAATATAATTAATCAACAACATGACCATCCAGACAAATTTATGAGTTAAACACAATAAATAAGTCAAACTGGCGCCACCTAGTGCCTCCGCTCAGTTTCATTTCTCTCCAGCGATTAGGTCAGGAATCGGAATACACTAGACCAGGCATGTCCAAACTCCGGCCCGTGGGCAAAATGCAGCCCTCAGACACATTTTTCTTGGCCCTCAGGCTTCCAGGAGAATTGGTCCAAATTTCCTTGCATCAATTAAAAATGAACTTTTTACTGCAAGTTTTCTGAAAATCTACCGTGATAAAGCCAATATTACATTTTTAGTGTGTGGTTTTGAGGATCTTAGTGTGAATAAACAGTGTTGGGAAGGTTACTTTTAAAATGTATTCCCCTACAGATTACAGATTACATACCCCAAAATGTAGTTTGTAACGTAATCCATTAAATTACTTAAAGTGAGTAATCTGAATACTTTGGATTATTTGATATTGTCTTGCTTTTTAAAATGACATGAATGAAACAACCACATCCTGAAAATTCATGTTTGTTCTCTTCAAATTCTCTGTTGAGCCCAAGTCTCCATGAAAAAGAAACTGTTTGTTGTAGAGAAGCAAAGACCAGGAAATCTTAACATAAGATGTTTTGTTTTGTCTGTTAAGAGAAAATGAAAAGTCCAGTCTTTACTTAAGCATATAAAAAATATTATTGATAGAGAAATGATTTCTATATGAGATCACTGCTGCCTTAAATTATGTCCACTCTACTGTTAGGTGTCATATTGTTTAGTCCTGATTTAGTCCTGGTTTTAGACCTGGTTTTAGTCCTAGTTTTAGTCATAGTTTAGTCGTAGTTTAGTCCTCCTTTAGTCCTGCTTTTAGACCTGGTTTAGACCTGGTTTAGTCCTGGTTTAGTCCTGGTTTTTCTCCTGGTTCAGACCTGGTTTAGCCCAAAATGTGAAAACAGGAAAATACCGCCCTGTAATCCATTTATTTCAACAAAGTAACTGTAATCCAATTACCACTCACTGAAACAGTAACTGTAACTGAATACAGTTACTCATAAATACTCTGATTATGTAATCCCGGTACATGTAATCTGTTACTCCCCAACACTGTGAATAAAGGACTGATGGCTCATTCTAACCTGTTAAACATGCACATATTTTAATTATTCCCTGTATTGAGCATCAGTCTGTGGCCCTCGATCGGCCCTCTGCTTCATCTGTGTTTAGAAATGTGGCCCTTGATGAAAAAAGTTTGGAAACTCCTGTGCTAGATGGTTTTCTAGAACTCCAGAAATGCGAGTTCAGGCACCAGCCAATCAGCAAAGAGACATACATTCTGTGTTGGCAACGATTCGCGAGATCGAGGATTTAAAGCTGGAGCAAAGAGAATGTTTGTTGAATTTTATCAAGGGGAAAGACGTTATTGCCCTTCTTCTTACGGAATTTGGGAAAAGCTTAATATACCAGTTATCCTCGTCAGTAGCGCGTTACATACGTCACGACCAAATAGCCGTGATTGGTTCAATAAAAAAAGTACCTGCCTACTGTCGAGCGAACAAATTCTAATGCTGTGAGGTCAGACGGTTTCCACGGCTGATGAATCAGGCTACAATACATCTACAGTAAAATCAGAAAACTGGGACTGTCCCGGGTAAAAAGGGACGTATGGTCAAGTCTCTCACACATGAAATCAAACCTAAATGGGACTATAAACACTCTTGTTAATAGGTTCTTTTTTCAGACCAAGAGTTAGTTTCATACCTGACAGCTTTTCGACTGGTCTTCCTCAGAGTCTCGTGATGTGAAAACAAACTCTTGGTCTGAAAAAAGAACCTATTAAACATAAATTATCAGAAGACCAAATGAACCATTGGACTATTAACGCTTGTATCGATCACAGGCTCCTAAAAATGTGTCGTTCAAACCCATTTTGTAGTTTTTCTTGAGTTTTTAGACTATCGTAAATCCTTTTTTTTGAGTGTGTTCGTGTCACCGTGGTAACCGCTGAACATTCCTCCGTGCAGATCCGTGTAGAGCACCCCCGGCGTGATGTGACTGCGCGGTATCAGCGGGAGGCGCGGGCGTGTTCTGCAGAGTACAGTCACCGTTTCAGACTCCTCGGTTTGGCGCGGTGCTCTGGTCTCCACAGCAGACGGTTTGTTTTAGTCCCTCTGGAGCGTCGCGTCTCAGGTTTAACGGGGACAAAAGGACAGATACCAGCCTGCTGATCGAGAACACTGTTAAACCCACACAACTGCTGATAAACACACACACTGAAGACCGCTCTGACTACACGGGACAACAGAGAATTTGATAAAAATCTGATCATGAATGAAAGAATTGATAAAAGAAAAAAAAAATCTAAAAACTCTTGGATCTCATGTTTCCCTCACATCAGAAAAATGCAATAAAAAAAAAACAAAACATCTTGGACATTCGGCTGCATCATTTGCCCCAATGTCAGAAATTCAACTTGTACCCAATTTTAAAATATGACAATATCAATTAAAAGAAAATCTGTGGAATATTTGCTCAAATGAATAAAATCTACTGGGTCCACCAAACCTCTTAAGGTCCATAAAGTGTCCATAAAGCTCTGGCAGAAAAATCAGTTTTTCTCAAATAACTTTAAAAATAATTCATTTAGGGCCATGGTGTCAATGAAAGTTAAATATAAATGTTGCTATTGTGCATCTTTTGGTACCAATTTTATATCTCAATCTTCATAATTTTCTAAAATATGAAAATTCTGTCAATACTTTTCATAATTATCCAATATCCACAAAGTCCAAAGATGAAATGAGAGACAAAGTTTGTTCTTTCTGTAGTGATCATAGACTGTATAAAACCTTTTGACTCTTGGGCCACAAAGGGTTCTAAAATTTAACAGAAGGGCCGGACCAGTAGCAGATGGATGGAGGTTTTTGGTAATTCACCTCATAAGAGAAAAAAAATGACATGTTACAATATTACATTATTGAAATATCCCATAATTGAAAATCATTACAACAAAATATCTGTCTTTCAAGTCCAACGGTATTTGCTATTTATTGAAATTACTTAAAACACTGAAAATCATTATTATTATTATTCAAGTTCGGCGGACCGGCTTAAAAAGATTAAAGGGCCACATATGGTCCCCGGGCCGTAGTTTACCCACCCCGGTATAAAAAGTGAAGTGAGTGAGTGCGATGTCACCAGTGTGTCCCAATGACAGGTACGGCTCAGGGTTTGGTAAACCCAAGTTTCCAGAAAGGATAAGGATGTTATTGAAGAAAAACTGATTTTTCAGCTCAGATTTAAAGCCACAAGCACTAAACTTCAGAGGCTTGGTGGACTCAGTAGACCTCAAGAGAATTTCTGGAAATTTCTCATGGAAGTTTATCAAAAAAATTTATAATGTGTACAGATTGATTTAAAAAAATATTTCAAAAAGTTGGGCAAATGATGCACCTTATTGGACATTTTACTTTTCTATTTAAAGTCATGTCACCAAAATTAAATCTCTTCCTACAAAGAATTAAAAGATTTTGACTCTAAACTCCCGAAAACGATGTGAATGCAGAGTCCACATTTCTATGCAATATTCAAGTTTGTATTGATAAAAAACGTGGCCTTGCCTCTTCGCAGATCTGACCTATAACTTGGCATGAACTTGTCTCTGTGGAGATCGACAAGTTAAATATCGTACAGTGGAACATTTTGGGCAAAGCCATAACTCGTTTAAGCTTAGGTCAGGTATTACAAAGACATAAAAACAAAAAAACACAGAAGCAACATGTGGCATTTACATATTTTATAAACAATTTGAATCAATGTTTCACAAATAACAAAAAAACCTATGTTCTGACGAGTGTCCTTGAGGTTTATAATCCAGTTTGAAGTCCACTTTCTCTGGAATATTCCACAGGATAAGAAAAGTCCCCATGGTCCGTGTCCTGTTTCTGAATTTCATGTCACGATTTCAGACGGAGGGAAGGGTTCACGATCCAAACATTGGAACGAGACTGAGAGAAGACATCGCATTTTGAATATGTTGTGTCAGTTTTTGTTTCACGTGGACAGGCAGAGTAATTACAGAGCGATTAAACCAGACAAAAAGACAAATTCTGTTAAATAAATGTTTCTCAGACTGTGGTACGTGAGCAGCTCCTTCACGTGCTGCTTGGACAGATCTTCAGTTCATGTGTTTGCTTCTTTTAGAGTTTATTTTATCCACTATTTTCTCCTTTTTGGATCATTTCTTGTTTAGAACTACAGTGGGAACGATGTAGTCCACGTTTAGACCTGGTTTAGTCCTCGATCAGACCCGGAATAGTTCAGTTATAGATCTCATACTGGGAAAGCGAAGTCTCATCTTTGGTGGTAACTGGTGAGAACAGTTTGAGTCACTTTAGTCCAGGGCAGGGCAAACTTTTTCACTTTTTCAAGGTTTCTAAAATTTGACGGAAGGACCGGACCAGGAGCAGATGGATGGAGTTTTTTGGTAATCCACCTCATAAGAGAAAAACATGGGATATGTAGAAAACAAATCCCATGTTATCGAAAATCATTACAACAAAACACCTGTCTTTCAAGTGCCACGGTATTTACTATTTATTGAAATGACTTTTAAAACCTTGAACTTTATTGTCATTATTAATCAAGTTGGACAGGCCGGATTAAAAAGATTAAAGGGGATGCATATGGTCCCCAGGCTGTAGTTTGCGCATCCAGTGAGGTTCATTTGGTCTTCCGATAATTCATGTTATTATGTTGTTGTTTTTTAGACCAAGGGTTTGTTTTCATATCTGACAGTTTCGACTCCTCCCCGCGCTCTTCCTCAGACTCGTCACCTGATGTTGCTGTGACGTGTCCGGTCAGAAGTCGGATTGCAGCTCGGTCAGATTCGGTCATCTGATTTATACGGGTTTTGGCGATGTCTTTCAACAAGAGGATTCGGGACAACGGCGCCAAAACCTGTTTAAATCAGCTGGATACGTCACAGCAACATCACGTGACGACTCTGAGGAAGAGCGCGGAGAAGAGTCGAAACTGTCACGTATGAAAACAAACTCTTGGTCTAGGAAAAAAAAAACTACTAACATTTGAGTCACTCTGCTAAAGAATACCACATGTTAGGGCTGTGCCAAAATTCTGGTCGATCTCGATGATAAGGCGAGCGCGTTTTAATCGACAGTTCAACAGCCAATCGTGAGAATTTCCACTCTTGTTTAGGAAAAAGCAGCCTGAGCCACAGCGCGTCTCTTTACGTCTCCTCAGGTGATGTTAAATCTGCACAATTTGATTAAAAGTCTTCACCTTTTTTTTCTCTTTCTCTCCTCTTGTGCTTCTCATCTTTATAATCCAAGTTATGGAAAGTAAACGACTATTTTCTCACAGTTTATGAGTGAAACGTGAGACCTAATTTAGCGCACGGACATCGCAAGTGTTTCTAAATTTACACGTGGATTTCTCCGTAATTATAAGTCCTATCAAACAAGAAATACACACAATAGTGATCCTGACAACCTGAACTTTATGCCTGAAGTCTTTGATAAGGTGGAAGAAGATCGAATCGAAAATCGAGATCTATCATTATGGGGAAAAGAGATTGTGATTCTTCTTTTCTCATATCGTCCAGCCCTACAGTCTATTTAACATGTCCCCAGTCTCTCATGTCTCGGTCCAATTTTCTCTCCTCTTCTTGGGCCCCGGTCACTTCTCCTCCTGGTCCTCTCCTCCGTTTCTCTCCCCCGAGCTCCTCCCTCTCCTCAGTCCGAATCGCTCTCCTCTCCTTGTGCTCCTCTCTCCTCCGTTCCCCCCTCTCCCTCTCCGTCTCCGTCGCTCTCCTTGTCCCAGTCTTTCATTGAGGCTCCCATCATGAAGTCTTCCCTGAGCACGTTCCAGGCCGGCGTCTCCTCGTCCTCCTCCTCCTTCACCGCAGCCTGAAAACGACAATACAACAGGTTTTTAGTGAAGCAACACTGACACCCGGTGGACAAAAGGTGGAGTTACACATCCGTGAATCAAAGTTTGTTCAAGTCTAATAAGTTTCTAAGTCAAGTTGTATTTATTTTTTTATTAATAATTTCAGCATGTTGATGTTTGCAATAAATACATAAAAGTGTAGATCAGAAATGGGACGAGATCTCACGCGATTTTTTTCCTCCTGAATTTACTTTTGGCTTGGACAGAAAAAGAGTTAAGAGCTGACACAATTTGAGAAGCTTTAGTTTAAAAAATAAAATCACAAAAACAATGAGGACTAAAGTATTACGTAAAATAAGTAAAAATGGTGATGCTAAAATTGTAAAATGGACTGCACTACGTTATTGTTATTTATTACAAATTATGTCAAAATTTCATCTTGTCTCGTCTCGTGAAAATTGTATCTCGTCCCATCTCTAGTTTAGATTGAAACTAATATATCTATGGGTGTTTCTCAATTCCCAGGATTCTTCCTCCAAAATCATGAATGCTTCTACAAATAAATAAAGTGTTCAGAGGTGTTTTTATGTGTGAATAATAAAGGCTGAGTGAATGTGTTATCGAGTTATTTAGGCTGATCATTAACCTAAATAAATAAATACACAGGTTGAAACATTTTTGTATGATAGGTTAATTATATACCCAATCTTCTTCTGTAAGAGATTTTGCTCCATTTGTCCTGATTTTAATTCACTGTTCTGTTAATAGTGTGATCTGCAGCAATGTGGCTAAAACAGCAAAATGTTTACTTCTTTTTTCATTGTAGAACGAGTTTTATTTTATTAAAAGGTATTTTACTGCTTAAGTAAAGTTTGTAAAAAATGAAGTTGCATTTTGGGCAATTTCAAGCACTCTGAGGCGACCAAGCATCCGCTGGTGCGTCTTTGGTAAAAAAGCGAAACGGAGGAGTGGAGCGCGGAGGACGTGAGGGATTTGGGAGTATAGAACTTTTTACAATGGTTTTCTGTGGCAAAGTCTCTGTGTAAATGTCTGCAACAGCTTCATAAATCTGCCCCATCACCAAATCTTCAACCAACACGATCCACAAAGGATAAACATTCTAACATGAAGAATTTATCCACAACTATCAAGAGTAAGAAAGACGAAAACTTAAAGCAGAACAACGATGAGAATTAGTGAACTACTGAGCAAAATTGTCAATAAAAGAGAAGTAACTTGTTCACTCAGACTGATTCTACAATTAAAATTAAAAATCAATTTCATGATGTAGATATTAACACAGACAGATTTGTGCAGTTTGAACGCTAGACATGTAATCTGTGAACATCTATATCAGGGGTGTCAAACTTAAATTCACAGAGGCCAAAATTAAAAACTGGGACTAAGTCGTGGGCCAAACTAAATATTTATGCATGTTTTCTCTTCTTTGTAATGTTCTATGTAATGTTAAACCTTTTCTTATTAAAATAAATGTTTAATAATAGTTTTACTTAAACACTGAATCCAGAACAAGCAGAATATAAAATAACAACATTGTAAATAAATATTGTTTCTATAGTCGATCTGTAGGCGGGGTGCAGCTCTAATACATATTTGATATGATCTCGCGGGTCAAATATAATTATATCGCGAGCAAATTTTGGCCTGAGTTTGACATGTCTGATCTGTAGCATTAGAACAAATCGATCTATGCCAATATCGACATCATGGAATCGATTTTAAATTTTAAGTGAACAAGTTACTTATGTTTTATTCATGATTATTATGTTAGTTTTGTTCAGTGTGTCACTAATGCGTCATCATTGTTTGCTTTTAAGCTTTCGTCTTTCTTACCTTGATAGTTGTGGATACCGTATTTTCCTGGCTATTAGACGCACTTTTAAGCCTCTAAACCCATCAAAAAACGACAGCGCGCCCTATACATGAATCCACTCGGGTGTCCCAGCTCAACTTCAGTAAACTACAAAGCCGCACCACCCACAGAACACACAAACACACACGGAGCAGACAGCGACCGCACAGCGAAACACACCCACAAACACACTCATCACTCCACGCCGACGAGGAACGGAACGGAGGAACGAACGGAAAAAGCGAGCGCAATGTGCCACTTCTAGACACGACTGAACAACTGAGTCACTGTGAACACGCCGACAATCCGTTGGTCCCAGACAGCACCCTCCCTACACGCCACAACTGAACAAAGCCCAGAGTCACCGTGAACGAACAAACAAACAAAACCACTCACCCATCACACTGTTGTTTTCCCTTTAAAGTCCCACGCGGTTTATTTGTGAAAAAAGTTCGAAAATAGACCATTTAATGACAGTGCGCCTTATAATCCAGAGCGACTAATAGCCCGGAAAATACGGTAAATTCTTCATGTTAGAATGTTTATCCTTTGTGGACCTTGTTGGTTGAAGATTTGGTGATGGGGCAGATTTATGAAGCTGGTGGAGAATACGTCACACATTTCCACAGACATTTTGCCACAGAAAACCATTAACAGAAACTTTGGCAAACCTAAACTTCTGGTTGTGGTGAAAAAAGGTTTATTGGAACAAAACTTGGCGATCTGATGAGGTGGATCTGCCCGACGTGGTTCATAAGCCGTGGATCCTGACGATTGGGAAACACCGTATGATTTGTATCTGCCTCTCTCCACTCACCTTCTTCTCCTTCTTGGTGGTTTTCGTCGGCCCTTCTTCCGTCCGCCTCAAAACGTCGATGAAGTCTTTCTTTGACACGGACGACAGGATCTTGGCCTTTTTCCGCTCGGACCCGCCCACTTCTTTCACCTTCTCGTTGATGATGTTCTGATGCTTCTTTACGGCGTTAAACAGCTGCACCACGCCTCTGCAACGGGACAAAGATAAGACACGACCGACACTACAGGGAGGACAGGAGTCGAACCCGCAACCTCCGTACTGAGGAGGAGGAGGCAGCGTTAGTTTTACCTGGTGGCGATTCTCTGCAGAGCCTTCTCCGCCTCTCTGTCCTTCACGGCGTCCGGTTTCACTCGACTCATCATCTCCCACGATCGCTTCTTGTCCAGCTGTTGTACACACAGACACAAAAACACACATAAACAAAGACAAAAACTGAGCAAGCAACACATTTTGTATTTTGCATGTGGCATTTTTGCTTTTTAATTCAAGCCAAGATATTTTCTCAAGGTATTTTTACCAATAACATTCAACAGAGGAACACACACTACCAGAAGAGGCCTAGAGTTTAGAGTCACTTGTCCTGAGATTCTTCAACAGCCATTTTTGGTTGTTTATATTATGATATTATGCAAAATAGTGAGTTTAACCATGCTGTAGTTGTTTCTGGGTGAAAAAAAAAATGCATAGCACACTCAGATGTCCAAGAGCTTGTTTGTAATTTATAAAAAAAAAAAAATAAAAAACTCTGAAAAAAGCTTTCATCAGAAACTCCTTTTTGCTACTTATTTAGAATTTATTATTACCATTTATATTTTTTACTTGTGTGAGCTACTGTGTCCAAATGATTTCCCTTGTGGATTAAAGTTGAATCAATTGAATAGGCTATTGTTTATTGCCATAAAATTATTTGGTTAATTAACAGCCTAAAATAACAAATGCTGGTTGTTATGTGAAGACGGGAAACACCAGGACCCCTCTGAGCGTGCAGGTCTTGAACAGAGGTACGCACGTTCAGTTTTGACTCACTCTGGAGCCACATGTTTGCACATTGGTTCTTGCTCTGATCATCGTGTATCACATTCTCTGTATTGGCCGCTAATGGCAAAATAATTTGAAAATGAATCGCGGCTGCGTCTGGACAACAATCTGTTATTGCACTGGAGTCGTAGCGCGTCATTTCAGGCAGAGGAGACGTGTAACCCCTCCCATGATGCATTTGGAATAGTTTGTTTGGACCTACTGTCTATGGTTTGGACCCGAGTTCGCGTTCACACCAGAGGAACCGCACCAGAGTTTGGCATTTGGTGCAAATTTAAGCGAACCGAGACCACCGCTTTTTTGAGGTCTCGGTTCACTTGATTTGGTGCGGGTCTGAGTGCGATTGAAGCTTTCACACCAATGAAACCGAACCAAATTAAGAGCTTTTGGTTTGAATGGACCGTTTGGCGCACACCAACTACTGTCGGTGTGAAAGCACCTTAAGTCTAAGATACACACACTCTGGATGTGTGCTCTGGTGAACAAAATGGTGAACGCTTCCCTCTTCCCTTGTTGTTGCAGCTGGTCGCTCTTTAGTATCCTGCATATGAGCTTAATATAACTGAAGCTGTTATAACCTGTAACAATTATGTTTTTGTTTTAACATAATACTTTCTTGTCATAATAAAAAGGCTGTAAACATATTTAATCCATGTTTGTCAGTTCTACGTACATGTTTGTAATTTTTGTCCTTTTCTTCTCAACTTTTTTTTTGGACAAACAGCCACATAACTGAAAGAAACCTCATACCTGTTTCCTCTTCTCCAGCTGTTCCTCGCGCTCCTTCTCCTTCACCTTCAGCAGGTCTTTGTTTTTCTGGAGGATGGTGCTCTGGTTCTGGGTGGTGGGTTTGCCCAGGATTTTGGCCATAGCTTCAGCCCAGCCTGCGTTAGCGTTGGCCTCATCGTCCTCTGCAGGATCCCCGGCCTCAGCCTCGTGCTCATCCTCTGCCTCCTCATCGTCCCCGTCGCTGCCCGCGTCCCCGTCGCTGCCCGCGTCCCCGTCGCTGCCCGCGTCCCCATCGCTGTCTCCGTCTATTTGGGTTCAAAGTAAATGAAATAAATTGTGAAAGACCAAAAAACAAAAGTATTTTTCTAAGGAGTTTTTATATTGTATTCCTTTCACACATGGTTCAGCTGGTCTTGACAAAAATTTATCTTGATATTTTGTAGGTTACCCAACAACTTATGTAATCAACTTGTGTAACTGTAATCTTATTTATGGATTCAACAGTGACCGCCTGATCCCCGGGTATGGATCTAAATTTCTCATTAAGTTTTCTCATACACTTTGTGAAAAAAAAAGTATATTCTAAGTTTGAAATCTCAAGGCTGATCTACTACAAGTAAACTAATGACTTCAAGATTAAGCATTTTATTTAAAGTGAAATAGTCATTGGATTTATAAAGCGTTGTGTAAAGTATTTCAAGACACCCAAAGTACTTTATAAACATAAGCAAAGTTATAAAAGCATTTTGCAAATCTCACGTTATAAATGTGCTTCTTGGACATAAAACAGCCGTGTTATGAATATTAGTTTTTATTAAATTTTTTTAAAAGTATATGGGAATAACATATGGAAAATGTACTACTGGAACCAGAGCAGTCACTGTTGAGCTCCACAAGGGCAATTTCTTTCTTTTTTTTCAACAATTAATGGAAAGATCAAGAGACTGTGAATCAGTCGTGTGTAATTGTTGCTCATCTGGTTGGGGTTTTTAAATCGAGGTCTAGAAAACACATGGTCCAGACTTAAAAATGTGGAGGAAGAAATATGAGATTTTTTGGCAGATTCATGTATTGTGTTGTTTATGTTCATAAAATCTATACTAAAAGCCTTTTTATTTTGTTTTTGAAAAGACCAAATCAAATCAAAGTCAAGATTGATCAATACAAGGAAATATCTCCCAGCTCTAGATGTTTAAAACACAATTTATTATATAAACAATACAAACACTATTCTACTTTCTCCAAACTAAAAATGGCATCTTACATTTGAGACGCCTTTTCTACCAAATATACTGATTTGTAGTTAAAGGCGAATAGTTCTAATAGCTCTAACTTTTTTGGAGCCACGTGCCACTTTGTCTCTGTGGAGGCATTTAATTGATGACTGATTCACACTTTTAATAACTTAAAGATAGTTCAGGAGTTACCATCAGAGCCTGCGTCGCCCTCGCTGCCCTCCTCAAACTCTTTAAACTCCTCATCGCTGTGGAGCTCCGGGTCTGTGACAAAAAGATCAGGATCTAAGAAAGTGTGCTTCAAATGAAAAAGGGGAAATCGCTCTTCAAACCATCTCAACTGTTACAATATCAACACAATATTAGTATACTAGTATCAAAACATGATTCTCGTTTAAGCAGGAATCAACACTAAAAAAAGTAATAATAATAAATCACATTCCCAGGATAGAAATGAACCTTTCCTGAAACTTTCAAATGGTCTTGAGCTGTATCAGAACAAGTATAAAAGCACACACCATTATACACACACGGACCACTGAGGGATTACATATATTTAAGATCACATGGGAATAGAAAAGAAAGTTCTACAAGCTCATGTTAAAATATATATTTTTTTATCAAAAGAAACTACTGCACTGTGACAACACTAGATTCTTACAATGTTATTACTTTACCTGGAATGTTCCACAGAATAACTTTAAACTTCTATCTCCAGTCTAAGAGACGCCACCAGCTCAAGTTACATGTCAAATGTTCTCAATAAGAATGTATCGGAGTATTTTTCTGATCACAATTGTTGGTGTGTGTGTGTGTTGTTTTTTTTTTTTTTATTATTATTAAACAACCACACTGAGGAGTTGGACTGATGTTATTCTTTCAGGCAGAGAGAACAGAATTACACAGACACGTACGAGAATTAAAGTACACTGACGGGGCATGCTGAAATAAAAAAAAAAAAATGTTGTAAAAAGAGCCAAAGATTTGTGTGAAAAGATGAACAGAACAAAAAGAAAGAAAAAACACTTCAACATGCCAGGCTAATGCTAACTGACATGCTAACATTCTACCAAACAAACGCGTACTTCCGTCCTGAGTTAAATCTATAATATAGAGATAATATACAGACTGGACACGGGTCACGTCAGTGCTTCTCCACGTGTCAATGTGACTTTTATAGAACAGAATAAACAAATAAATGACAGAACTCACCTGAGCCCTGCACATGTGTCTCCACAGCTGCCATCGCGGAGCTACAATAACACCGCTCCGTGCGAGAAACAAAACCAGGACAAAGGTTCCGGACCCGTGATGAACACATTTTTTTTTAACATTTTAGATTTTCAAAAAAAAACAAAAAACTAAAACTAAACAGAGCACTTATAACTATATATATATATATATATATATATATATATATATATATATATATATATATATATATATATATATATATATATATATATATATATATATATATATATATATATATATATATATATATATAGGCAAGGCAAGTTTATTTGTATAGCACAATTCGTACACAAAGTAATTCAAAGTGCTTTACAGAATAAGAAATACATTAAAATCATAATAAAAACAAATCAAAACATAAATAATCGTGAAGATTAAAATAAAAAAAGAAAGACATAAATTAGAGAGAAGAGTGCGGAATGAAACTCTGACTCCCCTTGTTTAGTTGTGACTCTGGGCACCAGCAGGAGGCCGGTCCCTGAGCTCCTCAGAGTGCGAGATGGTTCATATGACACTAACATGTCACAGATGTACTTTGGTGCTCGGCCATGGAGATATATATATATATATATATATATATATATATATATATATATATATATATATATATATGTGTGTGTGTGTGTGTGTGTGTATATATATATATATATATATATATATATATATATATATATATATATATATATATATATATATATATATATACATACATATACACATATATATAGTTAGGCTAAGTTTTGATGTCTTCAATGAGAATCTACAATGCAAAGTCATGATAATAAACATTACCGTTGCCATAGGCATACTCCTATGGGCATGCTCCCATGTGCCAGTGGAGTGGAGTGGTTGGCTGCTTTTCTGGCTACCTGCCTCACACACTGAGCAGTTTTTGAAACTTTTTTGTTGTTTTTTTAGCTCTCTTTTTAACATCATATCATGGTATTTTAACCAACTAAGAAGTGCAGCACATGCAGTTCTAAGAACACAGGTAAAGGATTGTTGGATTTTGTGAAATGAACGGTTTGTTTTTCCCGTATCCATGGAGACTGTGCAAGAGATGAGGCGAAGGAGCAAGAATAATCATTTGAAATGCTATAGACTTTTTACACCATATGTGGCAGCAAATGTGGCAGAAGACCTTCCAGAGGAAATTCCAGTGGGAATGGACCATTTCATCACCAGATGAGTAAGAATGAGGCTTTTCCTGTTGTGTTCACCTGCGCTCCCCCTGGACATTGATGCAGGACACAGTGACTCGCCTCCAACTACGCTAGTTTTATTTTCTCCTTTACACTTTTCTCTGTGACAGTGTGAACTTATTCCACAGACAAAACAGACAACTGCAGAAGAGAATGGACAGACAAATAGGTAACACACCAATGTTATTTTATTATTTTTTTAAAGGAACACAGTGACACTTTTTAGGAGGATCAGCACCTGCTTGTTTTCATGGGATGACATTACCATACTGTTCCTGAGTATGTCAGTGTCATCCCGCTGTTTCACAGAGTTAAACTTGTTTATGTCCATGGGGACAAGCAGGTGATGCCATCAGACCAAGTTACAGGTCAGATCTGTGTAGAGGCGAGACCACATACAGTAAACATTTTTCAAGGTGTTTCTGAACAATAAAATCTGTAACTGAATAAGTGAAACTCGTACTTAGGTTAAATGCCGTACAGTGCAAAATTTTAGATCAAATAAATCAAATAATCATGGAAACAAGAATGTTTAATTCTATGATTATAATTCTGCCCTCCTTTACAGAGCTTTTCCTGGGTGTGCCACTGAAAGTAATGGCGGCAAGTTACACTTTAAACCTGGCAGCAAACACAGCGGTCACGATGGTGGACGATCAGTGGATTCCTAGAGCTCACAGATTGTGCAGGGTCATTGGACTGGACGGACTAACTGCATTTCTTGGCTGTTTTGGACTTTTCTTGGCCTTCCTGATCTGCACTTTTGGACTAACAGCTGGCGTCCATATTTCACCCAAACCCATCTCTGGGATCTACTGTCCTGTTAAGTTTTCTGACACTATTTTGACCGGGTGTTCTGTCTTCGTCGGGTGTGCAGTAGCCGGGACATGGACCTTCTTTCTTTTCGACATGTTGGTAACTCTGGAGCTCAAGGCTTTAGTTTTAGTCGGCTTCTTCCTCGCTGCCATTTTACTCATGGAATACAAGCAACAGCGCTGCAACAAGCGCGTCAGCTCAGCACGGATGATAGTTTTGTTTAGCGTTACTTTCACGACCATGATGTTCGCCGTGCAATCCAGCTACAACTTTAGCAACTTCTCCATAAATTGTCTCATTCCTTTAGTCATTCTCCTTCGGGATTCAGTGGAAAAAATTGCCTTTAAAAATGTCAGAGACTCAATTTTTTTAAGCATGTTTTTGTTAGTCCCTGTTACTGGCATTGTGCTTGGGTTTGGTATTGATGAATATTTCATTTCTAACACGTTGGATTCATTTGTTTACAAAATGCTCTTGCTGACAGGACTTGTTGGGGCCATCGCTGGTTCTTTGGTGGTTTACTTTTGGATCGAGCAGGAGGCTAATGGATTGTCTCTGTGGATCTGTGGCCCAGCAGGGGTTATTTTATACAATTTAGATGCTGATTCAGAACATTTAAGTCTCCATAGCCTTTTGAATAACTTCCTGGGACCAGGAGGTGAACTCGGACTTATTACAAGTTTTGCAGCTG